>NW_026055123.1:0-600000 GCF_022829205.1 Neoarthrinium moseri | reverse complement strand
ATCCCTCACAAAGATGGTCATATCTCACAAACAGAAAACGATGACACTCAACAGTGGCAGAGTAACTACAAGGGCATAGTCTTGCAAGAAGAGATTGCGAGCACTGTCGAGAGGTGGTCGCCGTCTGCCAGGAAAGAGGGAAATAGAAAGACTCATCCTTGGGCTAAAAATAGTTCTAGTCTCTCTCTGGTATCTCCAATTGAGTGTGTGCATTATCAATTATGAGCAACAACGGTGATGTTATTAACCATATATTTTATTCGTAGTCCGGATCCGGGAGTGAGTTGCATGACAGGTTCTGGCAGAACTCTTGTTTGTTCCTGAACGTGCGGGAGTGACTTAGCCAATATAATTGGCGCGACACAGTTTATACATGGCATTGTCTCCGGATCGTTTACTTCCCACTTAAGATCGTGAGAAACGGATTACTTTGTTGTGTGAAATCAGACCAAGATAGTCGTGAAATGATGGAGACAAAATGGAAGTTGTTAAGTCCTCCCGACTGTTGCCCCCCACACGTACACAGATACGCAAGGAAAGTGCCATCCCACCACGGCAGAAAGAAAGTGTTTAACATCTCTTCTACCCACGTAACAGAATCCCCCAGCCCCCAGCCCCCAGCCCCAACATCTTGGGATTGCGGAGAAATTTCAGACGGCAAGATCAAATGGGTGCGTTGCCGCACGCCCACCCGCAGGCCTGCATGTTATCACCGTTTGTCGCAGCTTGCAGCCTGGCAGCCAACAGACCAACAGCCAACAAGCAAGGACCAACAACCAAGAACCAGTAGCTAACAACCAATAGCCAAAATTAATTGACCAGCGAGTGGTGCCATTAATCCTTGTCATCCTCAGCCGCCTGCAACATACAACTTGCCTGATGATGGGTAATGGTGCTTGGAAGGGTCGGCTGCAGCCTGGATGCAAGTACCATTAGCCCCAAAGAGCCCTGGATAAGCTCTATGAGGTGTTGTCCATGGCACGCTGGTCGTAGACTTGTTCATTGCGAACCATCTTTCGTCATGGTTAACCCGAGGCACCATGACCTGACCACAGACATTGACCCCTCTTTGATTATTCCCACAGCGTAAGCTAGCTGTCCTTATCTGTGGCACAACGGTTCAACCATTTCCTTTTAGATACCATTCGATATACTTTGCGCCATTGACTTACAGATCACTACCTCTGTCGCAAAAGATCTGTTGAGGCTTGGAGCAATCTCCCCCTCGTCGCGCAACATGGGTTTGCTTCATGTCATACAGACGATTGTCTACTATGGCTTCATGTTACTGATTCCATCCGTAATATCTTTCTCAGCGACGGACCTAGATTGTACTGAAGGCTAATTCCAGTCCATATCTAGATCATCCTTACCATTAGCTACCGTGTGCTGTTTCACCCTCTCGCAAGGCATCCCGGACCATTGCTTGCTAAAGTTTCCGACATCTACGGCGGCTTTCATGCACTAAAACGAACGCTTCACATAAAAACTTGGCAAGATCACAACAATTATGGTAAGCCACAAACAAATGGTGCTGTTGTACTATTATCACTGACAATTTCATCAACTGGCCCGGTGATTCGGCAAGGTCCCAACAAAGTTGTGTTTAGCTCTATTCAAGCTGTCAACGGTAAGAGCGCCTGTGGTCTTGCCGTCTTCTTTACGATAACTTACGCAAGGGCGCGCAGATATCTATCAGAATGATGTAGTTCTCAAGTCACGTTGCTACCAAGAAGGGAACATGGATCCAACAACTACAAATGTTTTCAATGTCTTGGACCCTCAAGCTCATCGTTTGAAGCGTAGACTTGTTGGCCAGCTCGTTACAGGAGGCTCAGTACACCGCGTTGAACCGATGATAGCAGAACAAGTCGAGATCTTCGTGAAGCAGTTAGTCACGTTATGCATCATGGATTCGCCTCCTATCATTAACATGTCTCAACGGTGCAAGTACCTTGGCCTTGATATAGCAGCCTTGCTTGCTTTCGGGTACCAATTGAGGCTTCAGACTGATGACAAACACCGGTATCTGATACGAGCCATACCGCGCGGAAGTTGGATTATCAACATGTACATGCAATTTTGGTTTTTGAAAACGATAAAATTTGGCATTCCAATCTATCTTCCGGCCATCATTCGTGGCGAAGCATTTCTTCCGACTCTACGAAAGATGATCGACGCCAGACTAGGCGAGGATACGCATGCAAGAGTTGATCTGTATTCGCACTTGGCTGACGCTTTGAATGCTTCTGATAACAACAAAATCACGTTAAAGGAACTTTGGGCTGAGGCAATATTTTTCCTGCCGGCGGCTGGTGATACTAGTTCTACGGCACTAAGTTCCCTCTTTTTCTACGTGGCTCAGAACTCTGAGTGCCAAAGGAAGCTAGCAGAAGAGATTCGGACAACATTCGCGACTGGGGCCGACATTCGAGGCGGCCGCAAGCTCACAAACTGCCAATACCTCCAGGCTTGCATCAACGAAGCCCTGAGAATGTCACCTCCCGTTGCAGGGACCCTTTGGAGGGAGCAGGGCCCCGAAGCTGCGAATGAAGCATTCGTTGTTGACGGAGTTGTCATTCCCAAGGGGACACAGGTCGGAGTTAATATTTACTCTATACATCACAACCCGGAATACTTTCCAAGCCCTTTCGTATATAAGCCAGAGCGGTGGCTTGTTGACGACCCCGAAGCCAAGAAAGCAAATACAGCCGCCTTTCTGCCTTTCTCAATCGGAGCCCGCGCATGTGCTGGCAAACCTCTAGCATATTTAGAGATCGGTATGGCGATGGCAAAGACACTCTGGTATTTTGATTTCGAACTTACGCGAGATGCAGGTCCAGATGCATCACACCGGGATACTGAATTCAAGTTGAAGGATGTATTTACTTCGGACCACGATGGACCATATCTACGCTTTAGGCCGCGCGGAAGCTTGTACAGAGAGTTGGTAAATGATTAGCTTTAATACTGGACGATTAATCCTAAACTGAAGTGAATTTACAATCTTTTTATGCTCATTTAATTAGCTGTGATAGCGACGGGCTGTATGGTATAGTCAAGATAAATGTATGAATTCAATCAACTCCAAGGTTTCAAGGTTTCATATTAGCATTAATCCCTTGAAATATCTTCATTATTACAGCACGATTTAATGTATTTAGTGATTCTTATGATATGTAGGTTTTTTTTTTCTGTTTATTTAAAGGAGTGTGTCGGCTGCCTGAACTCTAGATACAATTTAGGTTGCAGTATCCTTACGACGGCCGTGAAGCTCGCATGTTGAAGATAGCCGAAACATTTTCTCATCCCGAATGCTCAAACACCAACATAATTTGGAACAACAATGAGGTAGAGGAACAGTTTTATCGAACAACATTACCATCACCATCGCTAACAGTGAATCCTTCTAAATCCTTTCGATCAGTAAATTCGCGAATAAAGCGCTTGAAGTCATTGATTCCGGTCATCCAGGCCGCCTTGCGAGCCTTCATATCGATTTCCGTAGCTGATTCTGGCTTTTTCGCAAGTTCTCCGTCAAGAGTAAAGTAGCCAGGGGTGCAGATGGTCAAGGTAGAGGCCCCCAGAGACCGCTTCTTAACCTCGGCGGTGTATCGATCTTCCCCTTCCTTTGTGGCTTCGATCACCAAGCTCTCTGCATTAGGCACGGTTCGAGAAGCTTCCGCAATGATCCCAGCAACCAGCTTCGCCGCAGTATCGAAGGCAGAAGTCATGTTGTAGGTATGCGCAGATCCTTGGAGATGGTATGCGAAGAAGTTAGGAAACTGATGAGACGCAACACCGAACAAGGTACCAAAGTCTGGGCTATTCCATTTTTCCGCAATGCTTCTACCATCTCGGCCCAGGATCTTGGAGTCCTGACGCTCAGCCGGATCGTGTGCAGCGGCGGAAACGAACCCAGTACCCATGACGAGCAGGTCAATTTCAAACTTTTCTCCATTTGCAACGAACCCGTCTTGGTCGAAACGGTCAATACCCTTTCCATCAGTGTCTATAAGAGTGACGTTGGGCCGGTTGAAGGACGCCAGGTAGTCATCGTTAAAGGTCGGCCTCTTGCACCAACTAGGGTACCAAGGCTTCAGCTTCTCAGCAGTATCCGGATCCCGCACTTCATACGCGATACGTGCTCGAACCTTCTCGGTTCGTACCGCGTCAACTCGCAAGGCTTTATCAACATGTGTTTCAACGGTTTCCGGAGTCACGATCTCAGGGTTGCCGATGAGCCCAAATCCTCCTGGGGTGTCAGTCCAACCATCGTTGACCAAATCGACATCTAAAGGGTCGTTTGTAATCATGTGGTTGAAATTGTCACTTCTCCTCTCCTGCCAACCTGTGCCGTCTGCTGTCTCCTTCCAGGACTCGAGAGTAGTCAGTCGCTGGCTGCGCTCTCCACAGTACGACGGTGTCCTTTGGACCACGTAGAGATGCTTGGCCCAGCGGGCTAAATGAGGGACTGCTTGAACGGCAGTTGCACCAGTGCCGATGATAGCAACCCGCTTGTCCTGCAAATTGACCAGATCGGGAATCTCCTGAGATCCCCCGGTGTATGCATAGTCCCAACGAGAGGTGTGGAAGACATGGTGCCGCGCACGGAAGTCTTGGAATCCGGGGGCTCTGGGAATCTTCGGCACGGCGAGAATACCGCCAGCCGAGAGCACGAATTGGGCCTTCAACGCAATGCTTGTCGGCTCCCGGTCTGTTCCCAGCTGTCTGGTCATGTCAACAGACCAGTGGGCCCCGTTGCTATCCCATTTCATCTCATTGACTTTGGTGCAGAAAAGAGCCTGGAGGTTCCATTTCTTGGCGATTCTGTCAGACTGGCCTCTGATCTCGTGTCCGAAGGAGTATTTATGCTTCGGAATGTAGCCAGTCTCTTCGAGAAGAGGAAGATACACATATCCTTCGACATCGCACATCAGCCCTGGGTAGCGATTCCAGTACCAGGTTCCACCCCAACCTCCGGCAACGTCGACGAGAAGTATGTCCTCCGATTTGAAGCCAGCGCCGATGAGACGAGAAGCGAACAGAAGCCCGTTGTGGCCACAGCCGACAATCAGAAACTTGACCCGGTCGCCATTCTTGACCGGAAGTTCCTGAGCCGCTAACGCTTCGTAATCAACCCATGGATCTTTAGCAAGATCCTGCACCAGAGGAGAGCGGGCGTCGACGAATTGATTCATGCCATCTGGGCGCATTCTCTTCTCCCGCTCTTGGGCGTACTTCTTAGCTAGATCGGGAAGCATCATCTTGAGTCCTGTGATGTCTTATTGTAAAAGCTGGTCGAGTAGGGCAAATCCTGAGAACGAAGTAGGCTTGGAGTTGGTTTGTAGGGTGAGTATAGGGCTTTCCTCTGGGACGGCCACTGCTTATATATGATTGGGCCCAGACTAGACAATCGTTGTTTACCTAGCTTCTCGGGTGAGTGCCGGGCGGTATATTGGAACTTCCTGGAAGCCGCCGGATGTGGGTAAAGCCCTGGGCCTGTTATCGTCACATACAAGTTAGGTATCAATGAGCAATTCACACAGAGGGAGTGAACCTCGTTTGCTACTTGCTAGACAGGGTTACAGCACTTCATTGCTCCTAAACAACGGCGCGATCAGGTTTCCTTGGCTGGTGTTTAGAGCGCGCGCGTCAGGACTACGACTTGGCAATCTGGAAGTAACCCACCTCTCCAGAGCTTCATACCTTCATACAGCCACAATAGCAGTTTTTGGAGACGTGTTAAGCCGAGAAAGGCTACGGCCCAGAGTCTGCAACAGGCTACGCTACGGAACAATATGTGCGTAGCGCGCGCGGATGACGGGTCGGCGCGCACAGGGGAGCTACGGCGGGAGGTTCGGAAACCTTGAAACCACCTTGCAAGACCCTCAACCAATTACTCCGATTCGCACTGCCTGAGGACCCCTGGTCCGTTCAACATGATCGTCCCTGGAAAGCGGGTTCAATTCCCGTATTCTATCTGCCGATCACCCTGGTCCTTGCTCACCCAACGGTCCCCCACTATTAGTTATGCATCTTCCTCAAAAGTCAAAAGTCGAGCGCGGGCAGCATGACGCGCGCGGAGGTGAAGACAACCACTTCTCCCTGACTTCACCTCATATGATAATATCAACTCGGCTGTAGTTACGCATGGAACAGGAACGCTGTTGACCCAATGCCGGAGCGTCTCAGCTGTTGGACTTGCCGTCTTCGTCACAAAAAGTGCGATGGCGCTTCCCCTGTGTGCCATGCTTGCGCAAACCTTCAGATCACATGCTACGCCGGTTTCAACAAGCCGGAGTGGATGGATAATGGGGCCCGTCAGAAAAGTATGGCCGCAGAGCTGAAGGCGGAAGTCCGCCAATCTGCACGAGAACGCCGCGCGCGGTCTTTTCCCAAGGCGGCGCGGCCAACATCATCGAGCCATGTCGCCCCGGCTTTCCCACACACGGCAAGCTCGACGGTACTTGGAAGTTCAACCTCAGCCGACCACTCCAGGTCCCTTTCAAGCCCTCTGGAAACTGAATCTCATCATTTGAGGATTTCTTATCATCGGGGTGACGATGTCAGAACCGGCACAATCGGCGGAGCGTCGGCTAGACTCTCAAAGGGCTCCCCGACAGACAACAGTTTTGGCACGCGGGATCTATCTCAGGACTACGACGAACTCGACTTGGTTGCCGTGATGAGGTATATGGATACCATCTTCCCCCAAATGTTCCCATATTACTGCCCGCCCACGTATAATGGCGGCCGGGACTGGCTCTTGGTTCAGGTCTTGCAAAGCCCGACACTCCTGAACATTACTTCATGTATAAGTCTGCTGTTCTACTCAGATATGACCCAGGAGCAAGAGGAACGCACAAGTAATGAGTCGATGTTGCGTAATGCGACGACCCGACACGAGCTTGGCCGAAGAGTAGAAAAGGCAATTGCGTCTCTACAGAGCGACATTCTTGCGCTGAGCAGTCCTTCGGATATACTGCCATCGCCTCAACCATCTATCAAGACTCAAGATAAGCTTTACAGTGACGCCAGACTTCTTGGGAGTATATTGCAACTATTGTGCTTTGAAGTCGGCAGTGGAAATAGTGCCAACAGTTTGTCGCACTTAGATGCGGCACTCACTCTATTCGTGCGCATATTGCACGATTATGGGACAAAAGTTGGGAACAAGGAAGCTGACCGTCCTACATTCGCCCTAGTCCTGGAGCGTATGGCGCGTCCATCACGGCAACTTAGTTTGATTGATGGAGTGTCGCCCATGAACACCGACCAGGCAGCCTTTCGCTTTTACTCCACGGTCCTTCTAATCAACGACATCTTGATTAGCAGTTCCCTTTCAAGGGCTCCTCGACTGCAAGACTACCATCTTGATTTATTGGGGATGCGCAACTCGAGCTCTAGGAAGTCTGGCGCCAGCGAGCAATCAGGTTCTCCCCAAACTTGTACGCTCGACGTTGAGATCATCATTGGTTGCCAAGGCTGGGTTCTATTCTGGATTGGAGAGGCTTTGTCACTCGATGTTTGGAAGAAAGATCAAGTAAAACAGGCACAACTTGATGCGATGGACCTGGTTGACAGAGCCAATGTCATCAAAAATGCGCTGGAAGAAGGAATCCGAAGTCTCGCTGTTACGTCAACTTCACCACCCAATATCATGGACCTCGATGAGACTGGTGAGCAGGACAGGGTGCTTGACCAGACTATCAGACTAACCAAGACATGGGCGGACGCTGCGCTCATTTTTCTCTCTATGGCAGTTTCTGGTTGGCAACCATACGCGTTGGCAACAAGCAGTGCAGTAGAGCGAGTGCTCGACTCGGTAGAACATTTAGCAGCAGCTAAGAACGTAGCTGTTGTAAACAGACTGGTTTGGCCTCTTTGTGTTGCAGGTTGCTTAGCAAAACCTGACCAGCACCCCCGAATAAGGGCCATCATCGCAGGTCTCGGCCCTAAAGGTCTGTTTAGCACATTATCACAAGCAATTGAAATCATGGAACGAGCCTGGGCTGGCCCAAGTTCTGAAGCAGACAGACGAGAAGGGATTGCAGAGGGCAGGGATCTAGACTTAGCTTTGTGCCTCAATAGCCTGGGATACCCAGTTCTACTTGTGTGAGAGATTCAACAGCTCCTCACGAACCTCAGGCTGAATGATTATGACATCATTGACATAAGGGCATACCATTAACACATTGTCACATACCTTTTGCGCCTGAGGGATGTATATTGATTTGCCGATATCTTACAACG
Source organism: Neoarthrinium moseri (assembly GCF_022829205.1). Lineage (NCBI taxonomy): Eukaryota > Fungi > Ascomycota > Sordariomycetes > Amphisphaeriales > Apiosporaceae > Neoarthrinium > Neoarthrinium moseri. The sequence continues at coordinate 591,744 of NW_026055123.1, read as the reverse complement.
AACAGACTGGCCACCAAAGTTTCAAACGCGTTGATATACGGCTGGGACCATTGCCCCTACCCCGGATACTTATCACAAGTCTTATCAAGGAAAGCAACGATAGGCAGACCCACCATACTTCTCTACTAGAACATGGGCCGGGACAAGCTACGATACTCTGGATTGACCCACTGACCCTGCTATGAAACGCAGCAATACCTCCATTGCCCCTGGCCTTCCGTTCAACTTCAGAAATATGATTGGCTCTCAAAATCTGCCCGCGCGGACGGTTCCCCCACAGACCTGTTTGGCGCGTCTATGCCCGCGCGGATGCACTCGGGGCGGGGAACGCGGCCTGAAGATATCTTCACTGTCCGATGTAACGGTGAACGTTGTATGACGCAGGGAATATATTTGGGCATTTAGTTGACCCTAGGACTTGATATAAGTGGTACGAATATGTCGCATTGTTGGGAGAAGAAGCATCTTAATATACTCGTTCCGCACGTCAACCTGGATGAAAAGAACAAACTGATAGCCACCTTCAGCCTATCTTTGCCTGAAGTCCACTTTTCAAGCGTTCATCAGCAGTCACCCATATAAAAATCTGGCCGTCATGAGTTCTTCGTTTTCTGTACTGCCTAGTAATGCTCAGCAGCAGCCGAAACCATTCGAGCTCAAAGTACCAGAGCAGGAAATCGAAAAGTTCCGCACGCTTTTGAGCCTCTCTGAGATTGGGTCCGATACCTGGTGGTCACAGCCAAGCAATGGATACTTCGGAGTAACGCGACAGTGGCTTATGCAGGCCAAGGACGAATGGCTACGGTTCGACTGGAGAAAAACTGAGAACCGAGTGAACGCATTTCCCAACTTCAAGGTCGATATCACCAGCGGCGGCCAGCACCACAAGGTCCATTTTGCGGCATTATTCTCCTCAAAAGCAGATGCATTCCCCGTGATTTTCTTGCACGGATGGCCTGGCTCGTTTCTCGAGTTTCTCCCAATGCTGGAGCTCTTGGCCGAGAAGTATACTCCAGCAACACTGCCCTGGCATGTCATCGTGCCTTCTATCCCTGACTATGGGCTGACGACAAGAGATGATCACCAACAAGAAATGAGATTTTCCCAAGCAGCGGGGATTATGAACGAATTGATGGTACAACTTGGTTTCAAATCAGGTTATGCCGCTCAGGGTGGTGATGTTGGAAGCGGCATTGCGACTACAATGGCAAGCATGTTTCCTGAATGTGTCGCTTACCATCGTAAGTTTTGTACTGCTCATCGCTCAAAGAGGACGATCAGAATCTCTGGTTGCGTAAACAGCACTGATCACAATCTTAGTCAACTTACCGTTCAAGAACATGGTCCCCACAGATCTCCCACTGGACTTGTTGACAGTAGATGAGAGGGCCCAAATGGAGCGATCTGCAGAATGGATGAAGACGGGAATGGCTTACGCGTTTGAACAAGGTACACGACCGGCGACCATTGGACTTGTTCTCTCCTCAAACCCACTGGCGATGCTTGCCTGGTAAGTATTAACACCCTACTGCCTATACTACCACCTCTTCCCTGACAATAGCTCAACATTCGTAGGATTGGTGAAAAGTATCTGGAGTGGGCCGACCATCGCCAACCCCTGTCTTTAGAAACTATCCTAGCCATGATCAGCTTCTACTGGTTCACCAAATCATACTCCAAAAGCGTATGGCCGTATCGTGAGCTGGGAAACTCGGTGCCACAGCCAGGAGCGTCCTTTGATCAGGAGACAGTTGATCTAAAGGCTCACAATGATGCTACAAGGAAGCCACTGGGTTATTCTGCCTTTCCCAAGGAAATACTAGTGATTCCTCAATCATGGGCGCAGAAAACGTTTCCGAACTTGGTGTTTTATAGAAGACATTCAATTGTGAGTTTTGTCTTGGTCCATCTTTGTCCTAGAAACATTAAAAATTCAAGTTTACTAACGCGGCTTACGAATAGGGCGGGCACTTCGCGGCGCTTGAGCAGCCGCAGGCTTTTCTCGAAGATGTGGAAGAGTTCATGCAAATCGTGAGCGCGAAGTAGATAGCAAGGTCTTGCGGAACCATCGCCATGTTTTATTTCAGGCTTGGAATTTAGATCCATGTAGTAAGCAGGTCGATTGCAAGCAAGGCTCGTGGTTGCCGATATGGTCTAGATTATTTGACCAAAATGTGTTCGATATCGTACCAAGCTGCTGCCACAAAATTCACAGAAAAGTACAAAAGCACCTCTAATATCACTGAGGACCGGCAGCGGTGCAATACGATACGCTCTGCCGAGGCAGGCCATGGCCGGCTCTGCTCTCGAAATGCCCGGAGTCTCGCTTTATGGTCTCGTTTTGGTTCGTGTTCGAGTGCCGGTGACATTTGAATACTAGGCGATCGATATGCAAGTCTACTCCTTGGATGATCAAGCCTGTTGAGCTTCAGGGTGAACGCACTGGAAAGTGAAGCAGAACTGCGGTGCGCTCTTTATTCGATAAAAATAATCAATCGGACTTTTCTACTTCTTCTTTTCATAATCGATATATTGAAAAATATCATATTATAGTGGTTCCCTTCCAAATAAGACATCTCACCTTTCAGATACCGGCTTTGTCTTCGTTAGCGCCGCATTTGCTTCCTCCAGACCCGCGATTACCCTAAGAGACACAGACCGTGGAGCCAGTGGACAGGTGTGGCCCGGTACTCGCCAAACAGGTGGTGCTAGACCGATATCTGCACCACTTCGAAGGAGTAATCTTGCTATCTCGGAGTGGGCCAGCTCTTTTGCCAACTCTACGGCTCTTCCACAGGAGAAGTGAATAGGCGCCAAGGGTTCTTCCCAAGGCTTAGGTCGATTAGGAATGTCAAGAACATGATAGGCAGCATTGGGATTTGCACCATGCGGCAGAAGCAGCCGGACCAGAGCCACATTTCCTAGTCTAATGGCCCGAATGAGAGGAGGTGTGAAGTGTTCCGCCTCTAGCCGTTGTCCTTGGTTAGGCGGTCCGGACAGCTGACTATAATTGTAAGGGTCCCTCCTGAGCGGACAAGGTCGATCTAAATCTTCAACGTCGGGAAGAACGCTGTTCGTATTAGTGTTGTTGCAATCCCGATGTCCTGTAGTTCCACTGCGTGGCAAAGAGCTCTGGTCGAGTTGACTCGATTGGTCGTTGGCAGCAACATTCTTATAAGCTTCTGGTCCATTTTCTTGACTGCCTTGACAAGTGCAGGTCCATCCCTCGGAAAGGTAGAAAAGTTTGCATCGGCACCTTTTCCCAGGAATAGCTCGACAAGCTGGGTATTGCCGCTGTCCAAAACCCATTCCAATGGTATCAGCCACTTGACAAGCGCAATGGGAAGACCATAAGACGCTCCAGTATACTCTTCGACGTGTTGCAGAAATGCGACGTCCAAGTTCAAACCGTATTCCAGGACTTGCGATACTAGAAGATTGCTACAATCACCTTCCAATGCAGCTTTGAGTGCGCATTTCTTCTGGTTCAGGCTGGCACGGTGGTTTTGGGCCCCCAGATTGCGATAATCCCCGACTGCAGTGTCTTTGTTGTCCATGAGCAATGTGTATGCGATCAGAGGATATGTATCGATCGATCGTTTTTCGCTAGTCAGGCGATTATGGAAATGAGATCGTTGAGATGTCGGCTCCCAGACTAACTCCCATCTATCGTCCTGTACCTCTTCAGGTTTCCCATCTGGGGCATTTCTTTCATCTTCATCTCTGACCCGGTACCAGAATTTGATTCCAAAATTATCCCAGTAGATTTCTTTTTCCTCTACGCCTTCAGTCACGCGTTACGTGCCGGTCTCGTGGTACGATTTGGAGTACTTGACTTCGTCCGGTTCAACTCTGAAGACCACCCCATCCTGCTTGGCCATAGGTAGGTTCTCGCGTCTGCGCTGGGTGATATCATTCCAATCTATCTCGTGGAAGAAACCGTGTCCTTTAATCTCAGAGGCTCCGGTTGCACCCAAGCGCTTTGCGGGGTCTTTGTTGAGAAGCTTTATCAAAATATCCTTGGCCGTTGCCGGAAGCCCCTTTGGAAGCTGAAGAGTATGTTCCATGATCCGGCGTTGTTGCTCCTCAACATTCTCTTGGTAGAACGGAGGTATTCCAGTCAGAATCTCGTAGAGAATGGCCCCCAAGCTCCATCAATCGACCGCTTTGGGCGTCTTTTTTCCAAGGAGCATTTCTGGAGCGGGTATCTCCGGTTTGCCAAGCACAACTTCTCCCCTCTGAGCTTGTCCCTCCTGGCCACAATACCTTGGTTTTCCTCTTCATTCGCGAATAACACGTGGCCTCGGACGAGACCTGGGCCTTCCCACATTCCATGATCGAATGAATCAACCGTCGCCTGCCGGCATGGGGTTTATCGAGACATATCGGCTCAGACGGGTTGTCTACGATCAGGTCACGAGCCCAAGAACGCGTGACAGTCAGAATTCCAGGTCCGGGTGGAGTAGGCGGCGGCAATTGTGTGGTGTCAGAGCAGACTAGGGAGTTCTTGAGCCCAGCATCTCTCCAGTCTTCGGGTGGCAGTTCACTCATACCAAGTGTATTGTGGTCTGGTGGCGGCGATAAGAGGCGTTTGTGGCAAGCGGTGGTGTCGACCTCGGACATAGTGGATCCGCTACACGGTCGAGGCGACTTTTCTAAGTTCGGTATCTTAGTCCTATTATTACGGGAGACAACATACTAGAACCAAGAGCGAGGATCATACTTACGTGTTTCAGGATTGCCGGACATCGGGTGGATTGGTGGAAACAATCTTGGAAATACCTCCCGGTTGTTTGCGGTGGAGCACCATATGTAGGTACATCAACTGATAAATTTATGATTGGCCGCTTCATTGCAGCCAACTGTCAAGGCAGGAAACTGTTGGAGCAGAACTTGGCCTTCCACCTCGGATTGCAAATCCTAGCTACTTCTCGTTCGTAAGAAAGCTTGTATGTGGATGATATCTCTCGCTGTGAAATCTATCTCGCAATTCTCCTATACTCATCCACAACCAGAATAGTCGTTCCCGTTGCGTGCCATGAGTGGTAGTATGTCTGATGCGCAGTTTTCAGCGCCTTATGTTGTTGTATGATAATTCATCTAGTTATGAAGTCGTGTAAAGTCGAAACCGAATGCGCGTAATAGGCCAATAAAGGCTGAAATCAGGCCAGAAGTGAGATCCGATACTTGAGTAGGTACCTAAGTAGCTTGAGTTTGCTGCACCTTGGCATGACTGAGCATTGCTAAAGCGGCATTAGCGCTAAGCTAAGCCCAAACTAGCGAACCGGCGCTGGATTTGACGATACACCCAGAAACGTCTACTCTCTAACAACCAAGAGCTTCCACATCAATGCATGCAAAAGCACGGTCGATATGTTGAGGCTGGTCAAGTCAGGAAATCACAAATTGCGGTAGTAGTCGACACAATCCGATTCAAAGGAGCAGCTTTCTGTTCTGGGGCGCATTGCTACGTATTTGCGTGCAATCTTAGACTCTCACACTTACATCATCCGAGAGCCAAGACCATGCCCGACTCCTCGGAGGAAGAGGACTACATGTCCATGGACTTCCTCGCCGGGGAGGCCAACACCACGCAGCCCGAGACGTCGCTGCAACGGCGGGAGCGCCTGAAGCGCGAGGCGGCGATCCGCGGGCGGCCCAAGTCCAAGGCCGAGCTGGCGGCCGAGGAGAAGGCGGCGCGCGAGGAGGCGCTGTCGCGGTCGCTGATCGACGACGCGCGCAGCCTGGCGGCGCAGAAGTCCAAGGGCCTGTCCATGATGAAGAAGATGGGCTTCGCGCCGGGCGGCACCCTGGGCGCCCGCGACAACGCCTACGCCAAGGCCGAGCCCGTCGGCCTCAGCATCAAGGAGGACCGCGGCGGCATCGGGCTCGACGCGCAGCGCAAGCGCGCGCTGGACGAGGCCGCCGAGCGCGAGGGCGTCCCCAAGAAGCCCAAGGTCCTGGACGAAGGCGAGTTTCGCGAGCGGAACCGCCGCGAGCGCGAGCTGAAGCGCTGGGAGGGCCAGGCGTACGGCGCGCAGAAGGTGTGCGAGCGCATGGACGAGGAGCGGGACGCGCAGGCCCACACGCAGTCGGTGGCGACGGGAGAGGAGAGCGAGGGCGACGGGTCGGCGGACGAGCAGAAGCAGAAGCAGAAAAAGAAACGGACGCTATCCACGCGGCCGCTGAAGAGCATCAACGTCCTGTGGCGCGGTCTGGTACGGCAGCGGGAGGAGGCGGAGCGCGAGCGCCGCATGCGGTACGACCTTGAGCAGAGCCTGTCGCGGCTGCCGACCTACGAGGACGAGAATGAGGACGAAGACGACCGCAGGGCCCTGGGCAAGACCAAGACGGCATACGTGCCGGTGGAGGACCTGGAGGAGGAGGACCCAGAGCTCGATGAGTTCAACGCGCTCGAGCCTGACGAGAAACTGAGGAGGCTCGTGAATTATCTCAGGGACGAGTACCAGTACTGCTTCTGGTGTAAATGCTCGTATCCAGACGAGGAGATGGACGGCTGTCCTGGACTGACCGAAGAGGATCACGATTAACGGGGTCGCTTGCGGTTTGTATACACTCAGAAAATCACAGTCACTGTCCTGGGCGAATCAAGCCTGGTGGAGATGCAAAGATTGTCTTGTCATGAGAGTGAATTTTCTTCAATGGTATCTGTGCTGTGATGTCTACATATGTTGTACATTTCGGATATATTACATAGGCAAACACCATGGGTGAGAGCTGATGCTCTGTAATCCTGTGCTTCCGCAGCACCTGCGGTGTTTCGCAGAATAATCAGTCCACGTCGTCAGACTCGGAGCTATAGACGCCCATCTCTTGGGCCGCCTGCATGAACAGCTCCTGCGCGTTCGGGACCTCGGCGAGTTGCGACTCTAGGTGCAGTTCTAGGAGGTTGGCCAACTCGACCGTCCTGACCTCCTCGGGGATATCTTGCTTCTTCCTGAGCTGCCCGGCTTTCACCATCTCCTTCTGTCTCTGTGAAAGATAATGCTCGATGCGCTGCGTCGCCGCAACGAGGTTCTTCCTGAGTTTCACACTACCTGCGGCTTTCTCGACGTTGGTTGTGCCAGCTAGCAACTCCAGTACCATCGACCCTGCATTGGATACCTGAAAGACCTGACGTAGTGCTCTAAATGCAACAAGCATCCCGAAGGGATCTTCTAGCTGGCGGAAGGTATGCATGATATTCCTTGCCAGCTGGCTGTCCATCCCTTCCTTTTGGAAGCTGGCAGCATATCCCACCATCTCGGCAAATAGTTCTCTGCTGGCTACTCTCTCGGTTGGTACTTGCTCAGGCCTGAGAGTTTGGAGGCGGTTGACAGCCAGGGCTTGCCAGAGGGCCAAGAATGTCCAAGAATCAGGTTGGAGCTTGTCGAGCTTGAACTCGTCAGTCAGAGCTCGATACAGGCCACGGACGTTCTTCCCTTGTCCATTTCGAAGTAGGGAGAAGAGCATTTGGTTCATGAAGAAGGAGTCTGGTCCGATCTCAGCGGCTCTGAAAGCACGCCAAAGCTCTTCCATCTTAGTGAGAACCCCACGGTCTTTGAAGCTCTCTGCGAGTAACGAGAAAGTTTCGAGGGTCGCGCTCGGCCACCCGTCTCTTGAATGTTTGACAGTGATGGGGCTTGCAAGGCCAGTCGACGGGATGATGCTCTTGGCCAGAGATCCACGCTGTGCTCGGTCCTGAACAAACATTACCCTCGAGTTGATCATAGCCCAAGCTATCATTTCGGCCTTTTCAATGTTCTCTGCGGATCCTGAGCGTAACCAAGCTCCTACCAGGACATTGACAACTATGGGGCTAGGCATCACCCCCTTCGCCTTGACATGGAGTAGCGCGTTGTAGGCACCGTCGAAATCACCAGTCCCTATCAGTCTTTTTAGCCACTTCCCAATGAAGAATCCATTCGCGACACTGGGAGGGAGGTTGCTCATGTGGCGAAGATCGATACGGCCGTTGGTCATCATTTCGACAAATATCCACAGGGCTTTTTCCGCCTGGTCCGCCGCAAGGAAAGAAGATACGATCTCGTCATAGTCTTCAATAGTCATGGCATCTCCTAGCTTTGACCTCGCAACCCGGTACAGCTCGTAAGCCTTGTCTACCGTCTCAGACTTCTGCCCAAATGCTCGGATCAACGGGAAGGCGACTCGGGGGTCGTACTGATATGACGACTCAAAAATAATGTCCAGCAGGCGCTCGGCCCGCTCCAAGTCTCCAGAGTGGCAATACATGCGTAATCCTAGCTGCCAGAAATCAAGAAACGTCTTGGAGTCGGTCCCGAGCGTCGCCACCGACTTTTTGTGGTTTTCTATAGCTTCCTTGTGCCACCCTTCCAGGAAGAGAGCCTCGATAGCCATCAGTTGACGTTGCGGTACCAACTTGAACCCGGCCTCGTTCATGTCCTTGGCCAGGTTGTGAACGTGACTCCAACGGTTGGGGTTCTTGGAGGATTCGATGGAGAAGACCTCCCACAGGACCTCCCAAGTGGCTGCTGGAACCGTTTCCCAGTTCCTGGCAAGGGTCTTGCGGGCAGCTGAATACCACTTCCACAGTTCGAACCCTTTCGCATTGACGTTTCCACGGTCGAGTTGCCTCGCAGCAAGGTCCAGATTGTTATTCAACTTATTGATCCGGATCATCTCGTTGGTGTTCCACCTAGCAGCATACGGGTGGTTCAGGTCAATGAGCATCGGGCCGGTCGACGTCCTCTCCAGCTCATCCGACAGTTCGTCCAAGGCATTGATGGCGGCAGGATCCAGCCTCTGGGTCGAATCGAGCGCCTTGTCGAGCCCGCTGTTCAGCTGATCGTCGACGACCTTGTTGTGGAGTTTTCGTTCCTCGATGTCGGCCTTCTCAAAGAGGTCGAACAGTTTGGACGCCTCGCCGTATCCCTTCTCCAGCTCCTCCAACTGCGCAGAAAACTCGCCACCGGCATCGTTGACGGAGCCGGCGAACTGCTCGTGGCTGTCAAGTCGGCGCAGCTTCCCTCCCTCTGCCTCTTCGAAATAGTTCACCTTGAGCTGTGTGTCCCGGCCTTCCTCTTTGAGCAGGCCGAGCTTCCTCAGGGTCCTCAGGCGCTCTGGGTCATCGGTCGGCAGTGGCTTCTTTCGGGGCGGACCCGAAACTTGCGCCGCAGCGGCCTGGGACGCCTGTCGCACTCCCCATCGCGCGGGCGGACGGGCGGGCGGGCGCGCGGGCTGTCTGCGCAGAGCAGAGAGGCAGGATTTGCAGATATAGTCGCGAGGGCCTCGTTCGAGCAGGATGGTCTTCGAAGACATGGGGTCTAATGCCGGACGGCAGACATGAGCGCAGGACGTGCTGGGACAGAAGCCGACAAGAAACGAGTTTCGATACGGAAACTTTTTTTTTTTTTTCAGGGGACAGCTGCCAGTGAGGTCACTACGGCCTTGCCGGGTTGCGCCTGGGGGCTAGCGCGTCGACACCCCTGTCAGGCATCGGCCGGCCCCTGCAGCAAGGCGCGACGGCCAGCTCGAGGCGCGCCTCAATTAAACAAACGGCATCACAGGTGAGCTCGTTGTCCAGCCTGCTCCTCCTGTGTCCCGGCTCGCTTCAGAGCTGCCAAGTCAACGAGATGGACGCCCAAGATCAAGACACGCAAAGTGTGGTCTTGGATGACAAAGAGCACCAAGTGACTATGCCACTTTTTTCTTTGCCCTGTATCTGTCGAACTCGACTAACAGTTCTCAGGCTGCGTACATATTTGATCCTACAGACGGAGCTGATGGGGCGGCCAGGCCTGCGAAGCGCAGAAGGGTGTCAAAGAAGCACGAGAAAGAAACTGCAAGACCGGACCAGAGTCGGCCGTCGCCCAGCCAGTTCCAGCCGCTGCTAGATGGGGCAGAGGAGGAAGCCTGCTATCGCCTCCGACAGTCCCTATTTGAGAAGTCATGGGCGAGCATTGAGACTAGGATTCATGTCAGTTGTCGACGATTCCACGAACCTCCATACTCGAGTCATTCCAACTGACTCCCTGCAGCATGTCCTCCGTGAGGCCAATCAGTCCACCCTGGAAAAGGTCACATCATTCATACAGGAGTCGACCACTCGAGAGGCCCGCGACAAGATTCCCTCTGGTTTTATTATCACCGGCGCAAACATTGCGTCTCAGGAGCTTCTCTTCGAACAACTGTCCGAGACACTCCAGGAGGACGCCGAAGCAAAGGTCGTGCGGCTACGGTCAGGGGATGCATCGAACCTCAAGGCAGCTCTCAAAAAGATCATACATGAAGCCACGTCTAGAAGCACAGATGATGGTGATGATCTCGACATTGCTGTGGGCAAGGATGTGAGTCAATCTCTGATCACACCCTAATCTGATCTGCGTGCTGACTCTTCAGGGGCGCAAATACCTAAACTATGACCTGGAGGCTCTTTACAGCCACCTGAAGTCCAGTCCCCGCAAAAACATCGTGGTGTGCTTCCAGGACAGCGAGGCATTCGAAAGTGGACTCTTGTCAGACCTCATCCTCCTGTTCAGGTACAATGATCTGGCCCATATGTACCTGATTTTAACTGACAAGATTATGTAGTTCATGGCTGGACCGTATCCCCTTCGCGCTTCTTTTCGGTGTAGCAACCTCGGTGGAACTGTTCCAGGGACGTCTGCTCAAGTCCACATGTCATCATCTTTTGGGCCAACAGTTTGATGTCGAACAGTCGACATCTGTGATTGAGAAGATCTTCAGGGCTGCAGTCGCTCATTCCGAGGCTCCTCTGCGTCTTGGGCCGTCTCTGCTTCAGAGTCTACTGGACCGCCAATCTGAGCAAGTCGCTGGCATTCCTGTTTTCGTCAACTCGTTGAAGGTTGGTGACAGTTCGGTTTTTCTCTGCGATAGCCTTCTAACCTCTTGCAGTACGCATACATGTGCCACTTCTATGCGAATCCCCTAAGCATTGTAATGGCCGATGATTTGGACGACAACTATGTGAAGAGTCAGCATCTGGAGATAGTGAGGTCTCTGCCTTCGTTCCGCATGCTTGTCGAGGGCAACCTGGAAGGTGGCACTCTCTCCGACGCCAAGAGTCTACTTGACGATGACGCCTACCTGATCAGCACCTTGCAAAAGAGTCGCATTATGTGGGAAAAGTGGACGCTAGACGTGTTGCGCCATGTCAAGATACTCTCGGCCGAGAGGCCGTCCAAGTCAGGTTTCATCCAGCTCTACCTAGATGCTCTTTCCAACGGCATTAAGGTGTCAGAGGAGAGCGGCGGCTTCTACACGTCAGTCCAGCGGATGCCACCCACTGAGGCAGTGTCCTTCTTGACCAACGTCCTCGACATGATCCAGGATGGAGACAAAAGCCTTGGGCTCGAGGGATGGGCTGAAGATGACGGACTCACCGCACAAACATTGTCAGACATACTTTCCGAAATTAAAGGTCTTCAGGAGAGAGCTGAAGAGGAGGGCGCAACTTTGAAAAGCACTTACAGCAGCCAGAGCAAGATCCTTCGCACGACTGTTATCGCGCAAAAGGTGCAACTGAGTCAAGATACGGCTGATTTGACTGATGATGACAAGGCCTACACGCAACTTATACGCCGCTTGGTAGACCATCTGGCATCAATCATGTCGGCTTCCAGACCGGATGAGGTGCCATTCCACGAAATCTGGCTCTACGATTCGAAGACGCCATATAGAGACGTCTTCATCCCACGCCCTCGCGCAGTCATTGAGCGTGCGCTTCTACGACCACATGACTATCTGAGTTGCTCTTGTTGCAAGTCTGGAGAGGACGAGATTAAGCCGACTTTCCCCAGCACTGCAATCTTGTACAAGCTCTACCTCGAGACGGGATCCCTGATCAACGTTGCAGATCTCTGGTCTGCTTACTACAATATCGTGGGCGAGGAGAGCGACAAAGGATTAGATGAGCGGACTGCTCTGGCGCTGTTTTACCGCGCGCTATCCGAGCTCAAGACGTTGGGTTTTGTCAAGCAGAGCCGCAAAAAGGCGGACCACATCGCGAAACTAGCCTGGCAGGGTCTGTGATCCGGTCGCGTGGTTTCGCTTACACTCAACGACTGTCAATCAGATTAGCCTGCTTTCATGGTGATTACGAAGGGGTGTTTGCGGAGGCAAAAGTCATTGTGACAAGACATCACAAGTTTCCCGTATAAGAAAGGTTTGCCTCCCGTATCTACCAAATGCGTCTCGGCCAGAGCGCATTGCTTTCAAATACAAGCTATTCCCCTACATCCCAGATCGCACTGGAACATGTCTTGAAGACCCCCGAGACTCCTTCTTTCAAGCGGCCCGGAACAAATGTCCTTGAGAGGTGAGCTGGGAGCTTAGTCCACGAGGTACAAAAGCGGCAGACAAGGGTGCCGCGAGGACAAAGAACCACGACCTCGCCAACAAACAAAACGCGGCAATCCGGTACAAGAAGTCGTGGCCGCCTTCGAGTTCATTCTCGGCTTATCATCTGCTTTGAAGCCCGCAAGTCCTCCCAGCTGCGCGTAGTCCGATTACTTCCTCTCTATAGAATCCCAAGTGCTCTCGTCTGGCTCTATTATTCCTCACCTCATTATCTGCCGCTTATTCTATCTCTCTGTCTGTCTATCTGTCTCTCTCTCTCTCTCCACTATTTCCATTCCAAAAACATCGAATCGTAGCTGCTGGGCGGCTTCTACGCAGACCTTCTCGAAGCTGCAGAACCATCCACTTGCCATCGGGCTAAAGCAACTCGTTCATTAGTGAATAAAACCCGGCGCGTACACTCACTACCAAAGAGCCTGGATTTCATTTCTCGGATCCGGACCGCATCGTTGTTCTCATTGCGAGATCATAGCTATTCATTCGTACAAGAGAAAAGAAACAAAACCCTTATCCTAGAATTGTGCACGCAACGCCTATAAGCGCACTTACGGCGGACATAAAAGCACGGCGGCATTCACAAGGAGAAGGACCAAAAAACACACCTGAAAGCACTTGGACTCGACTCTATAGAGAGAGTGAAGAAATCAAAAAGGGAGAATCTTTGGAGGCGGAAACCAGAGAAAGGAAACGAATAGCCCAACATAAAAAAGACCCAAAGAAAAAAAAAATGTTCAACCACCAACAACACCGCCCGTCCTACCCTCAGGACATGGACAGCCAACTGCCCGCGTCATCCCCCATGGACACCGACTTCTCGGTGCCGCCGTCGCCCATGGACTCGCTGTTCTCGGCCAGTGCATCGTCGTCGTCGACGTCGTCCCCCATGGACACGGACTTCTCCTTCGACTGCTCCCCGTCGGGCGCCGGCTCCTGCAACTCCTCCACGGCGCCGCCCCTGAGCCCAACGTCGACATCCATCTCCATACCGTCACCGACCTCGGCCTGCTTCATGGCCGCAACGCAGTCGCCCCAGCTCCCGCCGCCGCCGGGCCAGCTCGCGAGGCCCTCGGCCTCGTTCGGCGCGCACCGCGCTGCCAAGATCAGCACCACCTCCGAAACCCAGTCCCAGCCGCAACCACAAGCGCAGCAGCAGCAGCAGCAGCAGCAACCGCGGCGGCGCGACCCGGCCTTCGCGCAGAAGCTGGCGCAGATGGCGCTGCCGCTGGCGCCGCTGGTGCAGCTGACGACGGGGCAGGTGCACCCGGCGTTCCCGGGGACGCTGCTGGGGTTCTGGCTGCTGACGGAGGCGGAGCTGGAGGCGCTGGCGCACTTCTACCACCAGCGGACGCCGGGCCGGTGGACGGCGCACTACCCGTGCCCGGTGGCGTGGGACAGCGGGGCGGCGGTCGAGGAGAAGCGGCGGCGGCTGGGGCGGTTCATCGGCTTGCGCGGCTGCGAGACGCCGGCGGCGCTGCGCGACGAGGACGAGCTGGGCGCCGAGGCGCGGCGCGCGCGCGAGCGCGACGTCGAGGACGAGGTCTGGCGGCGCAAGCTGCCGTGGTATTAAGGCGAGGGCATCAGGGGTAGGCGGCCGGGGTCTGTGTTAGGAGTGACTCGGGACTGCTTGGATCTGTGGATGTGTATGTGGGTGAAAGGGGGGTGTTAGGAAATGAGTGATAGGGGGCTACGGTTTCTTCTCCATGGCTTTTTGGTTACTCCTAAACCCTCGTTTTTGTTTTTCCTTTCACTTGAGGATCTCGTGTTAGCGGTTTAATTGCATTCGTCCCATTTCAACTCACGTATCGCGACATTGTGGACAGAGGCAGAGTGTGGAAAATGTAACGTTTGATTTTGCTCGCGCGCACCCCAGACCCAGCCCCAATCACCGGAACGCCAGACGCGCAGAATATGCCATTAATAGATTTGAGGCCCGATTCCTCGATGCAGACAGCAGGAGATTTACCCCTCTCGTGACCGCGAGAATATAGACATGCAGGGAGCGAGAATTGTCAAGAATAGCTGCTGCTTGGCGTTCATTTCTTGCCCTTCTTCTTCTTGGAGGGCGTGGCGGTGGCCGAGTCGACCAGGACACCGTCGTCGTCGCTGATGACCGCCTTGGCGTCCACCTTGGGCTGGCCCTCGTCGTTCAGCTCCTTCTCAAAATCCTGGCGGATGGTCTCGCGGCGCTTCTCCCACCACTCCTTCTCGGTCTCGGTCTGGGCCTGGATCTCGTCTAACCTCTCGCGCACCATGGCGTTGGCGGCCATCTCGTTTGCCGACTGGAAGATGGTGTTGCCCCAGCCCGGCACGAGGGCATTGGCCTGTCACGGTCAGTTCAGCAAAACGGCATGGGTTGGAGAGGGGGGGGGGTAAAGAAGGGGGGAAGTTCGACTCACCTCCATGACGACCTCACGGAGCTCCTCCTCGATCTCCTTCTCGGCGCGCTGGAAGCGCTGGTTGAGGTCCTCGCCGACGCTACCGCGCTGCAGCAGGACGTTGAGGGCCTGCTTCGCCTGGCGGACCTGGATGATGCGGCCAATGTCCTCGACGGCGCGACGCAGCAGGGCGGCGCGGATGACGCTGTCGGGGACCTTTGTCTTCTTCTCGCCGGCGTCCGAGTGGGCGATCTCGAGCAGGGACGAGTAGACCTGTCTCTGCAGGTGCGGCGGGAACCAGGGCTCGAGGTTGGCGAGTTGCGCTGTGGATGCGTGTGTCAGCCACGGTCTGGAAGCATGGTGCAGGGTCTCTAGAGGGGGGACAGGGAGCAACGAGGGCACACGTACAGGCTTTCCTCTTGCGGTAGATATTCGAGAAGGTGTAGAGCATGCCGGCCAGGACCGAGATGTAGGCAAAGGGGAGCGCAAGGCTCCACCAATCGACGTCGAGGAAGTCGAACATGATGCGCGCTGCTGTGAGGAGTGATTCGGGGTGTTCCAATGTGTGGCAAGGAGCGACACGCGCGGCGGGAGAAAGGAAACACGCAATGCACCGGTGCGGCAAGGAGATGTGTATGTACGGGTGGTCGTCGTGGGTTGCGAAGACAGACAGGCAGACAGACAGAAAGGCAAGTTTAGGTATATTGGGCCGTGGAGTGGAATGAGAGGACACCAAGACCAGACCACAAGCAGACCCCCGGCACGATCTTGACAGTTTTCAAAAGCGCCGCCGCCCACGGCCACCGGCGCGGCGGGCGATTGGGTCATGGCCCAGAGCTTCCCTAAATTTAAGCTGGCTCCAGCGCCATCCAATGTGTCTGTCCACTAAGAGGACGACCACCCCTGCCTCTCGGGGCGCTGTCCTCAACGACCAGGGGTCCTGAACCGCTGCCCACTGTGGCTGCCGGCCTGCTGCTGACAGCCTGCAGGTGACGGCGAGAGGCTGAGCGCGCGCTCCAGCGATGACCTGGGGGCCTAGGTCGGGTCGGGTGGTACCTGGGTAACTTACGGCCGGGGCCAATCGCACCGATTGATCCGGCCCAGCGCCTCACCGCCCAAATTTTCAAAAATTCTGCCGCCTTTGCCAGCAGACGCCCGGTTGGCCCTTTCTGCGCGCTGCATTGGCCCTGCCGTAGTGGGGAGAAAGCTGCAGGTTTCCTGAGCCAGCTGCCATTCGAGTCTTTTGACCAAGAAGCAAAAGGTCCTACCTAAACCACCTATGCACCTTACGGGATACTTCACAGGTCTTGCGGGTTTTCTCCTCTCGGCTCACGACGACAGATAGCGAGCGAGGAGAGAGAAAAACAGAGAGGCAACGAGGCCCCCCTCGCCCGTCTTGAGCGCACTCTCGCGCGCCGCCCGGCCTCCGCCGTGACACCACCGGGGGAAAGAAGAAAAAAAAAATGTCGAACCCCAAGCCCGAGTTCCTGCGCTTCACCGGCCACCAGTCCTTCGCCCAGCGCCTCGTGCTGTCGACCCTGACCGGCCGCCCCGTCCACATCTCCAAGATCCGCACCCAGTCGCCCACCAACCCGGGCCTGGCGCCCCATGAGGTCTCCTTCCTGCGCCTGCTCGAGGCCGTCACCAACGGCGCCTCGATGCAGATCTCCTACACCGGTACCACCATCACCTACCACCCGGGCCTGATCACGGGCGCCGCCCCGGGCGTCGGCGCCGTCGGCGACAGCGCCGATGTCATCGAGCACAACATCCCCGCCTCCTGCACCCGCGGCATCACCTACTTCCTGCTGCCCCTGTGCCAGCTGGCCCCCTTCTCCAAGGCCCACATGAACGTGCGCTTCACCGGCCCGGGCGTCATCACATCGGCCACCGAGACCGGCGACCTGTCGGTCGACTCCTTCCGGACCGCCATATTACCCATGTACGACCTGTTCGGCATACCCGCCGCGCGCATAGAGTTGAGGGTGATGCAGAGGTCGTGCGCAGGGCCCAGGGGAACGGGCGGCGCCGGCGTGGTCGAGCTGCGGTTCGCCAGCCAGGTCCGCCTGCCCAAGACGTTACATCTGAACCGCAGCCCCGGCAGGATACGGAGGATACGCGGCGTGGCCTATGCCACGGGCGTCTCGGCGAGCAACAACGCGCGCATGATACACTCGGCGAGGGAGGTGCTGAACCCCCTGGTGGCAGACATACACGTTGCGGCACAGTACGACCAGGCGCCGCTGGTGGCGGCCGGCGACAAGGCCGGCGGGAAGAGGAGGATGGGTATCGGGTTTGGCCTGAGTCTCGTGGCCGAGTCCAACGCCGCCGGCGTCCTGTATTCGGCGGACATCGTCGCGCCGGCCGAGGGAGGCGTCGTGCCCGAGGATCTGGGGAAGCGGTGTGCATACCAGCTCCTGGAGGCCATAGAGACCGGAGGGTGCGCCAGCCTGGCGGCCTCGAGCACGGTGCTGACGCTCATGGCCATGGGATCGGAGGACGTGGGGCGGCTACGGATTGGCAGGGGCGTCATGGGCACGGAGCAGGTCATAGGGCTGGCGCGGGACCTCAAGACCTTTGGCGCCAGCAGCTGGGGTCTGAGGGACGTCGACGACGACGACACGGGCGACATCATTGTCTCGGTGAAGGGGACTGGTGTCGGCAATGTCGGCAGGAAGGTAGCATAGTCTGATCTGGTCGGGGAAGCGTTGATGATATCCACATTATATTCTGTACAAGTGCTCTTTTGTTAGGTGTCATGACCGTCCCACCTGGGCCCCCGTCTGCGCCGCCGCGAGCCTGGCCCTCCTCTGCGCTGCCAGGGCCGCCAGGGTGGCATTGTAGCCCACATTCTGCAGCGTATACGCCGCCGCGGCCTGTGACGTGTTTCCCCGGTCCGTCCAGGCCGTCCTCAGCGCATGTCTCACGTGCAGGTCGGCCAGTATCGCGTTCCCGGACGACAAGACGTCCTCAAGATTCTCGTAATCGTCAGTTCTCCGCCGGCCCAGAAGCGAAGACCGTTCTTCATCCCCGTCGTCGTTGCCTCCCAGGGGCTGCATCTCGATATCATCCGTTGCGTCTGCCGCCGGCGCATCTCGGAGAACGCCTCGCTCCTCCGCGTCGTGGTCCTGGCCCGTGACGGGCGGCGCGTCCGCCGCGCCCGCGCCCGCGCCCGCCGCGTCGGCGGTCTGCGGCTGCTGGGGCGGGCTGACGATCTTCTTGACGCGGTCCTTCTCCATGCTGACGGCCAGCATGACGCACTGCAGGGCCAGGACGACGGCGTCGAGCAGCAGCAGGACGAGGCGGGACGAGGGCGGCTTCTGGCCGACGAAGTCGACCAGCACGCCGCCGTGCAGGTAGCCGCGCGCGGCCTCGCCGGCGGTGGGCAGCGCCGTCGCCAGGTGCAGCAGCATGCACAGCGCGTTGGCGCCCACGATCAGCCCCACGGGGTAGTTCAGCAGCGGCAGGATGACGTGGTCGGCCTTGACGCCGAGGAAGAGCCAGTGCGGGATCCAGCGGATCATGAGGCGGAAGAAGGAGCAGCTGGATAGGCGGGGAGCCCGGGACGTTAGTGTCACAGGTCGGTGGAATTGGACGAGGGGGTTGCGGTTGCAAGTGACTTGCTTCTACAAGAAAGAGAAAGGGGTGGGGGGGCATACTCCATATAGTACAGTGTGCCCAGCTCGGCGTATATCAGGGTGTCGAGGCACAGGAGCAGGTGAAGCAGGAAGTCGAGCTTCTTGGTGAGTCCCGCCTTGGCCTTCTTGGAGAGGTGCGGCTCCTGGCGCCGGCGTCGCGAACCCGGGGCAGAGCCATTGTCTTGTCGCTGGTGCTGCTGCTCGTCGACATCGCCTCCGTTAACAGCAGCGGCGTGGCTGCGACGGGCTGGGCTGGCAGGGTCGGGGTCAGGGTGCGCCGGCGAGCTCGGGGAGGGATCATGGTTCATAGCTCCACCTCATTCGAAGGTTGAGAAGCCACCGGGGTCCGAGGATGTGGCCTCACATGCTGTAGCGGGGGACGGATGTGTTGGCGTGTCTTGCGGTCCGGCGGGCGCGTTGACGTCGAGGGCATGAGTGACCACAGTAGGATATGGAGGGAGAGAGAGAGAGGAGAGCTACCTAGGTATGGGCTGGGGTGTGGTCATGTCAAGTCATCCCGTGGTGTGAGGTTAAGCGACCGCCAAGAGGCATTCCCTCTGTGCACAGGCGTTCATAGCAGGGACTGCATTATTATGCAAAAAGCTACAGCTTATGCACCAGGCATATATACATACAGATAGACATACATGTTAGTTATGCAGCCCACCCCGCCTTGGCACAATTGGGCTGCCCGCCATTCCCCCCCCCAAGACCAGGACCAGGACCAGACATCCCACTTCGAAATTTGGCCCGAGCTGCATTTTGGGGGTCGCAAAGCTGTGACTCAAATTATCCCATCCCACCCTGTGACGCTGCTCCGGCCCCGTCCCCGTCCCCGTCGCCGTCGTTATCCTCGAGAGAGAGAGCAATCCTGCCCTCGCGACCCAACCACGCCCTCGTCCTCTCTCCTCTCTAGCTCCCTCACAACTCGAGTCCCCAACGGTCGCTCGACGTCCAGCATCACAAGATGGCCGGGGATCTCACCTCCCAGGTTCTCAATGCCTTGTCCAAGGCCGACCCCCTGCTGTCCACCGAAGCCTTCCCCGATGTCTCCTTCGCCGACCTCAAGGCCGTGCTCGACAGGCTAGCCTCGCGGTCCATGGTCGAGTACAAGCAATTGGAGCGCGAGGAGGCCGTTCTCCTGCCCGAGGGCGAGCAGATCCTCCAGAACGGCAGTCATGAGGCCCGCGTCTGGGAGGCCCTCAACAAGGCCATGGGCGCCCTGTCCGTCCAGGAGATCAAGGCCGCCGTCGGCGACGACAAGGTCGCAGGCTTCGGCCAGGGCAAGGCCATGAAGGCCAAGTGGATCGGCAAGGCCGAGGGCGGAAAGTTCACCGCGCTGGTGAGTCGACCGACACTGGCCATCGCCTGTCCTCGGGCTTCACTGACACACCATGTCTCCAGGTCGACTCGATAACGGATACCACCCGAGACCAGCTCCGCACCATCCACGAGACCCGCACCCTTTCTGACGCAAAGGTCATCGCCGACTTCAAGAAGAGGACGCTGATCAAGGTCCAGAAGGTCCTCAGCTTCAAGATCCAGAAGGGGCCCAAGTTCGCCCTGGAGCTGGTCAAGGAGGAGACCGACCTCACGGAAGAGATGTTGGCGACGGGCTCCTGGAAGACCGCCACCTTCAAGCCCTACAACTTCAACGCCCTGGGCGCCGACCAGCACGCCGGTGCCCTGCACCCCCTGATGAAGGTGCGCCACGAGTTCAGGAACATCTTCTTCGAGATGGGCTTCGAGGAGATGCCCACCTCCCGCTTCGTCGAGTCTGGCTTCTGGAATTTCGATACCCTCTTCGTCCCGCAACAACACCCCGCCAGGGATCTGCAGGACACCTTCTACATATCAGACCCCAAGCTGGCCGACAAGCCGCGCGCCGAGGATGCGGATGACAAGAAGGACTACGACACATACTTTGAGAACGTGAGACAGGTCCACGAGAGCGGAAAGTACGGCTCGATAGGTTATAGATACCCGTGGGCTGAGGAGGAGTCGCTCAGACTGGTCCTGAGAACACACACCACCGCCATCTCGACGGCCATGCTGCACAAGCTGGCCGACAAGAAGGGCCCCGACGGAAAGCCGCCGCCGGCCCGCTACTTCTCCATCGACCGTGTCTTCCGAAACGAGAGTGTCGACGCCACCCATCTTGCCGAGTTCCACCAGGTCGAGGGTGTCATCGCCGACTACGGCCTCACGCTCGGCGGTCTGATGGAGTTCATGACCATCTTCTTCAAGAAGATGGGTATCGAGGACCTGCGCTTCAAGCCTGCCTACAACCCCTACACCGAGCCCAGCCTGGAGATCTTCTCCTTCCACAAGGGGCTCAACAAGCTGGTCGAGATCGGCAACAGCGGCATGTTCCGCCCCGAGATGCTCGAGGCCATGGGCCTGCCCGGCGACCTGCGCGTCTACGGCTGGGGCCTCAGCCTGGAGCGCCCGACCATGATCAAGTACGGCATCTCCAACATCCGCGAGCTGCTCGGCCACAAGGTCGACCTGAACTTCATCGAGAGGAATCCCGCCGTGCGCTTAGAAAAAAACTAGATAGATCTCATGACTGGAAATGGAAAAATTTTCAACGCTTTCCGAAGCAAGAACACATGATGCTCGTTCTATTTTGTGCCCTGTCAGTATCGTGACTGCAGTGGAATCTTTCCGCGCGATGGTGCCAGCGTCTTCTTGCATTTGCCTACAAGATTAATCACTCGAAGGCCACCACCAAAAATCCATCTATACGCTATAAGTCATTGTACATATGACATTTCGTTCTGAGGTTTTCGTAGTTAGTCAAGGAGCCTTCAGGAGTGTGTCTGTGACCTTCTTCATAGCTGTCTCCTGATCATTCTGGCCGACAAGACCTGGGCTCCGTGCCTAGATTAGAATTGCTCGTCTTACATGGAGAAGCACATGAGCTACGCCTTATGAGAGGGCGTCTCGTGTGTTCGTTCGTCTCTACGGCGCAGTGAGTTGCCACTCTGAACCTGTATCCTGTCACCGCAGCCGGGGCTACCACTGGGAAGCAGGAACTTTTGAGATTATGAGGTTGCGTTTGGGAGGCGAGTATATCGCGTACTTGCTCTATTGCCTCCCGCCGTTCTTGCCGTTAGTTGTTTATTATTAAAATATATTTGTCAACAGGTGGCGGCCACCACAATCGTGGTCATTGGCAACTTCATTCTCACACAGCATCAACCCACTAACCACAAGGAGAGGTGTTAGATTTCATCATCACTTCTTGCCCCC
Organism: Neoarthrinium moseri; assembly: GCF_022829205.1. Lineage (NCBI taxonomy): Eukaryota > Fungi > Ascomycota > Sordariomycetes > Amphisphaeriales > Apiosporaceae > Neoarthrinium > Neoarthrinium moseri. The sequence goes on along the minus strand of NW_026055123.1, from coordinate 570,116 downwards.
AGTTGGTATCTACTTGAGGCACCACTACACCTGTTGCCTCACTTCACTTCCATCCACGAGGTACCTATTTACCTCTTCCCCTTCGGATGTCTGGCCACGACCTCATCATTTCACATCATCTCATCAGAAACACCTCAACATCTGACAACGCTTGACTTCTGGTGGTATCTGCACTGATACCCGCCTTCTCCTGGTCGGCCAGCTACTGGCATTCTCAGCCATACATTCGCACATCAAATCTCACCACACTTACATTACCCTGAGAGAACCGGCACCATGCGTTTCAAGTCAGCTTCGGAGGCGTACCTGGAGATTCGGCAAAGAGAGTTGAATGAAAAAACGTCTGCTGCTTTAGTCGAGTACTTGAGGACGTTTCATCGAATTCTGCTCCATGATCTTAATGAGTCCGGGTTCTGGAGGGCTGAATTCGAGGAGTTTGCCGACAGCAAGAGATTCACTTTCACAGTCGACCGTCAGACGGCACTCATATCGGTAGAAGACAAGAGCGATAACCCAGTCGTCATGATTTCCCGTCTGTTCCTCGACAATCGAGGGGAGCACATCAACGATGAAATCGTTGAGGTAGCTGATGGAAAGTTCAGAGCTTGCCTCGCGTTGTACAGCCAGCTTCTTATTCATGACCTCTGGATCCTGCAACACTACTACGACGAAGACGGAGGCGACAGGACTACAGTCAACCCGATTACCGGTTTCATGATCCTACCTTCTTTTGAGGACGAATCAGATTAAGGATCACCTTGACCAGGCAAGAAGCCGCACCCATGAGGATTCTCACGTAGGCCATAACAAGGTGGACATAGTTCCATTATCCAGGTTGTGTGCTGTCAAGCCGGCATTCATTGTGAGTTCCCGATTCCCGTTACCCAATTTGGAATCAGGCGAGTTCTCCGATTCAAATTCTCACATGGACCTCGACAACAATCGACGGACGGAGGTTGCACAACTCAACAATACGTTCACTTCTTGCGGTCCCCATCCTTCCTTTGTACTTGTCAAGCTGGTTCGCACATATCAACTTAAAGAAGCTCTCACAGAGGAGACTGGTTCTGAGAATCTTCATCCGTCAACCTTCACCCATCAAGCCCCAAGCATGGCTTTCATGTCAGCTTCAGCCACCTACCTGGAGTGCCTTCGTTCGGAGTTACGGCTGCACATGAACGCTCACATGGTCTACTGCATCAGAAATTTCCATCGGCTGCTCCTAGATGACCTCTACCAATCCGACTTCTTCTGCTACTTCGACGATTGCAACTCTGAAAAATTTGCGTTCAAGGTCGACACTTCTTCGGGGCTGGTGTCATTTGAGGACGTAGATTTTCCGTACAAATCGCTCTCGGTCATCTACCTCGAGGACCGCATCAAGGAGTTCGATTTCGACGACAAGATTCGGCAGATCTTCAACTTGTACAGCCAACTCTTCATTGACGACCTCCGACGTCTCATGACATTGAAACTCGAGCTGGACGACATGTTGTTCGTTGTTGACGATGAGCTCGGTTTCATCATCCTGCCTTCTGTCCTTTGAAAACATGGCCACCCAGTAAGTGACCTCGCATATCTCTCCCGATCGAAAATTACCTCGTTACGAGAACATGTTCTCTGACATTGCAACCACAGTTGGGCTGGAAGTGGTATTACGGAATGGTTTCATACAAGGGTCATCAAGAGCTTTTTTTTTGCGCGGCATTTTCACCTCACGGATCTGAGCTAGCTCACATAACAGTCCTACAGGCAACGAAATTGAGCACTTTGAGGTAGACCGTGTCTCTTCTTGGCCTAATCATGCTGCAAAAATTCCGAACGCTCTGGTATCTGAAATACAAATTCTCGCTCGATTTCCTCATGTGATGTCTTTCTTATCTGCTGCTTGCCGATTTTGGCTCGGCAACACTCTAAAAAAAAAAAAAAAAAAAAAAAAAAAAAAGGCGGGAACATCCGCTTTTGCCAGACAGTGCTAACCTGTGCATCTGTGTTTTCGGAAAATTTGTTCTCGAATCCTCATTATGTTAGAATACACTTGTCTTTCATAGAGACAGGAGAGACAAACATTTCTCTTGCATCTCCTTCCTACAATTATGCGCGGCGTTTCCAGTCTGTCATGCCAGCGAACGTACGACTAACCGCGCCTAATTGGAATAAAGTCTAGAGGTTTGAAACTCCCAAGTTCGAGATGACAGCTCCAATCTACTGAAATGTAGTGTGTTGATCTCGGACAGACGTCATGTTAGGAGAGGTGCATGATAACATTTGAGGGCGATCTAGTCGATCACTCCCCATGTACACCATAGGTGCTTACTTCTGGTTCCGAAAGATGTCGACGAGAAACACCTGTCATTGGGTATGATGGAGTGCCTTGAGGGCCGTAAATCATCAACGTCTCGACTTGTGTTTTTGACTCAAATCACGTGTCTATTCCTTGCTGATCAACACTTGTGAACTGGCCAACGGAATATGGCCTCAGAGTCTTTGAGGAACGATAGTATTTCATTGGATCACCTTCAAATTTTGTTCCTGACTGTTATTTCTCGTGGGTAGCTCCGGATCCATATTTTATACGTCTACAATACCGTTAGACCGGAGCCTGCCTGCCGGAGATACCATTCATGGGCTCATAGTTCCTACTTGTCAGGGACTAGCCTGGAGAATGCTTACGCAGTCTTGCAGAGTAGCCCGGCTCGACATGATCCGGGCTAAACAGTTTTCGCCGTGGCGCTGGACACAGTTGGGTTCTGGCAAAGAGTAATCGACCGTTTGCATCAGCGTCTCGAATATGTTTTGAATGAGAATGACGCGCCTAGGGGAAAGCGCTCTCTTATGGCCATAACCCATCGAACCACGCAAGCTACTCTACGTTACTATAGTTCGTTAACTTTGATTTTATTTTTCCACAATCGAAATAAAAACGTAATTTAAGTCTCGTCTAAAAGATTTTGTCTATAATGATGAAATTGCTTCCGCGATACACTCACATCTGGAGAAGCTCTGCTTCGATTTAGGTGCCGGCTCAGCGCAATCAATCAGTTTCGCAGTGACCCACTGCTTGGGGAAGAGACCAGGATTTTGATCCGGAACCTTCGCCGCGTGGTTTTGGAAAGCATGTGTCTATGAATCGAATAACCTCTGTCTATATAAATTGGCGACGCCCACGGCGGTTATAGTGATTTCTTTTGTAGAGTGAAGACTTATTTTCTCGGTGAGGTGTGCTGGGACAATTAACAGACTCAGGTCTCCGCGGATCCCTTCGTGCTTTGCCATTTTCCAAGGATGCTCCTCAGTTTACCCTTCACCATATCCGCAGACTTGGGTCTCTGTGGGACCTTAGGAGGTCCAAGCCTATCATTATGGCTGGAATGCCTTGCTCCTGATGACCCAACCCGGCCAGTCTGGTCTCTGGTTAGAAGCTCCCGAACCGCGCCTTTCTGAATCATCAAACTTTTCAGATGTTCGTAGAAGAGTACCAGCTCTTCACTACGTGTTTCAGTCTCTGTTCTAGGCTGGTACCTGATGGCAAATGGGTCCATGGGATTTGCAGGGGAATACAGAGCTTTAACGGCACCCAAAGGAGAAAATGTGGGCCGGTAGATGCTCGTGTCGTTGGCTTGCCTTTTTTTCGAGACAACTTCAGCGTTGACATCTGCTCCGTGTTGGACAAAGTTAACCAGGAGCCTGGAGTAGGTGTTTGCAAAGCCGCCGAACTCAAAGTTTCTCCAAAACTCTCCTTGCCTTGTTTGGTTGGTCACCCCATACTCAAGCATCAGTTGCCATGCACTCTCCTGTGATATGCCATATCGTGCATTAGGATCAGCGCCTTGATCGAGAAGATAGCTGCAGATGACGGGACAGCGCAGCGCCATGGATTCTTTATCTTGCCTATTGCCTGGCCAAGGACGCCTAAAGAGCATATTGTTGGTCGTGTCGAAAAGCAAGCGGGAAGCTACGGATCGAGCCTGCCCCTGTGGAAGCGAGGAGTGGGTGTATAATTGCTGGAGGAAGTCGGCCAAGCAATAAAACCCCGCCATGGAGTAGAAGTCTATGGGCTTAGCAGCACCACGCAGACTAAAGTCTAAGCCTGTATTCTCGTCGTCAGCCGCATATTCCCACCTAAGCTCCTGTGCGGCGGCCCAGTGAACGTCATTAGTCTCGTAGAACGCCGTTTCTCTCAGGCGCTTCCGCTCTGATTTAGATCCTTTCACGGCGTCAAAAGCATGCCGCGTTATGTAACACGCCTCCGTATCCTCCCAATGGGATGTCATTGTGCGATCCAGCTCCTGAAGTATGCTTGGCAAGACAGGTCTCCCCTCCCTTTCAGCAAGATGAGCATAATGCATGGCACGTTGCATGTAATACCAAATATCACTCTCGTCAAGAATGATAGGTGATTCTCTGAGAGAAGTTTTGCAGAGAAGGACGCAAGAATGGCAGAGCCCCACCGCCGGATGGAATCCTGAATCGACTGTCAGGCTTGAAATCTCCTCCCAGACGTCGGGATATCGCAGGAATTCGACTGCAGACCTGTGGATGAATTCAACGTAGAAATGTCTGATCTTCTGGGAACTGAATAGTCCTTGCAGCTTGAAATTAACAGAACGGAGTTCGAGGATACCAGCGCATCTTGCTCGAATCCTGCCTTCTGTTGAGTCCACGATCTCCTTTTCCCTGGACATTGCAAGGGCGTCGACTGGTAACTGGAGAATCTTAGCGACGTCCCAACCGGCATAGTGCAGCTGCATTGGTGTGAGACGATGCTCTCCTTCCTGCTCTTCAGAAGCCATCAGACACATTTGAAATAGCTCCGATGCTTGTTTCCGATAGATCTGCGGCAAGTGCCTAAACATGGCCGCGTATAGATCCTTGAGCTCCGATGGCAACTCATCCAGACGACGGCGCAGCTCGCCGATGTCATCGAAATTCTGAAGGCCAACCAAGAGCGAGCGAACGACGAGAACAACCCAAAGAAACACGCCACAGGATTTGGTCACAATTTCCTCGACGAAACTTTCCCACTCGCCACCGTGTCTGTACTCCAGTCGTTCTCGCAAAAGCTCTTCGGTATAGCACCGGATATCATCCTTGGTTAGATCCTGGAGCTTCATGTTAGGCAGGCTTTCAAAGGCATTGACACAGACTGGCAATGGCCGACTGGATATTAGGAGTTTGACATTTGGATAAGCTGTGTTAATCGAAGCCAGTAGATTCACGACTTCAGCCTCATCTCCTTCGTACTCATCGATGCCATCTATGAGGAAAAACAAACGGAACTGAGAGCTCGATTGATCCAGCAGCCGGCGAAACCAACGGAGAAGTTCCGCCAGAGACGGAGCTTCCAAACGAATTCTCTTGGCCATGTCGACCCCAAGGATACGGAGCTCGGGCATGACGCTAGGGATCAGGCCAGGATGTTGACAGAGAATGTCGTAGAGCAGTGAGCGCAGTAAGCCCTCTTGAGATTTCTGGAGAGTGGTCCCTAGGTTCCAAAAGAAAAACGAGGCGCACGCTGCTTCATTTTCAGAGCTTCCAGTCCATCTGCGTAAAAGTGCTTTCGTTCTCGGGTCGTTGAGAACGTGTTTCATCAAAGTCGATTTGCCGGACCCAGCCTTGCCGTTGATCCAGTAGCATCCGCTTCCAGACTCAAACCATTGGACTAAGGATGAAGCAGGATGTTCCGCGTCCAGCGTATCGTCCAATATCCAGTTGAACGTGGATGAGTGAGCCTGCTTGACACTGTCATGTCTATCACTATAATATCGAAAGTACAGGCTTCTCAGTGCCATATCCTGGATAGGTTCGAACCCCCGGAGCTCAGCGCGTCCCACTGTACTACCCTCTTCGGCTGTCAGTGTCATCAGGCTCTGAGCATGGGCTTCCGAGCTTCGCTGATATACTCCTTTCGGAGCGATGACATGATTTTCGCCATTTTGGAGCGTCAGAATCGCCGAGAGAATCTGATTGTGCTGTGTAATGTCACGGGCACCCGTCTGATCCAGCCTATTTCGCAGTGTGGCACCCTGATTTCCAAGTTTTTCAAGCCGGTTATTCGTGACAGCCAATACTTGGACGATATTTGAGTATTGCTGGTTCAAGTCATCAAATCGTTGCTTGTGGGACTTGCCGAGATCATTCGTGGTTAAGCTGAGGTGTTGCAGCATACGTAGCACCAACTGGCTTTGGTAGGCTGCCATCTTCTCCATCAATCGAGTGATATCGTCATATTTCCAAGCGGATTGCATTAATGCAATTATCTTAGAGAGAGCGTGGTTGCCTTGTTGAATTCTCTTCAACTTCGCGAAAATTGCTGCAATCTCTCTCGCCACGTCGTAACAGCCTTTGAGAAGGTCGTCGATAGCCTGCAAAGCCTTAAGCTCCCGCACCCTATAGCCACTCGCTTGACAAGCATACTCACATCGTCAACTTGCTGGTGCTGATTGCGAGACGCCAAATCCTGCTCCTGCCTATGTTCGAAACCAGCTGACAAATGGAGAAAATCCGTCGCTATACTGTCGAATGCGATGCCCTGCAAGAGTGAAGTGTCACCAGTCTCGTACAGTTTCTGAACGTCGCGGCATCTCTTTGTCGCAAACTGAACGAACTGAACAACAGCCGCCGCTATGCCTAGAGCAGATATGGGATCCATGACTGGCACTTCCTACGAACAGGAAATAATCAACGGAAAAGATCAGGCTGAGGATTGAGGAAGCGGGGCTATGAAGAGCGGAGGCTGTGCTCAACCTGGTAACATGGCGGCGGCTACGAGTTAATAGGCCCACAGGTACCCGTGGTGATCGCCATTCAGGCTTAGCGCTATTTGATTTTCTTTACCACGCCGCATCTTGGTTCTGTCCATTCTGATGATAATTAGTAGAGCGACCAAACGCCTGGGCAGCCTGGGTCTTTGAGGCAACAGAAATTACTCATTCCTAGCCTTATTCGTGGCAGTTAGCTATGGCTTGACTATTATACGACTCCTTTCTTCCTCAGCTGAATATATGGCTTGCTGTTTTTCAATATCCTGCTGTACTCTTGTCCAAATTCCACCCGTGCCCGAAACAATACGCCCATTGTCCGTCTCTTGTGCAACCTGTCCATCTTGGGGACTTCGACGAAGAACTTAAAACACATTGGATAGAGCTCGAGACGAGGATTTCAGAGGTACCATCAATCTTGTCAGAAATGAAGAATCACGGGAGTTATAGGTGATTGAAAACAGTCTATCTAGAACGATGATGGTGGTGACAAGCCTAGGATCTCGTAGGACTTCACCCCGAAGACGACCCCAATTTTATTAGTATGTCGCTTGAAAATACTTTTTAAAAAGAAATACAAAAGTAGAAATGAAAATAAAAATAAAAAGTACACATTCTCGTAATTACGACCGATTTATCTACCCAAAACAACCTCAAATAGAGGTGTACGACCAGAATTGGTGGAGTTACAGGGGGGGTTACAACAGATACTGCAGATTTGATACAGCACCATTAGCAAGGTCTATTTAATTTCTGAAACCGCACTGGCGAACCCATTGCTCTTCAGTAGTCCCAATTACCTAAGAAAATTTCCCAAGGGGTTGGGCCTTAGACCAGGCGTCTCTTGCGGCAACATATCTCTAGTAAATGGCCTGCGAATCATCATATCTCAAACACGGGCTAGTGACTGCCACCGGGGTTGACGATGTGGACCTCACTGGTCATGTCATTGAACAGGAAGCTGGCTTGGTGAACGATCGTATACCTGTCAGATACCTGAGTTAGCGGTATTTCTTATCCTCGCAGCTAGCTCAGAGTCAGCAGTCAAATGCAGCAGAATTTGTTCCTCGACTAGTTCATCGCTGATTGCTCTTGGTCCAATTCTACGTTTATGACTGGCAGAGCTATCAGATCTGAACATATATCTCAGCAGACAGTCCTTTAACACTGTTGTATGCCCTAACACATGAAACTTGCTACAAAGTGGTGGTGCCTTTGATGATGGAGTAGCAATTTCGAATCCACTCAACTCTCGCCTAACAGTTGGTAACGGCAAAGACGAAGAAGAAGCGACTGCATCTATACGTTAGCGAGGATCCAACAGCAACCGAGGGGTATCTCCACGAGCTAAATGCCAGCGTGAATGGAAATCTTCAAGTTCCAAGGCTTTATCGTATGCCAATAGGCCTTCTAGCTTATGAGCACAAGGTAGCACTTGAGATCGAGTGAAGGCGCCGGTACATAGTGGCAAAAGCGGTGGATTGCTTTCAAACAACATTTTTGGCTGTGCCTCGACCTTTCGGAGGGCTTCGTGCGATACCCAACCACGTACCATGCTATACAGTACTTCCGAGTGTTCAACAGGAATTCGGATTTGTTCTTTGACTTGGTTCTCCCGTAGCTCTGTGAGCTGGTTTTGTAATGCATTTTTGATAGCTCTCCAGGCGTCAAAGAGATTTAAGGTAGACAGACACCTTTAGGTGACTTATCAATAGCCAGCGGATACCCTCATTTTGTGAAGAAACGACGTTGTCAAAATGCCGGCCCAGAGAAGTCTCGAACATTCATCAACACATCAGACCTATATTGTCGAGATACCCCAAATGAAGATACTGAATTTTGCGAAGGAGAGAAAGAAAAGCAAAATTTGACATCCTTATATGACATTGCCACACGCAGCATGGCGTTGTGGCACTCATCGATGGCCAATGAGACAACGAGCTTAAATTAAGTTTTGGCTAGAAATGTTCGAGACAGCGTAGCCTCTGCACTGCAATTTTAACCCTCACGAAAGGGATGGCAGCCCAGGCGAACTTTCAAAAACATTTCTTGGTATACTATACACTAGTTTTCCGTTCAGCCCCAACGCGGATGATGAATCATACCAATATAAAAGGCTTTCATCCTCAACGAACGATGCATGAATAGGAAGACGTCGCCTTAACGTAGTTATTATTAGCGTAGGGACCAGTCACCAACGCCACACAGCTTGAGCCGCAGTCGGCTCCACGGAAATCGTAGTTCACAAATGTAACAATGCTTCTTGCCATATAAAATAATATCTATCCACAGAAACGCCACTGATGCCCCCCTTACACTGAGTTTTGCTAACCGCGCTTGGCGGCGCGCTTGCGCTGTGCCTTCTCGCGCTCGTAGATGTTGGCCTCGCGGCCCTCCTCGCCCTGGATCTCGGCGACGAGGCGCTTGTACTTCTTCTCGTAGGCGGCGTCCTTGGCCTTCTTGATGCGCAGCTTCTCGCGGGCGGTGAAGCTGGCGTCCTTGCGCAACTCGCGCATGGCGCCCTTGCGCTCGCGCTTGTGCTCGGCCTTGAGCTTGTTGAGCTCGGCCCGCTCCCGGTCCGGGTCGTAGTGCTTGTCCGGGTCGAACTGGTCCTCAAACTTGGGGATGTTGCTCTTGATGGCCAGCGGCCGGTGGTGGTGCAGCTCCAGGGTCCGGCGCTCCATGCGCGCCAGCTGCAGGAGGCCGTCGAGCTTCGTCTTGGTCTTGGCGATCTGGCTGTTCAAGCCCTTGGGGAACTGAGACCGGCAGGGCTTGCTGGCGAGATGCTCTAGTACGTTTGCGGCTTGTTGGAAGGTCTCGAAGAACGAGGCCTTGCCTGTCCAGACATTGGCGGCAGAGTCTAATAGCTTGACCGTGGTGTCTACAAGTGCGATCTTGGCGTCCAACTGTCCGTCCTCCTTTGAAGACTCGATGCAATCAGAGGTTTTCAGCTTCCGCACGGCCACATTGCCAGCCTTCTGAATGCGTGTTCCTTCTACTGGCTCGTGTACTGGGAAAAAGCCGAGCTTGTCCTTTGACTGGACTGGTGCCAGGGCAGCCAGAGTGTTGAGACTGAAGTTGACCAGCTCTGGGACATATCTCTTTGATACTGTCTGATATTGCGCCGCCAGAATGGATAGGTAGGAGCCGGTAGTGTAATCGGACAACTGGCGAGGAATCTTCATACCAAGATAGCGACATATTGTCAACAATGCTGGCGTGACGACTTGGTGGAAGTGATCAGATGTAGGGAAGATGGTTCCAATGGTGGTTAGGATGATGAGGTCTCCAACGCTCAGATCGAGAGGCCGCTTTGCCATGTCCTCGAGATGTGACCTCAGCTCAGTACCAATCTCGACAGCATATGTCTTGGCAAGCGAATGTACGTGTCGCATGAGGCTCTCGATCGTCTCGAACGAAGGCCGCTTCTGGAGCGCCATATATGACAAGTGCTGAACAAGTATTCTGGCGAAAGCTCCCAGCTTGGCTTTGTTACCGCTGTCTAATTTGGAGTGGTGAAGAGCACGAATGCGCTGAACCACGACAGGCAGCTTCTCGACTGGAACAGACTTTGTCATGCTTAGGAAGTCTTCATGTGTCTGTGGACAGGAGAAGACGTAGGGCAGGCCATCTGCATCTTCCTTCGTACTCGCACGATCAGCGACGCCGTCAGGTTTTAGGGTGAAAGCCGGGTTGTTCGCTTCCTCTTCGTTCAGTAGCCCCTTGGTGAACTCATCATCATCGTCTTCACCATCCGCAGAGGCATCGTCGTCCGAAGATTCCTGTTCGCTGAGGGATATGTCGGAGCCCTCCGCAACTAGGTTATCTTCTATTAAAAAGTCGTCTTCGTCATCGAAGCCCAACTCCGTAGCTGTAGGCCGCAGTTTGAGGCCCTTGCCAAGCCCAAACGTGTCCTCCTCTTCTTTCTCGATGAACTGGATCGGCCCGTTGGCTGGTTCCTCGTCTTCCATGTCGGAAGCGTCGTCCTCACTTTCGCTCTCGGGTGCGCCTTCCATTCTCCTCCGCCTCTTCTCCTCGAGCTCGCGTAGCTTGTCCGCTTCATCAGCGATCCGCTCCTCTTCCGTCTTTGTCCTGTCTGTGGGCTGAGCTCTTCGATCCTCGGCCAATTGCTTGACGCGGAGATCGTATTCCTTGTCGAGCTTGATCCTCTCGGCAGTCTTCTGGGCCTCGGTGGAGGACTTGCCTGTGTTGAACAGGAGCTGGTGAAGTTGTGGTAGTTCTTGGTCGATCTCCATGCGCAGGTCCTCGTCATCTTCCTTGACAGCTTGCCGCTCGGCCTTGTAGAACTTTGACTTGGCGATGACTTCCTTCATGACCTCTGCCTTGGTCTTCTTCCTCTCGGGTTGTTCGTCTTCTTCTTCCGGCCCACCCTCGGTCATCAGCTTCCTCTTCAAGTATGCCTTGCGCCCCTCGTCGTCGTCGTCAGAGCCGGCATCCATGTCGTCGGCCTCGTAGTCGTCGACAATACCAGGCCCATCCAGCGACAGCGATTTGCCCATGTGGGTGAGTCCGAAGCCCTCCCCGCCATCGTCATCTTCCAAGTCGAAGGCGGCGCGCTTGTGCGACCGTTGCTTTTCGAGGGCGAACCGTTGGAGAGCCTTCTCCTCGGGGGTCATGTCGGCATCGTCCTCGCCGAAACGGCGATCCAGAATGCCGCCGACCTTGTTCCGGCGTTGCATCTCGAGCAGGAGGGTCTGTCGACGCTTCTCTTCGCCGACGGCCCTGGCCTCGCTGGGGCGGCCAAAGATGCCCTTGGCGGCATTGCCGACGGCGGGACGGTTGCTCGTGACTTCGAACTTGGGTCCGCGAACATTGTGCTTCAGGTCGAAGGGGTTGAACTGCTCGCGAATGCCGTCGAGCTTGGTGGCGCGGCTGAGGCGCTTGTCGCCCTTGGCTCGTTCGTCCAGGGCATTGCGCTTCTTCTGCTTCTTTGACTGCTGGGGGCCAATGATGCCTTGGTCTCGAAGCGAGGCCTTGAGCCTCTTTAACTGCGAGCCGGCCATGGCGGATTGTGCAGTCGATTCGTCCTGGATTGACCGGCGGGCGAGGGGTCGTGATGCTCTCTCGCTCTCGTCGGTATATTTTTTTCTGGGGACTTGGGGGGAAAAATCACTTTCTTTATCGCCTATCGCTTATCGAAGCGCAGGCCTGGTCTTGGTCTCGGTCTTGGTCTTGGACTTGCTGCGCGCCCCGCCGGAGCCCCACTTCTGCTCTTCCGCTAGGCCCCTTCCAACTTTCCTGCAGCAGACGACCTCTGAGCTTATTGCAGCCTCTCGAGGTCCAGCTTCGAGCTCTCGAATCACCGATTTCTAGGTCCAGGACTTCATGATCCGCTTTGAGATGCTGCTTTCAGGCACGCTGTTGGTTTAGCAGTATCTCTCCTGCAGCACTCGGCTTCGCTTCTCCGTACCATCTCGCGAAGCATGAGGTGACGGCAGCATGGGAGTCCTCTCATCGTTACGAGATGAGCGCCTCGTCTTCTTCGGCCTCGGTCTCGCGACCGTGGGCTTCATCGGCATGATGCGCCTCATCCTGGAGCATTACCGCGATGAAGTCGAGATCAAGCCCAGGTCCCCCAAGACGCAGTACATCACCCAGGCGACAGAGGATGCTTTGGACCTGCACACCCTCAACAGCCTCCTCGACCACTACAATCCCACCATCCGGGACACTGCCACCAGGATTGTCGTCGGCAGGGCCGTCAACGATGCAGACACCATCCGCTATCTGCTGATTGGCATTACCCGCCCCAACTACGACGAGCGCGAGAAGTGCCTGCGGGCCCTCGTTTTCGCTGTGGAGGAAAGAGAGTCCATGCACGAGCCGTTGAAAGCCCTCAACACCCCCAAAGCCTACGCTGCCATCGTCAGGTGTCTGGAGCTTTGCCTGGCCGACAAGGAGCGTGGCAACCTCAACGACCTCCTATGGGACGAGTACCACCTGCGCGATGTCAATGAGCGGCGTTGCATCATGTTGGTTCAGCAATTGATCAATGCATACGGTGCCAAGATGCTCGTGGCCGCCAACTTTATCGAGAGATGGCTTGTGAAACAGGACTGGGGCGATGGAGACGAAGAGCGCCAGCGCAACTTTAGCACCTACATCAGTCGCAGGAAGAACCGCCTCAGCGATGTCTGCTCCGCGTTGACGGCCTTCAAGGAAGGCCGCAAGGCCCTGAGACAGAATAAGTTGCTGGGCAAGGGGCGCAGCGGCCCTCGCGACGGGCCAGACAACGGCGGCATCAAGGTCATCCTGGAGATAAGCATGTCGAACGAGGATGAGAACGGTGAGATCCAGCAGGAGAACTTCCAGACTGAGCTGGTCCCTAGAATTATGGACCAGAGCGACGAAGAGCAGCGACGACGCAGACGCCACCGTGAGGCTATAGTACTGAACGACGGGACGCACTCTCTTGGGAGAGGGGACATTATCGAGCGGGAGCACGACTCGCATGCCTGAAGCTCAGCTAAGGGGCTGAGAAAGCGGACTATTCTCTCTCTACGACCAAGTTTCGTGCAGTGGACATTATTCCATGAAACATGAAAACAAGCATTCCTCCGAGCCAAAAACCATACATCTAACTACGGCAGACTCGATGCCATTGCGAAGGCTCATGGGAGATATCCGCCTGAAACAGCCCTCAGCCAGCCCTTTGCGGGTTGGGAGGGACAATCCTGGAGAACTGTGGTCTACTGTGAAGAGATGGCCTACATCATAAGAGGGCAACAGAGAATGAGCCTGTTGCGGATAATTGATCGCGGCAAGGCATGCTTCCCTTGGAGCCGGGCTGCCAAGACCTACCGTACGGTCGGTCGGAGTTCCTTGGATACAGCACCTCGTATCCTGTCTTTAGTCTAGGGATTGTAACTCGTACGAAGGTTGAAGTACGGGGTCGGACTTTGTATATTAGACGTCGCATAAACTTGGTGTACAACTACTCGCGGCAGAGTTGACGGTGACACCGCCGTCGAAGCAATCCAAATTTCGACTTGCAACTCAGTGTCGTACCAGCGCCAAATGATTTGTAAATGTCGCTGTTACCCTATAGCTCATTGCGGAAATAGGTGCGGCTGGAAACTTCGTCTGAACCCTGGAAATGCTTGTGCTCGGTTGACAGCCGGGCTTGCCGGGTTTTAGCGGTGCGACAGCCGGGACAGGGCTCAAATAAGGCCACGGACGTTGCCTGGATCACCCTTGGACGCGTTCCCGGCTCCAGGGGTAAGCTGCTGGCCTAGGCTGCGATGCACTGACCCAAGAGCCCCAAAAATAATCAGAAGCAGCGCAGAAGAATTTGTCAGGTCTATGAACTGATCTACTCAAGGTTGATTGTGGTTCTGGAGTTGAATTTTCTCGCGATAGTGCTCACAGCTGTTCTGTTCTTCGTAGGCGGGGAGACCACTGTCCGATGGATCCTCCCACGCGTTGTAAACAAACCCCAAAGTAAACATTGGGCAGCGCTTCCGCACCGCTTAATCTACAATGGAGGGCCAATAGAACCTCAGTCTGCAAGCGACTGCGCTACGCCGCGCATGTTGGCGTTGCAGCAGCTTCCCCGATCGCCTCTAGCCACATGACTAGCTACATGGCGGGATTGCAGGAGTAAATACTTGGAGCTATAGGATTCGCTGCGGGTGGTGCGATGATGCAACAGGGTCAACAAAGGCCGGGACCCTTGCTGTTCCTGGCGGTGTAATTATATCTACAGCCCACGGTTGATTCGGCGGGATGGCTTACGAAGGGGGCGCTGAAACCCGCAAGAGACGACGTGGTGAGCTGCAGCTGCCGGTGATATATGACAAGACGCAGCTCGGATATCCTGCTGGAATTAATAGGACCGGCCAGCAGCGAGGACGAGGCCGCATCTTTTGTTTCGTTCTTCTCAGATACTCTGCTCGTCTTAGACCGCCTTGCGGCTCGACTCAACTCAACGGACCCTCAGTCACGCGGATAGTCCCATGCCGATTGTCCACTCTCCCCATCCGTGGCTCAGCAACGGTTCAACCCCAGGCTGCCCAGCTCCCACTGTCACCGTGCAGAGGCTGCTTAGTGTCTTTTCTGATTTTCTTGAAGAAGCGTTGAGGAGCGAGTGAGGCGAGGCTTCATCTCTTCTCATCTCTTGACAGCCACGGTCCCGTGTTGAGCCCGAGTTGCGATTTGTAATTCCCCAGAAAGCGCAGGCAAACTCTGGCTGTGAACGCCCCATTCTCGAGCTGGAGGAAAACAAACCAGAGCCTGAATGCCGGGTTGCTCTTTTCTTTATTAGATTGCTCTACCTCCCCAGCTTTGCCATCATCCCTCATCGGACACCAGGACACGGACGACACCGAACCCTCGATTTCCCCAGTCAAGATTTTACCAGTCTGCTCTAGTCTGGAGGATGCGTCCGCCGGCCTACACATAGATCTTGGCTCTACAATTGCCAAACAAAGTTACAAACAGAGTTGACGAAACCATTGACTTGGTTTGTTAGCGCAATCGCTCCCGAGCCTAGGGTGCTTGTGCGTGACACTTGTAGCACACAAGCTTCCAGGTACGGACGACGGGCCTCTGTTGTCGCGACCTACCTACTGCTTGGGGTCTGGTCGGGATTTGGAGCCAGCGGATTGGAGGCTCGCGGGCTTAGGGGGGGTCAACAAAGCGGCGAGATCGCTAGCCTCTGGCTTAGGTAGCACCTGAGCGCGCGCCCCAAGCTCCCCAACCGCAGCCCAGGGGGGCCCCCGAAATGCCCATGGCATCTGGGTCGGTCGCCATGTCGCCAGCCGCGACACCCTCAAACTCCTCCACCCACTACGCACAAAGGGCCAAAACACTGTCGCGGGCCACGGGTAGAAAAGCAGTGGGCGCCGTCAGCTCGACCTCATCGCCCAACCTCAGCTCGCTCTTCTCGGCCCATTCCAAGCTCGCCCCGGGAGGCCCCGGCTTGCTGGCGCGCAAAGGCTCCTACGCGGCCCTGACCCCTGGGTCCCTGGCCTCGATTCCGGATGACAGCGAGAACTACCCCTTCGACACCGTCCTGAACCCGAACCCGCCCTCGCCCTCGCGCAGCATGGCGCCCCTCACTCCGGGACGCGCCGGAGCCGCCGACGACTTCTTTGTCGGCGACATCGTCGACGTGCCCGGCAGCATGCACGGCACCGTCCGCTTCTTGGGCTCGGTTGACGGGAGGAAGGGCACGTTTGCCGGCGTTGAGCTGGCGCCGGACTTTGCGGCGCGCGGGAAGAACAACGGCGACGTGGACGGGTGAGTCTACTCCTGACATGAAGTCATTGTTTTTGGGCCTTCTTTGGCGTCCTCCCTTGCTCTGTTTTGACCCATCGCTGACCTATGCGCGCTGCCAGGATATCGTACTTTACCACCTCGCAACCCGGCGCTGGCATTTTCGTACCCGTCACGAAGCTGTTCAAACGCGCCTCAGGCACGTCTTCCGGCATAGCCACCAACACCTTCCCCCGAACTCCGAGCGCCCTCAAGGCTGCGGGCCAGAACACGATCAACTACACCCCGCCCACTCCCTCTTTACCCAAATTCAGTCAGTCGGTTGGGCCAGCAAGGGCCCCAAGCCCGTCGGGCAAGCACCCCCGAGTCTCACTACCGCGGCCTGAGTCGCCCGTCCGCCGCCTGCAGCTTACACGTCCTTCGACCGCGACGCCGGGTCCGAAAGCAGGGCCTCCGCGATATGGAACGCCTTCCATCAGCAAATTCGGCTCGAGCGTCCGCGGTACCGCTGGAGACCCGGCCAAGCCCCCCTCCCGATTAGAGCGCAAGCCCAGTCTGCAGCCTCGAAGCGCGTCCTCTCTCGGCCAGGCGCGTAGTGCGTCTGCTTTTGGCCAGGCTGGAACCAACTTTAGTGAAGATGAAACCACGCCTGTGGGCAACCGCACCAAGACGAATGGAAGTGTTGGGTCTATTGGGAGCTTGAAGATGCGCCCGGCCTCTCGCGCCGCCGCTGCCGAGGATGAAGAGATTGAACGTCTCAGATCGCAACTTGCTGATCGCGACCGACAGCTCAAGGACCAAGCGTCTGCACTGGCTGAGATGGAGAGCAGTGTTACGGAGCTTACATCGCTGATGGAAAACACCGACATGGGACCACCTAAGAGGAACAGCCACGACGACAAGGACACATCCCAGCTCAGAGCCTTGCTAAGGGAGAAGAACGAGAAGATTGCGATGCTGACTGCGGAATTCGACGCGCACAGGGCCGATTTCCGCAGTACTATTGATACCCTAGAGATGGCCAGTACGGAGACGCAGCGGGTATACGACGCTAGGATCCGGGAGCTCGAGCAGGAGATACATGAATTACAGGACCGCAACGAAGATGTAGACAGCGTCGCGCGTCAGTTGAAGCAGCTGGAAGAACTGGTCCAGGAGCTCGAGGAGGGTTTGGAGGATGCTCGCCGCGGCGAAGCAGAGGCGCGCGGAGAGGTTGAGTTCCTGCGAGGGGAAGTCGAGAGGACACGGGCGGAGTTAAGAAAGGAGCGTGAAAAGGCATCTGCCGTCATCAACGGAGGCTCCAATGTTGGAGATGCTGCATCCAAGGAGCTGGAACAGAAGGAGGACGAGATTAGAGGTCTCAAAGCCATCATCCACTCCCTCAGCAGAGACGGTATGGCCAGCAACGACTCCGCCGACAAGACACCGGTACAGCCGCAACGCAACCACTCTTTTACCAAGTCCGGCACCGACTCCATCGCCAAGGAGAAGCTGGAACGCGAGGTTAACGAGCTACGGGCCATCGTGGACAACAAGAGCAGCCGGGAGGAAGAGCTCGAACGTGAGCTCGAGGTCTTGCGTCGCAACAGTGCAACGACTCACCGCGGCAGCGCTATGACCATAGGCAGCATCGACCGCTCGTCGTATCGTGACTCCAAGGGCACTGTCATTCTTGCACGTGAGCCCCGGTCACCTGAACACAAGCGAGTCCCTACCATGGAAACCATGCCCGAGAGCGATGCATACTCCTCCGTCACCGAGAGTAGCACCCTCTGGTGCGAGATCTGCGAGACCGGCGGCCATGACATCTTGACCTGCTCGAATATGTTCGGCAGCCAACAGGAGCAGAGCAAAGGCAACCCCACGACAGCAAAGACTGGGAAGGACGTGGTAAAAGAAGGCCTTTCGAACCTGAACGTGCCCGGCGCCGACGCGGAATTCATGCCGCGGCCGTTGACGCCTGTTAAGTCCACGCCGGCAACACACCCGCCGCCCGCCAACGTCAAGATATTACCGAACCCCACCGATTCGGGGCCCCTGGCAGGCAAAGACAGCGGCGTCGTTGACCCAGAGAAGTGGTGTGCATTGTGCGAGCGCGACGGCCACGAGAGCATCGACTGTCCGCTCGAGGATGCTTTCTAATATCGCTCTCGGCCTGCTTCCTCCTCATCCTACCATTGATGCCCTGCGCTTTCCCATTCATTTTCCTGCCCCCGGGGGGATATGCGAGCACTATGCGCGCCTGTGCGGCTAGTTTATGCTTTTGAAAGCGATGATACCACAGTTTTCTGTCCCCTTCTACACTGCTTCATGCCTTACCTCGCCAACGTTTATTGCGTTTCTACCGAATGTTCTTTGTGATGGGAAAGGGGGATCGACCATGCGGGGATCGATCATCTAATTTGCTTGCTGCATGGACTGCATGGATAGGTCTTCTATGATTATGACATGACTGATGCGGCCTGTCTTGGTCAGGGAGTAGAAAGAGACAGAAGGGGGCAAGAGTCTTGTAGAGATAGAGCGCGAGGGTTGGCGTAACCTTGCGCGGACGTGTAATACAAGGAGTTATGGCTTCAGGTGTGGCTTGGTGATTGCAATGTGATGGCTAAGCGCGATTGTGTCTTGAGATGTTGCGATTTGTACATATTCCTATGCCTCAGACGGTTTCGCTCATTGTATTCTCAACCGAAGTCGGCGTAGGAGTTGTACAAGGGCGACGCCGATTTATCATGTGTCTCGGCCAAACAGATGCGCTGGTGTTATTTATGAATATATACCCGCCCCGTGATCTTTTCTAAGGGTGAAACTTGACAATTGATCCTACAGTCTACTAAAGCACTACCTACACCGTCAGACCAACTCGCTGGCTAATGAGACGATACAAGGCTCACACGGTCTACGGCACGCCCATCTCATTGGCAGAGTCGGTGGAAATCCGTATCAAATGGAGCAATCGTGCAGCCTCGCTGTCACACAATTGCACTGCCTGGAGCAGGACCAAGGTAGTTGTCGATGCGACCGATCGAGAGCCATGACCTTGAGGGCTGAGCGCCTTCCGCTTTTCTGTCGTATGACTGGGTTCAAGACTTATTATCATCTGTTTGTTTAATCTTCCGGTCCTCTCCTGGACAACATATGGCAGCAGGAAACGACATTGCTGGCGGTCCTGTGCAGGTCTCAGGCTCAACGGGGCACGACGCCTTGACACAACCATCAACGCCCGTAGCCCAGGCCCAGGCCCAGTGCTACAGACAGCCTCGTGCCTTCAAACCTGAGCAGGTAGTCGTCAACTTGGTGCGTGGGCGCTGCACCTGCCTGGGCAAACGTCGACTTCGGCCTCGGGGCGCGGTGATCGTGACTCCCTGGCCCTTCTCCATCATACGATCCGCACGCCGCCCAGGTGCTCATAAGACACCGGACGCCCTCAGAACTGGTCCAGGCTGACTCTTCCTCTTGCCACCCTCGTCTCCAGCATCCCATCGCCTCATCGCCAGCCTTTATTTCTTTTCTACTCCTTCTTCTCCCGGTATCGTCACTCGCTCCTAGTGTTATCCCTTTGCCCCCGAGCGGCCGATTGCACAGATTCGCAGACTTGCGCGCGCGCAAAGAAAAGGCTCGAGACCAGACAGCTCGTCATACAGACGAAATACCTACCAGCAGGACCTGTGGGATAACAAGTGGTTCTCTCCCGGGCCATTATCATCATCATCAAGAGTTTGCCCAACATGTGGTAAGGTTCAGGTTTGGATATGTGCTCAACGTTTTCTCCCCTGAAATCCGACGACTACATATACCGGTAGCCTACTGCCCACTTATCCACCCTGGCAACCTGGTACCCTCTCGTCTACGTCACTCCACTTCCTCCACCCCCTCCCGCAGCTATTTTGGGCCTCCCAGACTGCCTCTTCAGGTATGGCGCTCCCCGCAAACCACCAGTTTCAGGCCGACGCAGGTCCCCGCATAGTGGTGCGTTGCGCCGGCTTGGAGCTCTCTGGCTCCAGTCCAGGGCCGGGTAGCTCCAGAGAAGCTTCCCCCAGCTGACGCCCGTCTTCCCCATCCCTCCATCGCCTCCCCTCTTGGCTGTTGTTCTCGTGATCCTCCGCGGCCGTGCAACCCCAACTACCCATATCCGATTGCTTTATCGAAACAACTATATCTGGGCCCCCTCGAGTCCCTCTTCGCACTTACACTGCTTGACGACCGCCTCGAGCTGTTGAATGGCACGCTGACCGAGCTGTGATCTCTGTGTAGCGACCACAATCATTCGGTTCCGGCCGACGTCTTCCTGTCCCTCGTAAACCAAGTCGCCCACCTCGGCACCACCGCCAACATGGGTGGCGAGCGCGGCACACAGCCTAAGGGCGCTTCTGCTGCGGTCGCGACGTCCAACTATCCCGCCCAGGCTACCGGCCCCGTCGGCAAGCGGATAAGCAAGATCTACAAGGAGCGAATCACCCAGTTCTACTCCACCGGACAATGGGAGAAGCAGAACCTCCTGGCCATGATGTACGAGGGCAAGGCCTCGGGCGATCCTCACGTCCGCCTGTGGACCTGGAAAGCCCCTGGCTTGACTCGCCCGACCTTTAAGGAAGCCATGCAGGGCGAGTACGAGCCAACACAGGTTGGCGCGCCGTTCGGGCCCTCGTGGACAACCCACTGGTTCAGGATCAAGATCACGGTGCCCAAAGACCTGCTCGACAAGGAGCATCTGGAGTTCCAGTGGGACGCCAACAACGAGGGAATGGTCTGGACCGAGGACGGCAAGCCGCTGCAAGGTCTCACCGGCGGTGGTGAGCGCACCGAGTGGATCCTGCCCAAGGCATTCCGCGATGGCAAGGAGCACACATTCTACATCGAGATGGCCTGCAATGGCATGTTCGGCAACGCTAACGGCGACTCGATCCAGCCTCCCGACCCGAACAAGCAGTTCGTCTTGACCAAGGCTGAGATCTGCGCTGTCAACATGGACGCCCGCCAGCTCTGGATCGACACGTGGATCATCGGCGACGCCGCAAGGGAGTTCCCCGAGGACTCCTGGGAGCAGCACAAGGCCCTCAACGTCGCTACAAAGATCATTGACAACTACAGACTCGGCGACAAGGAGTCCATCAAGGAGTGCCGCAAGATTGCCGAAGAGTACATTGGCGCCAACGTCAATTCCTCCAAGGTTTACGACAGCGACACGGTGCCCCAGGTATTTGGCATTGGCCATTGCCATATCGACACCTGCTGGCTATGGCCGTGGGCAGAGACCAAGCGCAAGGTGGCGCGATCCTGGTCCAACCAGTGTGATCTGATGGAGCGCTACCCCGAGCTGAACTTTGCTTGCTCGCAGGCCCAGCAATACAAGTGGCTCAAGAAGTACTACCCTTACGTGTTCGACCGTGTCAAGACGAAAGTCAAGGAGGGCAAGTTCCACCCTATTGGCGGTAGCTGGGTTGAGCACGACACCAACATGCCGAGCGGTGAATCGCTTGTTCGTCAGTTCCTGTACGGACAACGGTTCTTCCAGAGTCATTTTGGAGAGCGATGCAGAACGTTTTGGCTTCCCGACACTTTTGGATATTCGAGCCAACTTCCGCAACTCTGCCGCTTGGCTGGCATGGATCGCTTCCTCACTCAGAAGCTCAGCTGGAACAACATCAACAACTTTCCCCATACCACATTCAACTGGGTCTCACTGGACGGCAGCCAGGTCATCTGCCACATGCCCCCGTCCGAGACGTATACTGCCGAAGCCCACTTTGGTGATGTGAACCGCAGTATATCTCAGCACAAGTCCATGGACCAGGACCACACTTCCTTGCTCGTCTTTGGCAAGGGTGATGGCGGCGGCGGTCCTACTTGGCAACACATTGAGAAGCTCCGCCGGTGCCGTGGTATCAGCGATGAGGTTGGTCGTCTGCCTCGTGTCCACATGGGCAGCACCGTCGACAAATTCTTCGATAAGCTCCAGGAAAAGGGCACGTCGCTGGTCACCTGGTATGGCGAGCTGTATTTTGAGCTTCACCGTGGCACCTACACCACACAGGCCAACAACAAGCTGAACAACCGGAAGATGGAGATCTTCATGAGAGACCTCGAGCTGCTTGCTACCATTGCATCGATAGAGCACAAGGATTACAAGTATCCTAAGGCAGAGTTTGATGAGATCTGGGAGGGCATCCTGCTATGTCAGTTCCACGACTGTCTCCCCGGCAGTTCGATTGAGATGTGCTACGATGATTCGGATGAGGTAAGGACACTGCCTGGGAATTTATTGACGCAATGCTAACCAATTTGCAGCTGTACGCCGATATTGCCGCCATCGGCCAACGTATTCTCAAGGACATCTACAAGCGCTACGGAATTTCCGAGGTGCAGCCGTCCTCAGTCACCGATGCGGCGGCTGTCAACACCATGCCTTGGCACCGTAAGGAAGTCGTCGACATCTCCGATACGCAGAGTGGCGTTGCCTGCGGCTCCGGTAACTTGCTGAGTGTCAAGCCCTTCAAGACTGGTGAGAAAAAGGCCGTCACGGTCAAGGAAGTTGGCAAGGGTGTTTTCGTCATGGAGAACGATCAGCTCACCGTCAAGGTTGAGGCGGGCTGCGTCACATCTCTCATCGACCGCAAGAGTGGACGTGAGGTCATTTCCAAGGGCGGAAAGGCTAACCAGTTTGTCTTGTTCGACGACAAGCCCCTGTACTGGCAAGCCTGGGATGTCGAGGTCTACCACCTTGACACTCGAAAGGAGCTTCCCTCGGGCGAGACCAAGATCTACGAGGACAAGGAGCACCGTGTCAGCGTCGTCACCGAGACCAAGATCAGCGAGGAGAGTTCGCTCAGGTCCATCCTGACCCTGCATGCTGCTTTTGACGGCCAGCAATCGTACGTCGAGTGCACTACAACTGTGGATTGGCACGAGACGATGAAGTTCCTCAAGGTTGAGTTCCCCGTCGACGTCATCAACAACGAGGCGAGCTACGAGACACAGTACGGCATAGTCAAGCGCCCAACGCACTACAACACGACCTGGGACATGGCCAAGTTCGAGGTCTGCTGTCACAAGTTTGCCGACCTCTCGGAGCATGGATTTGGAGTGTCCATCCTCAACGACAGCAAGTACGGATTCGCCACTTGCGGTAGCCTGATGCGACTGTCCCTTCTGCGTGCGCCCAAGGCCCCTGACGCCCATGCCGACATGGGAACGCACAAGATCCGATGGGCTATCCTGCCGCACGAGGGCGCTCTGGGTGCCACGACGGTGCGCACGGCATACAACTTCAACAACCCCATGAAGATCGCCACGGCAGGTGCTGACGTCCGCGCCGCCCTGGCCTCGCAGCCGGTGAAGCTGAGCGGTGACTCATCCCTCATCCTGGACTGCGTCAAGCGTGGCGAGGACGACGAGGACGTGTCGCAGGACGACAACATCCCCAAGCGCAAGGGCAAGAACGTGATCCTCCGCATCTACGACAGTCTGGGTGGTCACAGCCGCGGCACCGTCTCGACCATCTGGGACGTGAAGAAGGTGCACAAGACCAACGTGCTCGAGGACGATCTCGAGGAGGTGGAGGTCGCCAAGGACGGCAGCTTCCAGGTCAAGCTCCGGCCCTTCGAGGTTGCTACCTATAGACTGGAGCTGTGAGCAGTAGTGCTATGACCGTGGATGGTGGAAGTTCTGCATGCGTGGGTGGAGTGCGAGGTGCTGGGGTGGTATTTCCAGGACGGCGCGCATCGCGATCCGGCCGGGCGCATCGATGTGGGAATGACCAGCGGAGCATGAGGTGTCTTATGGATAGCATTTCTTCTCTTTCCCCGTAGACCGGACCAATCCCTACTTTTTTTTTTTTTTTGCAGATGGGTGCTGACAGTGCTGGTTGTTGCATGGTAGCATTTTGATGACTATGACGGTGATGAATGGGAGTTTGCAATTGACAAGCGATTTGATGAAGGACTCGTCTGACTATGCCATGCCTTGATCTGACCGTGTATGTATAAGTATTATGCTCTGCTACTTCCATACCGCGTCGTGACACACAATCATAGTGCCCTGTGCAGGAACTTGGTACCTATTTGATGAGAACCAACATGGATCAGGGGGGATAAAAGAGTGATAGAGACGGGTGCTTAGGTGTGTGTCCAGGAGGTCGTATCCATGGATTCTATGGGGAGTTAGTTCATGGCGTCGCTTTATCGATAATGGGCTCTTGGCCCCCTCCGTACCTGATCACCCGCTCCACTGGCCTCCAGGTGCGCAGCTTCTCTGCCCGCGCGACGAGTCGCACACACTCGCCCCACTTTTGAGGGCAAAAGTTCGGGCCGCACCAAAAATTGGCCAGCGACTGCCCAATTCGAAATTCGAACGCCGGCGCTGCTCACGAAAGTTTGCGAGAGAAACATCACCAACAATCCGCCTTTTCGCATATCACCCCCCGACCCCCAACGCGAAAAATTGCTGTTACCCTTAAAGTCCGTCTTCATAAAAATAAGAAGAAATGGTGGGTAACAAGTCTGAGTACTTCGGCAAGCTGAAGAGCCTGCTCGAGGAGTACAAGTCCGTCTTCATTGTCACGTAAGTTTTTTTTTACCCTCTGCCCCCGTCCCTCTCAGCCCGTAGTCCCAGGTCCCGACTTGGTCTCGAGTCGACGGGGGGACAAACACAACTCGCACATGGGCTCACGCGCGATCGCTCCAGCGTCGACAATGTCTCCTCGCAGCAGATGCACGAGGTCCGCCAGTCCCTCCGTGGCGAGGCCGTCGTCCTGATGGGCAAGAACACCATGGTCCGCCGTGCCCTCCGTGGCTTCATCGCCGACACCCCCGAGTACGAGCGCCTCCTGCCCCACGTCAAGGGCAACATCGGTTTCGTCTTCACCAACGGTGACCTGAAGGACATCCGTGACAAGATCCTGGCCAACAAGGTCGCCGCCCCCGCCCGTGCCGGTGCCCTGGCCCCCGCCGACGTCTGGATCCCCGCCGGAAACACCGGCATGGAGCCCGGCAAGACCTCTTTCTTCCAGGCCCTCGGTGTCCCCACCAAGATCGCCCGTGGTACCATTGAAATCACCACCGACCTGAAGCTCGTCGAGGCCAACAGCAAGGTCGGCCCCTCCGAGGCCACCCTGCTCAACATGCTGAACATCTCGCCCTTCACCTACGGTCTGGGCGTCGCTCAGGTCTACGACCAGGGCAACACCTTCCCTCCCCACGTCCTGGACATCGGCGAGGAGCAGCTGCTCAAGACCTTCTCCAGCGCCATCACCGCCATTGCCTCCATCTCGCTGGCCATCAACTTCCCCACCCTGCCCTCGGTCATCCACTCCGTCGTCAACGGCTACAAGAAGGTCCTGGCCGTCGCCATCGAGACCGAGATCACCTGGCCCGAGATTGAGGAGCTCAAGGACCGTATCGCCAACCCTGACGCCTACGCCTCCGCCGCTCCCGTCGCCGCCGCCGCCGGTGGTGCCGCTGAGGAGAAGCCCGCCGAGGAGAAGGCTGCCTCTGACGACGAGCAGTCCGACGACGACATGGGCTTCGGTCTCTTGTACGTTTACCCCTCTGCGTTTTTGCGTCCGATAAGAACATTACTGACCACCTCTCTAGTGACTAAATGCCCTCGCATGATCACGGCGCTTGCATGATTGGCGTGAACTTGGACTCCGGACGGGTTTATGCGATCTAGACTCATGACAAAGAATGAACCCGGTCCATAGGTCTTGGTTTAACAGATCAATGGAAACGAATTCGACAAGAAACAGTGCTCGATGCATTATGTGGTACTCGATATTGTACGTGTGTGTGTATGAGTGTGAATTGGATGCTATGAATGTGTGCTTGAAAGGGCAGATACATTGGCAGTCTCAAAAGGTTAGTCGACATTTCTCTTTCCCACCTTTACCCCGACAGATGTGTCGATGATTTGAATAAATGTCACAACGAGCTTTTTAACCCTGAATTCCATTGATGACCAACCATACAACACCTTATGAGCCACACACTAGCACTATATTACACTACACTATCACACATGTACACAGAGTTTGTGCTAACTCTCCCAAAGTCTACAGATATCAATCGTACAAGATCTTGCCACAACTTTTTGTCTCCTTTCCTGAATTGGGGTATCATGTTCCACCATGCCCTGCTGCTGCTGCTGCCAAACCCCTTGTCTCGTCATCCAACGGTGCGAGGGTCCCGTGATGATTATTGCCCTCTCCGCTTCCGGCAAGCACCTCCTTAGCCATCCTAATAGCCGCCTCGGGCAGACCCGCCAGCTTTGCAACCTTGAGCGCATGGCTCTGCCGGTTGACGCCACTTCGTAGCTTGTGAACGTAGACAAACCCGCCGTGCCCATCCTCTTCCACATCCGTACAGTAGCAGGCGACCTCGCCGCCCGGTTGGCCGATGTGCATACCGCGCTCCACGACCAGGTCGGCCAGGCTGTGGAAGTGCGTGGCGAATAGGGCGCGGCACCGGTTGACGTGGACGAGGTGCCACAGGGCGGCGAAGGCGACGGCGGTGCCGTCGTCGGGCGTGGTGCCGCGGCCGATCTCGTCCATGATGACGAAGGAGCGCGGGGTGGCGGCGCGCAGGATCAGGGCCGTCTCGAGCATCTCGACCATGAAGGTGCTCTGGTCGCCGGCCAGGTTGTCGGCCGACCCGACGCGGCTGAACAGGGCGTCGACGACGCCCAGCCGCGCGTGCGACGCCGGCACGTACGCCCCCGTCTGCGCCAGCACCGTGATCAGCGCGTTCTGCCGCAGGTACGTCGACTTGCCCGCCATGTTGGGCCCCGTGATCAGCCACAGCCGGCCCCGCCCCGGCGTCCCCACCAGGCAGTCGTTGGCGCTGAAGCTCCGCCCCGACGCCGACGCCCGCAGGCTGGGCTCGACCGTCGGGTGCCGGCCCGCGATGATGGTGTGGGCGTTGGCCGGGCCTGGGGCCGCGGAGGCGCGACTGCCACCGTCGGCGGCGCTGCTGGCGTCGTGGTGGTGGCGGTCGTCGTCGTCGACGAGCTCCGGCCGCACCAGGTCGTTCTCGACGGCCAGGCGCGCGAACGACGTCGTGATGTCGAGCTCGTCGAGGGCCGAGGCCGCGCGCCGCAGCTTGACCAGGTTGCGCACGACGGCGGCGCGCAGGTCGGCCAGGATGCGGGCCTCCTCGCCGGCGACGGCGAAGCGCGCCTGGTGCATGGCCTGGCCCAGCCGCGTCCACTCGGGCAGGTGGAAGGCCCGCGTGCTCTTGGACGACGAGACGGCCGGCCCGGCCGCCGCCGCCGCCGCCGCCGTCGCGCGCGCGTCCTTGCCCCGCACGTGGCAGATGTGGCCCAGGTTCGGCGTCCAGCGCAGCGTCAGCGAGGGCGCCGCGAGCCGCGCCCGCAGGTCCTCGGCCAGCGCCTGCTTCTGCTCCAGCAGCGCGCCCAGCTCGGCGTGCAGCGCCGTCAGCGTGGCGCTGGCGGCGGGCTTCATGATGAAGGTCTGGCTGTCGGCGTCGTAGTGGTCGCGGATCGAGGTGGGCTTGCCGGCGCTGGCGGCGCCCAGGTTGGCCTTCTTGATCTTGGTGGCCGTGTTCTTGGGCAGGATGGTCGCGGCCTCCTCGCTGGTGCCCTCGGCGCTCACGATCTCCGACGCCAGGGACAGCAGCTGGCCCGCCTCGCTGTCCTCGAGCTGGTGCTTCGCGAAGATGCCCTCCTCGTCGATCGAGGCCCGGATGCGGTCCGCCAGCTTGGAGGGCTCGTCCAGGGAGATGCGGGACAGGAGGTAGTCGAACGGGTTCGATCCGTCGGGCGAAGCGCCTGCAGGCGAGGCGGAGAGGAGCCGCACGATGTCCTCGGTGGCGCGGATCGTGTTGGCGAGGCCGACGAGGTCGTCGGGGTCCCCGCGGCCGAAGGCGAACTTCTGGACCAGGCGCTGCGAGTCGTGGCTGCGGCGCAGGAGCTGGACGATGTGGTCGCGCAGGTCGCGGTGGGCGATGAAGTAGGCGACCAGGTCCTGGCGGCGGGTGATGGTGGGCAGCGAGGTCGAGGGCGCGCTGAGCCACTCGTTGAGCAGGCGGGCGCCACTCTTGGTGACGGTGCGGCGGACGGCGTGCAGCAGGCTGCCCTTGAAGGCGCCGTCGCGCATCGTCTGCTTGATCTCGAGCGACCGCATGCTGTTCTTGTCGATCGTCAGCACCTGCAGGCTCTCGTGCCGCACCGGCGGCTGCAGCTTCATGCTGAGGCCCAGCAGCCGGTCCCGCACGTACTGCAGGAGCAGGCTCCCGGCCTGGACCTCGTCCGCGCTGAAGCTCTTGACCGTGTGCGGCGGGATCTCGGACTCCAGCATGGGCCTCCACTCCGTTGTGGAAAGCGGCGTCTCGTGTGGGGTGTATGTGATGAGGTGCTTGTCCTCGGCCAAGATGGAGAACAGCGTGTGATCCGCCTGTGACTGTAGAGTCTTGTCGACCACGATCTCCCTGGGGGCGACCCGGGACAAGGTAGATGACAGGGCCGCCAACGTCGTAGACTGGGTGTAGAACTGGCCTGTAGAGATGTCAAGCCACGCGAGACCGATAGGCGTAGCCGTCGGTAGTTGCACCTCGGCAGCTTCAGCTTCGAGGCCAGCGCTACGACGATCTGGCCCATCATCAGGGACGACGGTGCCTGGCGCGTTTTGCTTGAGATGGATAGCCATGATATAGTTGTTCGCATAGGGGTCGATGAAGTTCTCATCGATCAGCGTGCCGGGCGTGATGATGCGCGTGACCCGCCTGTCATGCATGAGCCCGTTGGACTTGACCTTGTCGGCCGCGTCGTTGGGGAACTCCTCCGCGATGGCGACGTAGCAGTTCAACTCCTGGACCAGCACCTTGAGGAAGCGGTCCAGCTGGAAGAACGGAAAGCCGGCCTATACATGATCATGATAGTCAGAACGACGAACAGTGCAACTTCGTTGTATAAAATCACCAATCGCATATCAAGCCACACAAATTCGTGACGAAAGCCATTTCTGGAAATGCAAAGTGAAACCACCATGTGAAGGGAAAATAAGGAGTAATTACCATGGGAACTGGACCGGCATTGGTCTTCTTGGAGGCGACCTTGAGGTTCAGCAGCGGGCCGTAGTCCTCGGCGTGCTCAAAGTACAGCTCGTAGAAGCCGCCGACGCGCGTCAGGAGCACGCAGTTCTCGAACTTGGCCATGTTGCGCCGCGCCTGCTGCAACACGGTCGGATAGGCAGGACCCTCATCCTCCTCTGCTGCCGCCGCCGGCCCTGCTCCATCGTCTTGCTGGCTCGGCGATGGTGGTGCGGGCGGCTTAATGGGGCCTTGTGGCAGGTCTGCCAGGTTGACCGTGGTCTTGGTCTTCTTGCCCCGGACCTGCTGCCGCGGCTGGAAGTGCCATCCATCCTGGCGGGAAAGGGGCCGGTGGTGGTGATGGTGGGAACGCAGCCCCGTCCGGTCCGTGTAACCGGTGGCCAACGGCCGCCTCAGACCTGGACTGCCCTGGGCACGCAGCAGCCCTGCAGCCGTAGATGGGCCGTCGGGCTTGATGAGGAAGTTCCGAGCTAGCCGCCGACACGAGGGACTGTGCATCGAGAAAAACAGGTTGCCGGCTGGCAGCGTCGACGCCGTGGGGTTTGCCGTAGACTGCTGGTTCGGGCAGCTCACTAGGGGTCACGAGTATTTGGAAGAGTCGACCGTAGCGTTTTAGGACCCTGGAAACTTTGTCCATCTCGACATCCACGTTCTGGCACTGTGACGCTGGGCGAAACTCTGCAGGTTTGGACAGTAAGGTATGGATGGAATGCAAGCACCGCACACTGTCCGACCAGGGGTCATCTAGTGTCCCACTTTTCTATTTGAAATTCTGGATATACGGTGTAACCTTAGCCTCCTGCATAGTGAACAAGCTTCTCGAAGCCCCCCGTCCGGTGATCTGTCATGGTGCGCGCGCGCGTGGGCCAGGGGACGACGCCTTTGGGATGAAACGATGGCACCCAATGGAAAACTACGAGCGGTCAGATTGTTTCATCGGCAAATCCTGCGCAAAACCCCCGTTTCTCAAGGCGCGACGCAGACAGTGCGTGCGACTTATGTTTCCCTGTAATTGCCGTCCCCTTGGAGCTGTCACCGACGCGTCGTGATGTTTCATCGAGAAAGTATGAGGTTGATTTCTCACCAATTTGTCAGTCGCTGATAAACCCGCGAGATCGTTTAACCGCCATACGGACACAGTGACGAGAACTAGACTCCAGCTTGCCCGTGGGTGACAGCTCGTGCCCGCGGATCGATAGTCCGTACTTAATCCTGCAATGATCTCCCACCACGGCGCTTGGCGTGCCGCCGGGCCTTCAGCTTGCCTCAGCTAGTTAGAGGTTCTCAAGGTCCTCAACCCCCCTCCCTCCGTCTCACCTGGGATATAGAAAACGCTTATATATATATTCGCAACCTGTCATCGCTTGGGAAACAGCAGCCTCGGCTACCGTTCACCTGCTTTCACAGCCGCCGTCTCGTCACATCTCATGAGCCTTGGCGTCCCCCGTGGTTCTGCCCTGACACTTCGCCGTGCGAGAAAGACTCTCCAGGCGAGAGCTTGAAAGTGTGGGCACATACCACGACACTCCAGACATGCCATCCACCTCTGCAGCGCCAGTGTCGTCTTACACGTTGGAGTTTGTTGCCTCGACCCCCCAGATTCGGCTCGAGGACACAGTGCATCCCAGAAGGCTGCGGCCGGTAGAACTGCAGTACAAGACGCTCTTGGCTTACATGATGTCGGCCTACCGCAGCCATGATCAGGCAGTGATGACATACTGCACAGACAGTAGCACAGGGGCCGGGGACGAAGAAAGTCGAGTGTGTTCTTGAAAGGAAACGGCAGGGTCTGCACACAGAGCCCGGATTGAAACATCTCAGCTATAGGAGGCACGTGCATGGAGGTGTATTTGCCGAAGTCGATGCACTGCAAACCTAGATATATCAGGTCCGGATGCTTCACGACGCGGAGGTTTACCTACAACAGTATGGCGATGCTCCGGTAGACATGCTGGGGCAGTTTACTATCATGTGGATGCGCTCAAGCGGATGCAAAATCAAGTGTAGTTAATTGCAGCAAGTATCTTCCGGTACCTCTATCCCCTGAACGCCAGCTTGCAAAGCACTACCTGAATAAACGATGTGACGCTCTAGAGGTTCTGGTAGAAACATTGCCGACGCAGATCACCAATCGAGTCGTGTCTCGACTTCATCATCATCATACCTCCTTCCCGATAGCCCTCGACGCCGCTCAGAAGCGGCTGTCCCGCCATGTTCCTCCAAGCCGATATGCAGGTGGGCAGGTCTTGATTCATTAAACATCGCGCCATAAATGCTGTCGTAGTGGCTATGCAAGCAGGAACCGGTCCATCAGGTCACCGCAGTAGCCTGATCAAGTACGTAAATCGCAGGAGTCGTCTCAAGAATGCTCAGTATTGGAGTTGTCGTTACTCTTCTACTGGGAGGCGCACTGCACGCGCTCTCCGTGCGGGTGGCCATCCTCGTCGTCCTCATCCATACCGCCAGCGCCACCGCCGAAGGCTCTGGCCTGCTGCTGGTTGTCCATGTCCTCAAGGTCCGCCGGCTCGCTCATAGCCTCGTTCGGGGGGACAGCCTGAAGAGATGGAGCAGGCAGGATCTTGCGCAGCGACTCAAAGGCCTCCTCGTTGTCGGTCCAGCCCTTCTCAGGGAACTTGACGGAGAACTGGATGTACATGTTTCCACAGTCGTGGTGTCTCGGCGACGGCATACCCTGGCCGCGGATCATCTTGACAGCCTCTGGTCGCTTGTTAGTGCCCGTGCTTTTTCTATTAATAGTTGGGGACGAGATGTCAAGGCTTACCATTTGCGATGGCCTCACCGGGCAGAATGTCAACGCTCAGCCACCTGTCGTCGAGGTGCTCAATGTAAATGGTGCCACCAGCCAAGGCTGTGACCAGCTCGATCTCGCAACGGTACAGCAGGTCGTCCTCCTTGCGTGTGAAACGGGGGTGAGGCTTCTGTTCGATCTCGAAAACGACGTCGCCGGCTTGAACACCGGGCGACTGGTCACCCTCGCCACGGAACTCAACCTTGGTGCCACTGCGCACACCACGGTCAACGTGGACGTGGAGGACCTTGCGGTCGACAATGGTCTTCTTGCCGTTGCAGCCCTTGCAGCGGTCCTTCTCCTTGATGATCTCGCCCTCTCCGTTACAGTCAGGGCAGACAGTCTGGAAGCGCTGAATCATGGGACCCATCTGTCGCATCATGGTCTTCATACCGTGGCCGTCGCAGCCAGGGCAGCGTCGGACGGCGCCCTCCTTGCCTCCGCGACCCTCGCACTTGGGGCAGATGATGGAGCGCTGCAGGGCAAGCTTGGAGGTCTTACCCCGGTAGACATCCTCGAGGGAAACCTTGTGGGTGTGGTGAATGGTTCGGGCCTTGGGAGGGCCGCGCTGGCCGCCCATGCCACCGAACATGCCTCCGAGACCGCCGCCGAAGGAGCCGCCGCCGAAGAACTGAGCGAACAGGTCCTCGGCAGCCATACCACCGCCACCGGCACCTCCCTCCAGGCCAGCCTCGCCATACTGGTCGTAGATCTGGCGCTTCTGGGCATCCGACAGGATTTCATAAGCATGTGAGACCTCCTTGAACTTCTCCTCGGCGGCAGGGTTGTGGGCGTTCTTGTCTGTTCAGTCTTGTGGTCAGCCAGGTGCCCGGAGATGAGAGCAGCAGTAATCGGGATCATCTCATACCAGGGTGGTACTTCAGGGCGTTGACCTTGTAAGCCTTCTTCAACTGGGCCTCAGTTGCGTCGGGCGAGATCTAGCATGGACTGTTAGCGCCATGTGTAGCTACGCCGACAGCGCAAGTGTGATACATACACCCAGGGTATCGTAGTACTTGGTTTCCTTGACCATCTTGTCAGGTGTTGCGGGCGTCTAGCGAGTTTGTCGCGGGAACGAGTGGTGACGGAGAGAGGACGGAGATTAGAGTGGTTCGGCTGGGACAGGAAAACAAGGCCGGCTAAGGGGGGCGAGACGAGGACGAAGATCCTTCGAGGCAGACGCAGTCAGCAAATGGTAGTACAGACAACGAAGTGCAGAAGTGAAGCAGAAACAGTTGCGCGGCAAAAGGTGAGGCTTCGAGGCCGAGATAGGGATCTCGAAAAATAGGTAGCCAGGGCTATCGAAGTGCCCCACCGATGCGCGAATCAGGGCGCCGCCCAGTGCCCCTCGGTGGGAGATTTGTCGGGCTACATGAGTAGCCACCGGCAACCCACCGTGGCGGCTTTTGAGATCCCAGGATCCCATCCCCGGATACCAACCAAGGAAAGTAACAGCTGGAGGCCGAGGAGCCCCCCGGAGAGCACACGTACCTGGGCGACTCGAATACGGATCGAAGCCGGAGTGGGCGAACCCGAGCGTGGAGAGTCGACGGCGATGCGACGGGTATCTAGCTAGGGATGGGTATGCAACGGCAGGCAGTCGGACCAGACGAGAAACAAGGACGAGGGGCGCCTTTCGCGATGTGGTTTCTAGTACGAGTCCCGGAACTGTGGGATCGCGGACGACAGCTTCTGGGCGGATGGAAGGGAGGAGCAGAACCCAGGTGGGAAGAAAGACTGGCGGGCGGGAAGGAATAAGGGCACTGACGGCTGTTCTTGTCTTGCCTTCAGATAATTGCTGAGCAATGCAACCAGATCTACTTATTCGCTCCGCCGGCGCTGGTCTTCCCTCGCCATCCATACGCAACCGGCCCCAGAGAAGGCTGAAAAATTCATGCGCCACGCCTCCCAATAGAAACCGATGGAATCGTGGCTTCACCCCCAGGTAGCCGTGCCGTACTCTTGGCAACGACCTCGGGCGGGAAACCGGCCGGCCATGAGCCGCAAGAGTACCTCTACGCTACTTGGTGCCTCGGGATTCCACGCCCACTTGGGCTGGGGACTGGCGACCTAACCACAGATCCCAAGGGTCCGGGCCAGGGTCAGCGGAAAGCCGAAAGGCTGTTTGGCGCAGTTGCAGGCGAACAGACCAAGAAAACAGCCGGGCCATGATTTTAGTTCGGGACGCCTTGCATTGGATGCCAGCCAAGTCTTGCCGTCCGTTATTATCAAAGTCCCTACTGTACCTAGGCAGATAGGTCGGGGCGCCTCGGCATTTCCTATACCGTGTTGCGACTCTGCCCAGCAACCCTACTTTGTCATCGTTGTAAGAGCAGAACGATCGGTCTTGTCTACGTCCACCTAGATCCGTGGAATTGCAATCACTCCAAAGTTGTGCGACGCTGAGCGCATCGCTTGGGGGGCTTTGCGCTGCGCTGGCCACCGACTCTTTCGCTGCCCTGCGGCAACGAGCGCCTTGCGAGAACAAGGAGCCGCCTGGTTCGCCTGTGCCGATAATAGGTATGCGGATTGCCGCATGAGACTACGGATGCACATAGGCACACGGGATTTGGGTTCGCGCCATCGGAGTATGGCGAATCAGTCAGGGCGTGGGATGAGGACATACGTACTGATAGCCTTATCGCTCGGTCTTAGCTGCACTAGAGTACACAACTGCCAGGACAACCAGTGTGGCTGATAACAACACGACCACCAGTAGCCCTGCCTTGCCCGCCTATATTTGCAGATAATGGCCGACACGGAGAAAGCGCAAGGAGCCGGGTACGGCCCCTCAAATGATTATAGTGACGTGGTTCTGGAAGCAAGGGTCGCTGGTTTCAAGCTATCTACATGTAGGTAGGCATGTACAGATACCACTAACCAACCAACCAACCAACTAACTGACTTGGCTACAGTGTGGCGCAGCAAGCTTGCTTGCTTCCAATTGACTGCGCATCAGCTTACGAGTTGGAGTACAACCTTGAAGCCAGCTGGTCCATCAGCCTGCAGCTTCTAGATATCCAATTGACTGTTTCACTGTTTCGTTTCACAGGTCCCCTGGCCCTTCGGAGGACGATACATATCCGTTACTTGGCCATTGCCCGCCCCAGCAACGTCGTTCTGCCCATCTAGCATCACAACCGCAAGCACAAGCACCTGGTATCCAGACCCCCCAAGCTCCGTCGGCGCCGAACAGCTCCAGCAACCACGACGTTGACGTAGCTCCTCGCCGCTGCGGCCCCCCGACAGATCTCGCCCACCATGGCACAGCTCCTCCAGGACCTCATATACTCCTTCGGGAGCTGTCTGAACTGCTTCCCGGGCTCGCCCAGCCTCAAGATCAACAGCCGCTCGTTCAAGATCCTGCGCCTGCTGGGCGAGGGCGGTTTCAGCTACGTCTACCTGGTGCAGGACACGGCGACGGCCGAGCTGCTGGCCCTCAAGAAGATCCGCTGCCCCTTTGGCGCCGAGTCCGTCCAGCAGGCCATGCGCGAGGTCGAGGCCTACAAGACCTTTGCCCACTGCCCCGGCATCATCCACAGCGTCGACTACGCCATCGCCTCGGAGCGCAGCGACCCCGGCACCAAGACCGTCTACGTCCTGCTGCCCTACTACCGCCGCGGCAACCTGCAGGACATCATCAACGCCAACCTCGTCAACCACACCCGCTTCCCCGAGAAGCGCCTCATGGTCCTGTTCCTCGGCGTCTGCCGCGCCCTCCGCGACATGCACCAGTACCAGGCCCCGCCTGGCGGCGAGCGCATGGAGGCCGGCAACGCCAAGGCCGGCGAGGAGGACGTCGGAGGGCCAAAGGGGAAGAACAGGAGAAACAAGGCCGTGTCGGCGGCCGATGCCGATGACGAGACGGAGCAGGCCAGACCGCTCATGGTGGACGAGCAGGTGGCCGCGCCCGGAGAGCGGAGGTCGTATTCCCACCGGGATATCAAGCCAGGTTTGTACCACGGTTTAAAACACTTCAATTGCCTCGGACCAAATGCTTACAAGAAAATCTACAGGAAACATCATGATCGAGGACAACGGCTCGGAACCCATTCTCATGGACCTGGGCTCCATTGCGACATCACCAATACCAATCACATCGCGGTCGCAGGCTATAGCCATGCAGGACGTGGCCGCAGAGCACAGCACGATGCCGTATCGGGCGCCGGAGCTGTTCGAGGTGAACACGGGCGCCGTCATCGACACCAAGGTCGACATCTGGTCGTTAGGCTGCACATTATACGCCTGCCTGGTCGGCAAGTCGCCCTTTGAGATGCGCAGCGACGAGACCGGCGGCAGCTTGAGCATGTGTGTGCTCGGCGGCGACTGGAGGTTCCCCGACGAGGGCCCCAAGGGCCAGAAGAAGGGCAAGGGCCCGGCCGCCGCCGCGGGAGCTGGTGCATCGGACGAGGCCATCAGCGACTCGATAAAGGAGGTCGTGAGGAAATGCCTCACGGTAGAACCGGACCACAGGCCGGACATTGACGAGCTGATAGCCATGGTGGAGCAGGTCGTCGACGAGCTGCCAGAAGACAGCGTATGAGATATGTTTTAGTCTAGATGAGCATCTTCTGGGATTTCGGTGACCAGGATAGGGATACTGTATCATAGTCTGGCTTTTTGTGTATAAGCAGCGTTACGAAATTATACCTGGCCGTAAGGATGGGCCGCATCAACCAAAGTAAGACTCTTGGGAAACTCTTGGCCGGCTTTTCGGAGCAATGGTAGACTGAAAAAACATACCATGCCTGAACACAAGGTGCAATGACCTTTGTTGGATTACCTCGTTGATTTTTTCTTCCCCCGACCTTTGCACCTGGTATTGATAGGCCCATCACTGACGATTGCCTCTCCTTATCTGATAAATTTTTTTTTTTTTTTTTTTGTCTAGTTCACCTGAACACCAATTGCCCTTAAATCCACTTCCACTATGCGGCATAGACTTTTCCGTTGCATCCAAACCTCCGGTACTACGTAGTCGCGTGCGACCAGCGACTGCCACCGATCCCACGATCCACGGCTCTTCCCATCACGCCGGAGTCGAAGCCGCCTCGGACTCCTGGGCGGGGGTCTCCGCGTCGTCGTCGCCGAACCCGAAGTCCGTCTTCCGCAGGTTCTCCACCGTGTAGAGAATCCTGTCCAGATCGGCCCGCGCGGCCTCCAGCCCCTTGACGTCCGTCTCCTGGAACGTGACGTCGGTGCTCTGCGACCAGCTGTTCTCGTGCGGTGTGAAGACGAGGAGCCGTGCAGCGGCGTCGGCGCCGTCCACGCCGACTACCAGCCTGCCGGCCGCTCCCTGTTCCGGGACAATCGCCATGTCCAGGGGGTTTCCGGCCAGCTGGAGGATCTGTGCGAAGTGCACTCCCACGTCAGTGGTTGTGAAAACGAAAATGGCAGGGACCCTGGAACGTGTATTAGCAAAGTGGAAGGCCAGTCAGCTACATTATCTACAGGGACGAGCCTCACCGTTCACAAGTAGCGAATATGTACTGGTTTGTCGAGATGAGTCGGGACACGGCGAGCTTGTCGGCGCCCGGCACGACCTGCTGGACGTGCCCCAGCAGATCAACCTTGGCCTTCAGGGTGCCCGTCTTCCAATCCCACACATGCAGCTCGTTGTCGCCTCCTCCGGACACGAGGACATCGGGCTGGGGCAACGAGAGCGCGTTGATGAAGGCCGTGTGGCCCAGGCAGAAGCTCTCGATAACATAGGCTTGCGGGATCCCGCGAGAGACACGGATGTGCTCGTCACGGTCGCCGGTCAAGATGTAGGGCTTGCCGTTGGACGACGTGACGGCGATGGACGTGAGCATGGAGACGTGGCCGATGAGCAGCTCGTGCTCGAACGTCGGCGCGTCCCTTGGTTTCGAACCGCCGTTTTCCCCCTGGGACTCCCTCTGGCGTTTCTGGTCCTCCAGCGCCTTCAGGTTGCGCTTGGAGTGTACCGTCAGAGGGTTGGCGCCCTTGGACACGAGACGCGGCGGCGCCTTTGAGGACGCGGGTGTGCTGGCGCCGGCTTCGGTCTCGCCATCGGCAGATGGCACGAGCGGCAAGGAGTAGACGTCTCCGAACTTGTCGGCAACTAGGAGGACCGTGTCGTCTGACGTTAACGCAATATCACAAGGGCGCTTGGGCATAGACCTGACACAATGTTAGAATGAGGATACGCTGCATTGGGTGCGATTGAGACTCACCGCTGGCTCAGCTCCTTTAGTTGACCCTTGCCGTCGTGCTCGAATACCCAAATAGTCTTGTCTGTGCCCGTAATCGCAACGAGGTACCCGCCATTGGCAGTTGCCTTCAGAAGATTCACGTACGGCTGTTCCTGAACATTGTATTGGGGGTGCTTGGGTTTTGCCTTTTGGGATCTGTTGCGACGGCCATTGCTCTTTGCATCGTCCGCCGTGGATGTAGCTGACTCCTCCGTGGGTGCAGTGCCCGCCGCTTCCACACCCCCCTCAGCGTCCACCTTGCGCTTTTTGGGGGGAGGCGAGGAAGCTCCGCTCTCCTCGCCAGCCTTGCCGGCTGCCTCCTCTGCGGCCCCTTCGACGGAGCTGGTCTTGCGTTGCGTCGCTGGGTGTTCCCAGGAAGAGAGCAGTGACCCGTCAGCACCGAAAGTGAAGAGGACAGTGCCTCGCGCGGCGCAAATGATGCCAGTCTGCCCGAGGGCAGTGACACACTGATACGGCAACGACATGGTGGGTGTTGAAATGCTCCCCGGTCCGACTTATAACCTTGAGATGAGCTGGGTGTGAAATTTTTGATTTTGCACACAGCTTGTCCCGCTCAATGAGTGAAAACACACGCACTCAGATATGAGAGCTCACGAGTTTGTGGTAAATCAATATGCATGAACATACAATCCCGCGTCAATGTGCTTGTTTGCTCGGTCTCACCGTGCGTAGACAATTCCTTCGAATTCATTCATGAGAATTTCATCCTGATCACCACCCACCAGCACTGAAGTGGGGCACATTTTGCTGGCGGAGCGATTATTGCATTGTGGATAAGAATAACTGGATAGTAGCATAATCTTATCCGGCGAGAGCATGACTTGGAGACCACAGCGGCTAGCTTCATGAATATGGCTTGTGAACCTCATTCTAGGTCGGCTGCTCTCTTGCTTCCCCAGGTGGACTGCCAGCGGCCATCTTACCTATCACTACTGAATGTGTCAGTGGCCGCCGGGGCGGGCAAGACCGCATGGCAGGGCCTTTCTGCCAAGTCCCAGCTCAAGACGATTGATCTACCTTCACTCGGTGCCCC
Source organism: Neoarthrinium moseri (assembly GCF_022829205.1). NCBI lineage: Eukaryota > Fungi > Ascomycota > Sordariomycetes > Amphisphaeriales > Apiosporaceae > Neoarthrinium > Neoarthrinium moseri. Next base: position 530,985 of record NW_026055123.1, on the reverse strand, counting down.
ATGATGGCTCTAAAGTTAGCAACATCGAATCCAAGTCTAGGTCGGTAAGTTGTGAGTTGTTGGACTTGGCAATAACAACGTCCTATATCAACTTTAATAACTCAGACGTATATCCACGCTGAATGTTGCTCAGAATGCACTACTACGGGTAGTTCGGCTGGTTCGTATTTCTCCAGCGGGTGCTGACGAAGGGAGGGACCACGCAGCGCGCTTATGCACGGTCCCAAGACTTGCATATCTATCCCGGGCCGCGATCTACGTGCACAGGGCTGGATTCCGCTAAGGTGAGTATGGCTACTCCGAAACCATGCTATTGGACGGGCTTAGTTTGGTATACAAATAACAAGCCAATGAGTAGCGAGAACCTGTCACGGGATAGTCCATATGTAGGTACGTCGGCGACCAACGCTCGCTGTGCCCCGGTGGACTACACACGATAGCGGGGTACTCTGTAACGCTGCTCCATGTGGCTGAAAAGTTTCGTTCTTCACCCTATAGCCTTTGTGACTCCCCTGAACCCGTTCAGAATCACTAGGAAGCTTGTCACAATTATTCAAGATTTCTGGCGGTTCAAGGCCAACATCCTGACAAGGGACAGTCGTCTACTTTATCTCTAGCGTCTTCATAAACCTCACACACCCATCCCCTTAAGAGCATGAGGAGTTGCGATCGCGGAAAGCCCATGAAATAGTTGTTGCAGATTGCTGACCCCAAAGCACCAATCAAGTCATAGCAGGCGTTTTGCAATCCCTAGGTGTGCCAACTATTGTAGGGTATGATTGGTCCATAGTCAGTGAGGCTCAAGCCGAATCAGTTGTCAGCAGCCATTGATAGTAATCATACACATTAACGGATTACATAGTACTCACTCGGCTGCTGCTGATGAAGCACCTTGCAGGCCTGGGGGCCATTCCTAGGAGCGGCAGGGACCGGGCAGCTGGATGCGCGGGCTCACAATCAGCGAGAGGCCTGCACCCATTCAGCTGAGGGCCATTAGGCTATCCCACCCTTGGCAACACCCCACGCCGGCATCATAGCCTACGTTAAAGCTCTTACCTCGTGCATGGAGTTGCCGACTGTCTCTGTCTGAGGTGAGATTCACCAAAACCCTCTGTTACCTCATCGCAACGAAATACAAGCCATGTGTTTCGCCGGGGTTGCAGTGCAGTGCAATGCACCTATTGATGGGCAGCGGTTCACGTGCGGCCAAGCTCCAGGGGCCTGGTATTTGGTTTATCGCCGAACAACGTGGGGCGAACAGCCCTACTGCGTATAGTCGCGTGGCATGAAGCCGGTTCTTCATCGACTTGGCAGCATTTTGCACATTTGTAGCGACCCAAGCTCCATGTGGCACCTCCGACCGGCCGTGTCGAACAGTCGAAGCAGCCTGATACACGCGCGTGTAGAGTAACTCGTGATCTTGATCGTTCTCCCTTTGCTCGAGTCCACCTCGTCCTATGTTTGAAGAACGTCGCTACTTTACTATCCGAACTATTTCACTTGTGACTGACAGCTGCAGAACCACAGGGAAATATTTCACCCAGCTCTCAGTTAAGTTGGTAAGGCGGATGCTTGGTCGCGGCGCGGAGCTGCGGACGTTTGCGGGGACCCTGCATGAGCACCAGCGACTGGGAGGACAAGCCCAGTGCTGGCGTCAGCAGTATACAAGCTTAAAAGAGCCGGGGCTGGCAGGGGTATCGCAGCTGAGTGTGGAACCTCCGCGCCCCTAGCCTTGAGCTTGACCGCTGCCAAAGGATCAATCTATTTTTGCCTGGGGTCGGGATTTTATAGCTACAATATGACTAACCAGCTCGCTACGTCTGCGCCAATAGGAGTGAGCGTTTTTCTGCAAGGCCGTTCGGTACTTTCGCCCACTGGTCCTCCGACCCTGGAACCTTCGATACTCTGGACCTGCGCGGGCCTAACCCTCCCGTTGTAGAAGTCGAGGTATCGTGGCGGTACCGAGGTGTTGAAACTTTTACTTAAAGAGTACGCGGTTCTTCTTCACAACGTTGACGCACCCTTGATAGGCCGGGCCAAGTTACACAGCCAAAAAGAGAAAGTCCGAAGAACGATTCTTCTCACTACGCTATTCAACACCATATCAACAGCTCGAGCCCATATCAGAGTTACTATCACTGGCTTCATTGAAAGCCGTTACAATTACTGAGCTCACTTCTACGGCTATATGAGAGGGCTCGCGCAAACGCTGGCGTTATGGACAGATTACACGACAGTGGGAGAACAACATACGGAAAGGCCCCAAAATCCAGGAACTCAGAAGCACGCAAAGAGCAGAACAGAATGGCGTCACGAGCCTATAGTAGGCCAATCTGCCATCCCCCTTAGTGCCATCGCGACGCATGCTGACGCCAAACTATAGGAGAGAAGCGGAAACAGAAACTGGCATTGCTGGACCAGATCTTGAAGACGGAAAACGAAGAAGCATCAACATCACCGTCCGAATCAGACGATTACAAGGATACCTTGTCAATTCCATCCTCTAGCAGAGACACATCGCAAAGCCCTGTTCCCGTACATCAAAATCTGGTGGCCACTACGGCATGGCCGTCCTCAAGCCAGACATTAGCGTCCACGGCAAGCTTCGCCAGCGAACCGTTCGAGAACTTGTGGATGCATGACTACGATCGCAATAACAATCTTTTCGATAACAGTCACCAGTTCATGACTCCGTTTCAGCCAAGTAATGGTACAGTAGCGGGGACTTCAGATCGGTTCCCACCGTCCCTGGCTTCAGTATCATCCTTGCCCACGATGCCATCAATATCCATGGATCCCATGCTCGCAGTACCGCATACTGAACCGTACTTGAATCCAAGACCGCATTATAGGAGAACGCAAGGGATACCTGAAAACATCACTCCATCATACAATACATCCTTTTTCAATTCGACCCATGATTCGCCCGTAGCAGCAACGTTAGAAAGTTTCTCCAAGTTAAATACCGCCCAGCAGAATCAGGTCCTTGATATTATACGTAGAAGACGGGAGGTACAGCAACACCTAGGCACGGAGCATGTTTGGCAGATGCAGGTTGACTACCCAGCCACGCCGCCAGCAGGTGAGTGAATCATAAGTCCCAGGGCCACGGGGATTGGTACATGTGACTTGTATCGGGAACCCGAGCTAACCCTTATGCCAGACAACTTCTTGAGCAGCAATATCCATCATCACGCAAGCAGCAGGGACGGTTCGAGATCACCTGTACCACCACGACTTTGTTGAAGGTCCTCTACTACAACTTGAAACTTCGAGATGGAACCAGAGTAGCCGGAGCAAAGAACATGCACATGAGCCAAGTGTCAGGGAGCTCAGAGCCCGAGGTGAATACCCTAGATTACTCTACGCCCAACTAGAAAGATAGAAGGATTGGCCGTGAGTTAGCTACGAGAATTTACGAAACCAGGATACCCACGAGGCGGGAGAAGATGGAACAGAGGGACTGTTCGGGTCCGGCTCTCCACAGGGCATGTAACTAGTATTATGAAGTTTAACTGCAGATCTAGAGGCGCCCGGTGCCGGTTGGCAAAGCGGCCATGGACCAACCCTCGAGGAATGAGCAGGCCTCTCCCAACCCACAATGAATAAAGCATTCTCCCGTGTCCCAACAGAGTTCTTATTCCCACACAGCAATGCGGTTTGGCGTCATCCCGAATCAAAAAGAGGGGGTTGTCCTCCCTTGGCGCCGGGATAGAGTGTTTATGTCAGCTCGACAGGGTATGGAATCCATCTTTAGCCCCATGCGTCATCCTGGTAACAGTGATGGTACGACTAGTCGGCTAGTGACTATATTAAGGTACGGGTTAAGAAGGCCTGGCCTAGTCGTAGTGCTTCAAAGAAGCAGGCTGTGACTGTTTATGCGCCAGTTGTCTTGTTCCAGTCAATGATCGACCCAGCCAATCTTGGAGCTAGGAATCACAACATATTCGCCGTGCGGAGTCGACTGTCATATCTTCATTTACCGCATTTGGACTTGTCGTCTGATTTCCACATACACCGAACTTGCTCAAGAAATTTTTTTGAGGTATCACAAATGAATTCGCCTAACGTAGGCTCTACTCGCCATTCTGTGGCGCTATAGTTATGTTACAAAGAGTGTAGATCCGTCACAATTTACTTGTCATCCGTGTCCTAAATCAGACTTGCATGCGCCATACTGACACATACACAGTAAAGACCCCAAATTAACATCAAAATCTGCCTCTTTCCCGGTCGCATTCCTCGAGAAATCGATATACGCCTTCGAGGCCCTCGAACTCGCCCGAACAGTGCTCACCCGAACTGATCGGTGGGGACATGCTCTCGTAGCCTTCCAGCTCGGGAGATTGCAGCCAAGGGTTCTCTTCCACTTCGCTGAAATCCTCGAATAATTCGTCCTCCGCTGGAAAGCTCCCTAGAGATCTGAGAGAGCCCCCAGGCGATGTCACCGTCTCTGCGCCACCGGCATCGGGTGCGAAGGGGAACTTGAGGGCCATCGAAACCCCTGTCTCGACACTGAAGTCGGCATCCTCCCTGACGATGCCCTGTGTAAGTCCAAGGTCATCTAAAAGAGTGTCGACTGTATCCGCGTCCACTCCTGGAAACCGAACGCGTATGATGTGCCCTTTTTCGAGTTCTATGGGAAGATCGCCAAGCGCTGATAGCTTCTTGATATCGGACAAGGTAGTTGTAAGATCCTTCAGAGCCCGAGCAAAATCGACGGAGAGGACATCGAGGAACCCCTCGGTGTTGAGGCTAGTGACGTCCACAGACTGTACCTTGGCGCCAGTAGCAGTGAAAGGGAATGCACCAGCGAGAGGGCTGAGAGCAGTGACTGTGGGGTTGAGGGCGAAGTCAACGTATGACCCTGGGGTGCGTCGAGGTGCAGCTGCCATCTTGCGTTGTGTCTCATCTTGAAGAGCAGAGACGGCACGGTACCGCTTCTCGCCGGAGGGACTCAGCCCGTCAAACTGTGCCTTCTGGCCAGAAATCCAAAAGGCCCGGACGGCGGTAGACACGTTCTGTACCACCTGGGCTTGGGTAGCCGGGGCATGTGAGAAGTATCGGGCCCCGCCGATCCGCCCCGAGCCGAGACCGTATCCGCCGGCAGTGCGCGGCAACGCTCCACCGGTGAGATTTGGTCGGAGGGTGCTGGCAAAGGGGGCGCGGCCAGTGAGCTGGGCCACAGCCCGGCCGGTCTGGGTGTTCAGGAACTTGGTTCGGTCGACCTTGGGCAAGGCATCAATACGCCCGGTGCTCATGAACCGGCGCACCGCGGCGTCGATGTTCTTATACGTCGATGTTGAGTGCCATCGTCGGCTCTTTTGCTGCCGCAGCAAAGCAGATGGGTGAATGGGTTGTCTTGGGCGAGCAGATCTGACAAGAACGGGCTCCAAAGAGGCATTCGCTGGCTGAAGAGCTGCTGCCAACTTCTTCCGAACCAGCTTGGTAGCCTTATAAGCGGCGGTACGGGCCAGCCGCTGTAGAGCGGCCGGAGCCCATACGCCGCCAAGACCGGCGACCACCATCGAGAATAACGTGTTCGCAAGAACTTGCGAACAAAATACTGATGGGAGAGATGATCTAGGAAAAGGGCAGAGGAGATACGCGGGCAATGACGGGTGTTTATGCATGAACTACCTGCCTGCCAGAGGGAGCCTGTGGCGGTGCCAAGTTCGCCACTGCCACTGATAGCGGGGCCGCGGGTAGCGCTGGTTTAGCCACATCTGGTGGCCCGAGCTTGCAGTCAGGTGGAGCTCGGACCTTGGGAGACGATCCACACAACGCCGCGAATTTTTCCGTCTCTGTTCCAATTTTCGGCCTTCAAAACAAAATTCATATTCCTCCTCCTTCCTTTCCCGTGCCTTGCAACCTCATCTTTCACGCACCCAAGACGCGGGCTTCCAGCCTCTGCTGCCTTCACTAACCCCCTCCCATAGCCTCTCCCGCTGCCGAGGGACTTGTGCTGGGAGCTGCACTGGTACGTTGTTGCTTTCCCTGCCATCACCTATTTGCTGTGATTAAAAAACTTTTTTTTTGAACAATCCAACTCTTACAAAACCATGGGGATTCTCTAAGACTCTAGAATTACCCTGAGCAAACACGTTACTTCACATTGCTAGCCTGTCCAGTCTATGGCTGTACGCTGACCCGAAGCAGTTTCCTAGGGTTTTCTTGCTGTTCATATCCCCGATCGTTGTCGCCAAACGCGCTTCGGTCCTTGGTAGCTTCCCACAAACAATCTAAAAGGTTAGTGGACTTTTATTTCTTGTAGCCCGACACACCAACGCCTTGCGCCTTGTTGCGCGGGCACATTGAGGGGTGATGAAGACAACCGACAAATCTAGGGAATTCCTCATGCCGAATATACTATGTGGATTGTTTAGTTTCAGCCTTGTCTGACCTCAACCATCAAATCACCATTTTGACGGAGATATCTAGTCTTGCAGTATGCTAACTTGGTCTCGTCTTCAGGTACATTCCCACCCTCACCATCTCCACGATTCCACATGAGGAAAGATTGAACGAACGGGCGGACATATCGAATATCCGTGGCCTCCTTTCCATTCAAGCAAGGCGTACAAACCTTGTGGGGGGAGAACCATGGTGACTTCTTGTTGAGACTTCGTCACCTGATTGTGTCTACCACGACTACACTGCGCGGATGCATTATGCGGCCAACAGCTCGCTAACATTCCGCTCAGGTAATCCTCTCTCCGCCTTTCACATTGCAACTTTCTCAATATGATGAGCACTATTCACACTGTTTGATCCCTTGACCGGGAAATGAACATTCATTTTACAAAATCTGATTTAATGAGGTATGTGCCCATCTGAACTCTGTCGTAGTGGGACACTTGTGCTAACTGCTCTGCTCAGCCTGACATTTCAAATTGCATCCGCATCAGTCTGCGTCTTACCTTTTGATTTGTTGCTGACTGCTGGCGGCCCAGGTAATGTCGAGTATCAAGTTGTGAATCCAGTCGAAAACCACTCAATGGTACGTACCCCACCACCATCACCCCGTCACCATAGCCTTGAGGATGATTTAATATCCTGTCTTATCTACATTGTCCGAGTTCTACAATGCGGAGAAACATATCACCTTGGAGAACTGAAAAGGCTCACCAGTGATTCACTGCGTTTCACACGTTCCCAGAGGATTTTGCTGACTCTGGTGGTCATAGGTCTGAATGAGTAAGATCATGCATAATTGGTCTTCGTGACAATGAGGTGTGCCTTCATAGTCAATATACAAATATTTCCATGTATTTCATCCTTGAGAACCATTCGTAATCGCGTGCCATTGCTAGAATATGGAGAAGACTGCATGTTTGACGCGACCTACCTGAGGTAGACTGCCTCGGTGTGGTCTGCCGCATTCTTGGTGTTGAGCCGTATGGGAGGAGTCACGGTCCGTGCTGCAATTCAGGGTCCTGGGGAGACTGGGGACCGGTCTCCATCGGTAAGTTCCGCCTTACATCATCGATCGAGCAGGACCCTTGATAGCGTACGACTGGGCTGCTGGAACGCACCCCACGTTACGGATACTGCAATTGACTCTCGATGATCTCATTGGCGTCGACAGGCGGGTTTCTCAGCGTTCCCATCGCGAGCCACAGCTGCCTTCAGCTCGGTCTTGTTCGGTCGCTACGGCAGGTCTGGAACTCTGGGGGCTTGGGGGAAAGGGTGATGCCTCCATTATTTGGGTTTCTTAGCCTGCAGCAAGAGTGCGCTCCCCGATGTCCCGTCGGCTGCCATGCTGCCCCCTACCCTGCAGATATGACGATCGGAGTGCTCTCATTCGACGACGCTCATACACTTGCAAGGCCATCCCTTTGCGGGGTATGGATCATATACATCCTTTAACGTTGCAGATGCTGAGCGGTACACTCATCATGACGCCGTGTTGCGCGAGAACGGAAGTAGCTGTCACTGTCCCCTTTGTTGCCCCGGGGTTCCTCCTTCGCATGGTGCGATTGCGCGTAGTGCATTCCTTCGATTGGTGAAGTCATCGGACCTGGCTGGTCTCTACCACAGTAGTGATAGCCCATCGATGCCCACCCTAGGGGAAGCTGCAGGTCGATCAGGCCATTGGCCTGTGCTTATGAAGCACCACAAGAGTCAGTCCAGCACTCGTCGTGTGATACTTATTAATAGGAGATGCTTTCCCCCGCTTGCATTTTCTTGTTGTTTGACACCTAAACCTCATCAATCTTGAGACACGCCCAGACATACACAAATACTCAACAACACACCAGTCAACCGACCAATCCCACAAACTGCAAACATGGATAGCTCTAAGGTTCCGGACCAGGCCAACAACTTCTCCAAGCGTAGAAGAGTACGTCCAGCTCTCTCGTATCCCTGCTCTTCTCCAAGGCAACCCGACTGACTCAATGCTACCCAGAGCTCTGGCCCCGCCTTCGATGGCCTCATGAACCAGAAGCGGTCGTCCGACCCTATGTCTCAGGCCAGACGTCAGAGCCTCCAGGAACAGAAGCCAGCGGCTGGAATTTTTGGGCAGATGTGGCATAAGTGAGCATTACCTCGACTTCGCTCAGTAGAGCTCTGTGGCTAATGGATGATGATTCAGTTTCACCCGCGGTCCCTCGAGCCCAAGCAAATAAGATGAGAAACAAACATGTATATTCCAGATAATGGAATAATGGGAGATTATCCCCGGGTGGGGGACAGATTGAGGCTGTCGTGTAAAAGATATTGCGAAGCGGTGATGACCTGATGGTGGCGTTCCGGCCTGTGTTAGATATATTGTAGCATCAAAGTCTCCCTTTGGGGAATCAACGAGACTGTAAACCTATTACCTACTCTTCAGCATCCATATACCGAGCAGCAATGCGTCCAGGTGTGGCTACTGATTGGTTCGTGCAAGTAAAACTACTACGCCAATTTGCGGGGTTCTACTAGGAATCATGCCATTCCACGAGTCATGGACTTGGGGGATGTAGACAATGTCAGGCTTGAATTCGAGCTATCCAGCTATCTAACGGAGAGAATCCAGTGGCATCCCGCTTGGACAGGAATCCCACACCTGCTGTCCCACGTTGCCATGATTGTTGTCCGCCCATCCGTAGGGGAAGATGCATCGCCGCACTTCCCAAAGGGATCCCTGTGTCTACAGATATGACTTTTTGATCGAGCCGAGGGCTTTTGAGACAGCCGGCTGCCGCCGAAGCGGATGACTGCCTACAGAGAGACGCGACCAGCCCAGCCCCGAGGCCAAAATGCGGGCCCTTTTCAATCACAACATGCTTTTCCCCCACACCTCCTGAGATTCTCCAACTCGCAGAGAAGGCGGACAATTGCCCTGAGTGCGGGAGCGGATTCTCCTGGGCCGAGTCCCAGACGCTGGCTCCGGGGCATAGTCGCCTCTGCCGTGTGTATACCGGATGCGTCGACGCCAAGGGTGGCCATCAGACGCGATCCGGACCAGGCATGCGGCGCTAACTATCGCGCTTATCCCCTTCAGAAAGAACCCAAGCATGAAGGCGACTGGCGGCCATGCACGACGCATATAGAGATGACCAGACACGGGGCAGACCGTCCCCGTGCCCTCCTCCTCTAGGCGCCCGAGCGGCCGCCCCGAGTTGCCGGAGCAGAATCCCGGCAACCCAGTTGTCTTACAGCTCGATACACGCAAAACCGGTCGGCGTCAGTAATCCGCCCGGCCGAGGCTTACCATATTACTCCTCCCAGAGGAAACCCGCAGCAGGGGTGCGAAAGCCATTTGAAGCAAGTATATCCAGAAAATGGTGCTACCGTGGTTCTCCCTCTTTATACTCTTGCCATCCACGAGCACCGTAAGAACTTGGGGCATGGCGTTCTCCTCGTCACGGATGTTCCCATGTCGCAGGAGGTGGTGTGCCCCGAACAAGTTGCTCATACATCACTTCCCCGTAACTGCCACGTTCGCCGTAAATTCTCTGATGCCTATGCCGTCGTCTTTGGCATTCCCATAGTCTATTTAGATCTTGTGACGTTCAGCCAGGAGTGATGGCCTGATGCATACCACATTCGTCGAAGATTCCTGGACGCATATGCTGTCAAATGTCGCATTACCGTTCCAAATTTGGACAACCTTGGTGGTACTCGGCGAGCCGAATATTAGATGACGACAAAAGGCGTGCCGTCTTCTTCCTCGGGGGGCATTGACTGCTGTACCCTATTCACACAGAGGGGGCCTTTTATTGTCCTGCCCGGGACCGCTGCACAACCAGGAAAGATCGCTCATCTCTGCCGGCGAATTAGCTGTGTTTGACCATAACATGGAGTGACCTGGACGCAACGCACCTTTGTCAAATAGTGTCCCAAGATCCGTGACCCTATTAACGCCAATCCTGTATGCTCCCTTGCTCATGTAGGAAATGCAAAAATGCAATGCTGTCAATACTCCTATGCAAGATTTTGTCGCTGGTATGAGATCGTCATCGTTCAACAGATTGTCCTCGAGCATTTGCCAACCGTGAAAAGCCCTTGAGATCGTATACCTGGGTCAAGTCAGCTCATGGCCAGCTTGTCGGGTGGTGGTCAGTGCCGCGTACCGTACATGACGAACAACGCCATCTATCCGTGGCAGAACGAAAGCCATCTCTAACATGCAACCCAGATTCATGTATCGTATCAAGTCATCATGACATCCGTGCCGCCGTTTTTTTGTTGCCGATTGCAACGCCGCGAGCCTTTTACCACGTCTTGCTCAGGACGACGCCAGGCCTTTTGTCATTATGTCATGCCCAGGACTTCCAACGTCGGGAATCAACCATGTACTCCACGACTCCAAGGGGCCTTTTACCGTCCTGCCCAGGACGCTGCAGTATGTTGAAAGGTGCGCCAGGGGAAACCCGACGGGCTTACCTTCATTGCGAGTCTTTTGCAGTGGCGTCACGGGCCGTAGTTGAACATCACATCATATGTAGTACATGGCGCTCTTGAGGGTGGTTTGAAAGGCACCGAGGGTCACTGAACCACCTCGACACGGGTGACTTGTGGTGGTGTTCCATCTACTTAGACGGAAAACGGACGCGACACAATCGAATGAGATCAGGATGTATACCTCAAACCTATCGGCTCGGGAATGCGGTTAAGGTCACGAAAGACGCGTTCCCAGGCGATGCATTGTAGTAACTTGTCATTTGTCTAGAGCGTGCCACTGAAAGTAGAGATACGCTTAGGCAGCGAAGCTCGGTAGGATGTAGTGTGAAGCAGGTTCCAAAGCGTGTCAGGCTGGTGCAACGACGCCAAACGCCCATGTTAAATGGCGGCTGCCCCATGTGACTTCCCGTTGGTGGAACCCGGGCGCAACTGTTCTTCCGTTCCGATACTGGCATCACTTACCGAAGATTGGTAGAACAATCTTAATAGAACCGATATCGATGCAGCATTTCCATTCCTTCTCCAGTGTCGTCAGCAATTGCTTAATGTATCCTCGAAGTGTTCGATGTGGACCCCGAAACAGCACCCTCCGTGCTTGGCTCGTCTCCTGGCGCCGATTCTACGCGCAGGAATACTTCGTGAGGCTCCTCCTCCCTCCTGAGGGAGGGTACAAGAGCTGGCCTGTTGTGCTCTCAGTTCATCTCTGTAAATCCTAGTCAAATGACAACTGAAGTACGTGCTATCTGCGACATTGAACCTGGTGGTAGGGAACAAGGGAGCATTTGATACTCTCCCGACAGTGCTCCAAGCTTCCCTCCCAGATCAACCACACAGGTATTGCGTTGGAACACTTCCCCAACGAGCCTTTCACCATTAACTCTTTCGGGAACTGAGCATTTTCGGCCAGATCACATGATTTCCTCCAAATGGTTCATCATGAGGTCAAGGGTTGTTCTATGCGTTCACAAGGCGACCCGCAAATGAAGACCTACATGCACGCCTCCAAGGCTCACTTCAACGCGCTGCATACACGACACATTGAAGTTCGGCGACCCATCCCAAAGCCTCACTATAGATGCTGCCGTGGCACGGTTTTTGGTCTTTCACTGTGTACGTCAACTGCGCCGCAGGTACTGGTGCTTGATTGAGGTAAGTCTTGTAACAGGGTGTTCGTACAGGGGAAATTGTAGCCGGCAATTCCAAGGCTTGGTAACACTGCTGCCCTGGTGGCTGCCGAGAGGTCGTTCTCTTGGGAGGCAGGGGTTGAGTTAGAGGGTTGCATTCGGCTTGTAGGTCATACGAGTAGCGCGGTCCGAGCTGCACGCCCCCGTATTCACCGCCGACTCGGGAATTACGAGGAAGCAAGCAACGGCTATCAATAGCACGTACTGGCAAGCAAGGAAGCAAGCTGTAAAGAAGAAATGCAAGCTGTCTTGTACGCCGACCTCTCATTAAGCGTTGGTCCGACGTATACAACCATATTCAATGTCTGGGATACCTTCGTAACAGTGTATTGGCAGCTCCACATTACACACCGAATCATCTCACACAGGAGAGAACTTGGACAAGACCGATGTCATTCGTCATCCGATTTCTAAATGTGTCAAAAACTGTAGAATCATGCCAAAAGTCCTTCCGTGCCTAAGACGGGTGTCCAATCCTATGGCACCTTACCATAGTTCTAGAATCTTTTCTATCGGGGATGCATGGAACACTGCCTACTCTTCAGTGATATGAAGTTTCGTTACCCTTGATGCCTCTTGGAGTCAGTTAGAATGGCACCCGTAGGCACTTCATCATCTCTTGATCCGTTGACGTCGTTGGCATCGCCATTGCTCGTTCCCGGTTTTGAATGAGGGTTTTCGTGCTCGACAGGCTCTAAATTCTGCATTTTGACATTGCCCTGGCTTAGCATACGCTCCTCACTTTCGTTGAAGGTAAAATCAGTGATGGGGTTTGCGGTGCGAGGGCCACGACCACGCCAGCTTTGGCCACTGCCACCACCTCCAAACGTCCTGAAGTCAGTTCGGGGTTTCTTGTCATCCGAGAGGTGGGCGCTCGAGCTACGCATGGACCGGGCGAGACTGCCTAAGAATGGCATGAGGAGGGTCCTGAAGAACGGGAAGACTATGGGGAGGTTCGTTGTGATGACGGCAACGAACGTCTCTCGGACCGCCCACGACCCAGCCACCTGGGCACCGTCAACAGGATCCTTATGAGCGGGAACGTCGTCAGTAGAGCAATCCCAAGTCTGATGTTTGTTGGGCGGAACGGAACCATAACTTACCATGACAATTAGCACCGCACGTAAAAAGGCGCACGCTATAACAAAAATTCCTCCGCTGAAGAGTATAATCAAGCCAACTTTCTTCGCAGGTTTCAGCGTGGACTGCCAGAGCATGGGTACCGGAATCGAGAGAAGATACAGGTCTGAGATGACGTTCATGCTGCAATAAATCCATACAATCGTGGTCGAGATAGCAGGTTGGCAAACATCTAGAAGGCCATCGTCAGTCAGACACATGTTCATCTGCCTGGATGGGTCGCAACAAAGATCAAGAACCCACTGCCTGGATCTGGATTGATCTGCCAGTAATTTGAGAACGGACGACAACTCAGGAAGAGCGTCATAGTAGCGGCTATATACGTAGCGATAACGATGCCGAAACCAATGTATACGCGAATGAGATATGTCCGATCTAGACCAGCCTTGAATGGATCGTTAGCCACTGATCGATAGCAATTGCACACCTTGGAAGGTAGAAAGGATGCTCTTACCGTCAGTCGTATATAGAAGACCAACAAGCATGTTTTCATGGTCCAGAGAAGAGCGGAATAAGTAGACCACCCAGCGAGCTGGATCTTGGAGCCGATGACTCTGATAAAGACAAACGCAGGATTAGCTCCAATTTTCGGACTGCAGATACACTTGCATACCTAAGTTGGTACTCGGGACTGCCCGGATCCAACGCCAATCGTTGCTCATCCGTCATTCCGTTATTCGCTAGACCTTTCGCTTTGGCGCCGACCGAATAAGCGAGGCTTGTCTCTGCTGCATAGAATATCTGCAATTGCCCTCTGTATTAAGCCACCACTCGATTCACGCCTAGCAACTCGGACTGAACTGACCATTCCTAGCCAGACGAGGTAGTCGTCAGCCTGGAGGCGCCTAAACCCAACCAACCTGATCCGAGCGTATGTCCTAACCATCACGAAGGCCACTCCGATCGAGAAGAGAGTGAAATCCTCAGTCACGAACTGCTGCAGAGCCGCGGCTGCGCCAGCCTCAGCCGCCCGGGTTGCGTGAGGGTCATTCGACGACATGATCGTTGGTCAGGTCTTGACAAAAGAAGCGAGTACAGTGAACGATTTCACGCCCATCCGAGGGCAAGGTAAGAGCACATCGCAATATCGTGAGCGAGCCAGGAGGCTCTCGCAGATTCGGAGTTACTAAGTAGAAAACATATAGGTGGGACGGTAGCCAAAAACATCAATGTGATACAGCAAGCTAGATATGAAGAGTGCAGACAAACAAGTTGGCAGGTTGATGGGAATCGTACAGTTGGTCCCGTACGAGCCGAGAGAGAGATTCTCAAACGTGCCCAACATGGGGGACTGCAAAATGGCCCGGCCGGCTGTCGTGTTGCACGGCGAACATATGTGCCAATGTGCATTCAATGTGCATCTCTCCCGCATCGGGTTAGCCGTCGTAACCTGGCTCCTCTTTTTCCAGAGTCAACGTCGCAACGGTTCTGCGTAGGCCTCTGACAGATCACTTTTCATGTTTTAACTTTGCATGGAGTCCAAGTTGTAATCATCACTTTCGGCGAGAGAAATGGGCGTCGCTGCTTATCTGTTGGACGGGACATATGATCCCTCAAGGTGTCCAGGGGCCAGCTTGACTGTCTTACCTGCATGCCCAGATATTTCACACAAGGGTATAGACGGGCTTATAGGGAACGATTCGCGGCTGACCATGGATATTCTGATGACCTGAGTCAGCCGCCTGCCAGGTTCTGGGGAATCGCGCGGGTGGGGCGGATAGTTGCACGGGAGCATGGATTCGACAGCCGGGCCCCGGGGAAGCTGAGGAACTCCCCGTGGATGGTGCACCTGCTATTGACTGATTGATGCCTTTGTGGTACTGGCACGACAGGCACGGCACAGCTCGCCGCAGAATGCTACCGTGTGCAAGCAGGCCGGCTGCTGGACAGTGAGTGACTTTCCGGACCTGCTGGGGCAGCCGGTCCAGCCCAATCGGGGGAGGGGTTGTACTCGCGTAGGCATGTGTGATGCATGGAATCAAGCAGTGATGCGGCGCAGCACATGAAGGGTCCAAATGTTGCGATTACAGCTCTAGCCCGGCCTCACCTCGAGATTTAACCAGGCACTGGTCCTCGCCAATTCCAGCCCAGCCGGTGGTAAGATTTCATAAATTTTCTGAAGGCAAGGTACCCGCTTCCAATCGCCAGTCTATACCAGGGGCCGTTGGATCCAATTATTCAATTGTTCCATTCAGCGAAGAGTGCGGCAAACGGAGCATCTAACACTTCACACCACCATCCCCGTCCACCGCCCTTTGATACTACACGGGCAAATCCGTCCATCTGTGCGACCATCCATCTCGGTCGCGAAAATACCTTCGTGGCAGCATGGAGGAAATCGACTGCGTGGTCGTCGGTGCCGGTAAGTGGCACATCATCCTTCTCCTTCTTATTGCCAAGGGTCGATCGATGCGATCAACACCAATTGTGATATGTAGCTCACTCTGGCTTGGCAGGATGGTACGGCTTGGGCGCTGCACAGCAGTTCCACAACACCCAGCCTGAATGCTCATTGGCCGTCTTCGACAGCCAGTCTTCCCTCGGCGGTACGTGGGCAGACGATCGTCTCTATCCCGACTTGAAAAGCAATAACCTCTTGGGCACCTTCCAGTATCCGGGCTTTCCCATGAGCCCTGGCAAGTTCAATGTCAAGCTTGGCGAACACATCCCAGGAGAGGCCGTCAACGCCTACCTCAAGGCCTACGCCACGCACCATGGCATTGCTGACCTGATCCGCCTGGACACCAAGGTTCTGTGCGCAGAGCACCAAGATACAGCCGACGGAGGGTGGATCTTGACAATTGCGACGTCGACCCAAGACGAAAAGGAGAAGAAGGTCTTCGCACGACGGCTGATTCTCGCCACTGGACTGACTTCCGAGGCCTTCCTCCCGCATTTTGATGGCCAGGAGGAGTTCGGCGGCAGAGTGTTCCACAGCAAACATTTCAAGCAGAATAGCGACACTCTGAAGACTTCCAAGGCTGTGACCGTGTTTGGAGCCACCAAGTTCGCTTGGGATGCTGTCTATTCATACGCCCTTGCCGGCGTCAAGGTGAACTGGGTAATCCGATGTACGACACTCCTCCCAGAGCCGTAGTATATACTAATCCGTTGATCAGCTAGTGGCCATGGACCTTGCTGGATTTCTCCGCCGCATGTAACACCTCTGAAGAAGTGGATCGAGAAACTGGCGAGTGAGTATTGGTAACTTCCTTACGAGTTCAGTTGGCTGACACCAGGCGTTTGCAGATACGCGCTTTCTAACCTGGTTCAGCCCCTGTATATGGGGTGCAGCCGATGGGTATACCAGTGTTAGGGATTTCCTTCACGGCACTTTTGTTGGACGCTTCATTGTGGACACATTCTGGAAAATCCTGGGCGGCGATGTCATGACTTTGAACAACTATGACGCGCACCCGGATACTGCCAAGCTGAAGCCTTGGACCGAAGCCATGTTCACAGGTGCCAGCTTCAGCTTGCTCAACTTCGACCATGACATCTTTGAACTAGTGAAAAGCGACAAGATCGATGTCCACGTTGGCGAGATCGATCACCTGAGTCCTGGTAGGGTCCATCTTGCGGATGGGACCGTGTTCGAGTCCGACGTGCTTCTCGCCAATACTGGCTGGAAACATGTGCCGCCTATGAAGTTTCTGCCCGAGGGCATTGAGAAAGAGCTGGGGATCCCTCACAAATTGGTGGACAATGCGCCTCTCGAAGATCTTGCAAATCAACGCAAGCTAATCGCACGGGCCGACAAGGAGATCTTACAACGCTTTCCGCGACTTGAGCGCCAGCCGGTGTGGAACAAGCATTATGTACCACTGACCGAACAGAAGGGCATCAACAGCAAGGACGACATCACACCGTGTGCACCCTTGACGCCTTACATGCTCTACCACTTTCTTGTGCCGCCAAGTCCACGCTTCCTACGGAACCGTGATACCGCCTTTACTGGAATCATCTCGAACTTCAGCAACCCTATCACGGCTCACCTGAGTGGGCTCTGGATCAGTGCCTACTTCGCCGGCAAGTTAACAGTGGATCCGTCCGTCACCTTGCATGATGAAGCTTCTCTAGAGAAGTTACAATATGAGACTGTATTGTACAATCGCTGGGGCAAGTGGCGATATCCGACGGACTGGGGCAACAAGAACCCCAATTTCATATTCGATGCTGTTCCGTATCTGGACTTGCTGCAGCGTGATCTTGGACTGAGCCCCTTCCGAAAACCGGGTCGCTTGGCTGAGATGACGGATCCGTACGGCCCCGAAGATTACCAGAGCATCACGGACGAATGGCTATTGAAGCAGAAGGAGGTAAAGTGATGCTGGTTGAACTCGGCATCGCCCGGTAGTCAAATGCGAATCCGGGCTGGCAGAAGCAGTTCGTATGAGCAAGCTGCGTGGGAAGAGCACCGTTGAATTGAGTTGCGCTGTGTTACGTGCCGATTGAAATGACTGACAACCGTCGTGCTGCTCCTGTCTGCAGTGCAAGAAACGTGAGGAATGCCTCCAGTGACTGAGAGTGCGCTGAAAAGGGCTGCATTCTACGAGACTATAGCGAGAGTCAATCAACATACTGTAAAGCCGACTTATGTATGCTCCCGTTATGCAATCATGTTGCTTGGTCAAACCTAGTCAAAAGTTGTACGGGCACCAAGCCGATCACATAAAATAGCCAACCGAAGGGCCCGGAACTTAGTCTCTGCCGGCGAAATGGGATTCAAGGTAGCAGCATGCTTCGGCTCTGTTTTGTAATCACAGCACCGCGACAAAAGCGCTTTTCACAGGCTGATCAGCGTGTCCGTGCGTCACATGAAGATTCACGATCCACGAGATGATTATAGTGCCTTAATTGCCGATTCTGAACCCACACGCTTACTGTCTCTCCGAAAGTGGTGACCATGTTCAGTAGGTGTATAAGAAGTAAACTTCGCGCATGTTATGTATAGTTCCCGCCTGTAGCACGCTTTATTTCATCTAGCATAGCCTGACCTGCCTGTGCACCCCTTGGTGTGCCGCGGGGAAACTTGTATTTTCCCTCCAACCCCTCAGGCGGGTCGATCAGCCTTCCCGCTGGTGAGCCATCGTATAATGGAATCTGTCCCGAGTATTCGCGGATTGGGCACAGGCCTTCACCCATGCCTTGTGATTCCATGTTGTCATAGAGCGCCCCAAGCGAGTTCGCTGTAGCTCGCATCCAGCCGGTGTACGGTCCGCCGCCGTTATACGGGACAGAATCCGGGTCCGTGGCATCGACAACGATAACAAACGGCTCAGCTTCAGAAGCCGACTGTAGCGACTCCAACGCTAACTCATCCACAACTATGCAGCAGTCACGCCGCACATCGGACGGCCATTCATCACCGTCGTCGCCGGTGCCCGCCTCCCGCCTGTCACGCACGTACGCATGCACCCAGGCGTTGAAGGCTGCGCGCACGGCGTTAAAGCTCGCCCCTTTCAGCATGGACCGACTGGCCATCACGGGTAATGCAAAGGTGGCCGGGTCCATCTCAGCGTTGTGTTCGCGGGGGAGCGCGAGCGTTCGCAACCTGTTGATGGCTGCGGACCAAGCTGTCACATCCGCTATGTCATCGGCCTTGTAAGCCGTGCGCACTACGACGAAGCCCCATTCGTGGCTCAGCTTGTCCATGACCGCGGGGAATGCGGTTTGCTCGTCTTCATTGCGCTGGTCCGTACTTGAGACAGTTTCAGTATGGGTCTGCTGAAGTTGCTGCGCGCTTGCTCTCAGGTAGTGAGGAGGTTGATCACACACTGGGTACGAGAAAGGCATACTGACAGAAGCGGACGTTCCCGCGTAAGGTGTATAATTGGTTTGAGTGCCTTCTTAGTTACTATTGGAGAGCTGACAAGGTACGACACATCTGAAAGTTAGCGTTATAGGATGCGGAGGTGGGTGGGGCTGCCTTTAGGCAGGATTCATGACCTGGGACCAAAATGTCCACTAACTTGATGCGTACTTAGGTAAACAATCCCAAGAGACTGCTTATTGTTTAGTGCCTGGCTATTGAGTGTATAAGTACCTGCCTACGTGAATAGTCAGAGACTGCGCTACTAGGTAGAGACCACTCAAACAAGCCAGAACCTACCGGGTATCAATCTTTGCAATAATTTGGTTAGATGCCTCGACGTATAGGCGGTAGCTGTATGCTCTGTGTGTATCATGTTGTCCAGATATTGGTTCTCTCAAGACCTGTTGAAGGTACTGCATGATCATGTATTTTACAGATATCGTCCATGGTCTAGTTACTATCTGCACAAGAAACGTGGAGAGCTATCCGAGATTGCCACAACTTCACATGTTGCCATGTATACCCACTTCGTGCTTTGGGGCAATGTTACCATGTTATGCATGTCCCATGCAACATATTTCAATCGATGCTATCTTATGACGAAGAAGGGTATATCCGGTCTGTATAACCGGGGTTGATCCCGTCTAGAATTTGCCGGTGCGGAGAGCTTCCCGGCACATACCGAAGAGCTACTATATAGGCACGGTATTTCTCTTCTTTTCTACAGTCTCAAATGAGCTTGTGCCTAGTACCCAAGAGCGACGCAATACAATCCCAGCTTACTCGCTACAGCACAGTCATTTTTGAATCATGTGTGGCCTTTATGCCTGTCTGATTGCACTCGCCGTAGTCTTTCCTGCAGTCCTAGCGGAATGCAACCGCACGCACCTATTCGAATGGGCTCACAACTTCGTCGATGCCCAGGCACTCGGATTCGCTGGCTATCTCGGCGGCGCCTCTGATGACTTCGTGTACCAAGAGAACAACAAAACAATGGATCTCACGGCTGGTGTCATGAGGAAAATGCTGAAGATAGACCATAACCGGACAATAGCCGACAGTGTCACCTGCTCGTCTTACACGGAAATCATCTCGGCTGATGCCGCACAGCCATATGTCATCGGGGCTCAGATCCATCACAACCCCAGCGACATGAAAGCGTACTTGGTCGACTCGATTGTTTCCACGACAGGGTCCTGGCTCTTCAACGCGACGCAGACCCTCCACTACGCGCTCCAGGAGAACTGGGGAGTTTTACCCGAGAACAAGCGCGACACTCGAACCACGCTGAAGAACGCCGCGGATGCCTATCTCAATATTTGGTCGAACAAGAGCGCGATCGATGCCGTCCCGTGGGGAACACCTTGTGCCCGCCTAGAAGGCGGGGCGTATACCGGCAAGGGAGAACCGAACGACAGCTGCAAGGTGGGCATTCCAACCAACAATAATCAGGCTCCCAATTCGCACCGGAGATATGTCATTGATGAGACGGTGGGCTCTGCCAGTGTTTTGTGTATATTTGAGCATCTTCAGATGGCACCAGATAGCCACGAGTTTCGGTTGGAAGGGGGGAAGCTGCGATATGTGCATACGATTACTGTCCCTCAGAAGTAAAAGCATTAGACACATCGCGGTTCGTAGCTTGATCACATATTTTTTTCTGGGGGCCGCAGTCAGGTTAGGAGCGAAATCAATAAATATCTCGATTTGAAGTTCCTCAGTCGAAATGCATCAACACAAACGAATCTTTCTCACCGCATGTGCTGAATGTTCCTGGTGGAGCGCAGGGACCGGCTATTACACTGCTACGAATCTTCTGAGAAGCGGTCTACGATGATGGAGTTGTGGCTAGTCTGGGAGGCGGGGCTCAAGCGGAGAGGATACTCACGAGCAAGTCTACCTTATGTGGCGGTGGACTCAAAATCATAGAGCCTAAGTGCTGCAGGGGTATATCGTGGCTTTCCGGAAGTGAAAGGGCAAGTGAAGTTACACCAATAGGGTTGGCCCACGTCCTGTGGTAACCCCACTAACTGGGCACCAATGCTGATGGCGCACACCGTTCTGTGAACAGCTCATAGCCAAATCAACCCACTCATGGGACTTGAGATTTTAAGAAGCAGAAGAAATTTGCGTCGCAGAAGTGAATAAGTATTTGCAATGATGTGGTGTGACTGTGATCAGGCGTTTGGGCAAACCCCCAAAGTCATGACACTTCAGACTTTAGGCGCTTTTGCATCTCTCAGGTTATATTACCATTTTCTCACGTAGGAATTCTCAGTTAACCATCACCACCTTACTCATTAGTTATCCCTAGCATCATGGACGACCATAGACTACCACATCGTTCAACTAGGAGGGCGCTCAAGATCCTGGTCTTTGCCAGCCCGGTGGCAGTACTTGCCTCACCCCCCATAATACAAGCAACAATGTCGCAACTTCAAGTGTCGACACTCACGAGGCGCGAAATGTCAGCTGGGTCATCTTGCTCAGATGAAGGACAGTGGAACTGCATGGGGACCTCGTGGCAGCGCTGCGCTTCAGGGCAATGGAGTGTGGTGATGCAATGTGCAGCTGGGACGCACTGCACTCCAAGCGGCCTATCGCATGGCTTTGCGGTTGAAGATAATAGCAACGGCGGAGCGGCGACATCTGGTGCCACAACGGCGGTTGCTTCTAGGACAGGAATCTCTAGGATGGGCCATACCGGAGCAACGCCCACTATGGCAATCGCATTCATGGAAGGAAACTTGTTTGTTCTGGCGCTAGTGGCAATGCTTGTTGGCGTTTTTCTGGTGTGAAAGACAGTCGTTTCTCTGCCGAATTAAGCGATGGGGTTGCGCGCCATTTTCCTTTTCCTCCGAACGGCGTCATTTGAGATTTGTACTGGAGTCTGGTTGGGTTGACACTGGGGCGAACCCTACTCCAGAGTTGGGTCAGAATTTTAAGGCTATCGCGGAATCATTCTCTACATTTGGCTCCATTCCTGGAGTCAATGCTTGATTCTATATAGTTTCATGTAAGGTCGGTGATATCGGACGTTCTCCGTATCACGTCGCCGTTGTTGAGCAAATGAAATGGTCTCTGAAGATACTCTGTGGCCTAGGGAGCCATTGTGAAGATAGCAGATTCTTGCAAGAGTGGTCATAATGCTGGCATTGGTGAGTTTTGGGGCGGGAGAGTAGCCCAACGATCATCTCGCCATAACCGTTCTAATAGCAAATATACTAAACAATCAACAGGAAGGCTATCAAGTGTTTAAATAAGCTTGAGGTACTTTATATCTGGACAAGCACCGCTGCTCGAGGCAGCTTGGGTGTTGGAGCGCCGAAAGATAGCAGACTTGAAGGAGTGTTTCACTTACCAGAATAGTATTCTGAGAGAGGTACGAGCTCTGGATAGTCAGTGGTTGGTGACAAGTTGAAAATCAGGCAGAGGCTTCTACATACTTTGACATTTTCTTGACTTGGATTGCTTCTTGCGCCGGGTCAAAGTTTTCTGAGATAAGCTGCATTATTAACCAAATGCAGGCTGATCAAACCACATTCTCTGATAATAGCGGCCAAATAGCACCTTCGATTTCGAAGCAAGGTAGTTCCAAGTTGAGTGACTCATATACGGAAGTCCTGGCACATTGAACACCATACCAGCGAATGCTAATAGCCGACACATCTACTGTTTTGAAGCCATTTGAGGACGTCGATGTGGCACAAACGAATCCTCATAATGTTCTGCATACTCTCAGGACCTCAAAGTAACAGAAGACAACAGGCTTGGAGGGGACTTTCCGGTACAGCCATAGCCCAATGCACCTGTGGGCTGCGGATCATAGTCGAAGTTGCATCTAAACCCATCCACAAAGCCTTTGATCTATCACGACTCGCGGAACCCGGACTATTGGTGGTAACACTAGTTATCTCACGTCAGGACCCCTGGCAAAGGAAGTCTCATGCAAACAGCTTTTTTTGGTGCCTAGCGTTGCATTTGCCTGTTAACTACGGCAAAATCAGGGAGGTTTTGCATAATTGCAACATATCCTGTTTATCACTGCTAAGTAGTGTGTCCGCCTTGGGCTAAGCCCATGTCGATCAGAACCTTGAATTAACAGCATCAGCAGGGTCTATAAGGCCTAGAATCGTGGTCAAATGCAACTACTTTAGGTCCATTCTTCCGATCGAACAAGGCTGATTCTGACAGGAGGAGTCATGCTACGCAATGGCGGCTCGGCAACGTGTTCCAGCGTAGAATAGATATAGCTCCTGGTTGGTCCCAGATAAGGGTTTAAAAGAAGAATGATCTCTCAGTATGCAGTCCTACAAGGATTAAACTCAACCCACGTGAAAGGCTCTAGCGAGTCTTAACGCCCATTCTAAGATGTTACTGGCCGTCTGCCAACCACTCGCGGTTGTATCTGTCTTACCGGGTTGCAGAGCTAGCAGTCGACCTAGAACATTATCCACTGCGTCGTCATGCAATCCTTCCTTGCATAGTGCCATGCAGAGCATTTGTTGTGTGGTTGTCAATGTGAAAAGATCAGACCTAAAACTTTAAGCTGAATGAAAGATTAACGTTTTCGACATGTCACCTATCCAGTCGTGTTTGAATCCAGCCAGGCACATTTAGACACATATGATTAGTTAGTACTATAGCGCAATCAAGGGCAGGCCAACAGCCAAGCACTGAGCTTAGGAGCCAGCTCCGACAGAAAAGGCGGGGTGGGTTTGCCAGTATATTAACTGCCCTTGAGTGACCTGAACTCCCTCTGGGCCCTCTCGGGTGGCTTTAGAGGTTTGGCATTGCCGGCACTGCCGAGGACCAGTGTTTTGTGAATTCGGTAAAAAGGGATCTGATCGTCCCGCTACTCAGTCCGGCACAGGAGCTCCGATGCGACGGCGTAAAGCCCTGCAGCTGATAGCGTGGGGACTTGCTGAAATCAGACCATGTGGCGGCCTCGCATCCCTGTCTGATCTGAGGAGGGTGATGATCTAAGTCTCATGGAGTACCAACTCGCATGCCGTTGAACACCGTCGAAAGACCAATGGGACGCTAACTCGGGCCACGACCCGACAGCGCGCTGCATTGTCTGTCAGATTTAGATCCGACCGCTTCGCTGCAAGGAGTCTATTGAGCAGGTTGGACGCTAATACCCGTTGATCCACCGTAGCTAGCGCTTAGTCTAAATGGTAGCTTCCCTCTAATCTAATCTCCCCGAACGGCAACAAAGTCCCATGACCAATGAGAAGTTGCATTACATACAGCTGCTTGTGCAGCTATCAGTCATGACAGTCTCTCAGGAATAGCGAGTGACGTTAACTGCATGATCTACTGAGCCCGTTTCATTGTAAGACTTTAGTCACGGGTGATCTCCTCTGAACAGAGACTAGTCTAGCATCTAGGCACAATGGATTCTGAGCTGAAAATGCAACTATGAAGATTATTGGCTTTTGGACCCCATTCTTGCCATATCACGGTGGCCTCGAAGCTAGTGTAGAGAGATTGGTTCCATGTAACATGCAGCCTTGGCTGTGCATGATTTAGGACACTTGCGGAAAATCCACAAAGAAACAACGACTTCCGTGCCTTCAAGGATAAGTGCCCTCGGACATATGTAGATCTTATCATGTAAAATATAGGTCATTTACGACACAACGTGAAGTGTATTGTGCCCATGGACTTACACTTGGACCAGCTTTCAATGTGGACCAAAGAGTACTAGTGGCGATATTCCTACATCACGAAGATCTATGATATCAAGGCACTATGAAGCGCCAACATCACATTGCCTCTGGCTGTGGCAAGGTCGCTCGCCAAGCGGTGAGTTGTAGGAGGGTCATTCTCACTTTGACTTAAACCTGCTTGATCGCCATGGACGTCACATATCTTCAATAGTATGACTACCAGCTATCCTCTCGGTATGTTGCTGCTGGGGTCCTTTCCTAACTCTACCGAGTAGAACTCTGAAAATATCTCACCAGCGATCCATATAGATGTCACCGCTGCTCATTAGAAGGAAGTCATGGAAGAATCTGTGAATCATCGCCTGATTAAGCGAGGCTCGGAGGACTATTGGGCCATGCTCCACATCTTTATCGACGACGTCAAGGTAATATGGCTATCCTCTGCAGTGAGTACCATCTGACAGTTGCTAGGGAGCTGGACACAAGATCCAATGCATATACCTTCAATATTTGGTTCAGATTGCCTACTTTGTTGCCTCTAGCGATCTTGCAAGAGATTTGCTATCAAGCATCTGTTTGCAGAACGTGTTAAGGCTTTGGGAGACCAAGCTCTGGTTGCCACAAAGCACAGCCGAAGACTGGCGGCAAATCACGTTGCTTCAATCGCTGTTTCTGCTAGTACAAGACCAGATGGACATGATGGACCCTATATATACACGCTACGATCGCCCGCATCATTTTACCCCCTACGAGAATATTCGTTTGGTTGCCAACGCCATCGGTTTCGTTTCCAACGAAGTCCCAGTGTTGAAAGTCCCCGAATACTCCAAATTATGTCGGTTCAAAGCCTTCACAAGTCATACCCTGTCTCAGATGGAAATACAAGCGCGCCATTCCCGTCTGCTCGGTTTCCTTTCAGTCAATATCAGACTCGATCTGGTGAGACCACCAGGTATATAATGTTTTTCTTTACTTACAAAAGCAGGATCTTCCTTCATGGGCCCAAGATCTCGATAGTACCAACGCCTTACACAGTTGGTATACTATCCAAGATTGTTTCGATCGAAGCGACAGAGAGGCGCTGTTTATTTGCTGGAGAGCCGGCAACAGGTCGCCCACATTTCTTCGCCATGCGCTTTCACATGAAGGAAAGCACTGGCTTTTCGATAAACCACGGCAGACTATTAATGAACTCGGCTCCGATCGATCGGTCCTGCTTAATCTCATCGTCCTTATCGTTTATTTCGAACTGAAATACCCTGGACCTCCTAGTGACAAGGTAGTGGTGTCGAGCTCAACAAACACTGCAACACTACTTGCAGATTTTGACGATATGCTTCGTGGGACTGTTAGCCGACGAGGCAAAGCTGTCACAGAACAGATGTTGCAGTCATTCCTGGAGGTGCTTCAAAGTGACGAACTGACAGAACTCACGAGCTGTCCGAGTTCTTGCGCTGTTCAACATGATAGCGCTACAGCTACCAAGGAGTACTGGCTCGATTATATCAAACATAGAGAATTGGTAGGTGGAAGAGTGTGCGAGCCGCTCGTCATCGAACTGGACGAATGCACAGATGCCTTTCATACTATTCCTCATTGCAGCCCCTATGGTCACAGGATCTTTCCCTGCGAAATCTCACGATACGATTTGTTCTTTTGTCTTGCAGAGCGTGATGGAATGGTAAATATCATTTCAAAGCAGCTTCAATGGGAATTTCCGCTCCTACGTACAATGTTGAAGCCCCATCTACCAGAGTACTTGCGTCCTTGCGAAGGCTCAATCGAGGACAGCAGGTTTCCTGGGGAAGATGTAGCCATCAGTATTTTACACAGCGTTGTACGCTTGGATCTGGAGTGGGTAGAGGCAAGGTGGGTGCGAAATTTATGCGACCAGTGGCGAAGTGATGGAAGTATTTTTCAGGTCAAGTGACAGTACGAGCGTGATGACCTTGCAATGAGAGGGGGTCTGAAGCACGCAGAGAAACTGGAGAAGGAAGTAGGAGTGTGCGTCAGGTCGATCCCATGCAGCTATACCGTTGGCAATTTTACAACCACGCGCCAGTGTTTAATGAGAACATGACTTCTCTGAATTAAGTGTGCTAGGCGCTCCTGAAGGAGATCACAGTTCGTGTCGGACATAGAAATATGCCTGCCCCATTCATATACTGTAAGTTTGCCTGTGGCTCGTAGCCACCCTCGCGCGTACGTCTCTGGAATTGACGACCTCGACGGTACCACACTCAAATAGAGAAAATACTGCCGCAACCGCATAGTGGCGTTGGAAGCCGGTGCTCTCAGCATAAGATGTCTTGTAGCATCGTAGAAACAATATGGTAGAATCTACGAGTGAAAGAACTTATTTGCATGGTGACGACCTGCACATAATCGCACAAACAGTTGGTTGTTGACTCTACTGTGAGTTCGGGCGGCCACCGATAACTCCAATTGAGCATCGACGTTGATAGCGCTGTTATTAAGGCTGACGAGCGTCTTCTATACAAAATTCTGGAAGATTCGGTGCTGATCTTGGCGTGAAGGATGATCGGCGAGAATGTTGCCTCTAGATTATGGATAGAGGTCCGCCATGGCTATCCTTTTTGTTTTTTTGTTTTGTTTTAAGAGGTTGAACACCTCGTACACGCGGCGCGTTACTATCTTACTTGCATTGAGAAATCAAACGTAATATAGGTGTGGTGCACACTATTTGACACAGTTGCATTTGCCTCCGGCCACGTCCGGGCCCTCCACAATGACCACAGCTACTCGGGACTGGGAAGGACATGATGTATGGTGATGATTACCACCGAATGTTCTTTCTATAGTCTAAATTACGGTGGTATGCACCTACTGAGCAACGGCGTGGGAGCCAGAGCCAGAGAACCCTTGTTTCAACCCAGGGGTAGCCCAGCCCTTGAGCCCTTGAGCCGTGCACGAGACCCTAGATTAGTCGGTGGCTCGCGTGGGTAATAATTCAGCGCTTTAGAATACTTTACGCTATCCAGGAACCCCGGCGCTCCCCGGCATGTTACGCCCAGAAGCCGCCAAACTTTTGAAGCAGTGGGCTATGTCCAAATTCTTCCCCCTGTCCGTCAAACCTGCTTCTGTGCTGTTAAAATGAGGTGCACGTGGGCCCTCAGTGTGGTCGGTCTCAGGCAAGTCCTAAGCCAGATATTGACAGACTTCCCGTGCTATGCTCCAAGGAATTTACTCAAAATTATCACTTTTTAGGGTTCCCTATATGTTAAACTACCGAAACGTCTTATTTTGACCCCCCAGTAAGAACTTGGCTGAACTATGGCAATGTGCCACCACATTATCAGGATATAGGGAGTGAAAGCGAAGCCGCGCTGTCTGGTTGCGTTGTATCTGACCGAAAATGTAGCCGGTGCCAAATATTATGCGGTGCCTTCAGCTTCATGTCTGGTTTCCTCCAATGAGCCGTTCCCTGCAACTTCATAATCCAGATGTCCTCAATTTCCATCCCTGTCTCCACACGACCATCCACCAGCAATATGTTGCCGGTTAGCTACCCTATTTTGAAACTAATGAGACAATTATTCCATGTCAAGTGGTGGCTTCCCATAATATCAAAAGGTCTCTTATCACAACGCTTACATACGAAGTAGTTTATGGACTTCGAAGGCCGCTATCTGCTGTTCTTATGTACTTATCGTAGCATAAACCACAAATTAGAGTGGTGGCCGTATATCAAGCCCAAACACAATTGGTTAGAGCATCTCAGGCTACAAGCAGTGAAAACGTGGTGGTTTCGCATCCCGGTGAGAACGACTCCACCACGCGCCTTGATTCAATGACAGTTGGTAACCCTGGAGTCACTCGAGATGGCCCAAAAGGCCCCTCCCATGAACGAGGCCCTTCTCTCGGTGCCCGCCCTAGCTCCCAGCTTCGCTGTGAGATTATATTCCACTAAATAACTCGTGGCCAATTATATCGTACAGTATAACCGATAGGCTGACTAGGAATAACCCAGTAGCTACTTAGACTAAGTTCTGTACCCGCAAGTCTTCGCGGGCCATGTACCTACATTGTAAGTGCGTGGTGCAATACTAGCACTGCAGTTGTGCTCTCCGAGTGAGATGGTTTCTCAATATGTACATGTTCATCCTAACTTAGGCCAGGCATTCGTACGATTGGGAACCAATCTTTCACCTGCCGACACGTCTATCCGATTGGGTACAGCCATCCCCGAGGAGAAACTAACCGAATCCGGGAGGGTCACCATGACCCTCCCACGAAAGGACTAGGCTCAGGGCGGCGTGCGTCGATAGACCCACCATCGCCCGCCACAGGAGCTATAATAGGTGACCATTATTACCAGTATCTCTTTGTCGCTTTGAAAACGCAATCTTTTCGGTGTGGACCACTTACAGGGCAAAACATATATTTCAAGTAATGCAACAGCTGCACTACTTGTCCAATGGTGCAGAGCTCGCAGATCCTTCAGCCTGCACCAA
The DNA here is from genome assembly GCF_022829205.1 of Neoarthrinium moseri. Lineage (NCBI taxonomy): Eukaryota > Fungi > Ascomycota > Sordariomycetes > Amphisphaeriales > Apiosporaceae > Neoarthrinium > Neoarthrinium moseri. The sequence continues at coordinate 501,803 of NW_026055123.1, read as the reverse complement.
CGCCTCACACCATGTCAAATCCAGGGTTGTAACACACCGGCGCCTTGCCCCAGAGGTATCGGCACTGCCGACTTCAACAGCTGGAGCAGCGCACCAATCGCCGCACTTCGTCGGCAGGGGTTAGGCCTGCTCTGTGTCACGAAACCAGATGCATCTGACGCCTAGGAAAATTCTTAGCCCGGGCATTGACATATCTCCTATGCTGTTCTTCGAGAGATTGTACCCGCAAGCGTCACTCACATGGGTCGCATTTATAAACCTGATAAGGACATCTGGCTTTGGCTTCTAGTGTGATCTAGATGTTCCCGAACTGCACACTCGTGTCCACTAGAGATGAGGTACTGGCCAGTGGTCAGTTGCTTAGCTGCTTTCCTTTTGAATCCCGATGAGGCACCAGTTCAATGATAATTGATAGCATTCCTGAAATCCAAAACTTCTATATTATAACGCTTCCAGGCGGACCAGATTATATCACCATTAACGTGACTGGCTGTCTGGTCACGATATTGCAGCACCTCAAAACACAAATAGGTCGTGAGGTCATTTTGTCTCTTTTGATGAGAATGTTTCCAGGGCATATATCTGGATGCTTCGCGGCCGGAAGCCGTCGTCTACTGGCAGATAATAGCAGGCCGTGGGCTCTTTAATACTACATAGAAACCGTTTCATATCGGTTATGTAGATATATCTAACTAATCGAGAGAAAAAATTGGCAATAAAAAATAACACCGCCTCATCGACGAGGCAACCAGGCCATCCCATGAGCAGCACCCCCTGCCTGAGGCTCCGCGGTCCCCACCTTACCATTTACGCCAGACCACTTACAAACCCATCTCGACGGCATCTGAGGGGAACTCTTGTGGGTCTCGCTAGGCCAGTAATAGTAGGCTCAAGGTTGTCAGGGTTGGGATGGCCCCGGGTGGTTTACTGGGTTGGATTTGGGGTGTGAGGGCAGAGCCCAGCGTCGTCTGGCGATCAAGGGCAGACCAAAATGTGGCAGGGTCGCAACGAAGAAACAATACCCGACAAGGATTGCGCTAAGCGGGACAATTCTCGAGGTCAGCACCCCTGGCATCCGTCGCGGACGATGGTGGCACGGAGGTCCAAAATCGGAGGGCCTACTGATCGCCCAGTTCAGAACGCACATTTAAAGTGGGGCGTGCGCGCCATACTATGTATCCAACCTATCCGAACGCAAGGCATTGGGTGGTGTCCATAGAGCGCTTTGCGAGAAGGCTGGATTGACTACCTACCACCATACCGATTGAACGTATCTGATCATTTTCATCAAGTCCCAAGTCTCACCCCCTACGCAGCTAGACCGACCCCCTTCCAAGGACCCATTCATTTCTGATTCTCGAGGCCCCACTAGACGCATGCATGCAGACGCAGACAAGATGGTGCCACATCAAATCCGCCTCTGCTTAGGAACAAGAGCTACACACCCAACGAGGGCAAATGTGAGCGAGCTTGGGGCCAGCGGCCTTCAGAGGTTGTAGACCTCTATATATAAGGGCCATATTCAGCTGGAAATTGCTCCTGTTGTCCTCCCGACCTGACATTTCAACTCTCAACTATACTTGATTCAGATAGTGCCATATCATTAAGCGATACTGCGTTGTTCACTCATTGTTTTTCACGCACAGCAGCTGTCCATAGGCAGAGTACACCATGGCTCCTACACCATCACAGAACTCGTACGTCGTTTAGTCAACAACCCACCACAGCCATAGCACATGTAGATTAACCTGACATCCCATCCCTAGCACGTCAAAAGTCAAGGGCACTAAGACGTTCTCCTCGCTCAGCCGCCCGTGGCAGAGCCATACTATCTCCGGCACCCACACAGGGGCGAGTCCTATGGATCGATGGATCTCCCAGTCTCCCAAGGACGAGCCTTGGACCAACATTGGTGGAGTCAGAACCGTTGCAGGTTCTCACTCGGAGAAGAACCATGATACCACTTCGAGCCGTGGGGGCGTTGCGGGGTCTCACTCGGGAAATGCGAAGCAGTGACAACATCCCTCACTCATCTGCTTTTCGATTGGGAGCTTCTTGTGTGATATCGGCGAACAGCAGATAGTATTCCAAAATCTAGTCACTTGTCAAACCCTTGAAAGATACCAAGTGTCCCACAGATTGGCAGCCCTCAGACGCCCCGTAGGACCCTATAAAGACCATGTCTCTATTCTGAGCAGCGCAGCGCAGTAATACTGGAAGCACTCCCTACTTGTCACCCACAGCGACCAAGCGGCCCACAACCAGGTACTTGCTCTCGAACCTCTCCTCCCAGCCCCTCAGACTCTCGAACTCCTCCTCGCCGAGCCCGTCCAGCTTGTCCAGCGGCCCGTCGAGGTCCTTGGTCAGCATGTCCTCGTCGAAGCTGTGGCAGGCCAGGCCGCGCGAGGCGTCGCGGCCGGCAAAGTTCTCGTAGGGCCCGCCGGGGCCGTAGAAGTTGCGGCCGCTGGTGACGTCGAAGACGCGCCCGCGCACGGCCAGGTAGACGGGCATGTTGTTCAGGCCGTTGTAGGGCAGCAGCGTGTGCGGGGTGAAGGTCTTGAAGACGGTGGCGGGCGGCTCACGCGGCAGCTTGGCCGGCGGCGCGGGCTTGTAGAGCTGGTACGTCGCGTACAGCGTGATGGCGGCCAGGATGAGGTTGAGCGGCGTGATGAGGCCGGTGCTGAGGCCGGGAGCGGCGGAGGTTAGCTGGGGCTCTCTTTTGCAGTCAGGGCGAGGGAAGGGGGTGCGGCAGAACGTACAAGGCATCTTGGGGGTTGCGGTTGGCCTCTTGGGCGATACGCTGGTTGACGTACTCCATGATTGTGGGCGAAGGGCCGGTCGAGAAGTGCTGTCCGGGTCTGCCGGGGAGGTGTTGTACAGGAATGAGTTGACGGCCTCAGTAGGTCAGCCGGCGATGTGGGGTTTGACTTTCGGGCGGCGCCCTCGGGAGCTACGGCTATACCCACATGGTCTGTGCCTCGAGCCTTGCCTAGGCCAGGGCAGTGATAAGGCACGGCACCTAGCCGTATCTATGTACCTACAGCTCCCCTCCCGTCTCTAGGGGTCTGACAGTTGTCTCTCTTCGCGAACGAACAAGGTTGGCGGCAGTAGAGCATGGTCTGCACTCCCTGCAATTGGCCCCAGGCGTATCAGCATCTGTGGACCGAGCGATATCCTGATATTAACTGGCAAACTTCAAAGGCGATGGCCTCATCAACATCAAGAAATGTAGCTGCTGCCCATGAGATAGCCTCTTTCGCCGATGTTACGTGCAAAGTGCCACAAATGCCCCAACACACACTATAGCCTCTTGCGAGGCTTGTCGCAACCAAATGTGGTAGACGACACTGCACAAGGCCAAGGAAGTGTCCGGATCTGAGTTGAGACCAAGATTTCAGATACACGCAAGACTCCCACACCAATCAAATGGAAAGCCACGAACCTGGCACATTGGATGTCAGCCAGTCTGGATGGGGATACCTTTGCAACTGCCTTCGATCGAGCAAGCACAACTTTCGGTTCACGTCGTGTCAAAAACGGGCGCTAACGAATCGACATTGCGCACGATAGGTGGCTTGGCTTTGCTTGGATTGAGCTGACTTTCAGTGGACTAGGTGTTTGTGGCTGCTCTCGGTGCTGTGGTTGGAGCCCGTGTAGCGGCTGGCGTGCCGAGACCTCCTATTCCCCCAGCGCCCCTAGCTGCCCAGGTGTAAGTCAGTGTACTTAAGCATCTATGCAGTCAAGCTCGTCAAGGTCGAACCCACCCTGGCTTCGACGTGGGCTGCCTCTCCACTGGCTAGGTAATAATAAGGGTTCGACTGGGAGGCTGACTTTTTATTTTTTTTATTTTTTCACTGGAACCCTCTCAAATTGCCAGCATGTTGATTGACACTTGCAGTATGGAGTAGAGTTACAGCCGCCCTTTTTTCCCTCTTCCCCACACTGGACGATGGGCGGAAGGGGTTGTCTCTGTCTCTAGTCTAGCGCGCGCCGACTCCCCATTTGCCCATGCCCCCCATGTCATCAGGGGACTTTTGGTTTGGGTCGCTGCCTGGCCCTGGCAATCCATCCCATTTGCATGGCAGCATTGATTGGAAACTTTTTGATTTCCCCCATTGTGTACCCCCCCAGCGGCACAGGGTCGCTCTCTCTTCGCCGCGCCGATCAATCCTGTCATCTTGTCTCTCTGATCTTTGTCGGAGCCCAGTCATTCTCCCCAGGTAGATTGCCCTGCTTGCTCTCTCCCTCCCTCCGTGTCCCATTGCGTTGCCCCCAGCCTATGCGCGACTCGGACTGCCCTCTCAGACCTGGCCAACCCTCGCGCTACCGCTAGAGAGGACACCGAAACACCTTGGGTCCATGACTTGACACTAGAGTCCCTCAGCAACAAGAGCACCACTGCAAGGGATGTCGGTGGTCAAATAAAGGAAGCAGTCGTTGCAACCTCGCGAACCCTACCCGGCCCCCCGGGTTCCCCCGCCTCCCTATCGCCCTCCGCCCTCCGCCCTCCGCCCTCCGAAGAATGCTGCGACGGGTACTTCGTCCGGCGCGCCGCGTCCCCCTCTGGCTCGTCCTCCCCGTCGGCCTGGCCTTCTTCTTCGAGGTCTGCATCCATATGTACCAGTACCACGTGCCCAAGCCCGACCGCGAGCTCGACGCCCCCTTCTTCACAACATGCCAGGAGCCCGACACGACGGCGCCGCGCGAGAACGCCGTGCTGGTCATGCTCGCCCGCAACTCGGAGCTGGTCGCCGCCAACAAGACCATCACCAGCATCGACCACGCCTTCAACCGCTGGTTCAACTACCCCATTGTCTTCATGAACGATGAGCCCTGGAGCCAGAAGTTCATCGACGTGCTGAACAAGACCTCGCGCGGCCTGGCCACCTTCGAGGTCATCCCCCAGAAGACCTGGACCTTTCCCGAGTGGATGAACGAGGGCGCCGCGAAGCAGGCCATCAAGGAGCAGGGCGAGCAGGGCCTCCCGCACGCCGGGAGCGAGGGATACCATCACATGTGCCGGTACTATTCTGGGTATGCCACACCATCCCCCCCCCCGAGACGAGAGCCCCATACCCCGTGTCCCTTTTCCACATATACATATAGACGGAGGCTAATCAAGTAATCTGCAGCAAATTCTACCAGATGGATTTCCTGAAGAAGTACAAGTGGTACTGGCGCCTCGAACCAGACGTTGACTTCACCTGCTCCATCACCTACGACCCCTTTGTGCAGATGGCCAAGAACGACAAGGTCTACGGCTTTACAATCGCGCTGTGGGAGGTCGGGAAGACGTGCCCCTCGCTGTTCCGCGAGATGGCCGACTGGAAGGAGATGCACGGCATCCCCACCAACAACCTGTGGCGAGCCATGGTGCAGGCCAGCTGGATGCCGTTCCCCTTCCGGCGCTTTCTGAACTTCCTCGCGCACAGGGACAGGTCCGGCGACCCCTGGAGCTTGTGCCACTACTGGAGCAACTTCGAGATTGCCGACATGGACTTCTTCCGCAGTCCGGCCTACCAGGATTTCTTCGAGTACCTGGACAAGAAGGGAGGCTTTTACTTTGAGCGTGTAAGTCATACATCCCCATCTTTAACGAGAAGAACCCCTGAATATGCCAACCCCGGATGCTAACTCTCATATAGTGGGGCGACGCCGCTGTCCACTCCCTCGCTGTCGCCATGTACGTCGACCCGCGCCAAGTCCACCACTTCGAGGACTTTGGGTACCGGCACGACAAGCTGTACCAGTGCCCGGCCAACGCGCCCGGCGGCCAGCTCCCGGGCTCCCTGGCCCTGGGCAACGAGCCGTGGTCGCCCGAGATGGACGGTGGGGTCGGGTGCCGCTGCACCTGCGACGGCCGCACCCGCCGCAACTTTGAGGGCTACTGCCTGAACAAGGTCAAGCAGCCCAACACGCGCTCGCGCCCCTGGATGACCTGGTTCCTCTAGAACGAAAAAAAAAAGTAAAGAGAGAGATGAGGGCCGTGTTTGAGTCGCATAGAGAGACAGACGCTTTGTCTTTGTACTATATTTCCAGTAGCCCTTTTTACCCTCATCGTGTGGCAGGTATATGCATCGTTCTAGGATACGGGCGCCTTGGTCATTGCGCGGCGTTGGGTGGCATCTTGCATATGGTATACATATATAAGTTATATTATAATCGATGGGCACACGAATGCTAGCACCCCTGATGAATAGTTGGAAGAAGATTTTTATGAACGAATACTTGTTTGACAACTAGCCAGTATCGTGATCACAGCCCACGCTGGGACCGGATTTGAAAATTCTAGGTATACCTGTATAATATAACGCCTGAAAATGCCACCAAATACTTTAAGTGCGCACACAGATGGTGGTCCGCCAACACCAACCAACGCCGCGCGCGCTTTCCCGGCACACGCCTATCCATATGATACAAAATACACAACCAAGCCCCTCCAAGTCTAATCAGTCATCGTCGTCGTCCTTGTAGTGGCCATTGCCACCGTTGCCGCCGCCGTAGTCGCCGAGCAGGATGCCCTGGCCGACGCCGGCGCCGTCGTCCAGGACGGGCCCGGGGAGGGCGGGGCCGGCGTTGTTGCGGATCCACTCGGTTTCGACGCGGAAGAAGATCCAGGCCCAGCGGCGGAAGACCTCGAGGAACTCGATGACGAAGATGGAGCTCTCAAAGTCGGCAAAGTGGTCCAGGTGCGGGCTGAGCTTGAGGCTCCACGTGCAGCGCAGCAGCAGGTCCAGGCCGACGACGCCGTAGTACAGGCCCGGCGGGCCGACGTACAGCCTGCGGCGCAGGCCGAAGGCGTGGTCGGGGGCGGCGCGCTCGCGCGCCCCCGCGAACAGCGTCAGGTCCCAGTCCTTGGCCACGTCCCAGTAGAACGAGTAGGCCGAGTTGACGACGCAGGCCGCCACCCACATCCGGTACAGGGCCGGGCTGGGCCCGCGGCTGCGCTGCAGCGCCGAGAAGACGATGACGGGGAAGGCCGTGCTGTACTTGAGCGCGTTGGCCAGGTGCTGGCCGCCCCAGCCCGTCTTCTCGTCCATGCGGCCGCGGCGCACGCGCCCGTACTCGATCAGGCACTGGCGCAGGCGGATCATGCTGGGGATGGCCATGATCAGCGGCACGATGACGGTGCCGCCGCAGCTGCGGTCCGGGCGCGCCGTGGCGGAGCCGTCGGTGCGGAAGAACATGCACAGGGCGACGTACAGGTCGCCGAAGACCTTGGCGTACGAGGTCAGCACGTCGGCCAGCAGGATGTCGCCGAACTTGCCGTCCTTGGCCTCGGCGATGCCGCCGACCGAGACGCGGCGCAGGGTGCTGAGGAAGCGGCGGCGGCCGGCGCTCGACAGGTCCTGCAGCGGGGCCAGGAAGACGGCCATGAGCACGAGCAGGTAGGTCAGCGGCAGCCAGTCCCAGGCGAGCACCAGGGCCGGGTTGCGGTGGGTGAAGAGCCAGAAGACCAGCAGGCTGAAGGCGTAGATGGCCGACAGCAGCGTGGCCAGGCGGTACGTCGACAGGTGGTGCGGCGGCTGGTGGATCGAGTTGCGCGCCGGGTAGCGGATGAGCGAGGGCACATCGATCTTGAGGCGCGCGAGGTACTGCAGGTTGACGCCCCAGAGCCAGACGGCTGTTGGTCGCGCAATTGTGTGTCAGTCATGAACTACAAGCTGCCAGGCTGGCGGGCGGGTCGTGGGATGCCAAAGAAGGACGTACCGAGCACGACGATGAAGCCAACGCGATAGGGCAGGGGGAAGGTCAAGCTGAAGGAGTCGAGCTCGGGCTCGACTGCCGGATCACCGTCCATGGCTGCTGCGCGTCGTGTGTTGGATCATATGGGAGCGTCGAGAGGGGGCAATGCCGTGGCCAGAGTGCGTGACCGACCAGACGCCAGCTCCAGTGCTGTTATGCTGCGATCCTATCCGGAGTGGTGAGAGTGCATCGCACGGCGGACGGCGGACAGAAAAATACGGCGATGTGTCGTCGTTCTGGGTTGCGTGTCACGAATGCCATTGATCAATTTCCACCCCCCTGCAGGCCGCGTGAGACAGATTTAACTTAGGGGCATATGGGACAGGCCTGACAGGCGCCAGGCGACGTCACACATCCCTGTGGCCGCGCTAAGGCAATAGCCACCTGGGTACCTAGGTACCTAGGCTCGGGGCCCACGGGAGGCACAAGGCCCCCTGTCGTGCTTCGGCCGGGTAGGTAGCCGTTGGGTTGGACTGGCCTGGTGGGCACAGGCGGCAGCTGAGAGATCCGGCCGAGGTCCAGCGATGACGGGAATTGGCCCAGCTCCGAGCTCCTGGGCCGTGGGAAACTCGCGATGACTTCTACAGAGCAACAATTGCAGACCGTGCTGGGAATTGCATGCATGACTCTCAAGCCTGATAGACACCAAGCAACGCTGGCATACTGGTGAAAGAGCCCCTCAAGTGCATCGACGTTATCCGCGTGTCACACCTGACCACCACCACCGCCCACCCTCGGCCCATCATGGCCGCTGCCGTCGAAACCAGCAGCCCGTCCGCCGCGACGCTCCCATCGTCGCCGTACCCCTTCGCCTTCGCCCCGGACATCATCCGCTCGCACCAGAAGGATGCCTACTTCCAAGGCGTCCTGACCCACCAGCTGGCCGACCTGCACCGCCGCCTGCTCGGCGCGCGCTCGGCCCATGCCTGGGCGACCGAGTCCAAGACCGCCGCCGACCTGATCTACCTATGCCTCACGACTCTGATCGGCAACCGCACACTGGGAGAGGAGTACTGCGATCTGGTCCAGATCGAGGGGCAGGATGGCTCTCTGCCCGCGTTGCCGCGGAGAGCAGCATACATCGCCGGCAGCATACTCCTGCCCTACGCGCTGGCGAAGGTATTGCCCAGTTTGAGGGCGAAGATCAGGGCGCGGTTGGAGCGCAACCTAGCAAGGCTACGCATGCAGGGCGCAAAGAAAGTCGACTCCTGGAGCTTCAAGACCCAGTCCTACGTCTTGGCCAACCTGCCCACCCTCACAAGCCCGGCTCCTGTTTCCGCCGTCAGTCTCGCCTTGTTCTACTTCAGCGGCTCATATTACGAGATCGCAAAGCGCCTGACCGGGCTGCGGTACATTTTCACCCGAAAAATCGAGGAGGGAGCCGACAGAGCCGGCTACGAGGTCCTCGGCGTCCTTCTCGTGGTGCAGCTCGCAGTCCAGGGATACTTGCACGTCAAATCAACGTTGTCGAGTGGAGAGGGTCAGGAGGGTCGAGAACGTAACAGCTACTCAGACACCCACGTCTCACTCAACGAACATGCTTACAGCAGCAACAATGCACTGCTAACCTCGGCGGGAGGACCGTCGGGGCAGACGCACGTCGACATCGCCGCCGCCACCCACACGCCCGTCCTCGGCCAGCCGCGCTACGACCTGGCCGACGGCAAGACCATGGGCTGGATCAAGGGCACCCAGCAGCGCAAGTGCACGCTCTGTCTGGAGGAGCTCAAGGACCCGTCGGCCACGCAGTGTGGCCACGTCTTCTGCTGGGAGTGCATCGGCGACTGGGTGAGGGAAAAGCCCGAGTGCCCGCTCTGCAGGCGTGAGTGCTTGGTGCAGCATATACTACCCCTGAGGGCTGTCTGAGCGACTGGCGACTGAATTTAATTGCCCACCGTCGGGTTACCCCTTTGGCATCCGATCTATCACGGCAGTGTGGCGATTGACGACCAGAGGCCGTGTAACTTTTATTGCGGCTGCTTGTCGTCTGAAATGACTTCGCGGAACGATATTGGCATCAGATCGACAATTGAGACGTCGGCAATACCGAAAGCCGTCTTTCGACTTTCTCTTCACCAATGTAGCTGTCGATGAGAATATTCCGACCATTACGTTCTCGGGAGTATTCCAAGTGGACCGACTTGCGCCGCGGATCGACAAACTGCCTTACAAAGCAAACCCGAGTATAGGGGCTTTGTCTTCAGATATGCTTTACATGCAAGCCTCCTCTCTGTCGACAACATAGCCCTGGATGGCACAGAAGCTCACGTTGCCGGCCTCACACCCGTTGTTGCTGGGGCCACGCTTATCTCAGACTTCATGCGATGACAAGCTGTTATACAATGACTTGTCACGTACGAAGTCGTCATCCCGGGCCCCCTCCGGCTAGGGATGTGTCTTGGACCGGATGCAGCCTCAAGACAATGCTCACCAAGGACTTCTATCCTGAAGCCGATGTAGAGAAACCCTATGAGAGATGAGACCATGTTGGCCTCGAATCATGTGCAGGCTGCTGTAGGCTATGGGCCTGACTACCCCTCGGCTGAGATCGCCGGTCATTTGCGGGATTGGATCGAGCGCAGGATGAAGATCGAGACCGGCGGGTAGGATTTGCCCGAGGAGACTGCTTGCGACCGTCCCTAGAGAGACTCGTAGGCTTCATCCGAACTAGGAGCCAGCCGGCTTTTGGAGCCGAGAGTTGTAGGATGTAGCTTGTTCGAAGCCAATAGACCTGGGAGCAAAGATGTTGAGTGAGTTCCATGGAAATGTATAGCTAACTGGATGTACTCTGGTAAAACCCTGGGCATATGGAAACTTGGCAGTCAACCTTTCCAATGGAGAATACTTCGCTTTGCTACTCGATGCCTGGTGTATGTAATTCCAACGTGTAATGTCAAGTTTAGGCCGCAACCTTGACGTTGTGTAAGCGCCGTCAGTACATATTCAACTCCATCCTATTATTAACATGCACGCATCGGATTAACCATGAACTAAACAAGCCTGACTCTCAAGTCTAGATCTCAGAGCTGAGGAAACCAAAATTTCTCTTCACATGTGACGACACTGATACATTACGTAGGGAAAGGACTACGAGAAAACCCCTCATATGTGACGACCTACGCGAGGTGGAACAAGTCCTGGTGCAAATTAGTGATTTAATATACTGTATATGATGAAACCCCATTCTAGAACGCCGTCAACATTGCGGCTCCGTCCCAATCCATCTGCAGGTGCGGGCGAACATGTGACATGCCGCCCGGAGTGGCTGGGGGGCCTACCTGGCTAGGAGCGGAATACCTGCAGGCGACCCAATTACCGGGGTTCGGCTAGCCTAGTAGTTAAGCTTAGTCGCGCCAGCTAGCTGTCTGTGGCTATATCTCCAGAGTCCAGAGTTTGCTGGGGTTTCCCCACAGCGGGGACGCTTGTCTTGGGGTGGTATACGATTTTTCCACCCGTCTGAGGACGAGAAAAGTTGGAGAAGGTTGCATTGTGGGGAGCCGTGTGCGATTCTTGGGAAATTTTCATGACCCCATCATGATGAACGGAGTCGAAATGGCCTCGGGCTGGGCAGGCGGCTAAAGTCTTCGGTCAGGGCCGCTGTTCATGTATAAATGCAGAATGCCGCCTCTAGAGGGCACGAGAGTATGACCTCGCAAGGGACACGGGTCGGTCGCCGCTAATCATAATGTATATCATAACGCTCCTCCTTTCCTACCTGGCGTTAGTAGCGTCGGCACCCTCGAAGGGCGGCTCAAAGTAAGCATCGTCCTCCACGTCCTACAGAGGCCAATTGCTGATCAGGTCTCAGAAATGCTCGGTTCTACAAGGGCCACGATCTGAGCTCTCTGAAGTTGCTCGAAGACAGTGGCACCAACTTCTACGTCGACACGGCTCGCAACAATGAGACCCGCCCGGCAGACGACATCCTCGGGGACGGCGGCATGAATGCGGTGCGGCTCCGGATCTGGGTCAACCCTCCGGACGGGGTCTACGGACTAGACTACACGCTCGACCTCGCGAAGCGCTTCCAAAGCAAGGGCCACCGCCTCTACCTCGACTTCCACTTCGCCGACAGCTGGGCCGACCCGCAGAAGCAGCCCATCCCGGCCGCCTGGCCGACCGAGGTGAAGGCGCTCTCAAAGACGCTGCGCAAGTACGTCACGGAGACGCTGCTCGCCTTCCAGCGCGCCGGCGTCGAGCTCGACATCGTGTCGCTGGGCAACGAGATCCGCCACGGCTTCCTGTGGCCCACGGGCTACGTCGACGTCGACATCCAGCCGCACGGCGCCCTGACCAGGAACTTCACCAACGTCGCGGCGCTGTACCGGGCGGCGCGGGCGGGCGTCGACGACGCCATCGCCCGCGGCGTGCACCGGCCCCAGGTCATGCTGCACCTGGACAACGGCTGGAACGCGACGTTCCAGACGCGCTGGTACTCGGCCCTGTTCGACAACGGCGTGCCCACGTCGGCCGTCGACGTCTTCGGCGTCAGCTTCTACCCCTTCTACGGCACGGCCGCGACCTTTGCCAACCTGCGCGAGAGCCTGGGCGCCCTGGTGCGCCGCTACGGCAAGCCGGTGCAGGTGGTCGAGACCGACTACCCGGCCGTGTGCGACGGCAAGTGGAACCCGATCCCGGAGTCGTCCGAGCCCGCCATCCCGTACGACGTCGACGGCCAGGTCGAGTGGATGGGCAAGGTCATCGACCTCGTCAAGGAGGTGCCCCGCGGCCTCGGCCAGGGCGTCTGGTACTGGGAGCCCGCGTGGCTGAACAACACATCGCTGGGCAGCAACTGCACGGACGCGCTGCTGTTCGAGCCCGACTTCAGTGCCTGGCCCATCACGACGGGCTACTCCCGGAAGTCGGTGAACGTCTTTAGGTAGTTGGCCATGAATAACATTACCATGAGTACTCCCCCGATGAACTGCGTTAGTGAATTGCTTGCGTGATGGATGACCTGTGATTGTTGGTGTGCCCCGAGAATTGTGTTAGCTACGACGATATTGCCGGTGGGTGTCGTCGCAAGTCTGGCCGACTCGGAGCCTAGTCCGCCATCGAGCGGCTGTTGATCGTTACGGGCCGGAGGCAGTCCAAGAGACCGGAGGTGGAGCCCAGTGCACTCGGAGAGAACTCCGGGAGTAATCGACCGCACGCGTGTTGCGACTGTGTGGTGGAGAGAGATGCGGGGATAGTTACTCCAACAAAAGAAGCCTGGAGGGTGCATCTTGTTGAAGTCTGGTTTGCCACATCATTGATATTGTCGAAGCCCTGTCGCCGTACGACTCCAGTAGGCCAATAATCCAGCATTACCATCACCCCTAAGCCAACAGAATATCATCATGGGAGCCAAGATCGCTGACGCTAAGGCCAAGCCTTTACCCCCGGGGGTCTATACTCCAGTGAGTAGCAATACCCAAGACAAATATCCAGACCAATAAAACTGATGGATCGCATAGGTGATCACACTCTACGATGATACTCCAGCCCAGCCCGTGAATCTTGACGCCATGTACACGCATTGCCAATACTTGGTAAATAGTGGCATGCATGGCTTGGTATACTTAGGCACCAATGGAGAGCTGGCGCTTTTGACCCATCAAGAGCGACAAAACATTATCCGTACCGCTCGCAAGGCAGTGACTGACCTGGGGTTGCCTGATTACCCTATAGTCGCCGGTATCAGTGCACAGAGCACCTTTGAGACGATACAGTTCGCAAAGGAGGCTGCTGAGGCAGGTGCTGGTTGGGGATTGCTTCTGCCCCCGAGTTACTGGGCAAAGGCCCTGACGTCCGATGCTCTGATCGCATACTATCGTGATGTTGCGGATGCTAGCCCCATCCCGGTCGTTGTCTACAACGTGAGTTTATGAGATCTCCAAATCATGTCGTAGTGCTGACCATTGACTAGTTCCCGGGTGTCACTTCGGGCGTAGACTTGGATTCCGATCAGCTCGCCTCTTTGGCATCGCATCCGAACATAGTGGCTACCAAGCTGACCTGCGGTAATGTCGGAAAACTTACCCGTCTGACGTCCAAATTCGAGCCGCCGTATTTCGGCGTCTACGGCGGCAGCAGCGACTATCTCCTGCCGACGCTGCATTCCGGCGGCAACGGGTGCGTGACTGGGCTGGGCAACTGCTTCCCCAAGTCCACGGCCAAGATCTACGACTACTGGGCCGCGGGCAAACTCAACGAGGCGCGTGAGCTGCAGGATCTGGTGGCCAACGCCGAGTGGGCCTGCAAGAAGTCGCTGTCGTGTACGAAATACGGCGCGTGGTGGTACGTGGGTCGGCAGATAGGATTGAACGACGAGAAGATGTTCAAGATGCGAAAGCCGTACGTCGAGCTGAAGGATGACCTGAAGAAGTGGAGTATCGAGACGATGAAGGTGCTGGAGGATATGGAGAAGAGTCTGCCTGGACGGAAAGGGGCCGCGGCGGTGAACGGTACCTCATAACATTCTACGATATGTAGATTATTGATGATGCTCATATGCTATTGAATACCTTACCTTCAACTTCCATATCACTGTCCCTCAATGTCTTGAGTTATGACTTTCCAAGTGTACATTTTGAATCGTGGCATATCATCATCAAGCCGTTCTGGCGGGCATATTCACTGCTGGGCAAACTGTGAAGATTCAGTGATTGAAAGCGTTCTATAAATCTATGCGATTAGGACACTTTGGGCACTTCCCTCTACCACCAAGTCGTCACTACAAGAAGAGGTTGCCGAATCCGCACACACAAGATGGATGCCTATACTTCTGGCTCACTCCACGGGGTTTCCACTCGAGAGAGTGACCAGGGGAAAAGAACCCCTAATAGTAGCTCTTCTAGTGTATGCGCCTGCAGCATTCCCAGGAAAGTTGCCTGCTCTAATAGCGATAAATAGGATACCCTCGTCGATATGGCTGAGCGAGGTTTACCAACTTATCAGACATTCACACACAGTCAGGAGTCAGATGGCTCGATGGAAACCCTGGTGTCAAAGCCCCGGTCAGATCGTTGTGGAGAAATTCTTATTACACTCGTATACATCGGATTCGCCACAACGTTACTGTCCTACTTGTATAGGGTTTACAGTGATTGGTTTCGAAAAGGCTATTAGAATGCATGGATTCGAGTAAATACCTCTAATTACAGCTAAAGCTACATCGATTCATTTACGAAAGCCTCTACATCCGAAATATGCACGTACTTGATGTTCTGCCGATGGTACGTGTAGGCGATGTGAACGCTCTTCTGGCTTTCCGAGGTGCGGTCCACATAGATGCTGGGATAGCTGAGCTCTCTGTTTGACCGTTCCTTTGAGTTGTTCGTCATACAGAACCCATCGCCATCCTCCAGTACTCTATACTTCCAAGTGACACCGTTGTCCTTCGACAGGCCAACAGAAAGTGCTTTGCGCGGGGTCCCCCAGATCGCCGTCTTCCCATCAACACCTGGCTGGTTCACCCGTGTGTCGTCCGCCGGGGTGATATCATCATAGAGTCCTTCCCTTCGGGCCATGCTGGCGCTTGCACACGAATCGTTGAACACAATGACGAGGTTCCCGTTCGGCAATGTAGCTGAGCAGATTCCCGAATTTGGATTCGGGAGGGTCGTTTTGGTGGGAGCTGTCCAGCTGATGCCATCGTCTGAGGTAGCCCGATATATATGGTCTGCCCAACGGCTGCGGAAAAACGCTACATAGGATTTATTCGCAGGAAGCGCGACGATGTTCATGTGCACGCATCCTCTGGAATTTGGCACGCTGCTCTCGGCCCATGTCTTCCCGCCATCTTTGGTGTACATGACTGCTGATACATCGTCACTCCCGATCCACCGAAATCCAGGCGGCGCACGGCAGTAGAAGATAGGCAACACCCATGTATTTCCGGAGAGAACGACCAAAGGCTGCCGCACAAAAACGCCTTTCTTCCCGGGGAAGGGCTCGAACGGCTCCGACCATGTTTTTGCTTGATCGTTTGAGATGCGAGCTATGATTGCAGCCTCATCTTGGTTCCCTGCTGATTGTGCAGTGTGGAAAAGCCAAATGGCGCCTGTGACGGGATCCCGGAATAGAATGGGGTTCTGTTCGCTGCGGCTGGCGTCGGATGATATACGGACGGGTTGAGTCCACAACGGGGCCTCGGGGTCCAATCTCGATGCGTAGATCGAGATATCTGCGCAGCCTTCCTGGGTTCCTCCAAACCACACGCAAAGCAACGTTCTGTCTGGCAGTTCGAGTAGGTTTGACGCATGGCATTGAACGGTGGCAGCGGGTATGTTGTCAACTCGTGATATGTATTGAGTTTCTGCTCTGGGGGTTTCTTGGGTCGATGTAAGAGACATGACTGGCTGGATACTCTCTCTCTCGCGCAATCACAATATTCGGAGACAACCTTGTCAAATATGAGCTGGCCTGATCGTATGTCTGCTCGCTTCTCAGTTACATCTAGCTTATGTAGGTAACAAATTAAGAGCAACTCAAGTTGCCTTGGCTTGCAGTGGTTTTTCTTGAACTCGAAAAGCTTTAACCCTCTGCCAACCTCTAGCGCTCCTAAGGTTAGTGCAAGACCAATCCTGGGGTACGAGGGAAACTACCATATGCTAAACTCCGGGCTGGTAGATGCTTATTCGCAAGTCGCAAGGCTGACCGAAGTGTAAGCCAGACGTTGATCCTCGGTCTTCTATCCTCTGGATCGGACTTGTCGCCGAGGCGGGGAAGGATCGCGTCACGCTCACTTGACCCATCACTAGTATCCACCCCCACAACAGCTAAGCGGTTAAGCTTTCCGGGGTAATGGGTCTGCCTCCATGCGCTCTCCGTGGTATGTTAATTGGCTAGTCTTGCAAGCAGGGAGAAGAACTGCCGAGTCGAGAAAGGCCTACTATCGACGCAGGAGACGCGCACCAGTTCGAGTTCTCTGCTCTCGGCTTATAAGGTCAAGAACTGCAACGCTGCGAGATAATATACTCCATACGCAGACTCCAATCAGCCACCTATCTTCCTCTCTAATCTTGGACATAACAAACGAGTCTTGCCTGTAGCCATCCAGTATGGGTGGTGGAACTTCGATATGGGCATCCCCTGATTGGAAGTCTGATCCCAAAGAAATCTTCAATTGGAAGCTGTTTTACCTGACAACGACAGTCGCCTTTGCTGGGTGTTCTTATGGCTTCGACCAAGGGAACATCGGAGGAGTACTTACGCTTCCAAGTTTCAAACGTGCATTCGGGCTAGATGTTCTGAGTGAAGATGAAGCTGACCAAAGAGGTTTGTGCTTCTCTCATACATGCATTACTGCTATCAATCTGGGTTTCGAGTACATAGATGAGATTGCTAACGAAAATTTTCACAGCTGGGAATATTGCCGCAATGTGTTCGTACAAGACTTCCTCGTCACCGACATACATGTACTAAATGAAGATCTCAGTGGCGGCTGGTGGCTCCGCAGGAGCCCTTCTCGCAGCCCCATTTGCGGATTTCCTCGGCCGAAAGTATTCGATGATCATTTTCGGTTGTCTATTTCTCGTTGGAGCTACCATGCAGGAAATTGCCACTTTGGACGTCTTCTATGCTGGAAGATTCATCGCCGGCCTGGCTATCGGAGCTACGAGCATGTTAGCCCCTCAATATCTCGGAGAGAACTCTCCCAAGAGCATTCGTGGCTCACTCACAACTTCGTATAACTTATGTATTATCCTTGCATTGAGGTAGGGCTGCCATCCAAACAGTGTAATAGCGAACGAGATACTGACATTGCCCCGCAGTCTGGCTTTCTGGACCAACTATGGTGTGTCGTTATGGACCACGTCAAGTAATCTGCAGTGGAAGTTAGCATTGGGTATCCAGATCATTCCTGGAGGCTTCATGTTTTTGATGATGTTTTGTAAGACTTCAGCACGTTGGCCTACGGGTTTCTCGAAGCTAATCAACCGACACCAGTTGTCATTGATACCCCACGAGCTCTCATTGCTAGAGGAAAGAGGGAACAAGGCCTCAAGAACCTATGCAAGTTACGCAATCTCCCGGCAGAGCATCACTATGTGAATCAGGAGTACATGGAGGTCTGCGCTCAAGTCGATGCCGAGCAAGAGGTCACAAAAGGTAGGTGTCCCGCAATGGAGAGAATGTCATCGGGATCATACGTTGACTCTTCCTAGGACTGAATTATTGGGTTGTTATCAAAGACATCGTCACTGTTCCTAGTAATCGCCGACGATTCTTCCTTGCTGCATGGCTCTTCTTGTTCCACAAGTTCACTGGAACAGATAGCCTGAATTATTTCGCACCGGAGATCTTTGAGATGATCGGCGTCGCACCCGGGTCTCTTAGCCTGTTAACCACTGGCGTTTATGGCCTGGTGAAATTAGCAACAACCATCATCTATGTTGCGTACATCGTTGATCGTGTTGGCCGACGGAGGCCGTTGATGGTAAGCCAAACCTTAAGTGTTACAATGCTCAGTATCACGAAGACTGGCGACTGACTTCATTCCAGGTCGGCGCTCTTCTTCAGGCAACAGCCATGCTTTACATCGCGCTCTACGTGAGATTTGCGAATCCTGACTCTACAGGGGGCACTCCAGCTGGCGGTATTGTGGGAATTATCTGGATCTACATATATGCTTTCGGATGGTGAGAAGTCCCGCATCTAACCTCTTTAGATGTAACGAAAACGTGCTGACTCTGGTGATCAGGTCGTTCGGTTGGTCTGTGGCGCCGTACGTTGTTGCGGCTGAGATCTTTCCCGCCCGCATCCGTTCGTTCTCGATGAGCATCTGCTTCTTTATTAACTGGATTGTCGACTATGGTATTACCAAGGCGACCCCGCTCATGATGACAAACTTGGGCTGGGGTACATTCCTGCTATATGCAGTGTTAACCTACATCGGCTTCGTGTTTGTGTTTTTCTGCATGCCTGAATTCAAGGGGCGGTCTATTGAGTCAATGGACGACTTGTTCCAGCATTCTATCTGGACGATGTGGAAACATGCGTATCCAACGGAAGAGGAGAAGGTCCGTCACGATGTCCAGGAAAAGGTTGTACACAACCTTGTGGACGAGGAAAAGGCGGTTGAGGGTAAAGAACTGGAGGCAACTGTGGTTCACGAAGAGAGACGCGCTTGAATTTTCCGCCGAGTCCATTCAGGATTCGAATAAGAAGAGACTATAAGGCAGCTGAACATCGGAGTTCTGTTTGATCAGGCTTTCAATTGTAATAATGTCTGGCAGCCATTGATGCCCGGGGGTTTTGGCGGAAAAGTTGCTCGAATTGTACTGACGCTCTACTTGGAAGTACGAGAGCCGAACTCCTCCCACTTTACCGGCAGCTTCCTCTACATGGCCAAGACCAACTCTACTCTTGAAGGCCAACATCCTATTCGCCCATGGTTTGATCGCCTGATAGAAACGCGATTTCTGGTGTTCTGTCCCACGATGAGTTCGCGTGTGTGGGTAGGTGTCGCGTGTCGCTGCACTGGAATGACTTTACTTAGCCCGTATCCGAGTAGATGGGTGCTAATTTAAGCTCGTTTCCAGCCAACCTGTAGGCCTGGGGCACCCGATCCGACCACCGCGTAACTTGGGAGCCCATTGGGGTGCCCCCGCGTTGGCTTGGACTGATCTGGCTGGCGTTATCCACCTGCTCCACATCCCCCGAACGTCCCAGTTTTCCCCCATGACTAGCACCCAATGCAAGAAACTTCCCCTCACCTCCAATGAACATCGCCAGGTCAGGCGCTCGATCTCGAATGACAAGATGTCGAAACGGCCATGGGAGCAAGCTGCCACCGATGACGGGTCAGCTCCGGGAGCCTCGAAGCCTCGGAAATACTCCCTCATCGACCATCCACATACATCCCATGCCGCGCCAACGAGCGAGCCCGCGCCAATTCCTAATATCTCGAGGAAGGTAAAAGCCTGCGCAGCATGTCGCAAGCACAAGGTCTGTTGATCGTTCCGCAATCGGAGGTGTCACTAAACAGGCGGCTAACAAGATTTGCAGATCAAATGCATCATGGATGAGTCCGGGCCGCCTTGTCGAAGGTGTTCTGAGAAGAAACTCGTGAGTCCTGTGCTGGTATACTGGCAAAGCATGCCCTGACTGGCGTGGTCCTAGGGCTGCGTGCTGAACAAGAGTCTTCAGACCTTGATTAGCGAACGCTCAGAGTAAGTGCCGCCGTTTCGTGAGGTCAAGGGTCTGACGCGACAGCCTCGTGGTGCAGCATATGCATCAATGGCTTATTAACGGGGTTTCGTAGGTCTTCCGAGGCGATGGTGCATGACATTGAGATGATACATAGCAGCCTCCAAAAAGTTATGAGCACTCTGAACCTGCCTCCTCTTGGACGGCTACAAAGCCCGAAACAGCGACCACACACTCCAAGCTCAGAAGAGCCAAGTGAGTTCCACCACGTGGACGAAGTTCTGCCTTCTTGCGACGTGTCACCAAAAGTCTCCCCGGAGGACGACCATGACCTGCCAAAGGTTCCGATTCAGTCTCTGTATCACCTCACGAAACTCAGCGCCCTGCGTTCCCCAGATGCCGTTGAGCCAGACAGTGCGCCAAGGCGGTCAGGAGCTGTCTTAGACGACTTCATCTCAAGAGGCACATTGCCACTCGAGGACGCGCAACGGCTTTTCCACCTTTACATGAACCACCTGGACCATTTCATGTATGGGATAGGAGGGCGCCATAAGACGCTAGACGCTTTACGGCGTAGTAGTCGCATCCTTGCTGTTTCAATTCTCACGGTTGCTGCTCTACATGATCACCAAAGTAACTCCCTTTATGGCATCTGTAGCAAAGAGTTTCGAAGACTCCTTGCCGCTTCAATCTTCAACCGTCGTATTGACAGGGACTATTTGAGAGCCATGGTGAGTGCAATACTTATAGTCAACTCAACCTGAGTACTCAGGACCGTGCCGCATTGGCATTTATTCAACGCCATTTGCCCAATGAGCACAATCTCTACTTGAGCGCGCATGCCAAAGGCTAATAAATATGTTAGTGCATTGCCTCTTATTGGCTGTCGGAGATAAATTGGACAGTTTCCGGCTACGCCATAAGACGAGCCACCGAATTCAACCTTGCAAATCATTATAACAGAGCCGTTCAAGATGGGAATGAGGAATCGGCTGACTACGTACGGTTATGGTACGTTTTATATATATGCGATCAGCATCTATCGACACTATATGGCCGTCCATCAGTCATTCGCGAAGACTTCGTGATTCAAGGTTGGGATGCATTCATTCAATCGTCTATCACCACCAATGAAGATAAGCGCCTTGTGAGCCAAGTCGCTCTATTGAATATAATACATAGCATCCGCGACCTCTTCGGCCCTGATACAGGCGAGCCTGTGCCACAAGTGTATTCTATGCAGATTGTCAGCTTCGGGCGTCAGTAAGTTAGCCCTGCTATTCCCAGAGTACTACGTTATACTACTATCAGACTTCTAACTAACGCTATCTGTAGACTAGACCAGTGGCTTGGGCAATGGTCAACTGCACTTCTTGGTACGTGATGCTCCATTCCTCATCTTCATTCTACGGTGTTTGTTGATATCCTCTGCTCCCAGAACACCATGAGCATATTGGACGATTCCCAAGAAAGGGTGTCTTACTCCACTTTCACTTTGCCAAGTTGCACTTATATAGCCATGTGTTCCGCGGGCTACGGAATGCCGAGATCCCGTCGTACTTTCTCGACTCGGCTGCCTCTGCGACCACCGCCGCAGTTGCAATCATCAACGCTTTGATTAACGACCCAGAGATCCAACCAGCATTGATAGGTATACCTTCATACATGCACTCGATGACAGCCTTCGCGTCGATGTTTCTGGCAAAACTCGCCATGACATACGGCGACCAGCTTCTCGAAAGAACCGTAGTCATTGAGCTGATCACAAGGCTTATTGATTTGTACCACTCTACAGCGGCGGGGAAGTTTCACCTAGTCAGCATGATGGCAAATGGGCTCGAAAAGATTGTTCAGACGCTGAAAGAGTCAAAGAATCCACAAGAAACAACCAGATACTCGGAGACGCTCCCAACGGGACTGGAGACGAACACGTTCCCAGACTTTGGGGATCTTGGATTCGAAGGCGACAACACCATATTCGATGCAAATTTCCTCATGGACTTCAACATGAACCTTGGTGCATCCGCAATGCATCTTGGCAACGGCCCAACCGCTTTCGAAACGAACGATCTTAGTCCTAGTTTCCTAACGTAACATTCCTCCGTCGCTCATCCGTATCCTACGACTTAAGACTATCAGCAAAGGCCTTCACTGTCTCCACTAATGTCACGTCTCCCTTCATCCCTAGGCTGGTGGCCCTCGAAATATCAAATTTTGCTGGCCAACTGCCAACTATAGCCTCAATGCTGGGGTCCCTTGCTTCCTCGATCAAACTGGTCGCCTTGCTACCACCCACCGAATCCAGGGCGTCCAGAATGTGCTGCACTGTAACTGTAATGCCGGGCAGGTTTACGATTCTGCTCTTGCCAAAGTTCTCTTTGGGGATATCCTTGACGAACACAAGGTTGCTTACCACAGTCTGCGGACTGCAAACCCACATCTCGAGATTTCGAGACACTGGCAATACACTTGTTTCTCCATTCAAAGGCTCCCTTACGATACCACTCGCAAACGAGCTTGCCGCAGCAGACGGTGCACCGGGTCGGACGATTACGGTTGGCAGGCGCACTATGCGTCCATCGAGTAGCCCACGACGCGAGAAGTCGTTGATGTAGGTCTCCACCATGAGCTTCTGCGCTCCATAACTCGACTGTGGCAGGGGGCAAGTCAACTCGCTGGTCACATCACTAGCAGAAGATGGACCGTAGACCGCTAGGGAGCTGGGAAAGATTGTTTTTGTTCCTGGAGCGTGGTGGCGGAGATGGTCTAGCATGGAGCTGTCACGTATTAGCATTACTTTTGATGTGAACTGCGGGCTAGTAGATGTCTGGTTACCGATGGCTATCCCAATTGACCCTCCAGCCTAGCTCAAGGTTCGCTTCTGCGCCGCCAGACATGAGTCCGTGCAGAAGATATACAGCCGAGTAAGATGTAGAAAGCAGAGATGTGATAGCTGCCGCATCTGTCAAGTCGCTCTTCACAGATGTGATACGGCTGGCGTCATTCGATACGGCTGCCGGTATTGAGGGCTCAATGACATCGGTCAGGGTTAAGGTGACATTCGGAGACGAATGTATCAAAGCAGTTGTGAGACCCTGTCCTATGAAACCCGCGGCGCCCGTGATCAATATCCGCTCAGCGCTGGACATCTTTGAATAGATTTGGTGATGGATAGTGAGAGGTCGAAGGATTGGGTTTGTGTGCCACTTTCGAACGGAGGAAACCGTATAGTAGATACTGAATGGATGCGATAAGCCGTGAACTAGCAGAGGCGTTCGCAGATGGTGGGTTGCTCGTTTGGAAATGTCGAGCGCATAAATCTTACCCCAGTAGCGAATTCGTCCGGGTGGAATGATGGCTGACGACAGGGGAGAGTCGCATTGCCCCATATGGATGATTCCAGCTGTTTTTAGCCAATCAGGGAGGTTTCCGCGCTGTCGGCGAGAACACCGGCAGGTCTCCGAACTGGCAATCCGGGGCGGGGCTTGACGATCGATAGGTACGGTACAGTCGTCGGTCAACTACGCGAGCACCCTCAATTCTACGCATAACTATACTAAGCGCAATTTAGTCACTGCATACTATCTGCCTGTTATGCCAGAGCTGACTAACCACTGAGCACTGCCACCATTGCCAGCGAAGTGTCACCACGCCGACACTCTACCATGGAATACACAAGGTGTGTAGTCTCTACAACTTGTGAACGCTCTTTTGACAATCGAAGATTAGGCAAGAGTGGACTCAAGGTCTCTAAGATCATTCTTGGATGCATGTCCTTCGGATCTAGTAAATGGGAAGGGTCACCGTGGATTTTGGACGAGGAGGAAAGCTTGAATGTCATCAAGGCAGCCTATGATCATGGAATCAACACTTGGGTGAATATGCCCTACACCATCATAATGGTTTCAACGCTTACTCTATAAGGATACCGCGGACACCTACTCCAACGGCAAGTCTGAAGTTATCATAGGAAAAGCCCTGAAAAAATTCAACATCCCTAGGAGTAGAGTTGTCATCATGACCAAAATATACAACCCGGTCATGGATGATGACTCGCGACCAGCTTCAGTAAACGACGGGCCACTCGTCAACCAAATGGGTCTCAGTCGAAAGCACATCTTCGAAGCCGTCGATCGATGTTTAGAACGGCTGGGCACCGACTACATCGGTGCGAGTTTCCGAACACGTGTATCATGCCTTCACGCTGACAGACTCCTTAGATGTCCTCCAATTGCATCGGCTGGATCGTGAGACGACCCCTGAAGAGATCATGCGTGCGCTGCGCGAAGTCGTCGTGAGTGGCAAGGTGCGATACCTCGGTGCCTCGACCATGTATACATGGGAGTTCGCACGCCTGCAGTACACGGCCAAGCTCAATGGCTGGACCGAGTTCGTGAGCATGCAGCCTTTCTATAACCTCCTTTACCGAGAGGAGGAGCGCGAGATGCTGCCGTTCTGTCGCGAGACCGGCGTTGGTGTTATCCCGTGGAGCCCCCTCGCAAGGGGCATGTTGGCGAAGCCAAATTCATCGAGTTTGGACACGAAAGACGACAGCAGTATCAGAAGCCAGGCAGACAAAAAGACGCTTAAGTGGTTCGCAGACGCCAATCTCGAGATCGTAGATGCCGTTGAAACCGTCGCGAAGGGTAAAGGAGTCAGCATGGCTTTGGTGGCAATGGCGTGGGTTCTACACAAGGGTTGCTGGCCGATCGTGGGGCTCAGCAACGAGAGGCGAATCAAGGAGGCTGTGGATGCGCTAAAAGTCAAGCTGACGGATGAAGAGTGTGAACTTTTAGAAGCTGGGTACCGGCCAAGAAATGTCGAGGGTATGTAGGAATGGAAGCAATGTTTTGGTCTGAGTCGCTTCTTAGTCATGGTATCGTGTGGGCCATGTGTTTCGTTATCGTTGTTGCAAACTTGTCAACATCAAGGTCAACTTGTATTTCACTAGCATCAAGAGGTGTATTGTACGAAGTAGTGATTGTTCAATTCGTCCTGTAGTGACTTTCTGAGTTTGAAAGGGTGAAATGGAGCTCTTCCTGTTTTGCTGAAGCCCGCTGTTATATCGGATGGTCATCCTGCTCTTTTTGGTCATCACTTGCAATGAATTGAGCAATTCTCATATTATATATTCTATGTGTCATTTAGTATCTAGGATATCTATAGTTTTGCTCTTTCAACTTTCCATGGTACGGCGGGGAACTTGTTCGATGACCTCACTAGATGATTAATGTCGGAAGTATTAAGCAGGTCCGGCGAAGCCTGTTCCAGGTCGGTAATTCCGCATAACCTCATCGAAACTTCGATCTCATCTTTCAAGACTTTGTCTAGTTAGCAGCTATTCAAGTATACTCAAGCTTTGTGGACTTACTCTGTGTCAAGTGCTCGGCACCTTCTTGACCATAGACCAAGGAGTATAAGTACGGCCGTCCAACACCCACGGCAGTTGCACCAAGTGCAATGGCCTTGAGAATATCTGAGCCACGCTCAAAGCCGCCATCTACATAGACTTCCAGCTTGGAGAACACTTCAGGCGCTTTCATTCTGAGCTCTACGAGGTTCAGAATAGCAGGCTGGGCTCTGAAGTCCCTCAAATCAGCAATGCACAGACTGTTCTCGAGAGTTGACTTACGTGTCTAGCGATCTCCCACCGTGATTGCTCAACATGATACCATCAACGCCATATTCAACCGCCATCTTTGCATCTTGCACATTCTGTACTCCCTTGAGAACAATCGGAAGTCCGGAGGTCTCCTTGATCCAAGCTAGGTCGGACCACGTAAGGGACTTGTCGATGTATTGGGCCATTAAACGCCCAAGACCGCCTCCTTTCTTGTCATTCGTAGCTTTGGCTCCGCTGATAGCGGACTGAATGGATCCGGCCGCGATGCGTTCGTCTGCTTCGCGCTTGCCGGGCACCGGTGCATCTACTGTGAGGAAAATTGCTTTAATTCCTAGTTCCTTAGCTTTGAGTAGGAGCTCCGTCGTCTTGTGTCTCTCGGAGTTGACATAAAGCTGAAAGAAGAATGGTTGTTGGGGGTCTCCTGATTCCACTATGCTTCCAAGAGGATACGAGGCGTTGTTTGAGATCTGAATGGCATATTAATATCTCTTGCTCATGACATGAATACCCTCGACTTACACATTGTATGATTCCTTCGGTCTTTGCGGCTTTTGCCAGAGCCAGTTCACCATCTGGGTGGGCCAACATGGCCATAGCGGCTGGACTTATGAAGAAGGGGGCATTGCTATTATGACCAAGTATCTTCCTACGAAAATCCACGTCTTTGACATTTCGTAGAATTCGTGGTTGAATCATAATGCGTCGCAGCAGAGCCTTGTTCTGCTGATGTGTTATGAGGTCTGTAGCTGCTGACGAGTAGAAAGCCCACGTTTTAGGGGTCAGGGATTTGCTGGCAACCCTTTCAAAGTCTGCTGCGTTGATCAGAGTATGTAACTCTGGGTTGGTTTGGGAATCTTGTTCATGCGATGCCTCGTTCTTCTCCCTGGCCTCGCTCACAGCACCTTTGGGCGGTACATCACTGCTTGCCTCTTCTAATATCCCCTTCAGCTTATCATCTGAAAGGTTTTCCTCGAGTATCCCGGGTGCATGGACCGCATCGAACTCATGTGTTGCGTTGGTACCTGCACACTTGAGAAGGACTGTTGCCCAGTCAGGATCAGACATGGTGATGACATGCTTGCAATTGGAGCCGACTCACTTTCCGATCCGCCTGGGTGTTCATCAATGAACTCGGTCAGATCCCATACTTTCGAGTGCACAGCGATCCAGCAATCCTCCTTCTTGTCATGCCTGCGGAGCTCAGCAAAAGAGACTTGCGTTGTGGACATCGTGTGCAAAAGTCGAGTTACAACAGCGTGTTTGACATCAAGGGACCGATGCCAACGCAAGGAGGTCAATCAATGAGCTTCGATTTTAGAGATCAGTTACTACCCCTACCGGCCATCTTTCCTAGCGCCGAAATACCCCACGCTACAGCCAATTAATTGACTCGAATTTTGCCTTTTGCATCTACTTGATCGAATTTCGAGGGATGATGTCGCCGACATTTCGTATCGGTCTTCTCTCCGGTCCCCCGTTTCCCCACCCTAACGGCCCCTTCCCCGCACATCTCCAACCCCATACTCGGGGGACTCGGGGGCGAGCTCGGGAGACGGGGTGCTATTGGAGACTCGTAAATTGGTCAAAATGCATCCGCACGGGGAGGTCTGAGGAACTCTGTTCACTTAGACGCATTGGCTCTCGAAAGTTGTTTCTTAGACAAAATGTCGAAGCCTATTATCTTACATATCGGGGAACCGATCAAATACAACCAAGATTATTACGATAACGAATTCTGCAAACGATTCCGGGTGGTGCGAAATGAGTGCCTGGATCGAGCATCGTTTATACAGGCTCTCCAGGAGAGAAAGTTTGGCGACTTCTCTGCGATATACCGACCACACTTCCAGACTGGTGGTGAAATGGGGGACTGGAACGAAGAGCTCATCACACTGTTGCCATCCTCAGTTCGAATCTTTGCCTCAGCCGGCGCGGGCTTCAACTGGGCTGATGTCGATGCTATGGGTCGGCGTAAGATATGGTACGCAAACGGTGCCGGCGCGAGTGACGAGGCAGTCTCGGATACCGGCCTGTACATGATCCTATCAGTTTTTCGCAATTTCACTCGATCTCAGTTAGCTGCCCGAACATGCGACCCCGACCAATTCAACGCCACACACAAGCTCATAGCGACCATATCTGCCAACCCTCGAGGGCATGTGCTTGGTATAGTCGGTCTAGGAAACATCAGCAAGAAGCTTGCTTACAAGGCAAAGACTGCACTTGGTATGAAGATACACTACTATGACGTGGTTAGGGCATCTGACGAGGAGGAGAAAACGCTTGATGCAACTTTTCATTCCTCATTGAATGAACTCCTGGCAGTGGCGGACTGTGTCAGTCTACATACACCGTTAAATTCACACACCCAGGATCTGATTAGTACCGAGGCATTCGCTGCAATGAAGCCTGGATCACGGCTAATCAATACCGCACGAGGGCCTGTCGTTAACGAGGAAGCACTGATCAAAGCGCTGAAGAGCGGCAAAATATCCGCCGCAGGTCTTGACGTACATTACCATGAACCTCAAGTCTCGAAAGAACTTGCAGCCATGGAGAATGTGACACTCACAACGCACATTGCAGGAGGTGCACTGAACACAAGAATCAACTTCGAGCTTAACGCTATGAAGAATATTATGGCTGTCGTTGGGGACAAGGGAGAATTCATAGGAGAGCCCCTGACACCCGTAAATAAAAAGGCCTTTCAATCAGCATCGGCTTGAGACATATACACAATACAGACTTGCAAGTCCATGAAGCGACTTTCCGCATGTCATGTCACATCTATAGGACTAGCACTGGCTCGTTCCATATTAGCAACCTGTCGTGTAGGTAATTGGTATAATTCGATCAGACTTGCGGGCCACCTGCATTTTGAACATGAGATACCAAGGCGAAAGATACGGCTCTTCATCGCAATGTCTATATCCAATGTGTCCCATCAAGCTCGGCCCTCAGTGCCGCAGCGGAAAACAAAAAGAACCTGGATTGCTTGGCTGGTTGCGACCTTGGTCTTCTCCGCATGGCGCTAACGGGTTGCTTGTTCCTAGCCCCTGAACAGTGGAGTTGGCCTTCTCACCGACGGCACATCAGCCCTTTGACTCAAGCGCGATCATAGCCCCGGGACCGTCACAGGATATCTTTCTGGGGTCCCCGCAATTACATGGCCCTGGAATGCGGGGAAGAAGCAGCGGTCTTCTCTCCGTGTCCCCCGAGTGCATGGTTCGGGGACACTGGTGGCATGATAATGGGCTTAGCGATTTTGGTACTTGGCACGAATACGGTCAGCAGTATATGGAGATGCCTGCGCTGGCTACAACCAGTGCGAGGACGAAGAGGCAACAACTCTCTGTGAACAATTACCACTTCTGAGGTTCTCCAGTCGTCGTTATGTCTGACACTATCACTCCCCCAAAGGATACTGCAGAGCACTACGACAAGCCGGCACACCTGCTTCCAGATGACCTCCCACTGCCAGAGGAGATTGCCCATCTAACACAAGATGATTGCAAGCGCCTCGAACGTCGCTTGACGCGGCGCCTTGATATGACGCTGATGCCAGTGGTCTTTCTACTCTTTCTCCTCAATATCCTGTAAAGACTAGAATATATCCATCATTCAGAGGAAAGACGTCTAATCCGGCTTATAGAGACCGAAACAATATTGCAAGTGCCAAGATCGTCGGGTTGACCGAGACTCTGGGAATCTCGAACGAGGAATACAACACATGTCTGCTGATGTTCTACGTTGGCTGTCAGTGCCTGTACTGGTGACACGACGCAATTTCACTCAGCTGACATTTTCCCAGACTGCATAACACAAGTGCCCTCGAACATGATCATTGGCAAGGTCTACCCCTCGTACTACATCTGTCTTATCACATCACTTTGGGGAGTCATCTCCATGTGTCAAGGCTTTACCAAGAACTTTGCCCAGCTGGCTTCCGTCCGGTTCTTGTTGGGACTTGTCGAGGGTTCGTAGCCCATAATACTCCCAATGCAGAAGACTACGTAGGCTGACTCACGATGCAGCGCCGTTTCTCCCAGCTGTCTTCGTCCTAATGAGCTGTTGGTACACACGAGCCGAGCTTCCACCGCGAGTCGCAATCCTCTACGGTGGTAATATGATGGCCACTGCGTTTTCTGGGCTGATCGCCGCCGGGATCACATCTCGTATGGAGGGGGCTGCCGGAAGACCTGCTTGGGAATGGCTGTTCATCATCGAGGGCTCAATGACTGTTGTCATCGCTATTCTGCTTCTGCCCCTGTTGACAGATTACCCGTTGCAAAGCAAGCACATGTTCATTCCTCGGGAATTGCAGCTGATTGCCGTAAGGACACGATGGCGTGACCTTGAATTGCAATATACTAACAGAATCTCTTAGGAATGGCGTATTCGTAAGGAGAATGCCGGCATCGCGGACGAGGATCCGGAGTCCATCTGGTGGGGCCTCAAGCAGGCTCTAATCGACCCGAAGCTCTGCATGTTCGTAATCATGCAAATGGCTCTCATTACTGCACAGTCCTTCAACAACTTCTTCCCCTCGATCGTCGGTACGCTGGGCTTCAATTCAACCACGACGTTGCTTCTGACGGCTCCACCGTACTTCTTCGCTTTCTTCGTTTCGCTTGCGGTGTCTTTCCACGCATCACACACGCACGAACGGGGTTACCATATTGCTATTCCCATGGCTTTTGCTCTCCTCGGAAACCTTCTTGTAAGTTTGCCATCTAACCAGCTTGGCACTCTCTGGCAAACCCATGCTGACTTCTTCTCTAAGGCCATGTTCGTACCAACCAATGGGGGACGATACTTCTCCATGTTCCTGATGACTGGCGGCTCATACTCACCCTATAACCTCTGCGTGAGTTGGGTCAGTGCATCGCTACCACGCCCAAGGGCAAAGCGAGCCGCCGCATTGGCCATCGTCAATTTCATGGCGTAAGTGACCCTCATAGTGATTTTCAATCTTTATCAACTGACGTTTACTTTTACAGTGCAGGAATGGCTCACTGGTACACGGCCTACATGTTCCCCGATAGCCAAAAGCCAAGGTACTACGCTGGTGGAGGTGTGATGTCCGGTGCTTGCGTAGTCTGCGGAGGCATGGCAATCTATATCAAGTAAGTACTCAACACACTCAGCGAAGTGCTGCGATGCCGTATCCACAGCCGCACTACGTAACGAGACAGAAGTGAGGTGGCTAACCAATATTTACCCTTCTAGGTATTACTTGAAGAAGCAGAACGAGAAATTCGAAGAAGAGGAACAGCGGGGAACTGTGAGTCACAGCCAGATTAAAGGATCGAAGGCTGGACACGGAGGCGAAGCTGTCGTTTCATTCAGATATGTGCACTAGGGCTCTACGTTAAGCATGCCCAAAAAAAAAGCATATATTTTCAGAAAATATACGGAACTACTTTCTCGTTCAAAACTGTTATTCCACGCTAAGTGTGCCAGGTATGAAGTGCGCCACTTGCCCTGTAAACGTCGCACGATGTGACAAAGAAAAAAGCAAACTTAGTGGAGCCTATACCGTCCTAATTGAGGAGTAATAGATGCCTTGATTCCTAAGCTGGATGAACTTTCTCTGCAAAGCCTAAATCAGCAGTTAGAAGAGAAGGACCGAAAAAAAGGTCGAAAAAAGAAAGGGCGGGACCAGGGCTGGGTTTGAACCAGCATTGATTAATCCAAATAATTCTTGATAATGCTTTACACAATTAAGCTACCTGGTCTGAAGTTCTTGTGTGGCATGTATGATCATTACTTGCGTCCATATAGAGCATGCTTTGTAGAGGTTATCTATGAGTCACCCCGGCCTCGCTACACCAGGCAAAACACCACAAGGCAGCAGCGCCCTCAATCTCAGCGAACCCGGTTTGTCAACAGAAACTGATGAGGCCAGGCGCATGAGATGTTTCAAATTGCTCTGATCGTGTGTCACTCAGTATCTGCCTTGGGCGCTAGCGGCATGTAGGTGAATCTGGATTGCTTGAATCAGGGCGATGTTGCGTCCCGTCGATAAGCCTAAGTCTACGGTATTCTGACGATACAGACAACTTTGAATTCAAGAGGCTTAGAAACAGGATGCTGTCTTCGTAGTTCTCCGGCATTTGGGAGCCAACCTATTTTGTCCGAGAGAATACAGAAATGGCCATGTGCTAGATGCGCTACTCGGCCATGGGGAGCTACATAATCTGGGGACAGCACCACGCGACAAAGACGGAACCAACACGTTTCGCAAAAGATTTGACTGCTGGTTGTCGCACGAGACTTGCGAGACACCATATTGATCTCCCTATCCGTTGTACTGCCAGGTCTTGCGCCTTGAGACGAAACGATTGCCCCTTAAAAAGTAACGCCGGATGCACGTCTTCCAGGTCATTTAGTCCTTTGGACTGTCAATTGTATATAGTACATGGTCATGCTGTGGAAGCCGGGTATCAAATGGGCCCAAGTCCATCGCAAGGTTGCGGGAAAAACCCCCCTTATATGCTCTCACTATCTTGCCAGAGCAGATGAACCGATGTATATGTGCGAAGTCCTTGCTCTCTATGCGATACATTCGTCCCAACCAGAAGGTGCATTTGCTCAACCTTCTTTCGCCTATCTCCGGCAATGTCAAGGGTGTATAGCGTGATCCAGAAAAAGATTCAGGCCGTTTTCTATAGTCATAATAAGGATCGTGAAGTTCGAATTCCATTTCCATCAACCTTCAACCTTCAACGCCGGGGTGGAATGTATGAAAACGCCATCCGAATGTTGTGGAAACAAAAACACTACCAAGCAGAAGAAGAAACTCCGGAGATGTAGTTGATTGAAGAATGTAACATGTCGTAAAAAGGTTACGAGTGGCCGCCAGCGTGCTTCTGATTTCCGATAATTCGTGCAGCCCTGAGGCGACACCCCGCCAGGGATGTACTGCGAGATGCGAGCGGGGGCCGTTTCTGGCACTTCGCCAGGCCTATTTGTGGTGGTGAACGAGAGTAAGGTAGATCTCATGGATCATAGATCATCATGCGCCTAGCCTATCTTCCGGAATCCTTCGACGCCGAGGGAAGGAACCTCCACTTCACTGAGCCCGAGGACTCCTTCATCTCGTCTCCGATCCACGAAACTGTTGCACTCAGCTACGATGAGGCTCCATTCAGCAAGTGCACGACCAGCGTAGGTCGACGGTTGTGCAAAGACACCTTGTGGCTGAGTTGGTTGGACAACGGGTTCGGAAGTGGGGGTCATGGGACTGAAATATTGCTGCTCTTCGTCGCTGCTCTTGTTGGTCTGGGGACTCTTAGGGCCGGCACTGTCGCGGCGATGGAAATTGGTGGAAATTCTGGGGAGAGTTGGGCTAACTTCCGAAGAGTTCGCATTCTTTGCCTCTTCAATGAGGCCTGTGCTCACGCTACCAGAAACGGCCCTTGTAGGAGCTGGCCGGCCGGCGGGAGGCAGTGCCACGCCTCCGTCCAATTTCTTTAATTTGGCGTTGACCCATGACTGAGCTGGTGTTGGGAGTCGGGGTCTGGTCAAGATGCGGTTCGGCGGTGGTATGCTGTTCGGAGCATTCCAGGAGAGAGTGAACCTGAAGATGAACTGCATGGCCTCGTAAGTAGGCGCGGACCCAAGGCTGTCAGAGTCGGACGCCGGAGGCGTTACAGTATCAGTTATATGCTTGGGTGGCGGAGGAGGCTTTCGAGCGGCTGCAGTCTCCCGCCTTAAAGACTCCAAGTCATTCGTATTGCTGGATCCCCCAAAGGATATGACTTTGCCAAACACGTTCCACTTCTTTTTGTGGTGGACAGGCTGATCTTCTGTGGCTGGCAGCAATTCCGTAAACGTCGTCGGAACAGCTGAATTCGTGTCGGGAGCACCAACTGGAGTGGAAAATGCGTCAAATCCCATCATCATCCCAGGCTGGGTCGCGGGCACCTCCGTGCGGATAATCATGAATCGTTTGCCGGGTGTGGGATACGACGGAGCAGTCGAGGGAGGAAGTTTACACTTGGATTCGGTATCCTGTCTCAGCCAGAGATAATGAGACCATACTGTCTTTAGTCGCGTCGCGACAGTGACGAATATTTTTCTACGATGATGTCAGTGTGCGGGAAATTTGATGATCGAATCAAGAAACACTTACGCATCGAGGTCGTTGGCACTTCCGGTGTCCCGACAAATTCGCCAGCATAATAGACGCATGTAATATGCTCTTACCATAGGACACCAGTTGTTGAACCACTTGTAAAAAATTTCTTCCTTGAGGAGCCAGTCGAAACAGATGACTTCCTTGCGACTTTGATTGCTAGCGATCGCATCCCAGATGGAGAAGATCAATGACAAGACTCTAACTTCAGACATGGTATTGTTAGATTGCATGATTTTCTTGCAGACATCCAGCCAAAAAGGCCAATCGATGTATTCCAACGTTGGACGGTGCACGTCAACATAGCCGTCATAGGCGACCAAGGTTTCTTCAAGGAAATCGCACAACGTAAAGCAGGCGTTGTGATCGAATGACGATGTTCGTTTTGCCGACGCCTTCATCAATGCCATGAATGCTTCTGCAAAGGTATGGCGAGGGGCAGTCAGGGTAACCGAGCTCGCGGAAAGGAAGTCCTTCAGCAATACAATCAAACGATTTTCGCTCATCCCCTTCATAACATTGTTGTTTGGAACAATGGGGAGAGCTGTAGCGGAAGCATCAGCCCCGAGGCCATCGGCAAGGGGCATCATCATGGCATTAACAGCCGCTTGTCGGTGTACTGTCGAGTCCAGGTTTGCAAGAATTTGGGCGTTTACGAGCAGGAAAGCCGGGCCACAACCTTTCTCGGCCAATGGCATGTCCGCAGGCACGAACTCCTCTGCTAGCATGAAATAGTACTTGCTGAAGATGAAGAAAAGATCGGTATCCCGGCCACGCCATCGTGATATCCAGGGGCCGTGCCATGCGATCTTTGCAGCGGCCAAAGGCAATTTCGCAGCTTGTCTCAGAGAACTGGACATGTCCCTAACAGACGTCCAGGCCAGAGCGCTCAAGGCGGGTGGAAATGATGCCGTAACGTTGTCGTCTTGTCTTTGACTCCGTCGTGGTAACCGGAACTCGTCAGCAACACGGCGAATGAGGTCAGGGGTCAGAGCCCACAGCCGCACCAGCACATCAGCAATGCCAGGGGCGAAGAAAAAGGCATAGGCGCAGGCCTTCCCGGCAAAGTTGACTAAGCTTAGGGGTGAGTACCTCAGTGACAGCTTGTCCACCACGATGGCCATCTGTCTCACCAAGTTCACAGTGAACATGTTCCGCACATTGTGCTCCGCCGACTCGGCGATGTAGTCAGAGTCCATGGGGCTCGATGACTCGTCGCTCAACGTTTCGGCTCTGGCTCGACCTTTCTTTTTCGTGGTTTCCTGAGAGCCTCTCTCCGACAATGGCCTAAAGCATGGGGTGCAGAGCCGCCATTCCGGGCGCATCATGACGAGTGTCGTGACCTCATGCAGGGTCGGACGGTCTGTCCCGGGCACAGATTGCTGAGAACTGCCATCAAAGAGTTCCAGAAGTCCGGTCCACCATTTGTTGAGAATCTCGGCCCTCTGTTCGACTTGCTCTGGGCTGAGCCTTTTGTCCGAGGGGTGGGAAGAATAGTTTCGCAAGAAAGGCATCAGAGCACTTCGTACCAGCTTCATCTTCTCGGCTGGCTTTTTGGACTGGAACTTGGAATACTCAGACTCCAAGCTCTTGAAGACTGACCAGAGTGGGTCCCGGATGGGCGCACTCGACGATGACTTGGCGAGGTCGTCGGGCACTGACGTGAATGTGTTCTCAGATGCTGCATTGGACGGCCGTGTTGTCGTGGAGGCGGGCGCCAAGCTGGCTACCGAGGACGAAGTGCTTTCGGTATCGTGGTTGAGCACGCCTTTTACCATGGCAGGTTGCGGCCGTGCCTTCATCTTGCCAAAGACGGAACCAAGTTTGGTCAGGGAGTCAGACGATTTGCTTTCTAGGCTGTCGGCATTTGACGATTGGCGCTTGCGGGAAAGCCTCTTGAGCTTGGTCTTGCTCGACGAAGTGCTTGGGGATCGTTCGCGCGTCTCGTGGGATACGTAGTCGGCCGCCTCGGTGTGGTCATTGGCGGACGGAGAAGGGGTCCGCGAGGTGGAAATCCACGACCGACGTGCGAAAGATGCGAGAGAGCCCGAGACCGAGGCTGTTCTTGCATGATCGGGCGGTTGCAGCAGCTTGGAACCGTCGACGGCCCCCTTGCCATTCAACACGCTCACGCTCTCCGTGGGCACTGAAGTCTTCTCCTCCAAGTATTGACCGGCGTCGAGCGTTGCCTTGGGGGTCGGCATCCAGGACTGCGGGCGGCCTAAAATGGACTTCCTCCTCCCCATCTTGCCGGTCCGGGGCCTTGCGCCCTCCGAGTGTGTTGCGGGTTCTGCAGGTGTGGATTTCTCATTGGAGCTGGGCCTCAATGTCTTAGCAACTGGGAGGGTGAGGTCGAAACCGGTGCCATCGAAATCCAGAGAAGAGACGTCGAAGTCGAAGGTGGGCGGCGTCTGTTGGCTAAGCGAGCGGTGATGGTCGGGCGGGCTCGTCGTCTGGGACTGTTGCGCCGGTGCGATTTCCGGGGTGGAATGCGGGCGGCGGAACGAATGAGGCGGCGGCGACTCGACGGTTGGGGATGCCGTCCAGGTCAGAGTTGAGCCAGTCATCTCATGATCGAGGGCGTTTTGAGCGCCAACGATGCGGCCCCTGTCAGCCGGGCTGGAGGGTGGTGCCAGGCTGGCTGCGTCTGCTGCGTCTGCTGCGTCTGCTGCTGCTGTTCCAAGCTGCTGCAAGTTTGCGCCGAGGGCGGTACCGTGGTAGGCGCAGGGCAGGGCAGGGCTGTGTTTCAGTGCAGAAACGTCAGGACGGGGGGTGCATTAGGTTCGGACTACCACGGTCGGAATCGAGTCTGATCACTTCAGCATGATGCTGGATCGCATGACCGGTGTCGTCGATGGTGGACAGAAGCTTTCCAGAAGGGCGAGGACGTTGCAAGCCCACGATCTACAGATTTTTTAGGAGCGACGGAACGAGCGAGGGTGGATTCAGAGCAACCAGGCGACGGGGCAGGCTGAGCTGGTGTTTCAAGAATCAAAGTGCTGCCACTAAATATTGGGATGGACCCCAGGCCGAACTACCCAACTTAGGTCCCCGAGTTAGCAGTTGGCCCTTCTCAGTCGAGGTGCCACTCACGAGTCGCAGAGTCTAAGCGGGAGCCTTCGTCTGATCATGCACACACATCCCGCACGTCAAAAGTAAGTGAAGTGAAAACAAAACAAAAGGTTGCGGATGGAAACTCACAATATCAGACCGCTGGTTCTGGCGTCATTGGCTCTTCCAGCGGCCCCCTGGCTCTGCTGACGGGAAAGGGACTTACGGTCTGGGTTATATTAAGGCCCAGTTTACCGTTGGCTTTGTTGGAGTGCGTCGGGAGATGCCCGCAACAAACACTAACGTAGGGTCGCAGTACGTAAGGATCTGGGAATGATTTGCACAGGGGCACGATCCAACAACTGCCATTAATAAAAGGGGACCAGGTGGCCTGCAGAGGCTGAAAGGCACGGCATCGGGAGAGCAGCGTCTCACTGACGGAGTACGGCTCAGCCCAGACGTGCGTGGTACTTTGCACCTCTGCCCGCCTTTCACTACCCAGCTATAAAAAGAGAGACACGCATATGCTGTGCTTTGCGGACGAAACACAAATGCAAGCTCATCCGAATATAGATAAATGCACGCCTAACTTACGTCCTCGAACAGGCAGGACCAAGGAAGCCTGTCATGAGTTGGCTAACAATAGTGCACTCTGTGCGCACAAACAGCTTGAGCCAGTCTGGACAGCACAACATGCTCCAGTAGTCACCTAGTTACCTAGTTACCGAGGGTGCCTATTGAGGTAGGGAGTTAGGTGAATCATGTACCTCAGCCAGTCGCGGCGTCCGGAGCGGTCCGTGGAAACATGTAGCCACCTTTCGCGACCATGCCTACGTAATGTTCCTACATACATCGTAGTTAGACGACACTATACAGGTCTCTGCGTCTTGGTGTCTTCGATTTTACTCCTGCCAGCTCTGCTGGAAAAGCACGGCAAAATCGGCATACGCAGCTGCAGGAGCAAACCGTTGCCAACGCGCCGCGCATACTTTCGGGGTGCAGAGTCAGCTAGCTTTCGCCGCCTTGAAATAAGGTGCAATTTACATGACTTACACGCAATTAAGCCCCGCAATCTTGAACCCTGGGCGGCCGCAGTGGGGACGGATTGGCCTTTCCAGTTTAGAACACGCTTCAGCGGACTATCCCGCCCAAAGAGGCGCGCCGACTGAACCACCAGACGCCGGGCCTCGTGGCCAGCGCTGTCGTCCGAAGAATCCCACATGGCGTCAAGCTGCCGGAATCAACACTATTGATCTGGCTTCAATAGTCCCGGAAAGCCCACTCGCTGAGAAAGCCCGCAGATTCCGTGGGTAATGAACAGTGTCGTCTAGTTAGATGCAGTAGCCTCTCTCTCGTGCTTCTCGCAGTCTTCCCCGCGCAACACTTGGCCTAGCGCCTAGCACGTTGTGAACTGCTTTGCTTTTCTCTCTCCCGGCGTGCAGATCTCCACACGAAAATCTAGCGAAAGCCGATGCAGGATGTCGATGTCTCAGCTGCCAGCAGTCCTTCTAGGTTTCAGGGCTCTTTTTAGCGGAAGAAGCTGCCTTCCTAATGACCGGCCGCCGCCAATTTTTTAAGATTACAGACCAGGAGCAGGGGTTTTAATGAAGAACTTCGGCAGGATGGGGGCCGCTTATGCAGGTCGTTCGGGTACATTTAGCGGGCAAGGCTGACGCCGGACAGCTCCCCCGGCTGAGACTACCCATTGCGGGTGTCGGCTCGCTACCTCAAACCTTGGCTGTTGGCCCACTTCTGCACTCTCCAGACATATTCCCCTTTTCATGGAACGGACTCCCACCATGGGTGCGAGGACGATACTATGGAGAAACCAACACGTCGTGCAAAGTCTTCATAATTTCTCCGTGGTGCATGGTAATCGAGCGGTCAACAAACACTTGTATCCAAACGCACCTCACCATCACAGCAAACGTTTGGTTGAAAGGGAGAGATGCCTCAAGTATGCGATTTGCAGACAATGTCTTGTAGAGGCAGTGCATCC
Source organism: Neoarthrinium moseri (assembly GCF_022829205.1). Taxonomy (NCBI): domain Eukaryota; kingdom Fungi; phylum Ascomycota; class Sordariomycetes; order Amphisphaeriales; family Apiosporaceae; genus Neoarthrinium; species Neoarthrinium moseri. Next base: position 463,109 of record NW_026055123.1, on the reverse strand, counting down.
AGAAGATCTATCAACGCTAAAAACTCTATCCCAATTAGTATTACGAAAGAAACTTGAGAGCTTAAGGAGAGACTGCAACTGTAATCTGTTAAAGCCTACACTATACCTCCTCCTAACTCTTTGGATTTCATGTGCCTAAGTATTGCCGAGTTATCGCATGACCTTGAGCTAAGAATAGTGTCGTTTCCCCAGTATAGCTTTTAGTATCGATATCCACCCGCCCTCCTCCACTACTACCTTATCGCCGATGCTGCTACCAACCAGATTCTGAGAAGAGCCTGAACCATCTTTTCCGCTGATCATCCATGCTTGGCCATTTGCGTCGACAAAAGATTCTCTGCGGTCTTTTGGCTTTGGCACCCCTGAATCATGGCCCCAATGCCTGCAAAGCCGTTCTTCAACCACTGGTGTCGAAAGTGTGACCACAGTTTTGGAAGCTTGGTGAATTCTCAAGAGCAAAGGGGCTAGTCACGGGTGTACGATCGATGAGGGGAGGCGGAGTACACCAGCCGTGAAGAAGAGATCAAGGTTCTTAGAAGTATTTCAGACAGATGGGACAGAAATTCAGGTAAGCGAGAGCGCAGGGCCCTGGCGTCAAGACTGCTTGATTTGGACAAGAACCTTAAATAGTCTAATCAAGGTACAGCTTGAACACAAACCTCGTAGACGGGTCTCGTTCAAAAGATCACAGGGTAAAAGGGGCAGATTACGTGCGAGGCTCTTCTCTCAGGCCACTACCCAACTGCCAGCTAAACAGTCTTTCTGGTGTCATCCGCCCTTGCCGCCTCTTCAACAAACCATTTCTCAGCTCTTTCGAGACCCTCGCTCATGCTGACCTTGGGTTCGTAGCCGAGAATTCTTCTTGCCTTCTCCCCTTTCAAAGTGCGCGTGATTGTTGTAAGCTTCACAGCCTCGCGTGTGACATTAGGTTGTTGCTTTCCCCATGTCCAGACCCAAGTCGTCCACTCACTAATGGTGGCCATCAGTAAAGCGAGCCAAATGGGGATGACCTTGATCTCTTCTTTCTTGACTGGAAGCCCCACGGATGCCCCGATGGCCCGCTGAAACTCCCAAAAGTAGACTGGCTCATTGTTGGTGACATTAAAGCTCTCCCCATCTACCCGAGCGTCTTGGGGCTGGGGAGGCTGCCCGAAGGCCCTCAAAAGTGCTTCAGCAGCTAGGATGTGAGCGTCGACTAAGTTAGAGACGTAAACAAAGTCATACAAGTTGCCTCCGGGACCCATCTGGTATTTGCCTTTACCAGCCCGCGCATTAGCAACAATCTTGCCCATGCAGACTGTGTCGCGTTCTCCAAATGCAGTGGCGGGACGCATAGAGACAGTCAGCATGGAGGAGTCGCCATCTGCACGGTTGGCAGCGAGGATGTCTCCCTCAGCCTCTGCCTTGGTCAGTGTGTAAACTCGCTTCTGCTGTGGGTATTTGAGAACCGGGAAGGTTTCGTCGGCGTCAAATAGGTCGGTCAGGTTGTCGTGTATGACAGATGATGTGGAAGTGTTGACAAAAGCTTGGACCCCCTTGGTTCGTTTTGTAGATGCGAGTAGGTTGCGAGCGCCGCCAACATTTACTCTTTGAAAGACTTCTGGCTGTTGGACAGTGGAGTCTGGGCAAGCCACGTGGAAGATCGTCTTCGGCTGGGCTGCAGTGAATACAGCGTCGACGTCCGTAGCTGAGGAGATGTCAGCAGTATGATAGTTGACGCCGACGACCCGGTTCCGACTTGTGTTGGTATCAATGACGTGGATCTGGCATTCAGGCTCGCGCTGGAGGATACCAGAGACAATGTGGAAGCCTATAAACCAATATGTGAATGCGCCCTTGCACACTCCGGCGTGGGGGGCTGTGGTGCCTTGGAGAGGTCAGAACCAACAGCTCACAAAGGCCAAAAATCAGCACTACACTCGTTAGTGCATGTTGAATCCATGCAATTAGAAGTTTGGCTATTGGTGGGAATCAGCGCCCTACCGCAATCCCTGTGCCGTACAGATAGTCCCTAGGTAGTGACCCCGATGCCTGCCACCTCGACCAACCCCAAACACGAGACGGTGCTGACTTAGTACAATACACGGAACCGCTCAAAGATACCCATGGAATTACGGCCTCTTAGCATCATTCGCACACTTCCGCTTGGGTTCACTGTCGATTCTAAGAATCTAAAGCTATCGAGGTGCTTCACACGATGTTGCTCAACGTCGCCGTCCTTTTTGCCTTGTCAGTAGCTTGGAGGATATGGAAGTTCACTATTCTTCCGAGTCTTAGCCCCTATGCCGTCAAGTAATCGCCAAATTGGGCTCTCTGTGAGATATAGTCAGTTTAGCAGATGGCCTTCCAGCGACTAACAGTTTTGTAGTTCTTGGTATTTCCTACATAATTCTCGTCTACAAGTCGGTGTTCATCGATTTAATGTCACACAATCGCTCTTCTTGGGCACATAGACTGTACAACCAACCATGGAAGGTATACCTACATATTTCCGTAAACGTCAGAGAACTTTCACCGGATCCCTGCATGGATTTCATTGCTTTTTTACCGCAAGTCTGGATAGCATACTTCAGGTCGATTCTACTATACTAACTTATAATGACACGACCCACCCCTAGTTGATGTTATACCCAACACTGATCCACTTCAGACTATATTTCGGTTACTGCAGATATAGAAGTCCCGCCAACCATTTCATCAGCCCTGGTTTTCTTTCACAACGATGATTTTTCCGACCCTTTCCTGTTGGTATCCTCAACCTTCTCGGCTTCGGCTGCAAATTCCTGATGCGGTGCGGTCATAGCTTTCTCGTCGTCTGTCAGATCCACGTCGAGTTTTTCGTTAAAGAGCATCTCGGGGTTGATGGCGAGAGAGCCCTTGGGAATGAAGGTCGCCGCAAGAACGATGGCCATGATAATGGTGAAATGAACACCACCAATGTTCAGAACCACTTCATGAATGTCGCCCTGGTAGCTGTCGATATATGATCCCACAAGTGGCGAGACCACAGCATAAATTACCACGTATGTGACGTAGAGGAATGCCATGACAGCACCCAAAGGCGAGACCTCGGAGCTGGTGCTCTCAAGACGAGCCAATGAAGCCTGAATATACGCAGCGAGCGACACGTCGCCAGCAGCCCAACCAAATGAGATCGGGATGAAGGTGGCTGCAACCTTCCAAGCTTCAGAGATCTGGTTACGGGCAGGATAAAAGAACGGCAGATACCAGACGATTAGTAGCAAGAGACCGTCGAGTCTCAGCCATGGAATTGGTGTGTGGATGAGGTTCGTGAAAAGGAAGACGAATAAGGCGCCGAGAAGCTCGCCAAAGTTTGAGCCGCCCACCATGATCTGTTGGTACGACGACTGTCCCATATAACGCCGGGCAATCACGGGAGCGAGTCCATTCTCCAGGTACCTGTGGCCATAGAGCGCAATGGCATAGCCAGGCATCAACCACACAAATTTGCGGGACGTAAAGATGATTTTGCCACCGGTGCAGACAGATTGACCAAAGTAGTAGAATCCGCTGATCAGAAGCTTGATGTAAGACGGCTGCTTTGCCAGCTTGTCACCATGCTTGGCTTTGAACCCGAGCTTGCTGACCAGGAACCAGAAGCCCGCTGCGAGGGAGAAGCAGACCGGGGTGATGAGGAAAGCTCGGTTGGCTCCGAAGTTGGGGATCAGGGCAAGAGCTGTGCAGAAGGAACCAGCCGTTCCTGCAATCTCGTAGAAGACGTGGACTATCGAGTCCATCCTCCGCAGCTTTTGCACGTTGCCGCCGACGATGTCCCGCGGGATGACGCGGCGGATCAACTCAACCATGCCGTAGGCGACACCAGTCACACAATAAACGGGAATGATTCCATCGCTGTTGTATCGGCCGTAGTACCAGAATGCTTCGTCGTCGGACGGGTGGGTGTTTGGTGGCTGGTATTCCTCGGGCGGAAAGGAGCCGCCAGTCGCAGCATCCACGATCAGCAAGATGGCTGTGAAGATACCAAAGACAAGAATGGCAACCGATAGTACATTCTTGGTTGCGTAGCGCTGAATCAGCGGTGCGATAAGAATGGAACCAACGCATTGGAAGGCGTAGTTGAGGCCGACGGCCAACTGCTGTTTGGTGAACGTCTGCTTTGCGGTGCCTGTGCTCCAGGCATCATAGTCGTACTTGTTGGTCATGAGGGCGGAGATGGAGCCGTTGAATGCTTCGAGACCAAACTTGTAACACATTATACCCAGAATATAGAAGGCAATGTTCCTCCGTTCACCCGGGGTGAACGTGTCCCATGCCTTGGTTATGGGCCCGAGGTTGACCATTGTGAAAGATTGCTAAACAAATCTGTCTTGACTTGGCAGCAGCCCTGCGGGAAAAGAAGTCAATCTGGTAAGTTAGACACTATGTCGACATCACATTTACCTCGATGCGCGAATGCGACTCTTTAAAATGAACCATTGCAATGGGACAGAACCGCGGAATTCCGACGGTGACGCATTTTCCAATTGAGGGTTGATCGCAACGCAACCGCCCAGAGGCTTCGGTGAAGTCAGATTCGATTCGAACCAAGCGCACATGGTCAATTCTTTGGATGATACCTCCCATTGTGCCGTTTCCAAGACTTGCTTCAGGATGGCTGTGTGGCGGAGGTTCGATTTAGACCCAAATTGAGGGCATGGCGTCTCGGCCAAGAAGGTTGGCAAACAACTTCCCACGAGCCCAGAATGTTAGCGCTTGATGTCGACTGGAACGCGCTCTTCGTGCCAATCTTGCGATCGGGCTTGGCCACCCTTTATATATACTTGGCAGCCTGCCCCGTTGTGGGCCATCCAACAAATCAGATCCTCAAACGTAAGAACGTGCTACGAATGCGCTCGCGATATCTCCTACACATCATTGAATCACAACTGGCAACTCCTGGGAATTGGCCAGCTGCGCCACGCTTGGACAGTTGTAACCATGATTAGGGGAAGTGTAGGGAGATAACTCTCATCATTTGTCAGCAGGCATCTTAATCAGTAGCTTATCATTGATCCTTCCTATGATGCAAGCTATCTGAGGTGCGACTACTCGAAAAGCCTACATCTTCCTAGCAGATTCTAGTATAAATACCGTTGAACGTTGCCATCTCCCACGCCACAGAGTATAATCCAATCCGTTATCATTTTAGTGTCCTTTCTCTACTCCGAATGGAGAGGCCCATTTAACGCTAGCTTCGGATTGAGGGCTTCGGAATTTCGGGTTTCAATGCGTTGAGGAATACTTGGCTGTGATCACTAAGGCCACGGGTATGACTGTAGACTTGTCTTGTGAAGTTCTATTGCACATAAAGCGTCCAGTAAAGATATAACCAAGCCTGAAAATTGCTGGAAATCCGACAATACTCAGACAGCCGAGGACATAACTGCCATTAAGGCGGTTGCGGAACACACGGAGTGCGGCCGACTCTACCGTATCTTATGAAACGTCAGTGATGTAATACAGTAATGCTGAATTGGTTTTACGTTTGACCTTTGAGCAGAAGCGTTCTGGGTGCAGCCTCTCATGCGGTTTGTGAAGTTGCTACGTCAGGATCGTGGCCCCGCCATGCCGCTACAGGCCGACTTTGAACCCATCAGACAAACGAGGTATTGACCGAGAGGGAGGAGCCTCGGAATATGTACGCAGGTATGGGCAATCGATTAAATAAGCAGCTCCCGTTGCAGGCCTGCGATATCCGTCGGGAGCTCCTGTTAGTGTATGCTACTATATCACACTACGCCGAAGGTGAGGGCACTAGAATATGCACCCAACATGTGATCCTCAGGATAGGTTTCTGGTCAGAGGTTCTTTATGTTACAGCCTACTGAGAATCATTTTATCCCAGCGATGCCATAGCTTCCAACCTAACTCAGCAGCGTCCCCCGCAAAGTCCTCGTCGCGCTTCATCTGGACTCTTCGTAGCTTTGACAGCCGACCGCCTTTGATCAAGTCGACCAATTGCTCATCTAGATTCTCTTCGTCATCTTGGCAGGTCAAGAGACGCAAAACTTCAAGAGAACTTGGCAAGACTTGGTCCAAGCTGAGGGGCTCTTCCTCCCCCTCCTCCTCGTCTTCACCCACGAGGACATCCTGGGCCACCACGAGTACTTTCAATTTTGGAAGCTCTGAGAGTGGCCCTAATCTCCCTTCGCTATGGCCCTGCGTGTAGCTCAGCTCCTCTGAACAATCCAGTGTCAGCTTCTCGAGGCCGCGGGCGTGCTGACGGAGCGCTGCGCCTATGGCGTTGAAGTCGAGTGGAAATGTCGGCATCCTAGAAGGGTCACCCCAAACGATGCTCAGAGTTATCAAGTCAGGACAGCGCTGTAGCATGTCGTCCAATCCGGGTCCATTGATGGTGGCATCCACAAGATCGACATGTTTGAGAGAAAGTTGCGGGCCTACAGCAAGAGGTCTTCCTTCACCACTATTTGGATCCACCTCCCAGTTGATAGCACATGCATACAGCTTCTCCACGGAGCTTTGCAGCAGCCGCTGAACATGGGTGATACGCGTTGTATTCTCGCCGCTCCAGTGGCGTAACCGAAGCTCCCGCAGGTGCGGCACCTGGGTTTCTTGCGCTTCGTCACTGCTCGCAGCGCCGTCGAAAAACGCCGTAACTAGGTCGTTGGATCCAATGTAGCCGCGATATTCGAGTGCTTCGAGGTTCTTTAGGAGACTCAAATGAAGCGCGGCTTCTGCACCGGTGTCGGTGAGATCGTCGCCGACGCGATCGATCGCTTGCTCTAAGAGGCGCTCGAAGGCAGATGGCAGAGACAACCAAGGTCTTGCAGTTTTGAATGCGTCGCGCAACGTGGACCGATCTATACCCGTGTGACTGAGGTCGATGGCTCTCACATAGCCCGCGAGCTCTGCGTTCTTCGACATCTCAGGGAGGAGCTTGGCTGAAGTCATGGGTATCGTGTGGTAGAGAAATGGCAGAGCTAGCCGTCGGAGCTGCTTGGAGCTGCGTGAGACACGGGATAGGGTGACTTGACGGGATGCCTCCTCCGCCAGATGGTCTGGTGCGACCGCATCAAATGCATGACCGTGGCCCTTGCGTCGGAGGCTTGGCCGGAGAAAGGAGAAAATATGCTGCAGAACTTCGTTGGGCAAAGGTGGTGACATCCTGAATATTTCTGTCTGGAATGGGCGCGCTCTTGTGAGGAACAACCACGGCCCAAAAAGAGTTGGCTGGCGTTTGCTTGGGGTCGTGAACAGTCAATGAGCTGCTCTCCCAGTTTCAATAGTATCCACCAAGGAGTCCCTGGCGATTGGATTCCGGTACAGCAATTCCTGCTCTTCACCTAGACTTGAGTCCTGCATGTGGAAATACTTCGGCTTACAAGTTTAGGATTCGATGATAGGGCTGAGCCGCCCGGACGATCCTGCGATGTGAGATGCATGACACGGATGACGCCCCACCGGCCTAGATGACGTCGCTGTTGTTAACTGGACAGAAGCAACCATGGTCGCTCAAAAAGGACGGATCTAGGCTTAATCACTATAAGCATACACTAGAACATGGCAAAGTTCTCTAGTGTTATTTTTTATCTCCTTGGACCTCCTTGGAACAGTTTGACGTCGGTTCACTAAATTAGGATTACCACAGGTAGTTAGCGCCAGGGAGTATGTAATGTCTGGAGCTTCCATGTTATGGCAAGGATGTATAAATTGCTGCTTTCTCCATACACCATCTTTGCAACTCATCACGCCTAAGTGGAGGATCCCTTCCAAGAGATGTTTGTCACTCGGTCTGGGATTTCCAATACTGGACAACTATAACGTGCAACTGTATTTGAGTATCAACAAGTGCCGTTTGCGCAACAAGCCGGTGACTCGGGACTACATCCGTTCTCATTACAATCACAGGTTCCCGTAGTAGGGGGTGATGAGCCGACAACACCAGGAATCTTGTCTGCAATTGCCTGCGCGATAACAATGTCCGCAATCGCCTGTGTTCCACCTTTCTTTGGATGGAAAGGCCTCTGGAACCACGTTGGTCCTGGCCCTGTACTTCCACCTGAGCCATCCGTCACCACGCCTCCTTGCATCTCAACGCCGACCTTCGTGCCGTTGGGATAATTAGGCAGCGTAGTGTTATCTGGGAAGCGGTTTCCATTCAGCCACGCATCTATCAGGGCCGGGTCAGCGGGTGGGTCGTCAGCGGGCGTGTTGAAGTTCCAGAGCCACACGTCGGCGTTATACCACTGGTCTTTGTAGCTGTATCGGTCCTCACAGAATCGGTGGTCTTTGAATGCCGGCGAGATGTCGAGGAATTTTACTCGGGAGTCGCCGACATCTTTCGCGACACGCGCAAGGATCTTGTTCACGCGCTCGACGCCATCGTTGAGGTCTGTCCGCAGCCGGTTAGTGACCTTGGGCGCGTTGCCCACCAGCGGTACTGACGCTAAGACACCGAACGAAATATCGTCACAGTAGTTAGCGCCTTCATTGAAGAAGTGGGCATAGCCGAGTACGTAGAGGTGGAAATCCTTGTTGTCTTTTACAGCGGGGTGGCCTAGCAGGTCCCTTACGGTGTTCAGCTCGTCCTGGTAAAGGCCACCATCGCCAGCCTTGTCGATGTAGGTATTGCGGTCCGCCAGCTGCTTCGCGCACTGTCCTGAAGGATCTGGGTACTCCGCACCATAATTTCCCCAAGGTTGGTAAATGCAATCATTCACGACGGCGCCAAAGCCGCAGTTGTTGCCGCCTGCATGATAGGTGATCATTTGTGGACTGCCGACCAAAGTCATCTGGGGAGGGTTGTCGCCTTGCGGTGAGGCGACAATGTTGGAAAGTATGGCACCCGAACCTGCGTGGCTAGTGGTTTAGAACATAAATAGCCTATAGAGAGGGGGTCATTTCGAGGGACGAAAGATGAGTATCAGAATACCCGAAACCGACCCCCTTTGTATGAATTTGGAGAGATTAACGTACAAGCAGCAAAATTGAACGTCTGAAGACCTGTCGTCCAAGTTTTGTTTCGTTCCATAATAGGACCATAAGAGTCCTTCCAGCGATGACATCCATTCTTATCATTGTCATAATCCGTATGCTGCGTCGGGCTGTAGGACACGCCAGCCGCCCATGAATCTCCGACAGAGGCCCATACGAAACTGTTGTCTCTTTCGTTGATTGGATTGACAGGGCTTCTGAGGGTCATAGAAGAATGAATATCGTTCAACGGGCTGCCGAGGGCTATAGGCAATAGGATGAGAATCAGGTTATTGGTAAAGGCAGACATCTTGCATGTCCGAATCTAAAGAGTGGAAGGCCTATACAGACTGTGGACTACTAAAAGACAGTCAACGAAGCAATGGCATTGCAAAGAGTATTATATATCAGTGTATATATTACAAATATCGGAATGTCTGTTCTATCAAGTCCTATGGAGGCGTTTCATTTCATATCATCCTCATCCTTCGGTCGCATCCCCCGTCATGCAGCGCTATTCGTCACTCATTTATCTCGTATCTATATTGGATTACAATCTACACCGAGAGATTGAGTTGTCACAAGCATTCGCTCGACGCACTATACGTGTTACGTGCATCCACAGACGCCATTAAATAAATAGTGTCATCCCATGGACAAGTTGCACGAGAGATGGCATGGTATGGAGCTTAACATAAATCACCGACTCTACTTCTGCAGTGAAGCATAACCGTTGACTTGCTCTTCGACGATATCGAGGGCTGGCAAAATCCTCTTCTGTGATGTCATAAACAAGGAATATTGCGAAGATGGATGGTGGCTTCATATTCGAACCTGAGTCATGGAATAAAAGGAATAACTGAGGAGCAGGTGGAGTAAAAAGGGAATGTCGGATCAGCAGCCGGTGCCCGTATTGAGTCAGCTATTTAAGGATATAGTGGCAGAGTCGCCACCTATTCCTATTCCATGAATCCCGCCAGTTTGTGAGATGACTATAAGCCCGGTATATATTGATTTTGAAGTTTCAGGATGCCCGCATTGTTCTCTATGCTGATGTGCGTGTGCAAGTGAGGATAATTGCAAAGCATGACTTGCCTGGCGTAATGCAACTCCGGGCCTAGACTACCTTAGTACCTATAGCATCGGCTATTTGATGAGCACTTAAATTTAACCCATCACAACTTCGGAAGGGGTACTCAACTAGCAGTACTTCGGAACATAAGGTAGGAAGGCCTAGCCCGGCGACAAATATGATGGTGGTAGGCTGAAACGGCTTGAAGGTGACACAGCGTCCGGCTGACCAACACCCCGCAATCCTTCTTAAAAAGTCACTCTTACTGATCTAGTTCACGCCGCTTCCTTCTGCATTCCTCTTCGTACAACACATCGGTGACGTCAAGTTTCCTCATGCACAAAGCCCTGCGTTCGTTTGGGGTGCATAGAAAGGCACCTATCTAGCTACCCGAGCAGTACGAACGCATGAGGCCGAACATTCCCGCGCCAGAACCGGCCGCGATAGCTTCTAGGCAGTAAGACCTTTTGGAGAGCACCTGTACTGCCAAGAAGTTCCACCGGGCTTCTACCCAAAGCATCTTCCATCCACAGATATCAACTGGCGCAGTCGACTTTCAATTCCTTTGGCGCTGGAACAGCTTCAAGCCGCTACTACCTCCGAGCCCTGATCGGCTGAATGAATTATGAAGCTTCCAAGTGCCGCTCGTTACATCTGGGCAGTGTTGCTCTTCATCTTCACGGTGTGGATTCTACTGCTGTCGTTCCCGAAGAAACAGCATCAACTCTCGATTACTCATGAGTTCGGCATCGGCTTTGACTTAAGCCCCTCATATGCGTAAGTCTTGCACATCATACTCAGCCATATAGGATCTGACCGGACATAGGACTGTTGCTGTTTCCTATCCGAACGGCTCCATTCAGTCGATCGCTAGGGTCGAAGGCAATCAATCGTACCGGGAGATGATGCTTCGACTATCTCTCCTTTCGTCACAACACTTGCAGTATGCACTCTCTTTCTCCTCGCACACTCTTTCGACTCACTTGCCTAACCACAAAACAAGCCAACCTTATTCAAACGTCGGAGAAGCGATCCGCGACAGTGCCCGCCGGACGGTGCGGAACACCCGAAAAAAACTGGGCCTTCCTTCCTCCAGAGACGTAGGTATACTCAGCAACATGATCAATGACTTGCGAGACCAAGCGTCGATTTCTGTTGGCGAACCTATTTCAGCCGCAGCCATTTCCATCCCACATCTCGTCGCTTTGTATGGGGAAGACCTTCACGATGCCTTTGAGTATCTGTCGCTAGTCTACTTGGAGTTCTTCCCCTTCTCTAACTTCCGGCCCATCCACGCAAGTATCGCAGCGTATGCGGGTAATGGCTTAGGACTTTGCGAAGATTACAGAGCCATTGCAGCGTGTGAAGAGGAGGAGTTGCATATCCCGCCTCAGTTTGCACTCTCGGTTTCATACACGCATACAAGTTTGACTACGAGCCAAGCGCATATTTCGAATGCATACTATCTCGAAGAAACCCCTACGTTAAGAAACTTGCGCCTCGGGTATGAGTCAAGACATGAAGAGTCTTATTGGGAAGCAGTGCGAGATGCACTTCAGTATCCTGTTGTAAATAGCCCAGTCCGAAGGAATATCTCCATGGTCCTGTTATTTGGGGATACGACTGAGAGGCCAAGGTTCAGGGAAGTTCTGGAGCAAGTGATAGATGCTGTTCTGGGTGGCGACCTGGATATTATTGGCCAACAGCCCGAGTTTAGTGCAGCGATCGGAACCGCAGAGCTGGCTAAGAGGGAAATTTTCAGGCAGTTGAAGGAGTCAAACACTGCGACTGAGTTGTAGACTAGTTTCTATTCATTTCGCTGACTTTTGCGAAGAAAATGCTCGCAATCCAACGGAAAATACCCAGTCCTGGCTTCCTTCTCAGATGAAAGGACATTGTCATTCATATATCATCTGAGCTTATTACATAATTGCATGTCATCTTGGATCGTAGTCAAATTCACTCGCGTTATTCGACTCTCAAAGAGATATTTCCAAGCGGAGGGGACTAGCATCGTCTGATGGGGCCAATATTGATTCTTGCATACTATTATACAATCTTAATGCCATTAACAATATCGCCAAAGCCACATTGAGCAGGTCGCAGCAAGTCTCAGCCTGGACTTGAGCCGTCTATATACATACTTCCCCACAATACCCTCACCAACTTTGTTTTCTGGGGGGTTCGCAGATCATTACTACCATATTCGGACGATCAGACCCTAAAACCAGAACTTAGCATGAGCTAACAGATTCCCTTCGCACCTTCGGAATCGGCATTAGTTCCTAATCTTTTCATTAAACGTGTGGCGGTTTTGCAAACACAGCGAACATGCCGCAGTGCTCAGTTAGCAACTGGTAGTTCTTGCCCGCTAGTACTAAAAATACAGAGGTTGCGTAAATTGGCGGCGGACCATTGACCGCCCCCGCGCTTACGGCATATCAAGGATCATGTCTAGATCCAATCCTGTTGAATTGGGCCAGCATAATAGCCTAGAGGATCCCAAAGGACTTTATAATCGCATAAGAGAATAAGCAGACACGAGGCTGAGCTGTTTGAACTTTGATAAGGATTCCATGCGTGATTACGTCTATTACATATTAGAAATCAAGGAATGCGACGCAAATGGTATGCTCCTACAGATAAATATAAGTCTTGTGCCGCTGATAGGACTTTGCAATGGAAACCATAATGGGTGTTGCGTCAGAGTGACAGTCAGCTGAACATTGAATAGCCCCCTTTAGAAGGATGGTAAAAGGATTATGATCGAGGCGCATCGAAATGAGAAAAATATCATATCGGGCAGTATTATCCTTGACTAGTATGGGATGGCTGCGCAAAATGTCTCCAGTCGAGTAAGTCTGTAATACATCAACGTAAAGTCCATAAAGACGGCGTATATCTAAGCCGATAGATCTCTGAAAGATGGCTCTACTCACCAGTCTACTCTGACCAAGGAGCATTGACTTGTAAAAGTTCTTTGCTATAACAGGTATTTCCTAAAGTATAGATACTAAGATAGCAGGTAGAATGAAACTGTCCGCCACTTATTGTTTCGCAGTCCTTGCCGTCCGTTGCTACTGCCAGACAAGCACAGTGCAGGGCGTGCCAGAGTACGATGGCACACCTGTAGCGACCAACCCTCTAGGAATTCCTACGATGGCATACAACTGCGCTAAAATGCCTAGCATCTGCGAGAACGTCAATGCCAATGCCGCACGGAATGGAAGAGCCAATTATGCTCTGCGAAGGGATGCCAATGGACATCTGGGAAGACTCCAGAACGTGGCATTCCTGGAGCTTAATGTTGATTCGGATCAGGCTCGCATCGATCGCCGCCGTGACCAAGAGTCTTGTCCAGGCAACTGGAAAGCTGGTCATCCATGCCCCGAGAACAACCAACCCCTGGTAGTCCCTGAGCCCTTCAACCAAGGTGGTCGCACTGTTTCCACCGGGTTTGTCGGCCAACGACTTAATCCTAACCTACCCCAGGGCGCAGGAGGGTCGTACCAGATCGCAGACCCAAGCGGTGCCGACGCAGGCATGGCTTGGACTTGCGATGAGTTTCCCCCTGCTTTTTCAGTTGAGGGAGGCAACGACGCAAATGGAGTCTCGGCGAACACTTACTGCGCGCCCTGGGGCATGGCCGCATGTGATGGTGCCTTCACTCTGTCGGAACAGAACTGGCAAAGCAACGCTCATGGTACAATCAAACAGAGAGCTGGTCCCACCCCTGGTGCCGTGGGTATCTTTACCATCCGCTTCCTCACAGACTTCGTCGACGATGATCATGCATGGGCCTCACGGGTGGACTACTATATACCTGGCGGCGAGGCGGGGTTCATATACGGAGTAGATGAGAATGTCCAGCGCAGGAGTTCTAGACACTTGACTCTCATTAGTGAGCGTACCTTTGATAACGGCACTGTCATCGAACTCTCCAAACGCGTCCCTCAAGGACATGGCCAAAATCATGTTTTACGCTCAGCCAGGGAAGACAAAGTCATCGACGAGTTCGTCAAGCGAGACGATGCGCCAATTGCCACGAGGACGATCTCAGAAGGCCTCATTGCAGCGCGTGCGAAATGTACAGAACCTGCCTACACATCCGATCCTCCACAGAAAGGCGTCGAGGACCCCAAATCACCGGCTGCACCATCTGTGGCTACCTCAACCTTTACAACGATTAGCACCTCCACCAGTGGTGCCCCTCAGCCCACTGGAACCTGCAAATTCTCTATTGATGAGATATGGACCTGTGAGGTCTCCAACAGCAATCTCTACGCCAGAATTTCTCTTTCGGATGCTTCGGGCAAAACTATATACACCACCCCAGGATCGACGTCCAGCCCCGGAGTCCCGATCAATGACGGTCATCGATGGGAGTTGAAGGAAGACGGGATGGGAAACACGCTAATTATTGTGGGTGAGCATCAAAATGATTACATGCAGTTCTACTACGGCGACCAAGCGTGGACGACCTCATCAAATACCGGTACGCCAAGCTGTAAGTTGAACGGAGATAATTGGGACAGTAACGGACCGAAGTGTCCAGGAGCCGCTGCGGTAAGTTCACGCAAGCAATCGTACGCCGCTATTTGTTGGCTAACGACAATGTCTACAGTCACGGACATACGATTGCGAATACAAATGCTAGCAAAAGGTTGGTGTCTACAACTCTTCTCGGCTGATATATGAGACGTGAGGTCCTTAGCAAAGGCGGGGTTCGAGACTGAGAGTGGACAACAATGCGTGATCCCTATATTCATTATGAACGTGATTACAACATATCTCTGTGCGATTACGGGCATTAAAGAAACATGGGACTGATGAGCCTTGGTGTATGTTATATAAATAAGGAATGCCGCCAATGATGAAAATTTATAGGTCATTCTCTCGTGTTTGGATCGTCACCGCGTATTTGTCTAGCTTCAGGTGTTAAGCCCAACAAGGTTGCAGAGTCTGGAGAAGTCACTTTTGGGGCAGCGCTACAGGAGGTTTCGGTACGCCATTTCGGTGGCGAACTCGGTATACCAAATACAATATCCGAAATGCATGGGTTACAAGTCCAGCACAGGTAGCCTGTAAAGTATTTGATGGCGATACAATCAATCAGGGTTCTTGTTCCCTCAACATATAATTTTATCCCACCCATTCTGCTTCTAGTATCCATAAGTTTGAGTTAACCGGCTTCTTCCCACCATGGAAACGGAAGCCTCTATGTGCCTCCGAAAAGAGCACTTCCCAATCCGCCATCTCACGATCACCTCCATTTTGTAGCTGAAGCATGACGAGATCGTTGGCACGCATGCGTGCCGCCATTTCAGGAGGCATCTTACCGGGCTCTGGCATCACCGGCTCGTTAAGAACAATTCTGGATCCCGGTTTTAGAGCGGGAATCAAGGCACGGAGTATCTTCTTCGCATATTTATCAGACCAGTTGTGTAGCACAGCGCGAAGAAAGTACACTTCAGCGCCACCGATTGGCTGCTCATCAAAGAAGTCGTGCACCATATATTTCACACGATCTTTGAGCTCTGAAGGCCGCTGCCTTTCAGCGTCTCGAATCACGGCTTCATCGAGGTCCTGGACGATGAACCGAAGCGAAGGAAACTGTCGTGCTAGCTCGATGCAGATGATGCCGTGCGAGCCACCTACATCCACAACGATGCCCCCTTGGGGAATATCGCCCCAGGCATAGTTGTTGACGACGTGTATTGGCTCAAGGCCAGGTCTCTGTGTGAAGAATCGCATCGCAGCGGCGAAGCGCTCTGCACGCTCGGGATATTCGGAGAGAAAATGGAACATGTCCTTACTTGTCCCGTTGGACAGAGCGAACCCCGTCTCGTTTGGCTCTTCAGAACCAGGGAATTGTGCCAGAGCATCACCAGTACGGCAAGCGGCGTGCCAGAGATCGTCAGTGCTGAACCGTAGCCAGTTGTACAGACCCTCGTCCTCGACAAGGAGTCGCGACGCCGCCGTGTGCGCCACGACGCCGGGACGCGGTTCGGTGAATATTCGCTGTGCCATTGCATGGCGAAGCAGCTTGCGCAACTGCATCTCATTGAGGCCACTTGTCATAGCTAGCTGCTCGAAAGTTGTCTCGCCGCCGACAGGGACGGCCTCTGCTATGCGGAACCGCAATATGACATGCTGACTGACAAGTTCATTGTGTTGGAAGCTAGTCAAATGCTCCTTGGGGCCGAGCACAAGTTGTCTAAGCTCCAGGCAGTCGTGGATCACGGCCTGGCGTGCTGCCGCGACTTCAGACTGTGTAGGTGGGATCAAGGATTGCGAAGGTGCCCCGAGGTCAAATGAAGGCTGAGGAAGGTTATGTTTTGTCAAGTACTCATTCACTTTGGCTGTGTTTTCCGCGATCCTGGCGGATATGGTAGCAATCAGAGACCCAGACATGCTACAAGGAGGGTTGGGTACTTTTCGGGTATCGCTATTCTGGGGTTTGAAACGTCGCAATTAGTTGCTGTTTGGCTGTAGATGCAGAAAATGGCGTGCAGCCGAGACTCAAGCAGACTGTTTTTGGATATGGACACACAAGGGAGGGATCAGACACGCGGTACTCTATGGTGCCGTTGGTACTCCTTCATATACTCTGGGCCAGGCAGTAATGGACTCCTTGCATCCCTTGCTTTAAACACGTGATCCAATCAAATTCCTAGGTATCTATCGCTATGGTGCCTGCAGCAGCTTGTGACGCTCACACGAGCTGTTTCATTGTGGATTCCAATCGGGTCTAATGCAACATCTTGCCACTGGGTTGCATTCGTCCAGCGGTTGAGAGGGGCTGTAAAGAACTAAACTAACCCAATGGACATACTGCAACTCACGCGCAAAACAGTCACATTGCCGTTTGAGGATAACGTCCTTCCTAAGTAAAATTGCCCTACTTTACTCGTGTCAACATGTTCTTTTCGAGATCTTAAATGACTACGCAGTTATTTCAGAAACTAACCTAGACATGATATAAATATTTCGAGTACCTGTCAGTCAGTGCAGAGAGATTGTAGCAGAAACTACACAGGTGAACGGCCAGTGCCACCCACGGCGGGTTTTCCCACAGAGAAACGCTTTAGTAATAACGGTGCTCACAAGTGTTATGTGGTGAACAGGGTTGCCAAGTGCATAGTGGCAGTAGTGTAGTACTACGGAGTATGTATGTACTAAACTAGTGCCCCAAGGTGGGCGGAAGGGCTCCGCTTTTCCACCTGGAGCATTCCTGCTTATCGTAGAGATAAGGATTTTTTTCGAAGTCCCCTCCAAACATTTGCGACACTCGAATCCAACGCCATCCCCCAATCCACACCACAGAAATCGCCATGTTGAGACAAATGTGAGCAGGCGCTCCCTCGTTGCGCGGCCCGCCGATTGCTGACTCTTCCCTAGAAAACCCCGCAACGCCCGCTCCAAGCGCGCTCTGGAGAAGAAGGCGCCCAAGGCCATCGAGAACCCGAAGTCCTGCCTGTTCCTGCGCGGCACCACCTGCTCGCAAATCGTGCAGGATGCCATCACCGACCTGTACTCGCTGAGGGTCCCTCTGGCCAAGAAATTCACCAAGAAGAACGCCATCCACCCCTTCGAAGACCCCGCCTCCCTCGAGTTCTTCTCCGAGAAGAACGATGCCTCCCTGCTCGTGTTCGGCAGCAGCTCCAAGAAGCGCCCTCACACCCTGACCATGATCAGAACCTTCGGCCACAAGACCCTGGACATGCTCGAGCTGCACCTCGACCCCCAGAGCCACAGAAAGATTGACCAGTTCAAGGGCCGCAAATTCGCCGTCGGCTTGAGGCCCATGATCGTCTTTGCTGGCACCGCATTCGACAGCCCCGTCGCAAACGAGTACACCATGGCAAAGAGCTTCTTCCTGGATTTCTTCAAGGGCGAGGGCTCCGACAAGATCGATGTCGAGGGACTTCAGTACATTGTGTCAATCTCAGCCGAGGAGCCGTTGGGAGACGACGACAAGCCCGCCATCCACCTCCGAGTCTACCTGATCTCGACCAAGCGCAGCGGCCAGAAGCTGCCCCGCGTGGAGGTTGAGGAGATGGGCCCGCGCATGGATTTCCGCGTCGGCAGAATGCAGGAACCTGACGCGGAGATGCTGAAGGAGGCCCTCAAGAAGCCTAGGACCAATGAGGAGAGGACCAAGAAGAACGTGACGACAGACTCCATGGGTGACAAGCTCGGCAGAATCCACCTGGGCAGACAAGACCTGAGTGAGCTGCAGACGAGGAAGATGAAGGGTCTCAAGAGAAGTCGTGACATGGACGATGAGGTGGCTGCTGGCGACGACGACGAGGCTCCTAAGAGCAAGAAATGAGATGACTAGACAGTCTTGCAGTTCTGTCCCATCTTGGCTTGCACCGGAGTATGGCGTTGCTTTACAAAAATGGTTGTCGTATGCTTTTAGTTAGGCACTTTAAATACCTTCAGTTGTTTGTTGGCAATTCCTGGTTCAAAACAATGCCCTACAAATTCAGTATGACATGAGAAAATCGTCCCAATGATTGATCTGCATGTCCCGCAAGCATCAAAGCGGCACTATAGCCAGCCTGCAACCAGCACCATCCAACTCATGGCTGCGGCAACAATTCAGGACTTCTTGCTTGAAGGGTAATCATTAGACCCTTAAGTGGCCGACTGGAATCGCATCAATGTTGATGCTACAGTAGGTCTCATCATACAATACAAGGGCCACAATAGGGGGTTGGATAATGTATCTATGTTTTTAAAGGCTCTGCCTCGTTTGTGTTTGACTTGTTACAGCACCATAGTAGACAGCCCAACCGCTGCTGTCCTTCATCATTGCTACCTCGACCCTGACTTCTGATACATGACACATTCTTCAAATGTGTACTATTCTATACCGGCTTAGCCCCATTGAGACAGTTCTTCCAATTCTTGTTCTTCGATATCGCCCGGGCGGCGTCCTTCATCTTATTAACGCCGGCTTTGCCGCCTCCTTTGGCAAGGCGGGCCCCACCCCTGGCCGACAAGTCCTTGAGACGAGCAGATACTCGCTGGCCGATGGACGCGAATCTTGATACTGTGGTGGTAGTCACGGATCCGAGTCGTCCTGTAAAGGCCAGTATGGCTCTGAGAATAGCCTAGAAACAACTTTTAGCAGATTGATCTTGATCGAGTCGCGGAGATATGCCACTTACCGCCAAGGGATTACGCTTGTCCAGGTGGTGTGTTCCAACAGTCATATCAGTAGTTGATGGGTGCGGGATGGGAACGCGCTTGAACTTTTCTGGAATGGCCATGTCGTTGGGGGCGGTAATTGTAGCAGACTCCTCACGTTTCACGCCGATTGGCACGATCGGGTCTTTCCATCGTGTGTCTTTATCATCCTCTTTCTTTGCCGCTAGCTCGACGTAAGCCTGCAGGTACTCGTCTGAGTCGATATTGACATCAAGCGGGTCCAAGAAGTCGCCTGGCCAGAACTCATCGATCGCATCTCCAGTGACGAAGTCCTCAGAGAAAAAGTCTTCCGCGTAGGTTGACACCGCCGTAGTGCCTTCATACACGCCGAACATGGCGAGCGGGACCAGCAAGAGACATTTTCCCATGCGTGTCCGCTTCCTGTTGCGCTGGAACTCGGTCTTCTTTCTCTTGCGAGTGTTTTCAATCAGCTTCTTCTTCTTGTCCGCCCTCGACTTCTTTTTGAACGCCTTCTTCTTGCGTTCCACAGTCTTTTGGGTCCTTCAAATTGCTGTCAGTCATATTCAAGCATCGATTGAAAAGCGGCACGTACAAGTCTTGCTTCTTCTTCTTTCTTTCTTCGTTGTTCTTGTTGTTGTTGCCATCTGGAATGCAACCGTCACCCGCCGGGTTGGCCTTCTGCCCCTTCGGACAATTGGCGCATCTGCAAGTATTCTGGTCGCGAAATCGACCACCTGAGCACTTGCGATTCGTGCACTTGTCACAAGTATCGTTCTTCTCTTGTTTCTCCTGCTGCTGCTGTCGTTCCGCAAGGGCTAACGGCTCATCGATCAATGGGGAAGCTCGAGGATGGTTTACGATGGCGACTCCATTGGCGGATGGAAGCTGCACAGAAAGCTGTGGAGCGAAGGAGAGTAAGGAGAGCAGAATATGAGACTTCATACTGGATGGCCTCCAGAAGGGTACAGTAGGCTACTCAGATGTTTCGAAGCTATATTGCACGCAGTGGTGTAGCAGAATCTTGAAAGCCAGAGGGGGAATGCTGAAGTTGGAGAATGGGCAAAGCTGCCGATGAGAGATGTTCATATAGCTCTGTATTAGACCAGGAGAAGGAGGCGGTATACATTAGACATTCGATTGTGAAAGCATGTGCTCTGGGCTGTAAGCGAGTGGGATTGAGACCTTGACGCTAGTCATCGCGGCTGTGAACAACTCTACAAATAGACATTAAGGAGATCTGAGAATTAAATTTAGTACTACTGCAATGAAATTGGATTTGATCTAGTAGCCGAGTAAGCTTTCCAGGGTCTGGCTCATGTTAATGGAACAATTAAGCGCTTTCTTGAAAGGTATAGTCGAGGTTGCGTGCGGCAGGCCCCAGTTATCCAGGCACCACGATTCAGCGACTGCGCCCCGGGAAGGATCTGCACGGTTACTGGCATACGAGACCCGCATGCCGAGACCGTATACCACCAGCCACCATCTGACTAGCACCAAACCCAGTGGAGCCTAGCTTGCCATTGAGGTGAAAGCTTGGCAATCAGCTTCATTGCGCGGGTGCAGGGGTTGGGGGCTTCCTCCAAAACTACGCATCGCTGCTGTCGGACATGGAATATATAAGTCACCAAATTCAGTTCGATGCTGTTTCTGAACCAACTCAACCAGATTCACTGTTGATCTTGAAGTTCCGTTTGCAAAAATATCAACGCTCTTCGTTTCGACCATATATCCCGCTGGATTAAGGCAATCAATCGTCTTTCAAGAAATTGAAACAGTCTCAACAGCTTTGTCCAGCCTTGACGAGGTTCGCAGAGCACTTCTCAGACACAAACACACAACCCCTTATTTCACCATGTTACCCCGGACACTCTTCAGCCTCACCACCCTCTGCCTCGCAAATTCGTCAACGGCTTTCAAATTAAATCAGTGGTGGGGCGATAAACCATCAGACCCCAAACAATGCCATAGGGGTGGACCGGGCGACAATCTCGTCGATGGGAAGCTCTTCTGGAATGGTCTTGGATGCAAGACGGACGGAGCTGGCAAGCAGCAAGCGACGAAGGTCACGGCTGGCAATGGTGATGACGCTCTTGTTGTAGCCTTCTTCAGCAGCAACGATTGTAACCCTGACACTCTCCTCGCGACGGTAGATGAGACATCTGAGATCAACGGATTAGAAGCTGGTTGTTGGGAAGGAAAATATGGGAGTTTCGAAGTCTGGAGTGTTTGTGAGAATGATGGGCTGGACTGTATGAACTAAAGGCTGGATAAAGGAGATGAGACTTGAGACACAACCATATGACTTCATTTCCTATAAACCAAGGAATACCACGAGAACTGAGATTATATATTTGTTCAATGTTCGTTCCATTATCAATTGTATTTCGAACCTACATGGTCCTTCTCTGTTATTTTCCCATATGGAATTTGCTGATTCTGAAGCATTGTGCGGTACTGCCGAACCCGTGGCCCGAATTATCAGTGAAGTTGACGCCGATAAAGCACCCTACCAACTTCGAGCCATTGACACTACTGTCAAGCGAAGCATGAGTCACGGTACAGGTGGAGAGTTGTATGCAAAGCTTTTCGAATAGAAGATTCCAAGTATATATTTGTCGACTTGGCGTTTACACCGGTTCAAACCTTGCACAGCTCCTGCATCTAACATCAACCGTCAGAGCACTTTAATCAATTCTAGTGACGACAATTGTGAAGCACATCTCAATCACTTAGTTATTGATGATTGGTCCAGAGCGTTTTATACCAATGAAGCACTGACAGGGCCGGTTTCTTGCTAACCGAAGCTCCATCGTTTTACTCCAATAAACTCAAGACTTACGTAACCATTAAGAGGATCTTGTATAATACGGCTTGATGAAGAAGTGAGTTGTGGCGCAATGCTTGACACGAAGGCGGTCAGTCGAAGCGACCTCGTTTGCATTTCTGGGCCAGCGCCGACAGGAAGGTAAATAAGCTAAGCCTCAGAGCTGAGTGGAAGTGCCGCTCTGGTGGTGTAATTACTAACGCAAAGCACCCATGAAGTCGCAATGTTGAGCGTGCAAGACTGCGTTCATCCAGATAAAATTATTGGCTAGGCAAGGATTCAGCAGCTGATACCAGAGACTCAGAAGCCCTGCTAAGTTGGGAATCAGCCACACAGCCGCTAGGCAGCCATTGAAGCTATTTGCGACAGGCTGCGCAGTCTATTATTGTAGAGATATCCAGTTTGATCGCGACCATGGGTTTTGTGCCGCATCCTGCTTGCAGGCAATAGCTAAGCGATTTTGACATTACTAGCGAGCCTCAGGATTAGACGACGCGCTTAAGCGTAAGCGCGGAAATTATAGTGTGCAGGGTACCTGCGCCTCACTTGCACGGGCTGGGCCAAGACGCTAATAGCCCATAAATAAAACAGTCTGCCAAGCTTCTAAGCCACTATCAATTAGGCTCTTGAGTTCAGCATAAGGGATAGTAGAATAGAAATACCCTCGACCTCGAGTGACCTTTGCGAATGGCAGTATCACAGTCGCTGAGACATTGGAAGAATCAACATCTTCTTAACCAACGACGAGAACCTTTTCACCCCTTAGAACTCATGCTTAAGTTCTAGTCTACAGTCCTCACTATGCGTCTAACAAGCTTCACTTGGAGGCTTTGCCTTATCGGATTGGCCGCTGCTGCGTCAATCCCTACGAGGTTTCCTGTGCCGGATAATTCTGGCTTAGGTTCTCGAGAGTTTTCGGGCCCTACATTCGCAGATTACGGCCTTCCCTCGGAAAAGAGAGCTGCCAATGACGATGATCCGGATCCATTAGACAGCCCCGGACGCAGGGTGACTGCATCAAAGCAACGAGCGTTCATCCAGAGACTAGACAAGACTATAACGAGGGAAAATTCCTTGGCCATACAACCGCACGAGACGCAGTTGGAAGGGTGGAAGATTGATGGTATATCGATCAGTGCTACTAGCGAATGGAAGGATTGGCCCAGGACAAAAACGACATTTAGGATGGCAGGACTCACAGGCTGTACAGCTATAATCATCGTCGTAAGCACGCGAAGAACAGCCTTCGGTTCGCGTTAGGTTTTATGCTGACCTTTCAACTAGAATTCCCACGGCTTTTGGCAAGGGCATATCTGGGAGGCTGAGGGTACCGCTGGGAAAGGTGGCGGCTTCAACGAGCTCCTGGCGAACAATCAACCCAAGGAACGGACCGACGACGTTTTCAGGAAAATAGCTGTGGATATTCTTGATCAATCAGCTCCAGATATTGCTTTCTACGAAAGTTTGGCGGACCTGAAGGGCGGCAAGGGCAAGAAGGGTGCCACCAAGAACCCGCTGGCGGACTCTGCAGACACGAAGGTCTTTATACTTACAAAACAGAAATCGTAAGTTTTTCTCCACAGTCCCTCTCACTATGCTAACTCGTTTGTTTTACACAGCAAAACGGATAGCAGTACATTGTACTCTAGCAAAATCGAGATCCTGAAAGCGAAACTGCGGGATTACCTGCCGGCTTCTCCAATTGTGCAAAAGACTTACATTGGGAGGGATACGGATTACGATGCAGATTCCAAGCCGTACAAGGGGGAAATTTACATCCAGTACACGCCTTGGGAGAGAGACACTTGTGAGAAGGATCGTAAGAAGGAGCCGAGGAAGGTAGCAAAAGCCATGGTTTGGTATGAGGATAAGGAGCAAGCACCCATTGAAAAGGAATGGGAGACATAGAGCTTTGGACGGTAGAATTGATGCACCCTCTTACGTTTATAACTTCTCTCGTGCAATTCATTGCATCCTCAGAGCCTACATAAAACCAAGTCTTGGTGATTTCAGTGATGCATTAAAGCCTTTCAGGTACTGAGAACTTCTAGAATAATGGACGCTTCAAAGGAGGGGGCTTGTCGAATCGAATCATCGGCCCGTGGGCTCTGTTTTCCAAGCAAAGGTGGAACAGAAGAATTATCACCTGCTTGTTGCCGGCTTTTGCTTGTAACGAGTTCCCGCCAGACAATCCGAGCCTCTTCGATACGTTCGTCCTGGAACTGCTGTAACTCACAGTCCACACAGCGGGATATGTAATGACGACCATAAATGGACGCCCCCTTCAGCGTTGCTGTGTTTATGTCTTTCCAAATCCACGTGGAATTTGGCTCGATTTTCTTCCACAGGTTGTCGAGCTGTCGCAGCTGATCTGCTTCTTCATACCTCACCAATTTCCATAGGCCCTTTGGTGGGCGACCGTAGTCATCCCAAACCTCATCAAAAACAGGGCCGCAGCAGTGGAGATCGGAGCTGTGTAAGTCCTTTGTAATCCTCACCACGGGCATGTTCATGACCAAAATCAGGGTCCTGAGCGCGCTGGAATTGCGCAGCCACATGTACTGCTCAGCTGTGGCAGCGTGCTGGATCCAATGCTCGTACTCAACCGCAATGGTCTCCCGTGAGAGCAAAAACTCCACATCCCAATCGCTGGGGTGCTTCTTGTAGACGTCGACCCCTTTGATGAAGACAATATCCTGTGAAGACGCCCAGTACTTGATATCTAGGCCCTCGCCGCAGGATGGTTGGCAATAGCGGCCTTGCCCACGAACTATCTTCCATGCTTCGCGACAGGTCTGCGCGATGCGCGGCATGTGCCTTGCTCCATTGATTGGTAGACAAGACGGTTCCTCCATCCAATAGATGATATGTGCAGGTTCTGTGGCTGCAAATTCCCAGACTTTCATCCTGAGTTCGGCAGGGAGCTCCATGAAACGGTGGAAACTGTCCTCTTGTTCAACTTCGCCGCGAATTCGTAGTGACAGGTCCTCAAGCTCAGCGGTGCCATGGTATTTGCGGGGAACATAGGTCTCCATGATGGCACTGATTAGACGCCTCTGTATCTGCGAATCCAGGAGTAACTTTGCGATGACCTCAATCCATGGCCTTAAGTCGCCAAAAGAGACAGATATCTTCTCCTCCTTGTACTCGGTGTCAATGAGGTAGCGACTAGATACACGACCCTCCGAGTATACGACCTCTTGCTCGCACAGCTGGTAGTGGGGGCAGATATCTACCGGAGGGTAGACGGCGGCTAATGGAGATTCGTCTTCCGATGTTTCGCTCATGGTTTGTTGGGGCTCGATTAAAGTCTCGGGGTGGGCAGTTGTGCGCGCGACTTTGGGCCCGTGGTAGGTGGTTTAAGATCCTGCGTAGGATGTGCTGACACCACGTTTACCGCATTTAGCGGAGAGCTGTAGGGAGAATCAAGCTAGGCCATCTCTACCTAAGTACAGGCAGAGTCCGTGCTTTATTTCAGAACGGACAAGTACTCAAATTCGTCTAATGCGCCCCCACAGATCCACATTTTCGCACGCGACCCTCGAATAATTGCCCAGCCGTCTGGTATAGAACATTGTCACAACCGCCAAGCAGAAAATGCCGACTCCTACTTCTGCCTCGTGTCATCCTGCGACTACATACCCATTGTCCACGCATTTCTTTGTGCCGCATAGCGTCATAGGCCAATCACGTATATAAGTAATTTCAGTTGCTGGATCCTTGAGACGCACTGTAGGGCCCGCTTGCCCCATGTCACCGTCCTGCTTGCGAAGTTATGTAGGGTAGATAAGCTGCTGAACGCGCGGTTACGAAGTCGAGTTTGCACCAGGCTCGTGAAATCGCGAAACAAAGAAGACTGGTCAAATATGCTGGATAAGCCCTGCCGGAAACTCAGATGGATACACCTCTGGCAAGCGATGTAGTTCTGAATGCAGACCTTCAGGCGATACAAAGGCACGGAGGCAACCTACAGGCCGCCACAGGACATCGCAGTTTATGTCGTTTAAGGTGGGGTATGACTTTTGATGTAATTATGTCACTTTTTCAATTCGAACCGCACCTGTAGGGTTGTGAGATTGCCGCATCGGTAGAGGTTCATGGATGGACCAAACACAGTGATTATATGAAGTTGCATGTCTGTGCCTTGTTGGAACTTGTTAGTAAGGCGCAGCTCCTGACATGCGGCGTAGTAGGTCGGACACATCATCCTACGACAATTGCCGTCAAGTCTGCTTTTCCTCTTCTTCTTCCTCCGTAATTCCATGCGCAGTCAACATGAGCAAGATACTACTAGTCTCTCTACTCTCGGGCCTAGCACTAGCTGGAGCCTATGATTCCCTAGGGACCCTTGGCTCATCAATTCCAGATGACCTAGACGCAAGTGCGCGTGAGATTATCAGGGATGCCCAGCAAAATCCCAACGCAACACGAGCTGTTGCTTTTAGGCCGTTCAACTCAGCTGCAAGAGCCGGCAATACTCAGTCTCTAGCCGACGTTGAATGGACGTGGCGTAAGTATCACCCTCGGCACTCTAATATGTGCAAACACTAGTAGTGGATACCAACAGATCTCAGGTGTCAATATTAGCGAATATGCAATGCCGGATAACGAAAAGAAAGGCGCTGCCGTCGATTCCCGCATCATCAGCACTGCATACGACTTTTCTTGGGCTGGCGCTGGAGACATGAGCTCTCAGCTTGACCTGTCCGAGGGCGGCCTTTGCTTTACTATCATGGATGCTCCTAAGGACTTTCCTGTGAACGTCACCAACTCTTACACAAAGGATGATGTAAACAGCGCCAGCTGCAATCCCGTCCTTGGACAGGCATGTGTTGATGCCATCGTATCCCAAGCCAATAGAGAGACCGGATCCCCAGTTCGTTGCTCCGCGCCCCAGCGCAGTTGGTATGCACTACCAGAGTGTCAGAGTACACTGGGTTACACGGATACTGTACTTGGAACTTGGGGTGCAGTAACGTTTAGCTACGGGTTCTTCAACCACAGTAGCAATTCGACCAACAGCTGGGAGAACGGTGAGGGATGGTATGGGTCTTTCAGCGCCCCGCAAAACCGCAGCGGGGGTGCAGAGTACTATACCGCAACAAATCGCCTACAGATCATATTGGTCAATCCAATAGTGCGCGGACCGGGGTCTTCAGGGACTCTGGAGAATGCTCCATACATACAGGGCCCCCAGCTCTCATGTATGCGTGTCAATACCACGAAGCTCCCAACAGGGGACCTTGACGGCAACGGTGTGGTTCTGACTAGCGAGGCTGTTATGCAAAGTGTTGGGGTATCTCTGATGCATACAGCGGTCTCATCACGTTCTTTAGGGCTTTTTGTGGTTCTTTCAATCATGTTTACAATAGAGGTTGCCGGACACCTTCCATAGTAGCGTCGTGTATATGTCTGCCCCAAGAAATCCGGGTCATGGATGACTGCAATTTAAGTTAGCTGCTATGATTTTGCTGGAAGATTTGACTCAATTACTTATGCAGCCTTGTCGAGATGTCCTTTGATGCATTGAAAGCATGAGTACTTGTTAGGGCCGGCTTCGCTAGCGTCTTCAATCGCGACTTCAAAACCCTGAAGGCGATGGAACATGGTGTACCACGCCAACATGGTCAGTTTACCATTGATAGCGTATGTATTATCCTCAGTTCACGCCTGTCCTAAAAGCTTGCCGATGCGGTCATGACAGAATCCATCGCATTCTTAGGCCAGGACAGAAGATTGCATTTTGATGGTATACCGACTGAGTCATATAGGGGCATATCTTATCTGATGAGACCAAATAACCTCGATGACCGACATTACAGATCCACGGGGCTTGAAAATGGAAATTATATCGAATGTCTTGTCAACAGCGCAAAAACTGCCCGGAAGTTCTCGCTTGTGCGTTCTCTCCCGCTGAACAAGTGCCTCATCGCGGTGTCATAGCCTCTTCAAAACGAGGATCAGTAATTGAGAGTCCCTCAAACGCAGATATTCCGGAATCAAGCGCGTGATCGTTTAGGACCTGCCAAAGACCATCGAGGACGCCAAAGTGCCAGATAGCTTGAAGAATAACGGCCGGCTTCGGTTTATGGAATACGACTTCTTCAATGAGTAACCGCTGAAAGATGCCGACGTGTACCTCTTGCGACAGATCCTGCACGACTGGTCCGACACAAAGTGCATCATTCTTCTAAGAAATCAAACCCCGGTGTTGAAACCGGGCGCTCGCATCATCCTTAACGAGATGTGTTCTCTTCCACCCGGAGCCCATACACACGCCCGAGATGCAGACCACAGGTAAGCACATTCGACTCGACATAGCTTCTTACATGATCAGACTCCACCAGCGTCCCGAGCGAACCTCCCACATCGACGATGACTTGAGGGCACCTACCGGTGTGGTTTCAGGCGGCAAGTGCCTCGACGCAATGAGAGACGTTCCAATCTTGGCCTATGCTTTGTACAGGGATTGAATTCACATCATTTGCGACGTTGATTTCAATCTCACCTAATCGTATTTACTTTAGCTTTGGTGCTTTGGTAATATCAATCTTCTTTTCTCTTAGCGAATCTACGTTTCTATTGTTATGAATTCAAGCGGGTGGCTATTCCTCTCTCTTTGTGATACGTAGCATTTGACGGTCTAGAGACCAAACACCTTCGCTGCATTGCCCGAGTACATAGCGTGTGTCTGATCCGTGCCCAGTAGCTCCTTGCAGCCTACGTCCATCTGATCTGCTAAATGGACAACAACCTTGTCAGGTGTGAAAGGATAGTCGGTCCCGTAGACCAATCTTTGCTCGCCAGCACTGCCCAACATTCTAAGGAGTCCCCGAATCTGATCTGGAAAGGGGGATCCAGCCACATCGAAAAAGAATCGCTCGCGCAGCAGCTTTCGAAACTCATTGCTTCGGTTTTCTCCTCCCCCGACCATCGCGAAAGAGCCAATGCGGTCTAATATTGCGGGGAGTACGCAGCCACAATGTGACATGATAAAAGTAATGTCTGGGTATCTTGCTACAGTGCCCGAGAGGAGCAGGTTTGCAACAGCGCGTGTCTCGTCAAACATAAACTCCATCATCGGACGAGGGTATTGTTCAAGTGGTTTCACGGTGTGTATTTCGCCTCCTCGCTCAAGTACGTTGCAGGTAGTAGGATGGATAAACAGGATAGTTTTGCGTGCGTTTAATTTTTCGAAAACAGGGTCCAGTGCCACGTCTCCGAGATATACACCGTTCGCGTTGGACATGACAGCAAATCCGACTGCACCCAGGTTGTCCAAGGCATGGTCAATCTCAAGCAATGACTCCTGAATAGATGGGAGCGGCAATGATGCAAAAAAGGCGAAGTGCGGTTGATGATTGACGCAAATATTAGAGAGCTCCTCGTTTGCTTGGCGAGTTATTTTTGCGGCATAATGGTCCTTAGTGGGCACAAGGTGAGTTCCTGGAGATGTGATGCTTAATATCGACTTGGTAATATTCAGTCGTTTCATGAGCGCAATGTGCTGCTCTGGACTCCAGGCCTGGCTTTGT
Source organism: Neoarthrinium moseri (assembly GCF_022829205.1). NCBI lineage: Eukaryota > Fungi > Ascomycota > Sordariomycetes > Amphisphaeriales > Apiosporaceae > Neoarthrinium > Neoarthrinium moseri. Next base: position 433,543 of record NW_026055123.1, on the reverse strand, counting down.
TAGCCGCAGTCTTGGCACGAAGAGTATTCTCATTACACAGTACCTACAGGAAGACCAGGCATTCCATCAGGCATTCCATGGCCATTATCAATAGCATGCTGACGATAGCCCGGGGGGACGGCATGACAATGGACATCAACTCGCTCCATTTCAGTAATTATCTGGTATATGTGAAAAGTAATAAGACCAATCTAGAGTTTCGTCACTAGCAGAACAGAAGAACCGTGCTACCTGATTACGATGGAGAATCAGTCTGACCCGATTCCCATCCGAAACCGCTGGCTCTGAGCACGTCACAGACAACATATCCAGACAGCCCCCCACCTCCCCGTCTTGGAAGTTCCCCTCTTATCGACAATGCAAGCGATGTCACGGTCACGTGACCCATTTTGATAGTTGAACTGTGCATCTGCCCCAGCTTGGAGCAGAGTAGCTTTCCAGCGCTGTGGAGAAGCCTCATTGAATCCCATTGGTGGAGGGTCGCTGTACACTTTTCGAAATCCGTGTTGGGGAGCGGTTTTTGGTTTTCGATTACCCTTTCGGACTTCATAACACAAACTACATATTTGACCTTATCCCGCTCCTTAAAAAGCCACCAGCATCTTGGTGGGAATCCTTACCGGGACATGATCAGTTTGTCGAGCCGAAGAAAGATCCTTCTCAGCTGGATCATAAAACAGTATCCAAAGATCCCGTATTAGCGAGGTCTGAGCCGCGTTCGATCAAGGACAGAATGGCCGCCGTACACAATTGTTCGACAAAACCCAGATATGAATGCTCACACGGGCGATACCTACTTGTCTCTCGGGGTGAAGCAAAAGTAATGGCGAAGCTAATAGGGAAGCTTTTGACATGGAAGCCCGAGGATCGCTTGAGTGCTAGGGAGGTGTTGGACGACAAATGGTTCGAAATCGCTACTTATCCCGATGACCAATCGCAGGCATCGAGCTAGAAGTCAAAAAAACGATAGAGAAAAAGGTTACAAGTTGTTTATTTTAGCAATGTCTCAACCGGGGCCAAGGGGCTCTGGCTTTTAGTTCCGTATACGTATCCGTTGATCAGCATCAAGAACCCCCTCTACAGGCTCTTAGGCTGGATTTCACTCAACGCCAAAGTCGATAAAGTACTTGACAAAGTTTTGCCTCAGATCTGGTCCGCGTGGCGTAGTAGGTCTCATCACAGTCATGCAGGCATTGCTGACGTTGAGCTCCGCTCTGGTATAGGCCACAACCTTGCAACCTCTGCCATGGAACCACCGGTATACAATTTAGTGAAATAAGTATAGTAGGTGGTTAAGACTGGACTTTGCTCACAGCAAGCGAAACTCCTGCGTTCTGCGCTCCAGCTCCTCAACAGTAAGCCCTGTGATAGCCTGCCCGTCCATCTTGCCATAGACAAACGCCTCGCCCACGAATTCATAGTACTCCGGCCGAGTGCCCGGTATTAGCGCCGGATCGTCGGCTGCCAGTTTCTTCTGGCGCAGGACGCAGGGCACGCTGCAGCCGAACAGAATGCATATCACGTCCCCCCTGGCCGTCTGGGGCGGGCCGATGCCGATGGTCTCATCGCGGTCCCGCGCGGCTTTCCCCTCGAAGAGGACCCGGTTCCGAGTCACGGCCTGCACGCGCTGGACGTACTCCTTGACAATCGCGGGGGGCCGTCTCTCCAGGATGACCCGCGTGTTTATGTGGCCATTTACCGCATGATGGACGAGACACCTGAGGCAGGCTCGGTGATACAGACTTGGCGGGGGGTTGCCATCCGGGCCACGGTCGGCGACGAGGGTTCGCCACAGAGGGTCGGGAACGTTGCTGTATTCGCCCTCGGCAAAGGGGTCCTCGGACCAACCGAACTTCTGCAGTGCGACGCCAGGGATAATACCGTCCTCAATAGGCTGGGTGTTCCAGACCACGGTGCCCAGCACGTAGCCTTTGACATACAAGGATCGATCTCTTGGGTGCATATCATCGAGAAACATGGAGAGTCTCGCATCCGACGTCTGCTGATCGAGACGCCTTAAGGTCTTGAGGTTGAAGTTAGGAGTGATGGGTGCTGACGCGCTGTTGGTGCTCTCGTCCGATGACCCGCGTGTCAACGCGACCTCCATTCCAAAACGGACTTCTGGGTGGAGATTAAAAGAAGCGTTGTATCGCCTGCTCCCAGGCGTACCAACGAACAAGTTCTCATCTTTTACATCCGTATCGTCGATCTCGTCGAACCGTCTATCATACTGTGTTTGGGGTATCGTTTTGATCCATGAAGGAAGTGTGGTTAGCCTGTAGTATCCTACTGTGGCCTTTTGTCTTTCGGGGAGAGCCCATCTCCTGCATATGATATCTAGCGACTTGCTGTTACTGATTACCCAGCTGGTATAGTGGACGTAGACCTCAAGTAGATCTCTGTCATATTTGGGCTCTATGCTCACTACCCGTGCCTGCTGCGAAGCAGATACTCTGGAAGTTTCCGCGGCAAGACTCAAGAAGGCATATATTGTGTCTCGTGGATCAGACGTCTGGAAAGCGGTCAATGTTGAGACCAAGTATTCGAGGCTTTTCGTTGGTTCCAGAAGCGTTCCATCGGCCTTCCTAGGGAAGATGTTGCTAAGCTGTTCCACCAGTATGGTTGCGCCCAACGAGGTTAAAGACAGGGTGCGGTCCTGGCTCTCAGAAGAAGAGTCCCCAAACCCACGAAGGCGTCGTATGTTGCCGAAATTGAGGTTGAAGAGACTGATGGCATCTACGAAATCCATCCAGTGCACCGTCATGGTGCCGCAATGAACTGTCGCATCTCTCGCCAGACCGAGCTCTTGTATCACCCACCTTCGAGAAAACCAGCTGCGCATCATCAGGAACAAGAGATCGTTCCAGTTCTCGGCCTCATGGTCAACGATGAGCTCATCCAGGTCGTGGGCTTTGACAACTCGTGAAATGAAACCCATGGCCTGGTCCGAGTGCCTATCCCGATCACCTAGCCATACGCAAACTCTATGAGCCTTGGAGTATATCTTCGCCATCAGGGCGACTTGTGCCTCTTTTTCCTTCGTATCTTCTTGGTTGATACATAGCGCATCAGCCCACAGTAGTACCTTACGATCCCGCAGCCTGAGATTCTTCAGGGCTCTGTATAGGTTATCGTGGACGTATAACTGCAAGCGACTCAATCGCACGGCCTCGGGCGCGTGCCCCCGACCGACCTTGCTCTGTTCATGCTGGGAGCTTATGAAGACGGGCCGTTCGGCGATAAGCTCGCCCCAGTGATATGAAAGCGCCTCGTACTTGTATATGTCTAGGCTGGCCACGGGGACCGTCACCATTTCTACCCTGATCGACTCCCCAGAATCCTCAGCGGGGTTGAGAATAATCAGGCGTATCTGCTCCGAGGTAATCTTGTCGTACTTGTAGGTGAAATTCCTCGCGCGCCAAGCTACCCGCAGCAGTCGGTCTTTGAAGGCCTCCTGATCAGTGCGCACTATGCGCTGCTTCTTGCGAGGCGGCAGCTCCGTGGTGGGATTGGACCGGAGGGGTCCATCATTCATGAACTCGCGGAGCGGGTTCGGAGGCTCGGTTTCGGCCATGGCTGACATGGCAGGCTGCTTGCCTTGAATTGCTGAAGCACCGGAGTCACGAGACAGCTTCCATTAATGGTCCGCTTCAGAGACACGCCCGCCGATGTGGCTGAGTAGCGGATGTGGGGATCGAAGCAGTATTCACGGGGGTATCGTGATGGAAATCGCAAAGGCTGGTCTCCAGAGCTGACCCACGCTAAATTGCCGTACATGGCGCCCAGCCCACTCCATGCAGTAACGTGTAAGACCCTGTCGACGGGGGTCTTATTTCGTGTAGCATGATCGGCAGGATGGTTCAACATGATGTTGTACATAATGGTTTTCTCAAAATACAGGCTGGACACGGGTTGAACCATAAATTCCATGGTCTGAGTGCCCTCAATATCGGGTGCTTGTGCTGGTTGAACCTTAGGTGAGGGTAGAAACAGCTGCCAGATCTCGAAGCAATGTGGAATGTGTTGTTTATAGTAGGTAGACCTAAATGGCTCGTATTCTAGACACTATTTTAATTCCAAACATGAGGATTCGCAGGAGCGGAGAGCCCAAACATGCGCAGTACCTATTTCATACATCCTTCCTCAGTCCCTTTAGGATATTCTGGTTTCGTTCATCCTCTGTCGCCCTTGGCACCCGTGGGTGCAAGGGATGGTTCCTTTCTCGCCTATAATGAGTGTAATAGTAGCCTGACCTGCGTTGGGCATTTTTTGAAACCACTGTCGTATGAACCACCCCCTCCTCGTCCCTCCCTTATAGCTCAATGACCAGGGTCTCGCTACCAGCAAGATCATAGATTCCGTCGCCCCAAATACCAACAACCGCCATCATGAAACCAATTCCGGCCATGGCGGTCTGCACCAGCTGGTTCTTGACGAACAGCTCAACTTCGCCACGGATCTCCTCGCCGTTGATTTCCTCGTCCAGCTCTTCACCGCTCAGGCCAGCCGAACCCTCCTCGCTGTGCGAGTCGCCGAGGACCTCGTAGCTGGCCTCCATGCGCTTTGCGGCGGCTTTATCCTTGCGAGCCTTGGCAAGGGCAGCTCTCCTTTGGGCGGCTGCGGATGAGCTAGACGAGGTACCGAAGAGCGAGGGGGTGACAAAGTCGGTCAATCTCGACCCGAAGACGAACAAGGACGTGTAGAGCAGGTACGGATGTCTGTAGCCGCGCGGCGACAGGGCAAAGGCAAGAAGGAAGGCGGAACCGGCGGCACCGGTCAGGGCGTTGAGGTGAGTGGTGGCGGTCTTGCTGATCGAGCGGAACGCCTTGGCGGCGCTGGAGGAGGAGGGGAGGTCGAGGAGGGATGGGATCGTGAAGGTCGAGAGGGTGTAGGATGCGCCCTGCTCACTGTCAGCACACTCTGATCCGTATTCCAGACTGCAGCCATAATCCAGTCTGCAAACCACGATCCGACGTCCAGCAGATAGTTGGTGCGAAACGCAGAGGCGGGGCGCGCAGAGGAGAGTAAGTGGGGGGAGTGCGAGGGCGGCATCGAGCCCGACGTCATCGCAGAATACAGGGCGTTACTCACCGTCAGAAGACCGAGGGAAACGGTCCCGACGAACTTCAGAACCGAGACCTTCTTGGACGCCATAGCTGAGAGTGGCCAAGTGGGCGAAGTCGCGATGGGGTCGGGGTGTTGGGCAGCTTGATGCAAGGACAGTGGGATGGGAGGTGAGCGGTGGTCGCACGAGGTCGAAAGGTGGTGGTGACGGTATGGGTGCAGGGCGGGCTGCTGGCTGGCGGGCGGGAACATCAACGCACCTTGCCGCTAGCCCAACAAGCTTCAGGTAGCTTAAGTCTGAAGTTAGCGGCTAAAGTTGGGCGCGCTCCACATGAGGTCAGGTCTCCAGGCAAGTCGGGGCGCTCTCTGTGTGGTGCATACCACGTTAGAATCCGGGGCCGGCCAATCAAGAGCATGCTATTGAAATTCATTGCCATCCTCAAAATCAATACGCGGGTTCTGCTGTTCTGCTGCAGGTTTCCCCCTACGATACAGTATCATGCATATATGTGCTGCGCCTATCATTAAACAGTGGCTGAATATGGTTTGCGTGCTGTGCCGTTTCAATACATCAAACTACAATGACGATACCGCCGTTCGTCGCTGATGTCCAGCTGTTACCATTGATGAGCACAGCAGACTGGTTACCTACAGAGATTACATTGCGGAACCCAGGAAAGGAAGACTCTATCCACGCCTTGCTGGCGACGCATTAGTATACCCAGAAAGACTCATGTATGAGACTGACTGATGCCCCGTTTCGTATCTGATAAGCGATAACTTCCTGGTTACTCAAGTCAGCCGGGGACGCGGCGCGGACTCTGCTAGTTTGACCTCGCTAAGATCGTCGTTCCCCACACTCTACCGAGGCTGCGGGTCGCTGCCGAATGCCACCACATAATCGATAACTACCCCAGACACCCGGAGACGAGATGTCCTTGATGGAAGCCTATTGACTTCTCGAGTATCGTAACATGTTACTCTTATTTTGATTTCTTTCTTGGAAGCCCAAAGTCAGCCAAGACCTGCCTTCCCCCCTCCTCAAGTCCAAGTGCGTGCAAATTCCTCGCTGGCCACCTTCCCTTTGCGAGACCAGGTTGCACTCCACTTCTGCCAAGTGTCCTCGCTATCCCTCATCGCAGTCAAGATGCCGCTTGAGAGGGCCGAGTATCTGAGTAATGTGTGGAAGGAGGGCATCTTCAGTAAGTCAATGCAGGTCCCCGGTCCCATGGCTTGCCGATGCTGACCCCCTTCAGATGGCCGAGTGGCATTCGTCACCGGCGGAGCTGGCTCCATCTGCAGCGCCCAGACAAGGGCTCTCGTCCATCTGGGTGCCAATGCCTGCATTATCGGGCGCAACGTCGAGAAGACCGAGGCGGCGGCCAAGGACATCGCGACGGCGCGGGAAGGCGCCAAGGTCATCGGAATTGGCGGTTGCGATGTGCGGGATGTAGGTCGACCATTTACTCTCTCTATGCAGTGCTCGTACTGACACTCGACAGCCCGAAGCATTGAAGAAAGCCGCTGAAAGATGCGCAAATGAACTGGGTGGTATTGACTTCGTCATGTGAGACTCAGATTACTATTTCCACCTCTTAATAAGCAGCAAGCTGATATGTCCTGACCATAGCGCCGGTGCCGCCGGTAACTTTGTTGCCCCCATCTCTGGGCTGAGCTCCAATGCGTTCAAGTCCGTCATGGACATTGACGTCCTTGGCACTTTCAACACCGTCAAGGCGACAGTGCCATATCTCATCGAATCCGCAAGGCGGAATCAGTACCCCACTGCCGACGGCCTAACGGGCGGCAGAATCATCTATGTTTCTGCAAGTTTCCACTACACTGGCATGCCATTCCAGGCCCACGTGTCCGCTGCAAAGTCGTCCGTGGACTCAATAATGGCATCTGTGAGCCTCGAATACGGCCCCTACGGCATCACGTCCAACGTCATCTCCCCCGGCGCCATCGAGAACACCGAGGGCATGCTGCGGTTGTCGAGCAGCAAAACGACCAAGGCCCAGATCGCCGCCAGTGTTCCCCTCGGCCGCTGGGGCACCATACGCGATATCGCGGACGCGACCGTCTACCTTTTCAGCGATGCCGGCAACTATGTGAACGGTGAAGTGTTGGTAGTAGATGGTGCAAATTGGCGCCTCAAGACTGGGAATGGCGTGGGCATGGAAGCAGGCATGAATTATCCCGATATTCTTTTCACGGGAGAAGTCTCGAAACATGTGAAAAGCGGGAGGAAGGAGAAGCCCAAGCTATGAAAACTGTTATAATTGCTAAGTACATATGTCAGTTGCAACTTTGGCTTGGCTTGGCGTTGTTGGCCCCATCTTGCTTCGAACCATTACAGACACGCTGGCGATGAGATGATACTGGTAGTATAGTGATACGGTATTCTGTTGATATATTCTCGATGTGATATTATACATTCGAACATTCTCTCTCCACCCAGGGGGGCTATTTACCAGACCTCGACATGTTTCTTGCCACATGGACATTCTCCACGTGCATATTTCACCCTCGAGCACTGAATGGACCCACGCAGTGGTACAAGGCCAGCTCCCGATCAAGTGTGCACATTCACAGATACCACCTGCCATTCCGCAGCATTACTCCCCTCTCCTTGACTTTTCCTCGGGCACCAACACAGCGCTCTCTTCCACAGACTCCTTATCCCTACCCTCATAATGGGTGTCCAAATCCTTGACCACCTGCCTACCCCTGAAGTTGGTCATGATGTTCTCGCCCTTGGCGCGCAGGCTATAGCCGTACCAATGGGGCAGGGCGCGGAGCGACTGCAGCGTCGAGCCAAAGGCGGGCGTGATGACCTGGCCGCTCTTGCCGGTGAGGATCTGGCGCACGATGGCCTCGGCCACGCTCTCGGGCTGCAGCGCGGGCACCAGGAAGGGCGAGTCGTTGTGGTAGCCGGTGAACAGGGCCGTCTTGGTGTAGCCCTGGTTGACGACGACGGTGCGCACGCGGGGCGCCCGGTACCGCGTCTTGAGCTCGGCCGACAAGCCCTCGTGGAACGACGCCGCCGCCGCCTTGGACGCCCCGTAGTCGACCATGTTGGGCACCGTCAGCCACGCCGCGAAGCTGGCCACCGTCACCACCATGCCGTGGTCGCGCTTGATCATGGCCGGCAGGAACTCGCGGACCGTGTAGAAGTGCGCGAACGTGTTGACGTCGAACGTGAACTTGAGGTCCTTCTCCGTCGTCTCCAGGATCGTCTTGCCCCGCGCAATGCCCGCGTTGTTCACCAGGATCGTCGGGTCGCCCACCTCGGCGCGCACCTTGGCGGCCACCTTCTTGACGTCGGACGTGTTGGTCAGGTCGCACTTGTAGTAGTGGACATTGGGGCCTGATTGGGTTATTAGTCTGAATGTCTCGTCGTTGGATGGAACACGATCTTTCAAGAGCTTACCAGCTTCGTAAGTTAGGTCCTGGATATCCAACACCACAACCTTCACGCCTCGCTCGGCAAGCAATTGGACGACATGGCCACCAATCCCACCAGCTCCACCGGTGACGACTGCAATCTCATTCGGCCAGTCGTACTTGTCCTTAGTCCAGTTATTCACGACCCCTTCTGAGTAGTAGGCGCTCAGCCACTTGGCCAGACCAATGTAGAACAAAGTCTTGACCCTCGAGAATGCTAGCGAGTGGAGTATAGACATGTCCTCGCCCTTCTTCGTGAACTTGGCCAGCAGCAAAACAGGCAGTAGCAATGCTGGGTTAAATGCGGTCTTGCCGATCAAGCTCAGCACCGGGTCCGACGTGAACCCTTCGCGAGGGAGCCAGCCTTTGTGGAACGGCATCTCGATATCTGCTACAGGAAGTGTCGATCGGGGCAACCTGTGCTATGATTATAGTCGGCCTTAGCTCTGTTGTATATCTCAGGTCGGATTCCGCGCGTTAAGGGGCGTAGGGAAAGCTCCAAACAAAAGCAAGCCCTCCAAGTGAGAGACTGTGCAGTCCCTAAATAGTGTGTCACAGCTGGGTGATACCCACTGCGATTCCCATCTGCACGCATGCATGCATACACAAGACATTGGGGAAGCAAGCTACCGAGGCAGCCCTGTGCGCCATGGAGGTGCTGGAACGAATAAGACGACAGCGTCGTTCCTGTAAGTGCGGGGATGCTGGGGGGATGGGGACGGGCAGCCAAGGGGTCCCACGACTTCGTGGCCGTTTCGGGACATGCTAATGCACATCGACTTGTGGACTTGTGGTGTCATTTCCCCAACTTCGGCTGGAGTTGTCCTGTCCCTCCAAAGGTTTCATGTGTCATTGGGGGCACCATATCACCTTGGTAAGGCTTATTTACTTTGTCTGATGCGCTAAAATCTTATGACGTGGAAAAATCATCGATGAACGCTGGGCGTGTGAAGATTCGTGTAGACTGAGTCGCTTTCAATAGCACTGTAAACGGAGCAATGCCACTCGTCTTCAATTCATTCCCAACCCCTTGCGTAATGATCTGCAACTTGAAGAAATAGTCTGGGCGATGAACGACACTGGTGCACGTCCCAGCTCTGCGTCGCCAAGCTTCGACGTAGCTGGGCTCTGGACGGTTATCAAGACCATGACTGGTCATATTAACGCGGAGAGGGAATGGTAATAGAGTCCAGATTCGATGGAAATTGCCTATGTCGCGGCTCAGTAGCTCGCAATGATTGAGGGTTTAACACATTAAAGAGAAAGGTGAAACCAGCTTGGGCTTCTGGGTATAACTACAAGAAAAATGCAACAGTAAGAGATAGAGTAGCCATCCAGCCTGCGGCCGCGCTCCAACTCAACATCGCAGTTCCACTACCGAGACCATCTTCAGGTGTCGCTTCGGGCTTACCGCCTCCTATGCCGCCCGTGGAACCCGTACCCGACTGCTCAACTTGCGTCGCGTCACCGGGCGCAAAGAGGATGCCAACGTTGTTGGCGGCCGTGGCATTGATCTCTTCCGGTGAAAGGAGCGGGTTGTTGAGGGCATCGCACGATGGTCTGTCTGAGGACGAGTCAATCTTGTTCGTCACTGAAATCGGGACATCGAAGATCGTGTAGTGGTCGTCTCCGTTCAGCCGGAAGTTCTGGCGGATAGATATCTGGTGCACAGTGTTAGATTGGTCACCATATAGTTGCTGTGGTGAGGGAAGCCGGCACTCCTTACATTGTATACTCCACGGTCGCTGTCCTGTGACGTCGGCTGTCCGTCGCCAGCTAGGCAGTCCGGCCAATGCCATTTGACGTGCTTCACTGTTGATCCAGGCTCCAAGAGCATGATGTCGCCAAGACTTGCGTTATTCCCAGTTTCGGTGCCATTGGTGATGGTGAAATTCCTCCCCGTCTCGTAACTGTACAGAAATATCGTGATGTTGTGGATCTGGCTGGGGCTATCGTCGCCGTACGGTGGGAGATTCAGTTTACCATTGGCTGAAACATCCAAAGCAACCTCAATTGTATCTTTCAAACACTGTTAGCATGTGTCCCGAATACCGGGCTCTGGCCTAGTTACCGACCTCCTCCGAGCGGTGTTCCGGGTTGGGGAGCGTCAAGTATTGCAAAGCCCGGTGTGAAAATCTGCCCGTTGGCGATCGTGAAATTGAGCGCCGCGGACCGGGAAATGCAGAGCGCCGCATATGCGGCCAGTATCTTTGACGCCATTTAGGCAGTTTGCGTCGCGAGAAAGGCGGCTTGCTGATGACTAGACGATCATGCGAAAGAGGAAGTGTCGAGAAACAGAGTGCTTAAGTGGGCAGTCGTGCACCGTTTAGCCAACTATATGTCCACCATCATTGATGTGATGTGGAAACAAGGCAGGAAAGGACACGGCATGATGCACCAATAACAGATGACTGGTGGTCTTATTAAAAGTGACGAAGGGTGCGATAACCTTGAAAGGCCAATATGGACCACCCCGGGAACCTGGGCAGGTGGCTCACGACCCTGGGCCATTCGCATCTTTAGTCTGCTTTCATGCGTTGGCGTTCGGCTGCAATATGACCCAGGAGGATCACGAAATGAACCTGAATTCATCATGTCACTTAACTCTTGGCGGGTTCTTGAGTTGTTAACAAGGGCGAAACCTCCAGGTTGCACTTTCCGGTTGGCTGGGACTCAGCACGATTGGAATACCAACGTCTTAACGGCTCTTTCATCCCATCTTTTCTCTCATTCGCGTTGGAAGCCCTGAAGCTATGGGTTTAGCAGCACTGCTATTATGACGATGAAGCTTCTTCCCGTGCAGCCCAGGTTTCAGATTTAGAGATACCCAGATCGTTAAACTATCATGTGGGGCACGCTAGGCAAGACGGCACCGCCCCTTGTTCGGAGCCTGCCGAAGCCGGCATCGCACGCCCTTTGCAACTTCACAGCTGGCCCCCCCAATAACAGTTCAGTGACTCTACATCCTGGCAAGGCATGCTGCTGTCAAGGTCGGTTGCAGAGATAGCTGATTGGTCAAGACGACTTATATCTACCAGGTATAAGAGCGGCATTGACAGAGATCCGACTCCAAGACCATCTGACGTCGAGATCCTCTGAACTGCCTTTGGTGGTTGGCGAGCGATACTTGTTTCTGCCCGGTTTTCCTCTTGCGTCGGGCTCAAACTGGACCAGGACCGGGCAAGGGTCAGATAATGAGGGCCATGTGGAAGTCGGGTGCTCTGGCTGGGCGATGCAGCCGGCCCCAACAGTACCGCCAATTTTCGACGACACTACGGAGATCGTGGCAGGTGGCTCCGGCGACCGCGCCGCCAGCTCTTGGTGCGCTGAAAAACGTCCTTAACGTATCCGAGGAAGTGAGGGATGCATTGGCAACGAACAAGCCCGTTGTGGCGCTCGAGTCGACCATCTACACGCACGGGGCCCTGGGCGACGACCTCGACCTGGAGAACATAGTTCGCCAGAATGGCGGTGTCCCAGCTGTCTGCGGCATCTTGGAGGGTGTTCCCACTGTCGGGCTTCTTCCGGAGGAAATCACTCACATGATTGAGAACTCCCCAATGAAGGCGTCACGGAGGGATATCGCATTCCTCACCGGCATGGTAAGTTCCAGAACCGCGAGCATAAACGCTTTGCGCCGAGCCGGGCCAGTGTGTTGACTATAGGCAGGGTATGGCGGGAAGGAAAATCAACGGTGGCACGACCATTGCTGGCACCATGGTTCTCGCAAGGCTAGCTGGAATTCGGGTCTTCGGTACTGGAGGCTTGGGCGGTGTCCATCGAGGTGGTCAGGACACCCTCGACATCTCGGCCGATCTGACCGAGCTCGGGCGAACTAGAGTAGCTGTCGTCAGCAGCGGCTGTAAAGGTTTCCTTGATATACCTAGAACACTCGAGTTCCTGGAGACCCATGGAGTTCTGGTCTCGACGTTTGCCGATGGGCGTGATGGGAAGGTGGACTTCCCTGCCTTTTGGGCGCGCGAAAGCGGAGTCAAGAGTCCTTCCGTGGTGCAAAGCGACGAGGAAGCTGCCGCCATGATCTTGGCGCAGGAAATTATGGGCATTGAGTCGGGTCTGCTATTTGCGAATCCTATCCCTGAGCAGTCCTCGATCCCGAGGGATGAGATGAACAAGATCATAGAGCAAGCTGTTCGCGAATCACAGGAACAAGGAGCGTTCGGCCACGCAAACACGCCTTTCATTTTGCAGCGGATCCGCGAGCTCACTAACGGCCGGAGCGTACCGGCCAACAAGGCCCTTGTCCAGTTCAATGTAGAACGGGCAGCGAAGGTGGCTGCTGCGGTGTCTCAGATGATTTCAGGGGATATAGCCATACCTATGCAAGCGTGAGCGTTGGACTCTCATCTTATAGAGCTAGATTTCTAACACATACCTGTAGCAAGCCTCAAGAAAAGTCCTCGACAAAATTCACAGGTGTAACGCTGTCGTCAAGTAAACCAGAATCGGGCAAGCAGGTATGCATCTAAGAGTGCTGTTCTCAATCACACGAGAGGCCATCACGTGGTCATATATCCATACGATCCTGACATCTACGTTGACTAACTACAGTAACAGGTGTCTAAGCATGCAGATATCCTGGTAGCTGGTTCGGTTGCCATAGACTTGAGTTGTGACTATGCCGGTGCCGATAGTGCAAACCATCCAGTCCCTCACACGAATACATCCAATCCCGCTCGGATTACCCAATCCGTAGGTGGCGTAGGGCGCAATGTAGCGTTAGCCGCACACAAGGTCTCTGGCGATATGACGGTTAAGCTCTGTAGCATGGTGGGAAATGATGTGTAAGTACAAGTAAATCTGTTGTCGTCTGGTGTATACGCTGATCCGGACAGTGCTGGGTCGACTGTACTAGCCTCGCTTGGTTCTGCTGGTATGGATACACAACATATACGTCAGCTAAGCGAGCCATCAAGCCGGACAGCGCAATACGTTGCCGTTAACGATGCAAACAAGAGTCTTGTTCTGGCCATGGCCGACATGGATATCTTCGCAAATCACTCTTATCCTACGGAATGGAGCGCTACCGTCGCCGCAGCTAAGCCAAAATGGCTGGTCGTTGACGGAAATTGGTCCGAGTCGAGCATCAGGTCATGGATTCAAGCCGGCAAGCACAACAACGCTCGAGTTGCGTTCGAGCCTGTGTCCAATGCCAAGTCAGCGCGTATATTCTGCCCCTTGAAGAATCAAGTTCACCTTGGGGTATATCCGAAGAACAGCATTGACTTGGCGACACCTAACCAGTACGAACTGGCAGCCATGCACGCCGCAGCACAGCAAAACGGATACCTGGACAACCAGAAGTGGTGGGAGGTAATCGACGCGTTCGGCATGCAGGGGGCAAGAGGCCGATTTGTGCACATCACCTCGGCCAGCTTGACGAACGCGGGCATCCCGCAGCAAGCCGTCCAGCTGCTGCCATATATACCTACCCTCATCACGAAACTGGGCGACCAAGGAGCACTGCTGACGACCATACTGCGCAAGGACGACCCACGTCTGCTTGACGCAGCGTTCGAGCCCTTCATTCTGACCAGGTCCTTCCACGACCACCCCGAGATTGGGGGGATTTACATGAGGCTATTCCCGGTGGCAGAAACAGTCACGGACGCGGTCTCAGTCAACGGTGTTGGCGACACATTCCTGGGGGTCCTCGTTGCGGGGCTGGCCCGCGGAGGTGGAATTGAGGATCTCATGCATGTCTCTCAAAAAGCCGCCGTCCTGACCCTCAAGAGTGCTGAATCGGTCAGCGATGATCTGGGGACGCTGACGAGCGAGTTAGCAGCTGTGTCACGGCAATCCAATGTGTAGTTTCATATAACCGTGGCGACGGCTGGAGTAGAGAATCGTCTTCGAAATACAGAGCTTTAATATGATAAATGTTAATTTACAGATTGAAAGTGGCCGAGATGAGCTCACCGGCGGTCGAACATAAATCGGCCTGCCATAACGTATATATAGGTTGGTCACTTAAGGACGTAGTTGACAGTGACCTCAATAGTCGCAATAGTGGCCAAATTGTGCACAATACACTGGGGCTGCCGGGGTAGTAGAGGTACCCAGTAGGTACCATACCTAGGATGCATTTTCCAGCCAGACGTTTGAGGAGGGGCAATCACAAGGCTCGAGTGAGTGAGTGGACTGAGTGGGGCCACAATCCCTGCCAGTCCGCCAGATGATGCAAGGCTACCAGACCCCAGTAAAAAAAAGTTTCCTGCCAGAAGCCGTCCACGAGAGAAGTGCGATCGTTGGACTTTTGCTTCACCAATCCCTGGACTCTCACGCAGCAAAAATGCCGCCCAAGCAGAGGAGAGACTCGAGCGATGAGGATGACTTCGCGTCATTCTCCGAGCGCGATGAGTCCCACTACGAAAGCGAGGAGGATGCACCCGCCAAAGCCCAGAAGACCCGCATCCTCGAGAAGGACTCGGACGAAGAAGAGCTCGAGCGCTTCGTCCTGGGCGACACGGCCAACTTTCGCGAGAACCTCTTCAAGAACGATGCCCTGGCAGAGATTGGCTCCGATCTTGAGCCCTTGGACGAGGAGGGAGAGCAGGGTGCCGGCGGGAACCTCGAGGAGCTAGATGATGCGCAACTGTTCTTCCTGGATGCGCCCGTTGGCAGCTCCAAGGAGCTGGTACCAGCGCCCGCCACAGCCAAGGCTGCCGCCCCGAAAGACACCAAGAACCCACCTGCTTGGGAGGACAGCGACGACGAGCGCCTCACTGTGTCTCTGGCCACTGCCACGCAGCTGCGAAAGCTGCGGATAAGCGAGGAGGAGGACGTCGTCAACGGACTAGAGTACACGAGGCGGCTGCGACAGCAGTATCTGCGGTTAAACCCCCTGCCTGACTGGGCCAAGATGGCAGACGAACGTCCAGCCAAACGCCGCCGGAGGTCGTCCGCTGCCTCGGACAACTCCGAGGCCTCTGATCTCAGCGGAAGCGAGGCTGGTGACGAGCCCTCTGCCTTGCCGTTGGACAAGTTCCTGCGGGACGCAAACTCGCTCATGGGAAGCGGCGCAAAACCGACAAAGTTACGACCCGAAGTCATCGACATACAACGATCGAGAGACATGGCCGACAGTCACAAGGACGAAGTTACTGCGCTTTGTTTCCACCCGGAATACCCAGTCCTCCTGTCCTCGAGTACTTCGACCATTCTTTACTTACACCACATCGCCCCGACTGCGCACCCTACACCCAACCCCTTGTTGACTTCCGTGCAAGTCAAACAAGTACCCGTCCGACATGCCGAGTTTCTCGGCCCCAGTGGAGACAAGATCTTCTTCGCAGGCCGCCGGCGCTTCATCCACTCCTGGGACTTGCCGACAGGCCAAGTTCAGAAGACCGAGAAGCTTCAGGGCCATCACTTGGAGCAGAGGACATGGGAACGTTTCAAGCTCAGCCCTTGCGGGAGGTGGCTGGGCATGATTGCGACGACCCGAAAAGGAGGCGGCGCCATCAACATTGTAAACGTAAACACGATGCAGTGGATTGCTGCTGCTCGATTGGATAGCAGGGGAGGCATTGCCGACTTCCAGTGGTGGAAGTCTGGAAACGGTCTGACCATTCTCGGCAAGGGAGGTCAGGTCGGCGAATGGAGCATGGCATCGAGGCGTTTCTTAGCAATCTGGAACGATGAGGGTTCCGTTGGCGGCACCGTCATCGCCCTCGGAGGGCGGAATGGACCCAAACTCCTGGGCGGCGACCGATGGGTGGCCATTGGATCAAATAGTGGTGTCATGAACGTTTACAACCGCGAAGACCTGATTCTGCCCTCGACGGATGATGAGCTCGAGCTCAAGGAGAGGCCTGAGCCCACTCGGAGGTTCGAGCAGCTGACGACACCGGTTACGTTCTTGACCTTCAGCCCAGATGGACAGATTCTAGCATTCGGAAGCGGACACAAGAAGGATGCCCTTCGTCTTGCACATCTACCAAGCTGCACAGTCTACCGAAACTGGCCCACGGCACAAACGCCGCTGGGTCGCATCACAGCAGTGGCGTTTGGAAGCAAGAGCGATTCGCTGGCAGTCGGCAACGACACAGGGAAAATCAGGTTATGGGAGATCAGGAGCTAGTCGTCGATACCAAAGCCAATACATGAACATTCCAACGCGCAGTCTGGCCACTCGTACTCATGCCATCATCCCATTGCTTACTCTGTCAATGTGATCCCTGCGAACATATCTGCCATCTCCCTGACCTCTTTTGCGCCAACCTTGCTCTCTTGCAGCTTGGGGTTGAATATGTGCGCGAGCAACTGGCGGAGCGGACTGCCGTCCTCCACCTGGTTCCGAGGATAGATCTTGCGCGAGCGCAGCGTATACTGCGACAGCTCGTGCTGGCTCTTGAATCGATGCACGCGCGTTCCCTGCTTGACCGCGTCGAGGAAATCATGGATGTTGACCCAGACTTTCCGGAGCTTCTGTAATCCCAGCACATGGGGTTAGCCTCTATGCCCTCGGCACTCACGCCGGCGAGGGCCTCCTGGCACGTTACCTTGCGACACTGCGTCTTGCTCTTGAACTCGAAGTTGTCGAAGCCGAGGTCTCGCATCAGCTGCTGCCAGTTCTCGGGCTGGCCGTCCTTCCAGTACTCGTTCCAGCGTCTCACGATCTTCGCGGCCTTCGGCTTGGGCGTGGCTTGGAGTCCAGCCACTTGGTTGTGGGAGCCCGTGTTCTTCTTCATTGTGAGCACCATTATCGAGATCAAGCTTGCTCGGAAGCGCTTTGTCTTAGTGCTCGGGTGAAGTGATAGTCAGAAGTATGAACATGCTTGAGAACCACCGGTGGCTAGAGTGTAGTGTGGCGAGTCTGGTGTGCGAGGAGGTTAGAGAACGCAACAAATAGAGAGCCACAAGTAGTCACCGGCGACCACCTCCTTAGGTACCCCGTCAACGGACCCCTGAAGTTCTTTGGTTGGATGAAACACCTGACAAAAGTGGAATATGCCGACGGCCATTGGCGAGGAACCATTTCAGGCGAAAGTTAGATTCATGATAGTCAGGCTACAAGTGACGCAGAAACAGCCGGCGTTTTCCAGGGCTTTCAGTGTTGCTAGCACAATGACCGACATACAAACTGCTGGCTTCCCGAGACATGAAAGACCCGTGTCAGATTCTGGAAGAGCTAGCTGCTATCTGTAACCTGAGGCTTAAGAAATTGAATTTTCACAATGGATTTAAGTGGTTTATTATATCAATACTTCCTCCCTCCCCAGCTGTGCAGAAAACCTGGCTTAGACGGGACATCAATCTATCCGCGTAGAATTGCAACATGCCGCAACTTGCCGCCAACCTAATGCTAGATGCTTGAGACTTCGTCCCGACCCTGCTCAATATCTGTACCAGCGGAGTCACATGTTGTCCATTCCTTATCTTCCGAATGTACCCATGGGTCATCCGTGCCATCATGCAAATGATACACGTTCTGGTCGTGGTTCTTCTCGTCGGGACCTCACCTGCCTGGTCTTACGAGCGTGGACTGATATCACCAGAGGTTTCCTCCTCGGTTCTGGTTACGAGCAGGAATTCAAAGCAATCCAAGTCCCACTCCAGACTGGTGGGCCGAGTCGCATCACTCTGCGCACAAAGGCACAGATTAAGAGATGGAGTGTCGTCCTGCACCCTGAGCGACTCTGGCTGGGACAAGTTCCCAAACTCCCCGACTTCGACCAAGGGAAGTTCGCTCTGGTGGTAGACGATCACATCTGGTACCCCACAGCCCGAACCAAAGGTCTCTGCGCCGTCCTCCGGGTACATCTGTAGATACCGCCGTCTGCGGGAGTAATACAACACGAGCGACACCTTAGAGCCATCTCAGCTCACTATTTAGACATTGGGCTGTATGTGTTGAAAGATGTTCCGTGGTATGATTGGGCTAACATAAGTGTGGAAGAGGTAGTCAATCGTTTGGCCTTGACCCTTACAAGGCGATGGATGCATTTGGGACGATGGAATCTGGTTATCAACTGAAATTAAGTAGAGTGACATTTCCTAGAGATGCAACTGGCTTGTAATGCCATTGATGTTGATGAGTATACCTGTTGACTCCCGAGACGATTATTATGAACTCAGCTCGAGGAAGGACGGCCATGAATTGCGGCCATGAGAACGACCGTTCACCTAGCCAGCTGGCTGTAATCTATCGAAATAGTTTTACGGCCTTCTCATAACATGTAGAAGGACTACTTTTGACTTTTGATAAAGAAGCACATATTTGGCTTTGGTGTGTGTTAAACGAGACTCGGGTCTATACGGTTGCTGGTTAGTTTAAGCACAGCGACAAAGAGAATTCGGGCCGGCGTCCTGTCCCGAGTCAAAAATCCTAGGCTTTCTTGTCCTATTGCCGTGCGCCTCAGGTCTCTTGACGGACACCCAATCGCAGGCCAGCGTTAGCCCTGTGGAAACTCATGGGTCAATTGACAGTGTGCTGCGGTAAAGACTATTTCGATGGGCTGGCGACATTGCATTCGGATGATTTTTCCCCCTTATAGTAATGCGTACAAGTGCAGAGCTTCGGCTTATCATGATAAAAAGCGCATATCCCCTGCGCCCTGCCATGCGCAAAGGAGCCCGGGTTGTTAGCAGCTGAAGGTGGGAAGCGACTGGCGGCGCAGCATAGGCTTACTCCAACTGTAATAACTCCAATCTGCCAGTCTGCCTGCAGCCGTGGCAGTGCTCAAGGGGCGTCACGGCAGGCTCGGGTTTAACCTCCTTGATGACCGCGGAGGCGCCAATCCTCAGCCGCATATCCATCTGCATATGGTGGTCGTCACCATCATTCGGGGGAGGAAATCCTCATTGAACGCTTACATGGTGAACTACTACTGCTACTTGCTGCTTTCCACAAATCTCGGAACTGTGCTCGAGAGAGGCTACTTCGTGAGGGATCGACATGTCTATCCCCGTAGGCCTTCAGATAGGGCTTGAGCTGACCAATTTTGTCGCTCCCTTGACCAAGACCGCATTCAGGTTGGGATCCCTCGCTGTACGAGAGGCAATTGAGCGTTCTGGCTCCGATGAGTTGACCGAATTGAAACTTGCCCACATCCTAGGCCGGCATCGCCTGGACGATGTGATAGCAACGCATTTTCGCGATATTGTATCCCGGTCTAGCAGTACCCCTCTCTCACACTTCATGAAAGAATTGGTATTAGAGAGCGGCTCGGGTCCCACGGTCACGCAAGCATTGACGTGTGGCAACCCAGCCCTGCTGTCGATGGTCATTCAAGTGTCGTTTTTGGCGTGGTCCCACGAACATCAATCGCTATCGCAGGCTCTGACACAGGCCATCGATGATATGCTCATTGAGAGCAGGGCGGCGACCAGCCACGGATTGAATTATGTGTCGCTACTCGGAACCGTTTTGGCTTGCCAACAGCAGACTGCGGGGTTTTCATGGGCGCACCACTATGCTGCTATTGAGGACAAGATCTTGAAGGAGCTGAAAGCTCGTTCCACGCAGGAGCGCCCTGCAAAGCGACGCAAGTCTCGTGGTGGTCAGTCCGCCAAACCTGTCCACCAACAATCCCTCTCAGATAGAGCGATGCCATATGTCATTCTACGTGGCCTCATCAAATCTCTTGACTCCGTTCAGAGATTTCCCGAGGACTGCATATTGCAGCTCTCTTGCGATCGAGGTATTTCCTCAGTTGTGCTTTGGTGCTACCACATCCTGGGCATCAGTGTGCTGGTGCGACTGTCCGATACGCTCGTGCATTTTGGAGCCGGGCCCTATAATGTAACGATTGAGTCGTGCAATTCATTGGAGGTCTCTGCGGTTCTTCTCCAGCGGGCATCGGAGAATGTACCGGTGTTCACGTTGAACCGGGATGATGCTGACCCCTACATCCGCTGTGATCAACGAAAGGAAGCCAGAGGCTTTCTACGGCAGATCCTGACATCTCATGGCATAGAAGGTGACGAGTTGATTGGTTATGGGAAAGGGCTCGTCTCAAAATGTATAAATCACTTTGATATCAACTCAAGTCCGCCGAGTGATGATACCATCAAGGTTGCATCTCTGAGTCACTTATCCCAGGATACTGAAGATTTAGATGAGTACGACACAATTCAGCCTGCTTCTCTCAACCAGTCATCACAGAATAGCGAAGACTCGAATACACTCGAACAAAACGTGGATTATGCGTCTACCAATTACTTTTTGCGACCTAAGATCCTCCGAGCAGCTTCTTTTCTTCTCGACATCGATACTGATGATTTGTGTGACGACACGATCGAGCTGGTTAGCATCAGTCGCAAGAGAAACATTTCTTGGTCAGCAATCGTTGCCGTTGTCTACGCTTTTGCTAAAGTGGGAGACCTGACTGGGTGCGAACTGATGCCGCTTTCCCTGGACACATTCGAGGACCTTAGCACGGAAACTCAAAGCATCACTGACAGTGAGGGACTTCTTCGGCAAGCCGTGCCTGACACTCTCCAGTGTTTCGATCTGGTCTGCCGCTTATTACTTGGAAGTCGGTTCACAAAGGAGTATGTGTCAAGGGCAATTCTGATCAGTTCCCACGGCTGGAGCGTCTTCTTGGATATCATGGAGGCATCTGATCCCACGGATGCGGCTAGTGGTAGCTTGCACATAAAACCTGGCGTACCCGCACGGGACGGTATTCGAAAGGCGCGGATAATTGATGGAATGACTGATTTTGGTATCGATGCCACCCGAGAGCTTTTGTTTAACTCTGAGCCCCGCATCTCATTCTGGCCTGGGGTGTGGACTGCCAAGGTTGTTGGCACACATATCGGATACCATGGACAGGACGCCTTTACAGTGGTGCAAAGCTACGACTGGGCTCACAGCGGCCAAGTATGCAAAAAGTGGCGACTTGGGTTTCGTGAAAAGCAAGACATGTGCGTGAAGTTGCAGATACTAAGAAAATGTCCCTGCGAGACGGGACAGTCTGAGGTTGAGAGACGACGCGTAATCGATAGGCACTTGACTTGGCCGGTGGCTGCAAAGATGGAGAATGATACCACACAGACTTACGTCGTGAAACATCCTGAGGATGAGTGGAACGCCTCTCGAATACCTGAAAGAATCTTCCGCTGTCAGGACGTCTGGTATTTCTATGTTACCGGCGATGGTGCGGCGAGATGGCTGGGCTTGGACAATCTCGACCGATTATCATTGGAGGTTAACGACTACCCCATAATAGCTCGTGGCAAGGGCTGTTGCGTGTCTTGCGCCATGAAAGTGGTGAAGGGCAAAGCTTTGGTCTTGTTATAAGGACTGCATCATAACCAGAAGAACTTGCAGCTGGATGTGCATAAGCGTGACGGGGAGGAAGACGAGGTCAGGTATAACCAATCTATTGCCAAGCGGGGGCTTCAGCCAATGCAAAGTTAAGTCTTGTCTTCAGCATCAGATAGTCAAAGACAGGGGGATATGCTTCGGAGCTTTCTCATGCGGTTGCGTGACGTCTTCGCACGCCTGCCATTTGTCGTAATAATTGGATAACTATTCGGGGCAACAGCCTTTGTTCACAACCGTCACGCCAACGACACGAGAGTTGAAAGTGTTTATAAACCAAGGCAACGGAGTATCAAAGATTGCCCACCTATTTAAAAAGAAATTCAATTAAATAGGTACACAATTATATCCACATTACAAACTATCGATAGAATTTATAGCCAGATCAAGAGCACCACGCTACTAACTGCAGCTACTAATCCACCAATTAGCCCACCAACAACACGTCTGCCCGCTCCTGCTCTGGCCGTCTCGGTATTATTTGGTGTTGATGTTGAAATTGTAGCCGACGGATTATTTCCGCCACCATGAACATTTCCGTTCCCATACAGAATCTCCGTTCCGTTATCAGTCCTCTCCCCAACGAGCACAAAGTCACGCACTACGCCCCTGCCGGCCGCCAAAAGGGCAGTCTCGCGCGCACTACACGTCTCGAAAACATCCCAGACGTAACACAACGGTTTGTTTGGGGGTGGAATCGCGTTCTTGATGCCGAAAGAACTGGACGGGCCGCTGCTGGCTCTAAAGCTGTTAGACTGGCCTGTAGCGATATCAGTGCGGGCGAGAGTGCGCGTGAAGATTGCGTGTGCTGTTTCGGGTTGGTAATATGGTGCTAGAAATCATAGAGAGTCAGTTCTGGGAAAGAGGGGGTATTTCAGGTGAGGGAGAAGGCCGTACCTGCATGACCGGCATCAAAAACACGGACGAAAGAAAGACCGCCGTATTCTCTCACCACTCCCCCTTTGTACGAGCTGTTCGTGAATAAATCTGTGTATCCTGCAGCGCGAAACCCTGCGGATACAGACGAGTTGATTGCGAGGCTGATTTGCTCTCCCCCGAGCCCTGCATCAGGTTAGAAATCTTGAGCTCTCTGTTCCAACCCACGTGATAGCACCATAAACAGACGGAGGGACGGAACGCAGGCTTACAATTGCATTGATAATCAGCGTCGCCATACATCAGCATGACTCGCGTGCCGGCGTCGAGCAACTGGCCCAATTCGGCGAGACTTTTTCCTCGAATAAAGTCGCCTGTCGAATCAAAAGCCGTCTTGACAGCCGCCGAGAAGCCTGTAAAGTTGAGAGGGACACCTAGATCTTGTTGCGTTTCGCGCATATTCAAGTAGCCGGCAGCGAACTTAGGCGGGAATGGGTTGGGCTTCGGCTGGGTGATATCGAAGAGGTCGCGCTATTTCAGTTACAACACGAAGTTCAGCATGTGGACTACATAACATTGGGCGGAAAGGGAAAGGGGGATAACAAAACTCACACCCTTAGTCTGGAACGGCTGCATCTTGGATGCGGCCTTGTCACTTCCAAAACAGAACATGAATGCTGCCGCGCATGCATCGTTGACTTCTTTGACGGATCCCCATTCGTGCGGATCAAGCTCGTCGCCCAAGGCGCGGCACTTCTCGGATAGGCGTATACACTCTGGGACAACAGCCCGCGCGGCCTTATACTCAGTCTCGTTGATGGCTTGGATCCCGTACGTGTTGTTAAATGCAAATTCGGGATAAAGTGGCGTCTGCACAATATTATCAATGCACGCATTGACCAGTCCCAAGGCATCGACGGTAATAGGAATCGCGTGTTTCGACATATTGGACTGCGACGAGCGGAGCAGTGAGTTTTGGGCCGCGATGTGCGACGCAAGAGCCGGGGCGTAATGTCCGCCGTATGACTCGCCCCAGATAGATAAAGTTTTGTTAGGAGGGCTATATTCGGGAAATCTATTTTTTCACTCAATCTTCAGTGTTCTGGGCAGAGAGGGGAAGAAAGAAAGAACAAGTGAACTCACTCTTGCAGCCAGCTCTGTAGGAACCACCACATCGCCCTCGCCGATGAGGCCGTGGTATTTACGGTCTGGGAAGGCTTCTGTGACGGAAATATCCCCGGAAGTGCGTTCAAATCGTCCCCGCCAACTACCGAAGCATTGCTCTTCGTAACTAAGAACGGTGAAAGCGTCTCGTTGACGGTCCCTGTCACAAGCTCATCGTAGGAGAAACCGACTTGCACGGGCTGGTCAAGATACAGCATGTTCGCGCCGGAGTTCCAGCTCCACTCATTCAACTTTGTCGTCTTAGAATCCTCGAGCACGATACACGGTCCATTTGAGCCCAGCGCAGCGACGACCGACGGCGAGCCAGGCCCGCCCTGCAGCCACAACGAGAGAGGTGCATTCTGACTGTTGGGGGACCGTGCAGAAAAGAACCAAAAGAACGAGTGAATCGGGAAGGGTTGTCCCGGTATGGTGCCCGGCGGGAGGTTGACGTAGCCAGCAAACGACTTAACGCCCGGGGTAGTCTCACATATATGTGTCTGTTCGATAAGGGGTTATTATGGGAGACCAGCGAATTAGGGAGTTTCGAAGGCTTGCCTGCTTGTAAGAGATCGAGAAACCCGGGAAGAGACCGCTAGAGATGGTCTTCAGGTCCTTAGCGGGCTCCGGGAGGAGAGCTCCTGAGCCAACGGTAAGTAGGCCCAGGGCCACGGTAGACGCAGCGCATAGTCGCATACTTGATGTCTCAGAAGTACTGCAACTTTGGTGAGAGATTAGATGAAGTCCAATTACATCAGAAGGGGCAAAACAGAGCAATCTCTCATATTTATAATCAGAACCGGACTCGTTAGCCAACATCTGTGTTCCTCGATTCGCAAGTCGTGGAAATTGACTTGGCATTCAGGAGTATACGACTGAGGCACAGCCATGGCAGATCTCATGATTCGTTGCGGCCAAGACAAAACACAGACAGCAACTCGGCACTGGATGATCACCCTAGTCTCCCGAATTAGAGTGACTGGGTCGTTTTGAGAGAGACCCCTGGGCCACTCGCTGGTTCGGACTCGCCCCACAATTACACGGGAAGCCTGAAACCAATAAGGTATAGTGGAGGATTCCTACGCTGATGTGAGACCGAGTCCGAACCAGTCGCAGAGGTCGTCGTGCTGCACTTGGTAGACAGAGCAAGCGCCAGTCCGGGTGTCCATCACGGGAAGTCTTTAAATGAAAATCAGACAGACGCCATGTCCAAGCTTCTTTTCGCACCAAAGCGGACGCTGCGACAAATCTCAGACAAAGACGGACTGTCGAAGGAAGCACTGGCAAACATTGTGGCTAAGTTCCCTGAACAAGAGACCTACGAGACAGAGTTCGAATACTTCTGGAGTGGGCCAAAAGGCATCGCCTACTTGTTCCTCCATGCTTCTATAGCACGCCTGGGCAAATACATACCTAACCGCCAACGGACGCACAATCATTGTGATTGACTGGGCCGCCAGACTGTGCAAGTTCTGTTGACTGCAGTAGGTAAGGCAAGTATTGGGCTCACCCTCGCGCACTGCGTAACCCAGTTGTGTAGTCCAGAGGTTCAAGGTGCTAGGGGCACCTATAGTAGTGGCAAGGCAGCTCTCCCCGCACGTCATTGGGGCGGATGCGCACACTATCAATACTGTCTTACTATTTTACGTGGATGATTTTTCCTGGCAAGGCGCAAAATCTTGAAAGCGAAGCTACAAGAGATTCTACGGCCACATGAGTTTGCATACGGTCTACCCTCAAACGCGGAATTCCACGCAACTCTCTCCTCGAAAGCAATTAGACGCGAGGCTGGTCGCGTTGACTTACTCAAAATACAGTTGAGAAAGCTCTTAGTGTTGCAGCGAAAACCAATATCAGCGGATTCGGCACCGAAAGAGTGATTGACATGGCAATGGCACGATCAGGTATTGCTTCAGCGCATCGTAATAAGCCTACAACTAACGTTACGCTCTAGATTTCATTAACAACTTTATATATTAAAACCTAGCTGTCGATAACTGCCTTGTATCTGACATCCCTACCATCCTTACGCCATCCATGGGGCCTCGAATGAGCGAAGAACATCTCAAAGAGCAGGCCTCTGAATCTGAGGATGTCCAATCGGGAAAGGCAGACTTTGCGGAACGAGGCGAGCTTAAAAGAAGGTTCAAAGAAATGCCAGAAGTCTGGCGTACAAGCAAGAGCAGATTCGTTTTGGAGTTGCGGCAATCGCCCTGTCCCAACCCAACCCATCCTGCATCCAATTGACGTACACATGCAGTGCTCCCAAGTGCCTATTAACAGTGGTAAGACCCGTAGGTCTGCCTTGCAAGCAGGCTTCGCTGTCTCTGGCCCTTAGCCACAGCACCTTCTCAGCAACCTAACGCATAATGACTGACGGCACTGGGCCAAGCACCCTTTTGCAGACGGATCATGAGGTCACCCGGGGTTTCTTCTGTCAGAGTTGTGCATAAAACGTTCAACAAGTGGACACGATGAGCCGGCGGAATATCGTGCGCTACACCGTCGTAAGTCAGGTCCACCAGTGTTATACAGAATGTTCATCTTAGTCTATGCCTCCGACATTGGAAAGCTAAGCTGGCTTCGTCTTCCTCTCGCACCCAGGGACGGCATGTTAGAGTTCTGCTTCTTGTCTGGTCTCCTAGTATGCTGCCTTAGGTCCGAAGTACGACCTCTCGGAAAGCTATCCCACGTCCAATGGTTGCATAATCCCTCCATACACTGCGCCTTGAACTGTCCCCCAAAGCTAGCACACGGCCTCAATCAGTTGGTCAGTTCGATCATCCTGCCAATGACCATTTGCGGTGTTCAAGAAGCTCACTCGAATCCAGTCTACGACCAGTTAAGCTGGGAGGTGGAATTAATTAGGTGGAATAATTTAACGATCGTCGAGGAAGACGTCGAAAATGGTTTAAAATCAAAGTTACATAGTTCCATGCACCTATCGTAAGCCGAATGCCACAGCACCATGTAATCTGCATGCAATGAATTGAAATGCAAGATGGCAGGGTTTATTTGTAATTAGAGGATTCTAAACCTGGTAAGCGTCTGTCACGACTGTGCCCAAGGGTGGTATATGACGTAGGTGGCTGCTCACACAACAACGTTTACATATACGTACCCGAGACCCTGATCTACAACCCTTCAGTCTTGATAGCAGCCGGCAAGAATGTTGTTTCAATTGCTATGTATCGTGGCGCTCGCGGCCAGCTCAGTGGAGACCCGCAGACTTCCTTCTAGCGCCTTCGCTGTGCCAGGAACCAATGCGACCTATGATTATGTAGGCAAGTCACCAATTGTCCCTTCAACACATACACGAGAATGCTGACCCTCTTTAGTGATCGGAGGCGGCACGGCAGGACTCGCCATAGCGGCGCGTCTAGCCCCCAACTTCTCCGTCGCCGTGGTCGAGGCCGGCGGAGTTTATGAGACGGACAACGGCAACCAGAGCGTAGTGCCCTATTACGCGCTGACTATGCCGCTACTGTCTTCAGACGCGGCGACGTATTTACGCCAGCCTCTGGTGGATTGGAGCTTGGTCTCCGTCCCGCAACCGGGAGCCGGCGGGCGCAAGATTCACTACGCTCGAGGCAAAACGCTCGGCGGCAGCTCTGCGCTCAATACGCTGGCGTATCTGCGCGGGTCTAAGGGAACCTACGACTGGTGGGCTGAATTGGTCGGCGATGAGAGCTATCGCTGGGATAATGTGCTGCCGTTCTTTCGGAAGAGCTGTCAGTTTACGCCGCCCGATCTGGAGAAGCGGAACGCGGCCAACGCGACGCCGTACTGGGACCCGGATACGTGCGGTGTTGGTGGTGGACCTCTGCAGGTGTCTTTTGCTAATTGGGTCGACCCGACTATAGCGTGGCTCGCAAAAGCACTGCAGGGCATTGGAATGCCGCTGGGCCCAACAGGCCTGAACGCTGGTTTACTAAACGGTCTGGGTGATTTCGTTTCGTCAACTATTGACCCGCGCCATGCGACTCGTTGTTCGTCGGCTGCGAGTTACCTGCTTGAGGCCATCGAGGAGACTGAGTTAATGGTGTATCCGCATACACAAGCGACCAAGATACTGTTCCAAGATGGGAAGGCCATGGGCGTGGTAGTCGACACGCAAGGGCTTGAATACACATTGAATGCAACCAAAGAGGTTATTCTGTCGGCCGGCAGCATCCACTCTCCCCAGCTTTTGATGATCTCGGGTAAGACATTTGTCACTTGACTCCTTCAGTATTCGCACTGACGCAGCCTCGATATAGGTATTGGCCCCATGAGCACCCTTCAGTCTCTCGGCATCCCCGTAATCAAGGATCTTCCGGGTGTCGGACAGAATCTCTGGGAACAACTCGCCCTCAACGTACAACAGGGGGTTAATACCTCAGCCAGCACCACCTTTGTCAGCTCCCCCGATCCAGCCGTACGACAAGACATCCTACGCCAATACCTCGACGACCAGGCCGGGCCTTTCAGTGCAGCAGGCGGTTATTCCTCCTTCGAGAAGATCCCCACCTCTCTACGCTCCAACTTTTCCCAGTCCACGATAGACAAGCTCGCAGATTTCCCCCCAGACTGGCCCGAAATACAATACGTCCCGTTCGGTATCCCGTCCGGCTTAGTAGATCCCCCAACCATCGGCGCCTTTACTGCAACACTGTTGGCGCCGCTGTCCCGCGGCAACGTCACCATCACCTCCCCCAGCGTCAAGGAACCCCCCGTCATCGACCTGGGCTGGCTCTCGGACCCGGGCGATGGTGAGGTCGCCGTGGCGGCACTTAAGCGCTGTCGCGAGGCCTGGGCTGATCCGTCGACTGCCTCTATCCAGGTCGGGCCCGAGATCGCACCTGGTGTGCATGCCGCGACGGATGAGCAGCTTCTGGACTATGTTCGGCAGACGGCCACGACGGTTTGGCATGCGAGTGGCACGTGCAAGATGGGGCATAGCGACGGTAGCGATGCCATGGCCGTGGTGGATTCGCAGGCGAGGGTGTTTGGCGTACAGGGTCTGCGTGTAGTAGATGCGAGTGTGATCCCGTTTGCCGTGCCGGCGAATCCGCAGGGCACGGTGTATATGTTGGCTGAGAAGATTGCGGACGCGATACTTGGGGCGTGATCAAATACACGAACGAGCATGTATATGTTACAGTTTTGTGCCTCCACTCTTTCTAATGATGGGCATATACTATCTATGTGGTTATTAGCGATTAGGCACAACCTACCTAATGCCAATTCAGGATAAATATCAAATACTTTACAGAAAAATAGTATGCAAATTCGTCAAAAATGCATCGAAGTGAAAAGAAAACATTTTAGTGTAACAAAGCCGAAAAAATGCATAGATCAAACAGAAGCTGCTGTTGGATGAGGCTGCCCAAAAAAAAAAAAAAAAAAAAAAAAACTGGAAAGGAGGTGCTTTACTCAGTACCTCTATGGTCATTTTCAAGGCCTATGTTCGGCGGTGGAATCTTTGACAAGCCTGTACACTTAAATAAGATTAGTTTTATCCGCATACCCCGAGAGACAACGTTAACAAATTCCTTTTAAAAAAAAGGCTCAAAGGTGAACCAAACATGGAAGGATCGTTCTCTGCATCGAATCTTTTCATCAGGCTTTAATTGCTCGCAATGCACGCGGTGGAAGCTGTAACGCGATTTTCGCAAGGTGAGGTTACATAACCGTGCCTCATTTTTGGACGTAGCGTAGGCATGGAGGTTTCCATTTTCCCGACTCCCCAAAGCTCCAGTCTTAGGCAGCTCCATGCCAACGACAGCCAGCGAAACAGCCACAAAAGTGCTTTGTAAATTAGATCCTGGTGCTAGCCGGTCGCCATTCAGCAGTGCCGCAACTCTAGGACGAATCGCGGGTGGACCCTGGACGCCAGCGGCCCGGGATTAGCATCCACAGCCGACCGACGCAGTAGTCAGAATTGCGCCTCAGCAACATGCGGCCCGTATGTTCTTCAGCTGGCGGCTGCGTCTCACCGTATAGCCCATTTGGCCCCGTATACACTGGTGCTTAACTACCTGATTCGTATGTACCAGGCTGATGTTGGATGTGTATAGTATACGTGATCAAACGGAAACAGATATAAGACGCTGCCCTCTCCAGGTGAATCTCTTAACTTACTCTCATCATCCTCATCAGCATCCAACCCATTTTAAGTCTTATAGATCTCTTCTAGTTTCTTTTTTCCTTCCATCTCCTTGACACATTCGCTCATACAGAGTACCTACTTCCTCATCATGCGTGCCTCTGCCATTGTCGCCACAGCTGCCGCCATTGCCAGTACGGCATACGCTGCCCCTAGCGCCACCATCTTTGTCGAGACGAAGGGCGTAGCTGGCGGTGGTTTCGGGAATGTGAGCATCACCGTGCCTATTGACACTGTCTACACCAACCAGAAGGCTTTGTCCCAGGTTGGGACGCTGTACCTGACGGCGGCCGACGGTGTCCCCGTGCAAAGCGTTACCTGCACGCCGTACCAGGGTACAGACGGCACCGGCTCGGGTGGCAAGCCCTTCACTTTCGGCACTCCATCGCGATTGTCCACCAATGTCGTTCAGGTTGGCAGCATTGTCTGCAAGTTGACTAGCTCGACGACCTCCATCGGTGGGACAACCACCAGCGCTGGGATAACTTTACCAGCTCCCACCACCACCCCTTTCGCCAATCCCGACGCCACTGACCGTCCCGCGGCGACTGGCACTGGTACCGGATCCACGGGCAGCGGTTCTGGCGGTAATGGCAATGGCAATGCTGGCACCACGCTCGCAACTACCGCCACAACTGCAACGGCCTCGACTCCCTCGGACACCTCCACCCCGGCCAAGGGCGGTGCCATCGGCCGCGACCTCCCTGACATGTCGGCACTTGTCTTGGGAGCAGTTGGTCTTATCTTCGCCATGTAACTGTGGCACTTCATAGAACGGTGATAGTAGAATATGGATTGGGTTTAGGTTTTGTTTTATAATATCTTTGTGGAAGGAAGTTGTCACGGCAGCTGGGTTCAATTGTGTTGGTAGGGTCTCATAGACCTTCCGGCCCCGTACCACCTACGCTACAAGCTTATTCTCCAGTCTGCTGCCCTATGGGAGCAGGGGCAAGACTCAGTCTTGTAATCTACCACATCATACAGTTGAATACACCAATTGTACCTGACCTTCGGCCCTCTTGTGACAGAAATACAAGGCTATTATCTTTCAACGCTATAGAACATTATTTTTTAAAATCTTGATAGCACTAATTTCTTTTGTAATTAAACCCTTTAGGATTAATTTAGTTTTATTTTAATTTTTTAAAATAAAACTAAATTAATAAGCCTCATCAGCTATCCTCTCCAGCAACCTTTGATAGCTACTACGACAGTATTCGCAGAAACAGAAACGAAATCCTCTCAATAGTCTTCAAATCCTGATTCAAAATCTTTAAACCTGCCTTCCACTATATCTCTCACTCTTACCCTTGCCTCCGTTGGTTCTAGGCTTGTAGCACCTCTAATGCAGGATCTCACGAAGTTAACAAGAGTTCAATGGAGGAACCTGTAGAGTGCACCTTAGCTCCGAAAAAATTAACTTTCCGAGACCGCGCAACCTTCCCAATGGGCGACGTTCAGATCTTCGACGGGAAAATGAAAATTTGCTATGGCGGTGAGGAAGTCTTTACGAAGATACACTCTCTCGACATTCCAGGTCTGCCTCAGCCTTTCAAGTCCACATTCTTTGTTGGAGGTGGGAGAAACCTCCTAAGTTTACACGGAAAAATCAAAATCATCGATAAATAGAAAGGAACGACTTTCGACTCTTTCCTCTCCTCATTTTTATAGGCTTATTTCCAGTACAAGGATCACGCTTCGGGAACCGGAAACCCTGGTTAGATGCAATACAGCAAAACTGGCAGGGCACCCTGTAATGTTGGAAAGTGGGACGAGCCGAGCAAAGGACGTAAGACTTCTGAACTGGACTGCTGGTTCTAGTGTTAGAAGAGAAATACATGTGTGGGAGTGGAGACCGGCAAGCAGAGAGACCGTTCAGCACCTGAAGTGGAATACTCCTGTACACCAGTACTTGTGTTGGACGTTCAGTTGCTTATTACTTAAAGTCGTCGTCTAATTACCGAGAGATTTTGTTTGATGGCAACAACGTCGATCTTGTAGTATGTTCATGCAATTTGTCCGAATCAACCATGCACCGGGTATTCGGAACATCATTCACTCGTCTCGTTTGTGCCATGTGACGTCAACCCCATTCAGTGAGACAGTGAAGCTGTTCCGCTGAGACCAATCCAAGACCCGCATCAACGGTAAATCTTTGTGTGCCCCTCTTATATCCATTCTTACTACTTAATGTGATCTATTTTGTGACGAAAAAAGTCGCTGGTTCCGGTACTTCACATATCGGAAAGGATATGTCACTGCTCATGGCGTACGGGAAAGAGAAAATCTTCAGCATTAGTACGTCTGTCTACTCTGGGGAAAATGACTTCTGCATCAATCCCTTTTTCTCGGCTCGAAATATTATCTAACGCGCGGGCGCATGGAGAGCCGAGGGCTCAGAAGATAACAAGCGTGAACTGTAAGCCTTCCAGCCCTATTTGTCCGCGGTCACTGTGTAGTCTGACAATACCAGTGACGGTAAGTTTGGCTACAAAGTTGTGATCGCGATTATGGAGGGGATGGCGCTTGAGACGCCAGAGTAGAACCGGGAACATGCAACTCCGGATGGAGGAAAGGGAGGCAAGGAACGCAAATCTTGTAAGACAACGGGTTCTTCCACGGTTTAGGAGCTGGTCAACTGGTGACATAGCCTTGGACCCCTGGACCCCTATTCTCCCAACGATGCCTTTGGTGCAGGCACTGGTGTCAGCTTCATACAGCATGGGTGATCATGTCTCGCTAGCCCACGAGAGGCGAGGCCAAGATCGGCCTGCGTGCATCGTTGGGTTTTGTGGCTTTGCGGAACTTGCCTTGCCAATCAGCGTTATCCATTTTAGCCACCGACGGAGGGTCATGTCACTACTCTCGTGGTAGACCCAGAAGTAGTCTCCATTATCAAGCCTGAGTGTCTAACCATACGTGAATTTTATATTCCCAGTTCGCAAATGACTTGGTAGTGTTATATGCAACCCCAATAAAACTGAAGAAACCCCCTGACGATCCTCGCCCGCGGGGTAGCGGACCACAGACTGCAGCTGGCCGCCTTTTCTGCTATCATTGGCCAAGCCAAAGCGCCACAGAATATTCTAACTCGTAGGCAGAGTTGAGCCTCTGAGACTTCCAGTAGACGCCACAGACGTGTGACACCTAGATAAATTCGTGCAACGTAAGGTGTCTGCCCACGGCAAGGCAGACCCCCAGACCATAGGCGCAGGTTATTATTTCGAAATGGCACCAAAGTCTCAGCCTTGTACAGTGATGGGCAGTAATGATCGTCCTGTTTCTGTGAGACTCTTTGAAAAAGTGCCTTTCCAGTATACCCTGTGCAGCATTCGGTGTCCTATTAGTACGAAGGATGTCCAAATCAGTGCGGTCATAAGAGTTCCAGGCCATGTCTTTGGGAGAGCTCGTCGTCTATAAAGCCCGCTGACATCTATCTCATTCGCAGATAGAATCCGTTTGCTCATACATCACGACTCTTTCTAACTAGCTGTCACTCCTCAAAATCGTATAAGTCAATACTATTATCACCATGCTGTGCACTAATAACTTATTGTACTTTGCCCTCGTGGCTCTTGCTTCATCAGAAGTCCAGGCTATCAGCGTAGGGTTCTGGGCAACATTCGATGAACTAGCTCCAAGTAACAATACAGCCTCGCAATCGATTGGGCTTTATCAGGGGCTAGATTATCGAGGCGTTAGTAAGTTTCTAGTCTCCAGGCTTAATTTATGGTTCAAGTTCGACTTGGGACGCCAATTTTTGCCTTGCATTCCTTTCCACATTAACTGACGTGAAGTCACCCAGAGGTCGTTCGCCCCGGTCAAGGCGGAATTCTTCTCTCCGGGGTCAATCCTCAAAGTTCACCCAACGTTGGCGCATATGATTCAACTACAGCCGTGGATGGCCTCCCACAGCTGACTCTTCGATATCCTACTTCGGTTTACACAAGCTTCATTCTTAGCTCCTTCTACTTTGGATGCGTCTTGGGCCCACCTGATGCCATAGCTTCTGTTGCCGTCGGCTGCAATGTCACGGCTATTGGATACTATAGGGATAGGGAAGCTACGAGGAATTCATTCAAGTTTGTTCCGGATTCTCCCGGGGCAGTCCAGAAGATGGCGAGAGCTGATTTGGAGCGCCAATTCATTGGCATAGACACACTCCATTTTGAAACCGACTATGCAGCAGCTGGAGTTGGTTCTACATTCCTGGATAATATCGAATACTCAAATAGCTACGGAAGCCCCCCACCGCCATTCACTTCACCTGTTCCGTCCGAAGCGCCAAGCAGTACTACCCAAACCGTGGAACCAACTTCCGCGGCGTCCGTCGAGCCAACATTGGGCTATCCTATTGGACCACGGCCTAGTTCATATGTGGGCAGCCCACCAGGGCCGGGGGTGAGTTATCCCCGGTCGACTTTGAAAACAAGTACATCAACACAACTTGCGACGGGCGGGGGCTCGTCAGCCTACCATGTGGGAACCCCGACTGCCACCGCGAGCAAGGTTCGAAGAGACGTGGCAGCAACGACAGTACCATCTTCATGGTCCACTTCAGCCGTAGATACTCCAGTGTGGTTAGTCCCCGATTTAGGGTGGTCAACATTACAGATGGACACCCCGACTTGGATAGTATCGACTGTCACAACTCCAAGCCCTAGCCCTGTCAGACTCAGAAGGGAGTGGCACGGCTAAGGCTGTGTGTGTCAGAGAGTGGAAGCGCATGAGTGTTTCCCGAAACATCCGAACTCCGAATAGATCTTTGGTGATTAGTAGAAAGACATCAAAAAGAACAAGGTTTTCTGCAATATCCGTTGACACCAAGTCCGTGTCGAAATATCTTCGTAGATAGTTTGACAATCATAATGCTAGACTGTTGGGAAGATGCCAGGACTGACAGTGACCTGCCACAGGGGTATGCAAATTAGATTATCTTAGGTATACGCTACATGACACCAACCAAATAATAGAAGCGAGAGCCCAAGCGTTGAAGACTACCAATTCACAGTTCAGCTCGTCTGAGCATTGTGTCAGATGCGAATATCCCCTAAACTTGCCGACGACCAGCGATTCAGTTCACCGTGACATAATGATGTCGGCGAGGGGCCCTGTAGGCATACTACGTCTCAGAAGCAACACTCTTCGAGGAGGTGGCTATAATCCTGCCAGGTCTACGTGGGGAAGCTTGAGGCTAGTACATAAAAAGGGGAGAAGCGAAATGACAAATCGCGACAGAGTCAGCTTGGGTTTAAGTATACACGAGTTCGCCCAATGCAAGAAGTGCTACTGCTGCGGGCACTGTGACGATTACTGCTACTACTGCTCCATTCATAAGCACCGGGCACCATCATCACCAGTATAGACGAGTCCATAGCTAGTACGACGTCGACCATCTCCGCTGGCGGCACAGCTCCGAGTACGGTAATGATATAAATATTGGACTTACACGGCAGATATGTGGGTCACCACAGGTAACTAGAAGGCAGCTGTATCGTATCACACTTGTCCATGGGGTAGCCCACTATACTCATCTCCGTCGAGGTCCTATAGTGCCCTGAGCGTCATCACCGAGTCGGGTGCAAGCAAGGTAGCACAACCACCCCTTCAAGGGCAGTGTTCACTAACCGCGATCTGCCTCATTCTCCCCTTTGTCCTAACCCTCGGCCAAATTCTGCTAGCGGTAGCCACCCGGGCCACCCCCAAGCCCTCGTCGACGACCCAAGGGCATCGCCGGGCCCACCCCACAGCCCATATCGCCAATATAGCCTCACACAGCCTCTCGTCGTCCCAACAGCAGCAGAACCATCTGTCCTGCCCGGTTGGATCCTATCACCAATCGGCCTGGTTAGCTCAATCGGTAGAGCGTGAGACTCTTAATCTCAAGGCTGCGGGTTCGACCCCCGCATCGGGCTCAATTCCCGATGCACCTCGGAGCACCGAGGTATATCGATCTTCTCTTTTTGGTTCTTTGTCTCGCTTTCCTGGGAACGGGGAACGGGGAGGGAGAGACGAGGCTTGGTTGGGACTGGGACTGGGACTGGGACTGGGACTGGTTAGGATTGTGCTGTTCCTATGAACAGTATCCAACTACTTTACGGGTCACATACACTATAGCTTGCTTCTCCCGTATATAAGGCTCTGGCGGTTCAGTCGAGCAGGTTCCATTTTGTTGTTCCGCGCAACATTGGAACTCCGTTTCAGTGACTGCACATGGACATCTCAGTCTTTACGCGGTTGAGGACGGAAGTATCACAGATTGCAAAAAGACACAGGCTGAAGTGTTGAGACTTCTCTTGGCCCATCTTCAGTTGAGAAGCTAACGGTATCGTACATCGTTCAGTATTCGTAAAGTTTTCCCATTCCCATAAGACACCGTCCTTCCGTCACTCGGGTATCTTTCTAAACTTTTGACTTTTTGTCGTTTTCAGTCTCCGGTTGCAACGCAATCCTTCACCACGCATCCTATTCCGAGGTCCGCATTTAGTGGTGGAAAAGTCGGACGTTCTGCTCGACAAAGACAATGCCGAGCTTCTCGGCTGTCTCGTAGACTGCGGTATCGTTCTGGCTGCCGCCAGGGGCCGCAATGTACTTGACGCCTGACCGGTGTGCGCGGTACACGTTGTCGATGAAGGGGAACTGGGACTGGTCAGCCAACGTGACGACAACAACAACAACCACAAAACGGAGGAAGCAAACTTACAAAGGCGTCACTGGAGACGGCGACGTCGCCCAGCTTGCTGGACCAGTCCTCGCGCTCGGCCTCGGTGAAGGCGGCGGGCACCTCCTCAAAGACAGCCTCGAACTGCTCCCGCTCGGGACCAGACTTGGGGAGCTCGCCGCTGACCAACAGATCAATGGCGTTGCTCTTGTCGGGCCGCTTGGTGCCCTTCTTCCACTTGATGCCGAGCACTCTGGGGTGGAATCGGAACCACCAGTTGTCGGCCTTGTCGCCGGCAAGACGAGTGCAGTGGATGCGCGATTGCTGACCGGCACCAAGTCCAATGACTTGACCGTCCTTGGCATAGCAGACGGAGTTGCTCTGGGTGTACTTCAGGGCAATAGTAGCGACGGTCAAATCGCGAGCGGCACCCTCCGGCAAGGTAAAGTCCTTGGGCGTGACAGTGCGGCTGAAGGACCTGGGGGAGATCTCGACGTCGTTACGGTGCTGCTGCAGAGTCACACCGTAGACGGTCCTGGTCTCGGTGGGCTCCGGGGTGTACTCGGGGTCGATCTGGAGCACGAGGTACTTGCCACCCTTCTTCTTCTTGAGGATCTCGAGTGCGGCATCCTCGTAGCCAGGCGCAATCACACCGTCCGAGACCTCCTTGGAGATGATGCTGGCAGTGGGCACATCCACAACGTCGCTGAGGGCGATGATGTCGCCGAAGCTGCTCATGCGGTCGGCGCCACGAGCCCTGGCATACGCCTGGGCAAGACCCGAGGTCTCGATGCCCTGGATGTCGTCGACAAAGTACACCTTGCGCTCCTCGGGGCTCAAGGGCACGCCGATGGCAGCACCGGCGGGAGAGACGTGCTTGAAGCTGGCGGCGGCAGGCTTGCCAAGGGCGGCCTTGAGCTCCTTGACCAAGGGCCAGCTGTTCAGGGCGTCCAGCAGGTTGATGTAGCCCGGCGAGCCGTTGAGGGCCTTGAAGGGAAGCTTGGTGGACGACTTCATGAAGGCAGCGGCGGGCTTCTGGTGGGGGTTGGCGCCGTAGCGCAGGGTGGCGTACTGCTGGCCATCGGCAGCGTAGCGGGCACGGAAGAAAGCCGAGATGTTATCGTCGTAGTCGGCCGTGTGCTCGAAGGCCTTGAGGGCGTACCGGTTGCGGCTGGCCTCCTTGATCTCGCCGGCCTCAAGCTCCTTGAGGAACTCGGCGTAGTCGTTGGGGTCGCTGAGGATGGTAACGCGGGAGTGGTTCTTGGCGGCGGCGCGGATCAGGGTGACACCGCCAATGTCAATCTCCTCGACGGCCTCGGGGACGGTGACGTTGGGCTTGGCAATGGTCTCCTTGAAGGGGTACAGGTTGCAGACGACGTAGTCGACCTTGTCAATATGCTGCTCGGCGAGGTCCTTCTCGTCCGAGGCGAGGTTGCGGGCCAGGATGCCGGCGTGGACAGCAGGGTGCAGGGTCTTGACGCGGCCAGCGAGCATCTCGGGAGCCTTGGTGATGGCTGAGATGTCCCTGCAATTTTCAAAAAAAGTTTGTAAGTATTCGGTGCATCTCGCGTGGTGGGCGGATGAGCAGAGAACAACCAAAACGGAGGCCTCGAGGGCGGTGCAAGACAAGACATGAATCCTTACTCGACAGGAAAGCCAGACTCCCTAATCATCTTGGCCGTGCCTCCCGAAGCCAGGATGCGGACATTCTGCTGGACGAGACCCTTGGCCAGGTCGAGCAGGCCGGTCTTGTCGAAGACGGAGACGATTGCGATTCTCTGAGCCATCTCGGGAGCGGGGGGGTGACTGAAGCCCTGTGAGGTCTTTTGAGGGGTTGGAAGAGGTGCTCGGGGTAGGCGAGCGAGCGAGCAAGCAATCAATCAATCAATCGATCAATCGGGTCGGATCGATCAAGAGTGAGCCACAGGAGACAGGAGGTGGTTGATTTTGCTTCGCTTCGTCTGTCCACACTTATCACCTCGATCGGGTTTCCCACCCCTCACTAAAACTTATGATGTCTTTTTTTTTTCTCCCTATTAGTTGGCGGGGTACGGAGCTGTTCGGCGAGGATTGGATTTGCAATTTTGCTCGGGCGGCAGGGATCACAGCGCGGGGCAGCTTCTCAGTGGCTCCTGGCGGACCCACCCTGCTGTTCCGCTACCCGTTGGGCTGGAAAAGGGAAAATCTACGCGCAGAAAGTGGCTCTGAAGGATCCAACACAGGCGGTGCCCGGGCCGCTGCCGGCCTCCAGCTATTTCAGGGTTGGCGCTGACACCCGTCCCCGGGCCGGCCACCGTCGTCCGCTGCAGGGCCCTGAACTGCTGCCCCTCCTTGGCAACCCAGCGCCCAGCTCTAGCACGTCGTCGCGTCTGGTCTCCAGGTTACCGCCCATTAAACGCGTCCACCCATACCCATACCCATACCCATACCTACCTGTAGGTATTCAGCTGGCCCAGCCCATACGTACCCGTCACCGTCCACCGCCACGCTTCCTCCGCACCGACAAGACCAAAGCCTCCCTAGCCACCCGCCAGCTCAAGCCCAATTGTAGACGCCTTCGGTCAGATGTACGGAGATCTAGGTAACAAGCTCGTAAGCAACGGCCGGCCCTCTCCTCGGTGAAATCCAGCACCAGCTGGAATATGTAGTCGCGCAAAGAGTATACTCACCCGTGCCCGCCAGGTTCATCATGCGAAACGGGCCCAGAATCTGGCATATCTGCCACCGTACCAGACCGAACTCGTCCGCGCCGTGACGCGCGAGGTGCGCGACCTCGACAAGGACCTGGCCAGCATCCTGGAATCCTTCCAGGGCAGTTTCGAGCCTCATGCCGACGAGGCCAAATCATGCACCATGCTGGTCAACCATCTCTCCATGCGGCGCAACAAGCGGTGCCTGCTCGCCTACCACCGCACCCGGACCGACAAGCTCGAGGAACTGGTCTGGAAAGGAGAAGACGTCGTGGACCTCCCCGGCCAGCAGGTGTCCGGGAACCAAGGTGCTGCCGACGCCGGCTCCAGCAGCTTGAGCCCGCAGGAGGAGGATTACGTTCGCCAGTACAGCGATCTTCTGGCAGCCTACAAGGGCCAATGGACCGACATAGACTTGACCGGCAGCCTGGAGCCGCCGAGGGATCTCTTCATTGACGTGCGCGTCCTGAAAGACGCCGGCGAGATCCAGACCGAATATGGGTGAGTCAGGCGATATCCCATCTATTCATCCCTGTTTATATCTGCATTCACCTACTAATGCACTGCGACAGCGCTATCACGTTGACAAAGAACAGCCAATTTTTTGTTCGGCAGGGCGATGTTGAGCGTCTGATAGCACAAGGCTACCTGCAGAAGCTTGGCTGATTCCCCGTACTCTTTTGCGGATGCTCATCGCTGGCTGCGGTCGTAGTGGCTTGAGCTCATGTCGGCTATGCGGAAGAGCCTGCAGCATATACGCGCGGTGCTCCAACGGCTCGCACGGCTCGCCGTGGGGTGCCATGCTCTGGGCCATGCGAGTATCTCACCACACAGCCAAGGGGTTGGACGTATTTTTGGCGCCGATGTGATCCGATATCGCGACTTTCTCACACCATATAGCGTGACCTGGCCGCCAGTCTGCAAGCATCAACAACTACTAGGACGACAGGTAGCAGGCGTCTTACCACCAGTTCGTCGTCGTTAGATATGAGTTCAGCCGGCCTGTCAGCTAACTCCAGCTTGCAAACTCACTCACTAGAAGCTGAGCTTGAACCAGATCTCAATGCCTACAGGAAATGGAACACCTGTCTGCATCGGCTATTCGCTATGTCCGCAGAAATTTATTCCCAGGATTGGGTATTGTTCAAGCGAATACGGCGAGGGCTTCGGATTGCAACGTGTAGATGTGATGCAGATCCATTTGTCTTACACCATCTGCACGGATACACACCCCAGGTCGTGCACAGTATCACAGTATATTGCATCCTCCCCCTCTGTGGGGGTCCAACGGTCTTCAATGTACATACAGAGATCAATATCAAAAGCGTGCCATCTGACGTGGAAAACTTTTGATACTTGCATGGTGAAGCATTATAGTCTTCAAAGGGCCGTCCCGATGGGTTCTTGGCATCGATCCTTATAGACGGACGAATCCTAACCGTTGTCCGTACGTAAAACGAAACTAGGATCGAGCAAGTCCCCAGGAGCTGCCATGCATCAGTGGGGTTTCGGCTTGGCGATTGGCGATTGGAGTACCTATTCTTTCAACGTCCACTTTCTACCCCTGCTATACGGCTATACTCGGTTGTGACCCGGAGGCAACCGTCCCTCATCACACAGATGCTCCAGAGCGACAATGGCAGCGAATAGCGCAGCCAGAGGTGCCTCGAGCACCTTCGAGCGTCAGCGGCAATATGGTCTTGCACAGTTCTCCGCGGACGATGGACCGGAGAAACAGAGAATGAGCCGGGAGACACAGAAGAACTAAAAGTTTCCAACCAGCAGCTCGCACCGTCTCCAACTAACCCCCGCAATCCAGCCGTGCGTCGCAACCTGCAGCAGGGATTGCATCATGCAGCCGGCATCCACAATTTCCAAGCACGAGGGACGCTCTGGACCTCTATTTGCAGATCGGTGGCATGTATTCTTTGAGCCGCGTTTGGGGGTTTATGCTCCTGTATCAACACACCCTCAGGCCAGGTGTGATATGTCACACAAGGAGGCACGCGTTCTTGAGGGGATTTCCATCGTGGCACGGCCGCCTTGTTGCTCGCGTCGCACTGCAGCTAGTGATGTCCCTAGCGACCTAGACCGGAAGGGCCTCCCAAGCCTCCCGGCATTTCGCCTTGCAGACTGACGTTGCCATGAGAGCGAACGCCATTTCTCTGCGTCCGGTTACGCAGCCCTACCTGGAACCTGGAAGATCGCAGCAAACCTTGGCCAGCCGCCAGCACCAGCAACGTTGGAACACAGCGACCCCGCACTAGACAGAGCGATTCGGGACTGAGGTTCGGAGTGTGCGAGGTATTATACTGTGAGACAGGTAGAACAGCACCTCTCTAAACCTGGCATAGAGAGACGTGGTATGCAGAGAGCAAACTTTGATCGAGAGAGCGTGCTGACAACCGCATCCACTGCCGTTCAGCTGCGGCACTCGGCCGGGTATCCCTTCCCTTACAGGATTGGCTACAGGGCTAGACCGGGGGGTCGTCATCGGCGCCGAACGCTGCTGAATCCCTGCCCCATCGTGATGAATTTTTGTCGCCCATCAGTCGCTTCCGGCCTGGCCTCGTCCCTGGATATGTTCCACTTGCGAGCAGCGCGCGGGGCCACCACATGCAAATTTGTTTGGGCCACCAGACGGGTACTAAGACGAGAGCTTCCCAACTGCTCCGGGCCTAGAAAGTCGACCATGAACAAGGTTTCTCGGTCTCGTTAATAATCTCCCCCACTGCGGTAGCTAGACGGCCTGGCTCTGCCAAACACTGAGCTTCGTTCTTCTGTATCGCCAAGTTTACGTTTCACCCAACGCGAAGCTCTCTCCATGCTTAGGCTCCTATAGTTACGCTCTGCTTCT
Source organism: Neoarthrinium moseri (assembly GCF_022829205.1). Classification (NCBI taxonomy): domain Eukaryota; kingdom Fungi; phylum Ascomycota; class Sordariomycetes; order Amphisphaeriales; family Apiosporaceae; genus Neoarthrinium; species Neoarthrinium moseri. The sequence goes on along the minus strand of NW_026055123.1, from coordinate 391,345 downwards.
ATGCCTTGCCTTCTGGCTCCGGTGTCGTCCCTCACTTAGAGTTTCTGGCCTACGCCAGGTAGCCAGACCAGACTTTTACACCTAGCTGTCCTTGATGCGCAGAGACTCGACAGACCTGAGCTTGCGCTCGCGTTGAGTTCCATCGTGTCGCCATGTCCGCGACTCCCTTCGGATTCTCCTCATGGAGGAAGAGGTCTCCCTCCGCGGCCTCCCGCTCGGCCTCGCAGGACATCCCAGGCGCAGCAGCCAGCCCGGGCCAGGTCTCGAGGCTTGCGAATCCTGACGCCAGACTGTTATCATCTTCCGTCAGCTCGGCGGGCCACCGGGAGCCAACAAGGTCCTTCATCCCCGGTTCCGCAAGGGACCACCTATGCAAGTGCCCGCCCAACCACGCAGCCGATGCCATTGCCCACTAACAGTCGTTCCAGCTCCCGTCGATAGCGCGAGCTTTGCCCGCAGCGTCCGCGAAGACACCGCCGAGCTTGCCTCGTATGTCCTGTCCGATAAGAAGGATAAACGGAGCGCTTCCTTTCTGAGACGAAGGCCGTCCGATGCCTCATACCGCGAATACAACTCCTTGTCCCAACATGCGGCTGCAAACATAGGGAACTCGAACGACGAGAGTATAGCAGAGGTCTCGGAGCCTGGCTCGCCGGAGAGCGCCATTGAGGATATTCCTGATGAGGGGCCGTCTATACTGTCAAGCATGCTCAGGCACTCCCCACCGAAGGACGACAACACATCGACAACTGATGATACTTCCCCGAGCAAGGACAGAGGCCAATCTGGAAGGCAGCCAGGCCAACATCTGCAGAAGGACGATCCGATAGCTCCTGGAAGTCACAGGGCCAATGGGATGGGGGAGAGCACGCCACTACTCATCAGGACCAGCTCAAGCTATTCGCGGCCCCCGGACAGCCCAGACCTTACTGATGGCGACTTGAGTGATGTCGAAAGCCAGAAGACCCGCCCGCCGTCACGCTACCACAAATATGGCAGTATCAAGGATATCGCCCGGGACAGAGTCAGGGTTGCGTCGACCATGGTAAACCCAAAGACTTGGGACAAGCAGGCAATATGGCAGAACGTCGTGATGGAACCGCTAAGCTGTTTGCCATCAGTCGTCGTGGGTTTGCTACTCAATATCTTGGACGCTCTATCCTATGGTAGGTGAACCGACAACACTCATTCTACTCTGCATCTTACTGATACACTTGTGTAGGTATGATTCTGTTTCCTCTAGGAAACCCGATCTTTGCCAGTCTAGGACCGTCGGGTATATCCATCTTCTACGTCAGCACAATTGTATCGCAGATTACTTTCTCTCTAGGCAGCATATTCCGAGGTGGTGTCGGCTCAGAACTCGTAAGCCCACTTGAGTGATATACAGAGATCTATGTCACCAACTGACTTGTTACAGATTGAGGTCGTGCCGTTCTTCCATAGTATGGCTGCAACGATTACAGCCATTGTTGGCGAGGATCAGCCCGACGCTGTCATTGCTACCACGATAACATCATACGCCCTGAGCTCGATGTTGACCGGTATAATCTTCTGGCTGATGGGGAAATTCAAGCTGGGCTACATTGTTGGCTTCATTCCACGCCACATCCTCATTGGCTGCATTGGTGGTGTGGGTTGGTTCCTCATCCAGACTGGCTTTGAAGTATCTGCTCGCATCGAGGAGTTCCGATATGACCTGGACACCGTCCAGAGGCTGGGACAACCGGATACACTACCACTCTGGATCATCCCGCTCGCCTTAGCCGTCCTCCTTTTTGCTCTGCAGAAGAAGATCACTTCTCAGTATTTCTTGTCCATCTATATTCTCATGATACCCTTCATATTCTACTTCTTTGTCTTCTCTATTGACGAGCTTGTCCCCGAGAACCTGAGGGAGCATGGGTGGATCTTCGAAGCCCCAGAGGACAACGAGCCCTGGTACAGGTTCTGGACTTTGTATAGTGAGTTTCCATTGCTCAGCGCCTGGATCTTCAAGAATATTCGCTAACTCCAGGATCAGAATTTCATCTTGTACATTGGGGTGCCATCTTTGAGACACTTGGCGCCATGTTCGCCCTGACATTCTTCAGCCTGCTCCATGTGCCCATCAACGTGCCTGCGCTGGCCCAGTCCACCGGAGAAGACAATGCGGATCTCAACCGCGAGCTGAAGCTGCATGGGTACTCCAACTTCCTTTCTGGATGTGCAGGAAGTATCCAGAATTACTTGGTCTACGCAAACACATTGTTTTTCATCCGGTCTGGTGGTAACAGCCGCCTCGCTGGTCTGATGCTTGCTGCGCTGACGGCAGTGACTCTGGTCTTGGGCCCCAAAATGATTGGATTCATCCCGGTCATGATGGTTGGCACATTGATCTTCGTACTCGGATTTGAGCTTCTTTCGGATGCCCTCGTGGCTCCGAGACGCAAGCTCAAAGTGCTTGAATACCTTACGGTGAGTTGTTTATATCCGTGTTGTGTATTGCTGCGGGCTAATTTTATTCCAGATCATCGCTATCGTCCTGACAATGGGCATGTATGATTTTGTGGCAGGCATTTTTCTCGGCATGATTCTTGCCTTCGTCTCTGTTGTAGTGCACCAATCTAGTGTTTCTGCGATCCGCGCTTGCTACACAGGCGACCAGGTCGGCTCCATGGTTAGGAGGAACCCCTCGCAACACCATTACCTGCAAGATGTTGGCCGCCAGACTTATATCATCAAGCTGGTGGGCAATCTCTTCTTTGGGACGATCGTCGGAGTCCAAGAAAAGATCCGAAGTCTCATTGCGGATGACGTTTTCGCTGAGCATCCCATCAAGTACTTGATTATCGACCTTTGGCAAGTAACCGGCATCGACTACTCGGCTGCCGAGGGCTTCATGACAATCAGCAGACTGTTGCATAAGAAGGGCATCATCCTTCTCATCAGTGGGAAGGACGCTGAAAGCAGAATCGGACGGGATCTTCGAGCCGTGGGTCTTGGCGATGACGGGATTGAGGTCATGTTCATGCCTGATCTCAATTCAGCGCTGGAGAGCTGCGAGAACGAGCAGTTGAAAACATTCTATACTCAGCAGGAGGCGTTGCGAGTCACTCGATCAATGCCACCAAGCACGCTCGAAGTGCCGACCCCACAGAAGCCCGTGCAGCCTCTCGATCCGAACCAGTTTCTCTCCCAGTCTCCGAGGAGAGACTACCGACATGAGGTGGCAAAGAACGTACTCACCGAGCACGAGGTCAAACGCGCTTCACGTTGGCGCACTATTAGCGAGCCCCTTCGACTCATGCTCCAGATTTTCCACGACCTCAGTGACAAGAATGAGGATTTCTGGTACCGCGCAAAGCCTTACTTCGTACGGAGAGAATACAAGGCCGGCTCGGTGCTGTATCACAGGGGAGAACACGCAAACGGTTTCTACCTTCTTGAGGCAGGTGAATTACGCGCCGACTACGAGACTCCGCAGGGAAAGCTATCCGAGCCCATCGTCCAGGGCACCACCTGTGGTGAGTTGCCGTTCTTCTCACAGACCGACCGCACGGCAACCGTTCTTGCGGTGAAAGATTGCGTAGCGTGGGTCATGGATACGGAAAGCTGGGAAAGGCTACGCAGGGAGGAGAACGATGTCTACCAGGAACTGCTGAGCATCTCACTCAAGCTCACCACGGAGCGCATGAATGCGATGACCAACTACACCCTGGCAAACGCCAATTGAGAGCAATCAGCGGCATCGCGCCTATAGGCGATCAAGAGTAGATTGGATGTATTACGAGGAGCGAGTGCAAATACTCTTCCCAGCTGGTTATATTCAGGTATCACCATCATTTGCAAGCATGTCGGCGTTCGGGGGGCCATCATTGATATCCAAAAGCCATGAAGCAAGCGTAAATCTTCTTCAAGCGTTGCATTGGGCCAGCGATTTGTTGTCAAAAATAGACTGTTTCCTGGGTAGCAAGGCAGGTAGGGTAAAGTGTAATAAAAAGAGAAATTGGCTATGTGTGAAGAGAACAAGTCACAGTTGCGCTGTTTCTGTTGATGTGGCCGTCGTCTTTTAGTGGCACACGATCGAGATGTCGACTGCTGCAGGAACATGCGCCCGCTGCTGTCGCTTCCAGTTGCACAACGCACCCTGCAGCTGAACAGCAAATCACGTTATGATGAACGATGAGGCGCGCGGGAGCCAACGATAGGCTGGAGATCGTCAGGCCCCCTCAGCCAACAGCGGCCCACTCCGCCTACATCATCGGCCACCGATCACTCGGCAAAGGCAGCCGAAACGCTGCTCCGCACGAATCCCAGGGCCCGAAAAAAAGGAATCCAAACAAGTTTCTGGCGTCATTCAGTCAGACATGCAGGCATGCAGGCAAATCAGGCTTGCCTGGGGCGACACTCGGGCCATGTCTGCAGATTGCCATCCTCCTCTGGAGAGCCAGGCGAGTTTACGCGGGCTGTTAGTGCCAAACGCGTCAGCGCGCGCATCCTGGGGTTTAACTGAGACGCTTTAAGAACACCAAATTACCCCATCACCAGAAGATTCATGCTTCGCCCCCGGTCTCCGAAATTCATGCTCTCTTGACTTTCCTCTCGCTCCATGACTGACTGACTGACTGCCTGCCTGAGTGACCTGGAGAGGTAACGCGCGCCCAGCAGTCGTCGGCCTTACCGCCTGAGTTATCCCCGATCGGTACCCGAACAGCGCAACGACTCCACGACCCACGTACGTACTGCCTGCTGCTCTGTCTTCGGCTGGTGTGTCTGCCGCCCATTGGCTTAACTCGATTGAACAAGGTGAAATTCCGGCGCTCGCTGCCCCCATCGTTCTCAGCGCGATTGGAGCCAGGTTTTCTCCCCCGGCCACCTTGCGCTGGCATGAAAATTGGTTCACATTTTCGTGGACTAACCCCGACTGGTGTCTAATTATCGTCCCTGGCTTTCAAGAGATCCCGAGTCAGTCTGCCGGACTAGAACGCGGGAGCGATCTTCGACCCCAAGAAATGTTCGAACCCTGCCCTTGGTGGCTATCTCTTCTCATACTCACCCTGTCCTAGTTTATTTTTTTATGAAAAACATAACGTTCGCTAACCACTTGATACCTACCGTATCCCGACCTCTCACTCACTTCCAAATACAGTCGCGAAGCCTTGTCCTTTTGTCCTATGTTTGCGCCTCGTTGAGCGGGGGGTTATCCTGAGACGGGCTTCAGAAAAGATGGCAAGGGATTCGCCGAAGGAGGGCAAGACCGCGGTCTTTCCTAGCAAATTGAAGAGTTTCATGAGGGATGTGGCCAGTCTCAAGAGGTCACACAGCGGGAGCCAACGTCCGCAGACGGCGGAATCGGTCGTCTCCTCAGAGCAGGCGTGGAGCATCGAGACTGATTTTCCCGAAGAGCAGCCTCACAGCCATGCGGGCATCTCTGTCCAACTATCACTAAGTTTTGACTCGCCGCTCGACTTCTGCTGGAACCGCTGCTATAACAGCTCAGCCGACTTCAGGCCGAGCGAGCAGCTCCTCAGGGGCTTGGTCCGCAGGATCGACCATGGCTCGTATGAACTCATCACGCGCAAGGACCCCAACGCCTCCACGGCCACCAGAAGTGAAGGGAGGCCAAAGCCCAAGAGGTTTGAGATGACCTTCCAGATCAGCCAGAAGGGTTCGCTATGGGCCTCGAGGACGTACAAGTCGTATCAAAGAGCAGAGTTGAGCGCGGAGGCTATCAAGGAGATCATCTTATCATCGCATCGTCTGATCGGCCTGTTTCTGCGTCGGCATGATCCTGGTTTTGTTTGGAAAGATGGCCCGATACGCGATGAGATTCTCGAGGCCCCAGAGCTCTCTCCCTACCGAGTTGGCGGGATTCAACCTATGAACTGCGTCCCTCGATCACGTTTCCTGGAGGAGTCTCAAACATTTGAGGTGATACCCGGCTTTTCTCTCGAGCTCACCCTCACGAGCCGAAGCCAGCGCTGCAAGCCGCAATGGCAGAAGACCATACAGATTGACAGCGAGCAAACCACGCCCCTGAACCTAGCTGTGGCAGAGGCATTGTTTTCAAATGCATCCTACGCCATGGAGGCGGCTCTGAGACCTAGGAAGAAGGCGATCGAGGAACGCCATCGCCATCGCTGCGGATTCATCAGCGGGATCTGTCAACATTACGAAGACGATGCTACTGAGATCAGTTTACGCGTGAACAACAACCTTGGCCCAAAATTTGATCATCTTCATCGAACGATGTACAGCAAGCTTGTCCTGATAAGCCACCCCGAGGCTAAGGAAACTGTTGATCTTGTCAATAGCCTGGAACGCGCGATGGAAGATGCACGAGACAGCGCTGATCACACTACCAATGAAATCAACGACCTTGACTTTAGGATCGTGGAGTTGAGGGGTAAGGGATGGCATTTGGATGAGCCGTTGGTGTTCACATTAGGCCCTTCGGACTCCTACTCCCGGCGAAGTGTTCAAGCGATACTCGATCGGGTCCAATCTGGCGTGGCTGATACCCTGCGCGGAAATGCTGCTACAGTTCGAATGACTGCTGCCAAACGTGGCCACTTCATATTGGACAAAACACTCGTTGCTCGGGAACCGGCAGCAGCCTCGCATAGATGGGTCATACCCTCGAAGAGCAAGGCAAAGGTTGTCAGTCGCCTCAACCGTCGAATTCAACAAGATATCGACATGATCTGCAAAGATACATGTTCGCTCGACAATCTCGACGAGGTGGCAGCAGAGGAGGGCAAGTCTGCATTTAACCCTGACATGAGTTCAGCGTTTGACCAGAGCGAAATGGACACTTCTGAGCTTCGGCCTGAAACTCCATCAAGCCCTGTTGCTCAGACCCCAAAACACATGACCGGGACGCCTTTTACACCAACATTATCTCCGAGCCCGTGGATAACCCGGTCAAATGACCACCAGGACGTGCCGCTCTCGCCGGATGGAAGTGTCTTCTCAGACAAGAGCCGACGAGCATCTGTCATCTGCCCCAAAACCGGTGTTAGGGCTTTCCCACTCGTGCCCACCACCAGCTCGTACGGTTTCACAGACATGCCTGTTCTGAGCTCGCCAAAGCCGGAAGCAAAGCAACCAGAGGAGCCCACGAGCCCACCTACCGTGGACGATCTTCCTTCAGACCGCAAGGAGGGTCAAGCTATAAAGACTGCAGAAGCAGAGAATGTCTTGGAGAACTCTGAGAATAATCACGTCAAGAGTCAAGAGCTGGATCCCAACGACCAAGAGCCTAGAGCGGAGAACGCCGAGGCTCACGATTCTCAGACGCCGAGTGTCGGCGCTAAGGACGAATCTGAAGTGGAAGAGAGACGTGCGTCGACGATCACATTGGACTCGCACAAGAGGAAAGAAGCAGACGAACTGTCTCTGACTCCTTCTACACCAAGTCTAGTCTATGGTGGCGGTCATTCTGCGAGGAGCAGTATATTGTTTACTCCACATATACAAGCGGTCACTTCTGGTATGGACAGTGACCCGTTGGTTGCTCCTGGTACACCCGAAAGCCACATTGACGATCAGGTACCAGTCAGTCATGTCGAGTTGGAGTCTGATCAGAAGCCCCCGAAACTGAACCCCGGCGGGTCGCCCTCCAGAATGTCCAGCACAAACAAGCCCAGACCTGCGCCGTCTCCACTGCAACACCAAAGTCGCCATAGCGATGAGAGCAAACCAGAAGATTCAACCACTGTTGAGGTTGAAGACGTCAAACGTGGTGTCGAAGCAAGTGAAGGGTCACAGGAGCAAATGACACCTCCTACCGATCAAAGTCGAGATTTGTCAAGCGTTGCACAGGAAGCGGAAGTCAAGTCATCGCCCGGCCCGGCTTCTGTCGAAGCTGACTGGCCAGCCAGCTCCCCTAAGGCTGAGATTGATTCCCAAGGCGAGAAGAAGGCATTAGCTGCTGAAGCTCCCGTTGAGGAAGGACCCGTCGAGAAGCCACCGGCAGAGCAAAAACAAGTCAAGACTGGGCCTAATTTCTATCTGGATTCAGCCCCAAGCTCGAACAACAGCTCACCGGTTGTTGAGCAGGTTGCTGTAGCTCCCGTGGCAATTACCTTCACAGAGGAGCCGAGAACGCCTACAGACAATGTTGTTGACGGGATCGAGACACCCTCAGATGGATTCGCGCAGACTAGGCAAGACTTTGACTTCTCGTCCCCTTGGACCGTCTCTACTCCGTTCAGCGAAGATCGCAGATATGCGCATTTGGACGAGGCTATCGAGGACGACGAACGGACATCCCAGGACCCAGCTGGACACTCTACTAACCTACTAATCCCCCGATCAATGTCTTCTAGCCTGGTACGTCCGCCCTTCCGGACCCGGAAAAGCTCGTTCGGAAGCGCGGGCTTGCTCGGGTTCCGCTATGGTGAGCCACGGCTAATCGAGATTGGGTTGCGCAGGGCGCTGATGATACCGATTGGTGGAGGAGGCACGTTATCCCGGCCGAGGACGGCGACGTCTTTCTTTAACAGCATGAACTACGGCCGCGATGCGGCTTCATTGCCGCAGCGGCCCGCCAGTTCGGGGAAGGAGCTGGAACTGGCCAAGGGGCCGGCGAGCTCCGCCGGCAAGGAGGTCAACTATGGAGAGGTTGACATGGACCCGGGCGTCATGAAGAAGGCTGCTAGCTCGAACATGCTGCAGGACATGGTCCTGGTGCAGAGCAAGGATGAGGCCCGCAAGGATAAGAAGGAGATTAAGCCCGGAGAAGGGCACAGGAACAGAAGTGGCAGTCTAATGTTCTTGATTGCTGGCGCGACAATGGCCTCGCAGATGATTGGGAGTGGCTCTTCTTGAGAGCAGCAAGAGAAGCGAGCAAGTTGCCCTATGGACAACACGACACGAGACATGCCATGTGTTTCCTTTGTTGTATATGACCTGCATGACGAAGGCCGGCGTTGATATCATTTGCTTTTGCACGGCATATACCATCGGATGGGGATATGCGTGGGTACATACTTACACGCACGGTACATGCATACTTGGGAAGACACACGGGTAGATGGATTATGGGCACACATGGCAACGCGGTGGAATATACAATGCCTACTTAGTAATGATGACCTACACACGATACCTATCTTTACGGCAGTGATTAATGTAGTCCGACCCATTGCTTGACGTCAGATAAAAGGGGGCAGGAGTTGGAATCCACACGGGTGATCCACGCACAAGTGCGCACCCAGTTTTCCGGATCTGTCCATCTCATGGGCTATCAGTGGGGATCAGTTCTATACAGCTGATGCTGTGTGGCCAGGACGTATAGTCTAACTATAACCAGCCGCGAGTCGCGGGCCTTGTACGCCGACGATGCAAGCACCTTGCGATTGTCGGTCTTGCGATTGATTTGTATCCCACGTCAGTTCTTGATCTACGATAGCCTCCTTTCAGAACTCAGTGCTTGCAGCAGATCAATCGCGTAACATGCGCGCTCGGACTCAAGAAGATACGGTTTCACTACAATCGTGGTCCGTCCAGGACCGTACTCACTCATGCACCGTACCGTAATACATGATGGACGGTACATCGAGGCGATCGCGCCCAAGGCACAACCAGATAAATCAGCACAGCACTTCTGGATACTGGTACACCAGCAATTGCGTGCATGGCGATCCGCTGGCGGAACTTGCCGCTCTGATCTACGGTTTGTATGGGATATGCATCACTTGCCGTCTGCCATGTCCATGCCGCCGAGCGACTCGCTGATCACACGTCGTGCAACTCGAGTTCCGGCGTCTACCGTCCACAGCGAAACCGGGCTTGGGCACGGCGGCAGAGGTCCGAGGGTTTCTCAGCGTTTACCAATTATAGCCACTTTCTCTGCGTCTAGCTTGCGCAAAAAGCAAGTCGCAACACAACGTGGGCGTCTCGGTCTTTGGTGTCAATGAGCATGGGACTCAGCTGCAGGATCGAAGAAAGTGAAGAGAATAAAGACAACTTGTCATACGAGGAGAGAACGATGCTGGCGCTGCATCCAGGGCAGAGCGAAAGCCGAAAGGAAAGGCTTGATCAGGTGCTGCTGGTTGAAACATGTCGCGAATCGGACGAAACTCATGGGGTGCATCCTGGACAGAGGTAAGGATCGCGAGGCTGCCCAGCGGCCGTTGAAACGTCGCGCTCGGACGACATCGAAGCATCGGCGGCGTACCTGACGCTAAACCCCTTTCGTGCCCCCTCGAGAGGGAAGAAGCAAGGAAACATTGGCCAGGAGCTTCCGTTTCGAGATTCGCAAACAGTTCCTGCTATTGGTCCACAGCGTAGCCCTAAGCCAGCCGACGAGGAAACATGTCGGGCGAATCAAGGTGTAGGATTCGACGAGCCCCGAATGGCGTTGCAGTCAAGCTGACAGGAGGAGGCTGCTGGAGGCATTGATAGGGGGCTTCGAATGTGATGAACCAAAATAGGTAGGCGCCTGACGGATGCGGCTTTGCATCATTTGACAGAACAGACGGTTGAACTTTAGCGGCCGGCCGTGGCTGAGGCAGTCCAGATTAATCATCGCGAGGCTATAATTGGTACCGACTGGCTCAGGCAATGCTACGTCGAATTAGACTGGCAAGTAATTTTAAAATCGACCCGGATGCGCGTTGCAATTGGAAAGCCCACGGTGACCGGACGACGCTAGGCGATGAATTGTGCCTACATGGTGTGTACGAGAATGTGCATCTAATTATCGTCCATTCATTCCAGCAGGCTAGCCGTAGAAATATGAACCAACATCGCAATTATGGCGAGTTGGCCAATCCCTTGCGTTGCACAGAACCCTGGAAGACGCAATGGATCATGGGTTGCCTCACGAGCTGACGAGGACTCTGGACTACCTAGATCGCCAGGACGGATCCCCATCGGTCTTTGACCATCGATATCTCGAACTTGCGCATGATTGCAGGTCGCAACTTTGCTTTTTGCTGCAGCGCTCTGCGATCAGCGGCGGGCGATATCTTTAGCACGGTGCTAAAGCTTGCCGCGCGCTATCTTGGACTTTGGTGGCCGATCCATTTTCTTCAGCACAGACTCCTGAAACATGGACGAACTTGCGGTCATTGCTCTATCCACACGCATCCAGATTCGAGCCTGGGCGCTTCGCTTGTCCCCTGTCCTTGTCCATCTCTTTTTTTCCTTGCCCCCAAGGGTGTTGCTTCACTTGACTTTTCCGTTCATTCCCCTGCGCAGGGGTTGCAGGGACCGTAAACAGAGAGGCGAGGTGAAGGAGCAGTGGAAGCCGCATCCTGCAGTTGGAGGAGACAATCAAAAAGCCATCTGGCAAATGTGCGCATGCATGGCCTTCCATCCATCAACCCCGCGAAGATGGAAATGGGCAAGCCGCGAACACATCCAAGCCATCCGCTGTCAACTAATCGAAGATCATTTCCAGAAGTTATGCTGGTGGTGTTGTGCCTTGCAGCGGCTCTCCAGGATCCTGGAGCACGCCCGCCAGCCATTGGTCGGTGGGGCTTTGGGGACCTGCGAGAACATCAGATGGTGTTCGCCAATGCAGGGGGCACGGCGATAAGTAAAATTGCAGCATACCAAAACGGCGACCGGCTGGCCTGCAGCACGCACCGCTAGGGCGCCAAGACGAGCCCACGAGCCACTGGGGTGTCCGAGTGGAGGCCCTGCCCTGGACGGACCTGGAGACCCAGGGACGCAGAAGGGACCCAGATGGCGCTAGACCTGCCAGAACCGCTGCTCCAAGGCTCGCTAAAGATGAGCTTGAGGGACCACGGGCACGCGGAGCCTCTGGGGCCAAGGCAGATCAGGGGTCTATCGGCGGTCGAAATGGCGCACTGCGACTCTGGCCGCCGGCTCTGCCAATGAGAGCCCCGGCCGGGCTCCCTAGGCCGTCTTTGTCGGTAGATGAGTGCCAGGCTAGTGCTCGTCCTCTACTCTCCGTGCCTCTCCTGATGGTGCTCTGGCGTTCGACCCGTCGCTCGACCTCTCCAGCACAATTCATCCCCCTTTGCAAACCTCGTGTACACAGAGCGTTGGGAAAAGGCAATAATCTGCCCTCCACATTGCATTCCATTCCCGATTCTATCTGGTCTGGTCTGGGTCACGAGCCATCATCCAGACAAGGGGTTCTCTAGTGCTACTTCTAGCCTGCCTGGTACCGTCGCCATGGATCCCTCTCACCAACACTTCCCGCAGGAGCACGAGCACGAGCGCCGCCCCTCCGTGACGTCCAACTCTGATACTCCTGCTGCTTCATCTGATGTTTCTTCCTCCTCTTTCCCTTTCCCTACCCTACCAGACAGCTCCCTGGCCACGGGCCCTGCCTCGAGAAACACGCGGAATCTTGTCATCGATAGTTCGATAGCCAGGCCACCTCCCGGCGCACAGCTGATTCGACGCAAGCCGCTGTCGTCCTCGGCCTCTCCTATAGCCACGAGGTACTCGTCCGGCGAATACCTCACTATCGCCAGGGGACTTCCCCGGCCGGAGCAGAGATACTCGCGGTCCTTCTCGGTCGACAGCCCAACTGTCTACGACTTTCAGACTGCCAAAGTACAGGCAGTGACAGGTCTGCAGTCTACCGCGGTCAAGGTGGCGCCGCCAATCAAGGAGATAGACATAGGGTGAGTCAATGTCTCATTGGGCTGCAATCCAGTTGCAATGCCGAGCCAATGGCCAAATTTTTGGGAAAACGGCAATACTAAACGCGACTCATAAGCAGGAACTCTCCCGGAATCCAGGATTCCAACCCGCCTTCTCCCATGACGCCTGAGCCGGCTGTCATAGCGGGTGAAGTCAAACATCCCTTCTTGGCAGACCCCCAAGAGGACCACAACCCTGCAGCACCTCAAACGGAGCTCGCAGCTGGGCTGTCACAACACAGCAAACAAGATTCGGCCGAGGCGCAAGCTGACACTGCCGCTGCCGCTGACGCTGACGAGGATCCTCTGAGCGTTCTCGACGGTTATAATACCGATTCGTCCTATAATTCTAATTCTCATAATTCTAATATGTCATTGAACGTCGCCAGGAAACCCGGACCACCACATCTGAGTCTCGTACCAGTCGACACAGACACAGACACAGACACATCAGCTAGTCACCACGACGTCGTCAAGACACCTAATACAGACAAACCATTACCCAAGTCACCAGGCTCCGCTTCCAAGCTAGGCAACTTCTTCGGCTGGGGATCGCCATCGCCAGCATCGCCAGAGTTCTCCGACAAAGGCTTCTCTCCAATCTCTTCGCAATACGGGTTCTCCAAGTCCAACACCTTCCCAGATGCTTCTCCTGCTACTCTCAGACAGTCGTCGCATCTTGAAGCCCCCAGAGCATCGTCATTCGGATCCGGGAATTCGAGAGACTACTGCGATTCTTACCTCGCAACACCACCAGCTATCTCGCCGGCGGCCTCGGCCCAGATCGACGAGATGGAGGACGAGTTGAAGGCCATCTCGACCGAACTGGCTGCGTCCATTCGGCGCGAGATGGACCTAGAAGATCTTGTTGACAGATATCAAGCAGAAAGAGATAACCCTACCACGACCGGAAGTAAGAGAACTAGTGACTACTTCTCCGATTCCGGATACAGCTCCGCCAAGTTCAGCGACTATGATCAGTCAAGGGAAGAGATCGAGAAGATCCAACGGCGGTCAGAGCAGGAGAAGGCGCAGCTCAGGCTGGAGCTGACGACCAAGGTTCAGGATGAGAGGGCAAAGAGGCAACAGTTGGACGACCAGATCAAGGAGCTATCCGTCAGGGCCTCTCAGATTGATACTGCCCAGATGAACAACATGGACGCCACTGGTCGCGTAAAGGAACTGGAAGCGACCTGTGAGACCCTGCGAAGGAAGCTGTCCGAAGAACGCCAGGTCAAGGATAACTTCGAAGATCTGCTGTCGGCTCTCAGGGGTGAGCTTCAGAACGCCGCCAATGAGCGTGACAACCTGCGTGATGAGATTGTTCCCCAGCTGCGGGCTCGCGTCGAAGGTCTTGAAGGCCAGGCTTCAGAACTTGAGAAGATGAACTACGAATCGACTAAGATGCAACAGCAGCTACAGGCATTGCAGGTGGAGAATGACTCTTTGAGACAGGCCAAGGCGATGAGCAGCATCGCAGAGGATTCCACTTCCCAGTCTAACTCCCAGGTGAACTCTCGTCGCTCCAGCCTTGCCAGGTCGAACTCCATTACTGGTCCGCCGTCTGCATTCAAGATGTCAAGGGCGCCTGCTGGTCTCACGAGATCGAAGTCCGTCAAGACGACTGAATCCCGAGAGGCACTCTCGGACAGACTCAAGGACGTCGAAGAGCAAAGAGATGCTCTCCACCGAGCCCTCAAGGCGCTCCTCGAGCGTCAAGAGTGCCAGAACCGCGAGAATGAGAAAAAGATTCGGAGCCTTGAGGTGGAGCGCGACCGGCTGTTGACTAGCTCACCGCAGAAGGCTGGTTTCGCCAGGGAGGTCTCCCATCTCCGGGAAGAGATCAATGTACTACGCCGTAGGTCTGAGGAGGCACTCGAGCAGAAGTGGCAGGTCGAAAAGGGTCTTGCGGGATTGAAGATGGACCTCGACCGAGCTGAACAGGAGATTGCATCTCTAAGGAGCCTGCTTCAGGAGAAGGACATCCTGATCCCCGAGGCTTTTGCTCGCTCCAGCGGCAGCAGCGACGGACGGCCATCAGTTCCCGTCACATCGGAATCTCTGACTACTGCCTATGCCGACCTGCAGGCTGCGTACACGTCTGCATTGGGCCGTGTCAAGCAGCTTGAGCTTGGCTCGTCCCCTCAGGATGAGAAGACCATGCTTGCTATGCAGAAACTTGAGCAGAGTTTGCAATCAGTTGTATCAGAAAGGGATATACTACTCCAGGATGCATCTTCGTACAAGACACAGCTGGCTGCTCTTAAGGCTGGCGAGAAGAACTATCTCGAGAGCGAGAAGGTGCTTTCGGACGAGCTCTCCGAGTCTGCCCGCCGCGTGGAGGAGCTGGCAACCCAAGTTCGTCAGCAGTTGTCTAACAACCAGAACTTGCGCCAGCGCCTAGCCGACACGGTGGCTCGAGGCGATGCCGCGCAGAAGGCTAACGCCGAACGCATCACCGCCATGCAAGCCCGTCTGCGCACCCTTGAGGACCAAGTCATCGCTGCTCAGACAGCCTCAGATGAGCGTGTTGCTCGCCACGAGGAAGAGATCTCCACGCTCAAGGAAAGCCACAACCAGCAACTATCCCGACTCAGTGGCAACCTTCGGTCTCCCCGCACGTTCCCTCCAAAGTCTCCTATGTCGCCGCTCTTTGCCGGCTCCAGCGCAAGGTCGCCTCGTCTCAGCTCAACACGTTCCGGCCCTGCGATGAGCGTTGCGGATGAGACTCAAGTTGCCTCCTTGAGAGCCAAGGTACTGGAGCTCGAGAGAGCGCTCACACAAGCCGACGCAGACATGGAAGAGGTTGTAGGCCGCATGAACTCGGCTCAGATCGAGGTTCTGCAATTGCAGGAGGAGCGAGAGGCGGCCATGAGCCAGACGAGAAGGCTGGAGAGGGAGCTGCAGGCCGAGAAGGTGAAAGCCTTCGAGGACCGCTTCAAGTCGTTGCAGGTATAGAAGCCTTACGACGTGCCTGACGGCGCGGACGACGAGGTGGTCATTTCAAGCATTTACAGGTATTGGGCATCCACGGGACACTCAGGGCTAGTGCAGCAGTTCCGCGGGATGGGGTGCACGGCGTTGGCATAAAGATCTTGCCTTGCTTTTGTGGCTTACTGTTCATCGGGGATCGAGCCCGTCTTTTTTTGTATTATATATCGAAAGGCCTTGGTATATGTGCCGAACTGTATATCTAATGTCTTCTACCTAGTCTTAGTCTGTACTCATATAGGAGCTCGGGTGACAACCGAATACTTAGTACTCTAATAAGAGACCTATACAAGCACTTTGAACTTTTAGTGGAAATTCACTTGGTGTATATATATAATTGAGGGGATACCTATTCTCCTGTGGTAGGAATCCTGTCAGTCCATCCTTTGCACTAGGCTTCGGATGGATGCGGCTGTCAGTTCCAACGGCACGACTGGGCGCGGGTATCGGTGCTCTGATAAGGGTCATGCCATTTACGTTCGATCGTATGCACACGATTGGTTCCTGCATACGCCAAAAGCTGCGGTCTCCGGACTATGTGAGTCTATTGCGGGGGCCCACGCCTCACAGGGAAGTAGTGTCATTCAATGGTGTTGGCATATGACTCCCTATTCCCGGAGCCATCGGTGCTACACGATTCATTCAGAGATGTTAGGCGCCGATCCGAGTCGAGCTTTGCGGCCGCCCCATTGGCCGCCCTGCCTGGGTGCCCTCTTTGACGCATTTTCGCAAGAAGCCCATCCGACGGGGACGGTTGCCTCCGCCGCCTTAGACGTGAACTAGTCGATCTATTCAGCATCTCTCCTCCGGGGCCCCGCCATCTCCACCCCTTGGCATCGCCGAGCTTGCGACAGCTTGGGGAAGACGGCGACGACGAGGAACAACGCAGCGCGCAGCCAATGGTAAATGCCTTGCTGGCCAAGTGCCGAGGGTATTTTGCCAATGTCCGCTTGTCAGCTGCGATTCCGGCCAATGAGGCAGCCGACAGCATAGTCAACTCCTCCGCCCTGACGAATGATAGCCCGTGTGCCGCACCCAGGTATTCGGATCCCTATCCCGATGATCTACGCCGCCGCAAGCTGCTCGCTCCCCTCTTTCCGTTCCATCGGATCCTCCGCGGCGGACATCTCCCTGGCTCGATGACCCCCGGTAATTATGTCACTCTGCCTTGCAGGGACTCGATAAAGTCCGAGGGCCTCACGAAGGGTTTATCTATATACATACATGTATAGACTCGCTCATGAGCCGTCCAGCAGCTTCTAGACTTAATTACTGCCCTATCTCTCTCGCCGAGTAGACAAGATCGTGCTGCGATAAGAGTACCACCCGCAGCGTCGTCATAGTAGGACATTCCGCCATGGCTTCAGCTAAAAGCGGGGATTACCGTCTTGGTGTCGATGTTGGAGTATGTTGTATCTCCTGCTTCGAGCAAAATGTGATATGACTTGACTAATCTCGTTCCAGGGCACATTTACTGATGTCTGCGTTATCACACCTGATGGTGAAACCCTCCGAGCAAAGACGCCGTCTACACCCCAAGACCAGAGCGTGGGTGTCAAGGATGGTATCACCAAGGTACGAAAGTTGCTGAAGTCCAAGTATGACTGGGAAGGAGAGTTTTCATTCATCCATCATGGCAGCACCGTTGGTAAGTGGATATAACATGTACCCAGCGTTGAATGCCAACTGACACACATTTGAACAGCGACAAATGCGATCTTGGAGTCCAAAGGAGTCAAATCTGGGCTTGTAGTAACTGCGGGCTTCAAGGAGGTCCTCACCAACCGGAGGTGTCAGATTCCCGGAGGACTGGGAGGCTGGATCAGCTTCGTGCCACCGGAGCCCGTCGTGCCGCTGGAGCGGACAGTCCAATGCACCGGCCGTATCTCACCCAACGGCGAGGTGATCATCCCATTCGATGAGGCAGCACTGCGCAAAGACCTTGCGGACCTGAAGCGGCAGAAGCCCGAGGCCATCACCATTAGTTTGCTCAACTCGTACGTCAACGATGAGCACGAGAGGGCCGTGGAAAGGGTCGTGCGGGAGGAATTCGGCTCCGACATCGAGATCATCTGCTCCGCTGACGTCCTGCCCGAGGCCGGAGAATACGAGAGGACGGTCACGGCGTCGGCGAACGCTGTGGTCAAGCCGCTTGTGAAGCGGTACATGGAGGGATTGAAGAAGCTGCTACTGCCTGACAGCAAGACCATCCGAATCTTGAAGAGCGATGGCGCTCTGACGAGTCTTGAGTTGGCTGGAGAGTTACCCGTCAACCTGCTGATGTCCGGTCCCGCTGGTGGCGTCCAGGGTGTCGTCGATGTCATCTCGAAGCAGACCCCTTATAAGAATCTCATCACACTTGATAGTAGGTCACGCCGTTCAATCTTTTCTATGATTCTTGTGCTAATCAAAATGTTCTATAAAGTGGGCGGCACGTCAACCGACGTTGCTCTCATTGTCGACGGCAAGGCGGCTCTGAGAAGGGAGACAGTTGTGGATAAGTTGACCGTCCGCGCACCCTCTGTTGACGTGAGAACCGTCGGAGCCGGTGGCGGATCCATCGCCCAATATGTTGACCTCACAGCTAGCATGCGTGTTGGCCCAGAGTCCGCGGGGGCGTCGCCCGGGCCTGCTTGCTACCAGAAGGGCGGGAAGCAGCCTACGGTCACAGATGCCAACCTGGTTTTGGGCTATCTGCCTGAGACGCTGTTGGGCGGCGACTTTCAACTTGATGTGGCTGCGGCCGTTGCAGCAGTAGAGAGTGTGGCAGACCAGATGAGCATCAGCACCGAGGAGACCGCCGAGGGTATCGTCAACTTGGTCAATGAGACCATGTATGGCGCCCTTCGACAGGTTTCAGTTGAACAGGGCTACGATCCCCGGGACTTTGCTCTCGTAGCCTTCGGCGGTGCCGGACCTCTGCACGCCAACGCCGTCGGTAAACTCCTCGGCGCATGGCCGGTCGTCATCCCGCAGGCACCTGGTGTGCTGTGCGCGCAGGGTGACGCGACGACCAAACTCAGCCACTCCCAGTCAGTTTCTTTCATCAAGGGACTCTCGCAGACTTCGCATGAGGACCTGACTGGGGTCCTTGAGGGTCTTGGAAAGCAGTGCACGGAGAAGATGAATGCAGCTCTCGAAGGGTCGTCGTCTGAGAAGAAACTCACAGTCAAGTACGAGGCAGACCTCCGGTATAAGGGCCAAGCTCTTGATATTACGATCAACTTTAGCCCCGAGGAACTCGGCAACGGCAAAGAGGAGCTAGCAAAGACCCTGACAGAAAGATTCAACACCACTCACGAACTTCAATTTGGTTTCAAATTGGACGGCCTCGAATTCGAACTGGTCCGACTGGGCGCAACCGCTACGGACGCTTCCTCCCCTATCGTCTTCGCTGAGATCAACTCCGAGTCCGACGGCAAGCTGGTGGCGCCGCCCGAGGCTGCCCTCGTGAAGAAGAAGACCATCACAGTCGAAGGCAAGCAAGTAGAGGCTAAGTACTACGACCGCGCGGCTCTTAACAAGGCCGGCTACCGCATCGATGGACCTGCCGTCATCTCTGAGATGGACTCGAACACTCTCATCCTGCCTGGCTTCTATGGTGAAATCGATCAGATTGGTAACATCTTGATCCACCCGGCAGACGACTCAGTAGTCGCAAAGACGAAGACGTTCACTCCGGAAGCCGCCAAGGAGGAGGTGGCCAAGTCTCCGTTGATTCCCACGCTGGTCGGATCCGCGCTGCAGGCTATCAGAATCGAGATGGACACCCTGGTGCTCCGTTGCTCAATGTCACCGGGTATCCGTGAACAGCAAGACGAGTTCAATGTCGTGACCAACGCAAAGGGCCAAATGCTGGTTGGCCAGTTTGGCAGCTTCATCGGAGAGTTCCTGGAGGGCTGGAACCAGACCGGTGGAACCATCGAAGAAGGCGACATGTTCATGACCAACGATCCTTACTCAACAGCAGGTGCCATCAGCCATCTGAACGACGTGATCATTTTGCTGCCCATATTCTACAAGCACGAGCTGGTTGGCTGGTCCGCCAACTTTGGCCATCTTTCTGATGTGGGCGGCAAGGTGCCCGGAAGCATGTCTATCTCGTCGACCAGCTTATACGAGGACGGAGTGCAAATCCCTCCGGTCAAGTTGTACAAGAAGGGCGAGTACAACGCGGATGTCATGGACATCCTCTGCCGCAACTCACGCATGCCCAAATGGTACAAGTCCGACATCCAGGCCCTGATCTCATCCTGCCAGACCGCCGGCGCCCGCGTGTGCGAGACGATTGACAGATTCGGGCTCGAGCTGTACGAGGCGGCTTGCAACGAGCTCCTGCGCCGCAACCAGCTCGCCGTCTCCAAGCTCATAGAGACCCAGTTCGGCGACGAGGAAGCCGTGTTCACGGATTTCGTCGACGACGACGGCGCCGGCGTTGGGCCCTACGCCGTGAAGTGCAAGATGACCAAGGTGGACGGCAACAAGCTCCGGTTCGACTTTGATGGCACCTCGGCGCAGAGTAACACGTCGCTCAACTTCTTCCTGTCGCCGACCATGTTCAAGATGTTCGTGGGCTACTACCTCCTAGCCGTCTTCGACCCGCACTGCGTCGTCAACGAGGGCCTGTACGACTTCATCGAGGTCGCCATCCCGGATGGCAGTATCTTGAAGCCAACCCGCCCTGCTGCTCTAAGTTGCAGAACACATCTTCTCGGCCGTGTCATGGACATCATCCAGGCCCTGATGGGCCAGCATAACAAGGCATACCGGGCTGCCGCCGGGTTCAGTGACAGCCCGCATTTCTTCTACTCCGGATGGACACCTGAAGGTACGTAGTTATATTGCCCCCTTCCTTTTTCTCTCGATTGTAATCAAGTTAACATCCCCCTCAGGCGAATGGTTCCAGCTCTACCAGATCGCCTTCGGCGGCGTGCCGGCGCGGCCGATCGGCGACGGGCCCGACATGCACTGCCTGTTCCCGGCCATCAAGTCGGTGCCGACCGAGAGCGTGGAGCTGGGGTTCCCGCTGCTGGTCGAGGCCAACGAGTCGCTGGCCGACACGGGCGGCGCGGGCTTCTACCGCGGCGGCAACGCCCACCGCACGCGGTTCCGCTTCCTCAACCGCGGCGAGTTCTCCCTGCACGACGACCGCTGGTTCACCCACCCCTGGGGCATCGACGGCGGCCAGCCCGGCAAGCGCTCCAAGAAGATCCTCTACCGCTACTCGGGCGGCGCCGCGGACCCGGCCCCCGAGTACCTGCCCAGCAAGTGCGACCACGTCAAGGTCCTGCCCGGCGACGTGCTGGAGTACATCACGTGGGGCGGCGGCGGGCTGGGCGACGCGCTGACGCGGCCCGCGGACAAGGTGGCGCTCGAGGTGCACCAGAAGCTGGTGACGGTCGAGGGCGCGCGGGCCAACTACGGCGTCGTGGTCGACCCGGCGACGTTCGCGGTCGACGCCGCGGGGACCGAGGCGCTGCGCGCCGACATGGCCGCCGCCAAGGTCGAGCTGCCGAGCATCTACAACCGCGGCGGCTCGCTGGACGAGCTCCGGGCCCGGGCCGTCGCCGACACGGGGCTCGCGGCCCCCGCGGCGCAGTGGCTCGAGGACCCCTACGGCGCGCACGTGCAGCTGCCGTACGTGCGCGAGTGGTACAAGCAGAGGAGGGCCGAGGGCGATTGGACGCTGGAGTAGAGGTTCACTGGTCGCGGTAGGCTGGGAGAGAAGAACTGGAACTGGGTTTAGATAGATGGACAGGTCGGCTAGGTAGCTCGACTGGGAATATGTGGTTCGTTCAAGAGCCAACACTTTCAATGCGAATTATAGTTATACCATAAGAGATATCGTAAGAGAACAAATTTTTTCGGTGAGTTTCCCATGCTAGACACCCTTGGATCATCTCTCCCTTTGCTGTAGTCTAGCGTCCACCTCATCGCGAGTTAGTTGCGTTGTTGACTCATTAATTATACCGGGTTGTGTCTTCAAGACGGAAGGTGCATAAGTCTTACAGATGAATTCAATGATAATGATTAGTGTCCCAAAGAGGCTGGAAGCTGAGTCCTTATTGGGATCAGCACCATGATGATTGTCCGAATGAACCTGGCCCCTATCCTCCGCCCATGCACACGCACTATTTTCGTAACGAGGTCGAGACAGGCCGGCAAACGCCAGATAAATTTCTACCTTGAGATGCTTGTGCTTCAACCCCCATGACGCGGCTGCTGGTGCATTCGGAAGCCAACTCATCCGGCCAACCTTATCCTAGACGGAAGACCATAGTGAAGTGGTTGTAGCCCTCGGAGGAAAGTCATGCCCGCTATTGAATGACCTTGGCAACCAGCCATGATCAGTTCTATCTATTTAATATATTCGAGCAAGAATGGTAGGGTAGAAAAGGCGGAGCAATCCCCAAACCTCATGACATTAATTAGCATTGACTACCTATTCCTTCCATCGACAAAATAGGAACAACTGTTACCAGTGAGCTCGGCAAATTTATGCCGGGCGAACCCGCAGAGATGGGGGTAGTTTGGGGGTATTCCAAGCAGAAAACAGCGTCTTTTGTTTGCAGGATGGCGGACACACCGTCCGCTTCGGAAGGAGCTGGACAGAGTCGACCGACCCTTTCGGACTGCAATCGTGTCCCATGATAACAAATGCCTTGTCCTATCCAAAACCCTTGCAACTCCCTAGCTAACAGGAAAAATCAACCCAGCCCTCGACCCTAGAACGCCCATAATGATAGTGTGCAGAACTCCAGATCATCCGGAGATGCAATGATATATAAAACGAAATACGACAGCAATCGTTGGTCGTGTCGTCGATGTGCTGTAGAAGAAGCGATGGCGTAGTAAGGTTGGGAATCGCCGCTGTGAGCGAGCGATCCGCCACGTCGAATTGCGTTGATGAGGTCGTTACGTCCGCTGGGTAACGTTCCACTTCTTCCTCTCCTTCTTGGGCTTCTCGGCGTATCCCGCCCCTGCAGCCGATCCCGCCATGAAGACGCCCGGATCACCGTTGGCTTTGGGTGCGCCCGGTCCGACCAACTGCCCCTGGGCATTGACCGCCACGGTGCTGGGTAGGCCCTTTCCGAGCTCGTACATGCGATCCTTCTTCTTGAGGTACTTGCGGCGCCAGATGCAAGCACCGATCCAGATGCCAGCAATGCCCACCACAACGACGACGATCATGATGACCCATTTCCAGTGATTCGATAGCCTACGTAGATGGACCATGTTAGCTCCTTTTCCGCCCCGAGAAGACTGCGTAACCTACCAATCGCCGCCCCCACTGGAAGAACTCTTGCTCCCGCTGGCGCTAGTCGACGATGCCGAGCCACCCGTAGTCGTCGCGGCCGCCTTGTTCTGGCAGAAGCTGGTGAACCAGCCCTGAACGGCGCTCAGGCCGTCAGCACACAGATAGTCGCACACGCCGGCCGTAGCGGTGCTGAAGGGCTGCAGTTTGCTGTATGCACAGAAGCAGCTGTCATAGACGCTTCCGTCGGCTGTCGCGACGTTTGGCGGCACACAAGCACCGTTGGCATCCCAGAGAGGCCCGCATGACGTCGCACACGAGGGGAAGTCGGCGAAGGGGACGAGCGTCGTGGCCAACGCAGCAGCAGTTGTGGTAGCTGTGAGTCCTCATTAGCACCGCATGCACAAGACGGCAAGCATGTCACGAAACACAGCGACAGGACGTTTCGATCGAATCAGATGCCAAGAGTGGGGAAACCGTACCCATTTTACAGGAAGATCAGTTGCAAGTAGCGCGTAGGATGGAAAAGAGAGCGGATTTGGAGATGCCGACGATGCGCAGACCGAGATTCGATGCTGGTGGTGGTAACGATTGACGAGGAAACGTCGTTTGCCGTAGCGCTGGAAGCGACCGAGTTGGCCCTTGTCGTGTCGTGTCGTGTCGTGTCGGCAGGCAGAGCAGCAGGAGAAATGGCCAGCTAGGCCTCCGGAGCAGCCCGTATCTCGGCGTGTGACCCGGCCTAGACTGCGATGCTAGGCTCGTCTACTGGTCCAGACGTGGTGCTTGAGGCCGGAAAACGTGTTCGCACAGGTTCCAGTCTCGTCGCCGAGGAGTGCTAGCGATTGTCGGGTTCGGGGGGTTGCTGGGAGAGAAAATGATGCAGGATAAATGGCAATGCCAGGGTCGATCACGAGTTGCCGGTCGGGAGGTAGGCAGGTGCTGGGAATGTGGTCTTGGCGTGAATTGATCGGCTCGGCGACACACTTGCAGAATGCCCTGAATGAGACGAGACGCTATCCAATGACGATGATGCCCCCCTCGAAACGAAAGTCGAGAGCCCTGTTCTTTGTCTGTCGCTGGGAAACGAGTGTTGGTTCGTGGGAGCCGCCCGGTGTTGTAAGTATGGTCGAGTGGCGGAACACCTGTGCCGCTGGGATGGATGGGGAAGAGCCGAAGAGGAAGAGAGGAGTGAACACTGAAGGGAGAAAAGAGAGGGTCAGGGTCAGCCCGGGCAGCAGACTAAACAGCAACGTTAGCAAGCAGCAGCTGCAAGCGCAGGCTTGTTGATGATGAGCTGACTGATGACTCGGACATGGGCAGACCCCGGAGGAAATATTGGCACCAAAGCAAGCCTTGGGTTTGCTAGCTGGGACTTCTCTGGACCTCTCCTCTCCTCTCCTCTCTGGGACGGGGAGCGACAGACTAACTAACTAACTCAACTGGCCCTGGCCCAAGCAAAGCCCAAAAGCCCAGCCAGAGCTGCCCAGCAAGCCCAGGATCCATGGATGGGGGTCTGCGTCGTGGCAGGCGGCCTGGGGGGTCTTGGTGGTTAATGCTAACAGGCTGGCCAAGCTGGAAGCGAGAGACAGGCAGGGGACCGCCAATTGCGGAGCCCGGGCCCATGGCCTCAGTGGCCCCAGTGATGAGTGCCAGAGACAAAAACAAAATGCACGGGTCTCGACCTGGAACTCGCCGGCAGCGTCAACAGCAAACTGGCTCGTGACGAGGACTGCCCGTGGCTTCGGCTTCCTCCTCGAGGTCCCATCACGAACGAGCCGACCAGGACAACATGGCACACCCAGGAGTACTACTACTATGCTATGGTACTTGGGACGCTGGAGTCCTCGCACCCTTCAATGATCAGAGTCGCGAGATGGGGCGTGCAGTGTGCAGCCAAGCCAGGGGCCCCCCCAAGACCCTCCCAAGCCCGAACGGAGTTCCCAGCTCGTACCCATTAAATTAGGTGAGCACTTTCGCAGAATCTGGCGCTATCTGCCCCCGGGCTAGCCGTGTTTCCGGCATGGCAATTCGTTAGGCCTCCCAGATTGCCAGGCTCCAGCAATAACTTACACAGGGTAACCTGCTGGTTTTACCATGCTGCCAATAACTACACGAATCCCACATGTGATCTGTCGCAGGGGGTGAACTTGGAAGCTCGATGGAAGCAAATGACTTGCCAATTGGATTTCCCCATACCACAAGTATGGAGAGGCCTTCCCCTCCCAACCGACCGCTGGGGGCACGGCGGCGCTTGAGGGGTGGTTTCGGTCTGAGATCTCTTGTCTCGAAGGAATGAATGGCTGACTGTGTAGGGCATGAGGGCACGATGGGATAGGACGGGCCAGCAACAAAGGCGCCGCTCGGGTGTGCCGCATGATTAGGATAGAACCTTAACAGTCCCATCGCACCCGCGCCCCAACGACGACTCACGTACATGGCCCCAAGTCAGGAGGCCCTTGGCGAACTTTTTTTCTGACGCCTTTTCACGCCGCGCCGCAGCCAATCCTCAGATTGGAGATCTAGATTTGACGTCATGCAGAGTTTTCCAATCCCTCTCCTGGGCTCAGCTCGTATCTCGTTGTACAGCTCTATTTTTACCCGCCGTGGCACGGCACAGGGCATGTCTGCATCAGAGCTGGTCGGCGTCCTCACGGTGAACGCTGTGTGCAATCGCAGCTCCGGGATATCGTCCAAGGGACGAGACGCCGATGGCATTTGTTGTTCATGGAGATTTCCATCGGCCGCATTACATACTGTCTTCGCAATCAGAGATTTGTCGAGGGATTGGCCTGGGACATGAATCAAGCATAACCTTGACTTATTATTCCCAGTGTATTCGCGTTCCTGGAGTAGCGCGTAAGCTTGACGCGCACGGGCCAATTCTAATCCGCGCTTCATTCATCCACGGCCCCCGAACAGTCTTGTGCCGAAATGAACACATCTGCCCTGTCTGCTAACGTCGTAGTACTGTAGATGCTGCTGCATCAAAATGCCTGTAGACACGGCACGACTGCTTGAAACGGGCGGGCGGCTCATTAGTGTGTCACGTGGGCATTATTATACTCATGCGGGCTTGCCAAAGCACAACGTATGCAGCAGCAAGTTCACCTCCCGCCTAACATTGCCATCTTACTAGCCTGCTATACTCATAACTGGGAATGCCAATGTCTTTCGTCAGGGATATCGCTCAAGGCTGCGTGGACAACTAGAAAAAAACACAGCCAGGAACACCAAGCATAGTACGAGGCAGACTGGCCTGGTTCTCTCACGGGTGAAGCATGTGTTGGTCTTCAGCATACCCCGTAGCGGACCCTCGTGATGCACACTCATCTCTATCATCTCCAAAGTAGCAATAGTGTCATATATCCATCCGTGTTGCAAAAGTCGGAAAGGGTGACAAGCTATCCTTCGGTTGCTGGTATTTTGCTGACGCCCAACGGACTTCGCTTGACGCCCACATGTCTCACTGCCTCGCAAACGTTACCTCCGAGCAAAGATGTTAGGGGAGCTGACAGGCCGCAACTCAACGAGCAGCCCCCACGTCCTCCGCATTTTACCTTAAGCCTCAAGGCCTGGAACGTTGCCATGTGTATAACATTGCATCTCAGCCACCCACCGGCACTGCCTTGGAGCGGTGAGGATGCTGACGGAGCGGCCAACACACCAGATCCTGTGCAACTTCGAGGTCCATGCAGTCTTGCCTGAATTGCCACGAATTCGGCTGAGGCCCCTTCCGTCATAGGGACCCAGTCGCCCGAGCCTTCGACGCCTATCCAGAGGTGTACGATACCAGGACACTATGACGTAGATTACGGAAGTTCCTCATTGCGACGATGTAGCTAACGCCTTACAACCGCCTAGGAGGCGCACTGAGTATCCAGCTCTGGAAAGCCACTCCAGCTACGATGGCTGTCGGAACCAGAGGCGAAGAACTCGAGAGTGGTGGTTAGTGTCGAAGAGGCAAGATATCATACGAGGACTGGGCTGGGTACATTCTGATGGATGGAACGTTCCGGTTGTGTTTCTATGAAAGCTATGGAAGGATAAGGAAGGAGATGAAACAGAAAAGTTGAAACGACAAGAAGATCGAATGTAAAGGCAGGCAAGTGTGACAATCGCTTCTCGCGTCCCACAGCGCCCTACTTGTGTACTCTTGGCGAAACCACGCAGCCACATCTACATTTGTCCTCTGGGCAACTCGGCAAGTATAGCCTACTTATTTCTTCCCACTCGACTTGTGGTGGTGACTGCTCTTGTGGGATTTGTGCTTGGTCGAGCCCTGGGTAGCCGCCATGGAACCGGCATACGCGTATTCGCCATATTCGCCGGTAGTAGACCAGCCTCCTACCACCTCGTTGACTCCATCCCAGGGGCCTTCGACGGCCTGGTGCTGCATCCACTGCTCTGTGATGTTTGGGGATGCCGTGTGCGAGCTGGAGCTCTTGTGGCTCTTGCCGTCTGTACGAATGTGAGTAGAACATCCTATGGGATGGCTACTAGCGTAACTTACGAGAGTTCTTGCTGGAGCTCTTGGAGGAGGAGTGTTTGCTTGAAGTGGAGATGTGGTGAGGCATCTTGATAGCGGCTGCCGTATTCCGAATTGAGTAATGTTGAGGGTCTGAGAGTTTCCGGACTTGGGGGTTGAAGATGGCTCAAGGAGTTCCTTGCGACTTGTGGATGAAAAAGTATATAGTGATTGCTATGTGAACCTAGAGGATGGTGATTGAGAGTAACTTTTACGAGTTCTAGGAAAGATAATGGGAGATATCTGACCTTATATACATAAATAGCAACTCGTAGAGAGCTGATGTATTGAAGTGATTTGCAAAGGATATTCTTTAGCATATGCCATGCGCTCATCGTCTAACTAGTGGGCGGTCCAGGTAGAAGCTCATATCCTCAACACTCGATTCGCACGTGGCACTGTTTCACAGCCATCTGCCTGGTGGCTCCTCGGCTGTCATGGTCAGCAATACCCTCAACCAGGCTTGGTGACGCCCTGAGACTAGCCCTCAGGAGGTGACACCTTGGGCTGTACATGCCCATTCAAATTCACATGCTCTAGCGAACTTCTTCAAGCCGAACAGGTACTTGGGCCGTGATGGAACAACGGTTTGAAGCAGAGATGTCCAAGAAGACTGCTTATTCTTGCAGGACTCCTCGAGACCAGCTGCTCTTCGCGTCCAGTCTAAAGGGTGGTTTGAAGATGTTCGTTGCGCGTACCGCAACTGGTAGAAAGAAAGTTTACGGGGAAGCCGAATGTATCTTGTGGTTAGATAGCCTCATTGCATTGCCTTTCGGTCACCATCTTGAACTTACAAGACCTCCAAACATTGACAGAGCGCCAAACCCGCCAAAGGCACCAATAGACGCCGATTTCAAGGTACCCGAGATACTTCACTTGCCTGTAGACTAGGGATGTAGAAGCAAGGTACTTTCACTGGATCACTTCGGAGAATGGAAGCCGGGGGGGACCATCGTTTCTGACATGCCAAGACGGGTGGCTGCAGGCACTAAGCGTGACAGTCACCTATAGCTGATCTCCCCCATACTCCCATTTGAGGGTAGGAACAAGCCACCCTTCCTGAATGAGGGATGATTGTGTGACTCCGCAAGATAGGTACTTGCTCGACGTTTTCACTGTTCAGGTATTTGAGCAACTGGCAAGATGGAGTATCACCAAAAATCAGGCGTCTGAGTCCTCTATATCAGCCCTGTGGTCTTTACAATGCAACGTTCCAGGCGTTCGATTCTCTTAATATTCCCGTGGATCTAGCACTTGAAAGACGCCCGCGGTTTTCCTTACTAGGATAACTTCTGATTTCTGCATACATGTATGACAAGCGGCAAGCCGAGGCTGTAGCATGCTATACTGGGCTTGAACATTATGCAGCCACAACAGGATACAACAGGATCCGGAGCCATACTGTCGGTAATCTTAGGTTTAGGCGTATCAGACATCACGATGCACGGTCGTCCACCTATATCATCGCAGCCTCTGAGCCAAAGGTCAGCGCAACTGAACCCCCACAAAAGCAATCACGATACCAAGTTCTTGCAAGGAATTGACTTCTGTTCTTGGGTGGCATATCCAAGACCACCTCGTGCGACCAGTTTCCGTAGTAGGAACAACAGCCGCCAGCTAGACGCGGCCATCGTTGATCCGAGACAACCCATTTCCTTTTCTGTCCTGTCGGATCAACCTGAACGGTCGGGAATGGCGCCCACGTTCCTCGCCTGTCCTAAAATGCGCCACCTATTGGACTATTTGCCGGGTTTCGTGAAGAAAAGCACCCCCGTTCTGTGGCTGACAGCAGAAACCTCGGCGACCAGCCCAGTCAGCCAGCATCAGACAGACTTCCGCCTCCTGTTGGGGGTCCAGATAGGAGCCCAGGTGCCACAAGGTCATCGAGTACTTCGCTTCCACCTTGAGCTGAAGGGTAAATGGCCGCCTCCTTGCGGCCCAGACCGTTGCCAACCCACGTGGCCGCCGGGAATTGTCCCGGGGCAGGAGGTACAAGAGCAGCCAGACCGTACGATACTTTCCGAGTATCAGACCATATTGGATGCCGACTCTAGCCATGCCAAGTGACTCTCAGTGTAGCTTTCCAAGCCCCGTCTCAGACCGTGTCAGCGCAAGTGCAGAAATAGGCGGTGACCATTGGGCTGCCACGTGCGTCGGATGGGACAACTTGAAGGAGGAGTCGGTCACGATCGTGTATATCCAACTCTCACCGGTTTCGCAGAGTCAGCAAATCGACTTCACCTCCTCAACCAAAGGGCCTCCTCGGTCTAAGACAAGGCGCTGTTGTCAGCGGTGTGCGATTGTCAAATGTCTAACCATCGGTCCGGCGAATAGGGCTTCTTAGGATCTGGTATAAGAGGAATCCGAAGATCCATGCTTACATTTGAGGTGGATTTTCTGAGTAGTGTCTGAGGCAGTGCTGGAGAAACTTTGAAGCCAGACGTTGAGGCTGTCTCATCATTCTAAATCTAATCAATGTTCTGAAGAGAGACATGTTTATAACGAAACACCGTAGTTGAACGCAGCACTTGCTTTGGTACACGGATAGTATGTCGTTATTCACATGCCTGAAGATACATTCCAATGTATGTATTAACACAGTCTATCAAGTATCTTCCCGGTGCATCGCAACTGGTAGCTTAGTCCACGAGCTCACCGCTTACACCCAGGTTTGGCTTATGTTTTCTCCTGAACCACTTCCTGGGTTGCATAGTGGCTGTCGTGATTTTCCAGACTGTCACTAGATGGTATCACACCAAGCTTCTCGGCTTCTCTAGCCGTGAATGTGCCATATACGTCCGTAGTCTCGTAGTCGCCGAGGCCACCAGGTGGGAAAAGCAAGTTTAGCACATAGAAGATCACAGCGCTAATGGAGAAACCTATGTCAAAGGTCAGCTGGGCTTGACATTCGTTCATGCAATTGGTGTTGTAGCTGTACCTACCAATGAAGAAGGCCATAAAGTACAGCTCTTGCAGAGCCCTGGACGGATCAATATCTCCGCGAACACTTACAACAAGACCACCAATCGTCGGCGCCCAGCCGCAGAGCCACGCAGGTATTGCCCTCCAGTTGACCCCACGACAGTACCAATAGGACGTGTTGTGGATGCGATATAGATGGGAGAGCTGGATCCTTCTCCGGCGGAGCACATAGAAATCCGTTGCCATCATGCCGATGATAGGCGCCAGGAAGACCGAAAAGGAACTGAGCACTAGGATAAAGGTTACCGCTCGGTTGACTAGTTGCCACGGCTGAACGACCCAAGCTGCGATGAAAGTGATGATGGCGCCTCGTCGGATGTTGATGTAATGAGGCCAGAGCCCAGCGAGGTCTATTCCTCCAGCCACAGCGTTGCCGCAGATGTTCTCGAACACGTTCGTCAGAGCGAATCCAAAAGCGAGAAAGAAGACTCCAGCGCGAGCAGCCGAAGTCCCCTCTCCATTTTCCATCATTCTCAACAGGAGATCAGGGGGATTCCATATCACCTCGCCGTAGATCTTCTGAGAAGCACTCGTCGTTACGAGACCGACGAAGCACACCAACACACCAGTAATCCAGCCTGAAGTTATCGACCCAATCACATAGTCTTTCCAGCCTCGGGCATATCTTGAGAAGTCTGAACCGTTGGTGATCCCTGCAGCAATACCTCCAATCATTTGATTAATACTTGCCATCATTAACCAGCTGTCATTCCAACGGGATGTCGCTGGCACTGATGCTCCCGAGTACAAAAGAGGGCCAACACCTTTAGCAGTGGACAAGGCCCATATCATCATGGCTAGCATGCCACAGCCGCAGTATACTAGACAAAGTCAGCATCTTGTAACCACATGATCTCCGCTACACTATGGTTGGGATGAGGGCATACTTGAAGTGACGAGAAACGGCATCTTGAACTTCTCTGGTCTAATCCACAGGAACGGCGTCGAGACAAACCAGAACACGATGAACCCCACGAACTCGCTCCCGTTCGTTGGCATGCTGTCTGGAAGAAAGTTGTTCATCTTCGCATAGGACGGCCAGATAGCAGTCAGACAGACGGCGACCAAGCGACCGCCGTTCCAACATTGGACAGCGTTCCAGATAAAGTTCAATAAGATTCTCTGAAGTAGCGGAATGTAGCTGCCGCGCATGCCCCAGGTATACCGATTCTGCACCGTGAAGCCGATATGCCACTGCAGACCGCACCAGGCAATCAGTGTCGAGAACCCAACAATCAACAGCCTACCAATGATGATAATCGCCATCGACTGGCCGACGGAAAGCCCCTGGGCTGCTCGCGTCCGTTAGTAGCCTGCGGTGTGCCATGAGCTATGCTTGTGTCAAGCCTGCTTACTAAGGAACGAGTTTGGCGTCTGCCAATTCGTGATGTTGAGCGACGACAGCGTCCAGAACCCGTAGAAGTGAAACCATCCTGGCGGGTGTGGCCATGTCAGTTCTCTCCTGCAAATCGAGCTTCTGAATGTCCTCGGGCCTAAGACACCACGGGCTTACCCCACGTTCTCCGGTGCGGAGGGAGAGGGATCAAGTCCCTGTTGGACCAGTGGTCAGTCTGCTCATGCTGCGTCTCATCTCCGTGTAGACGGATCTTCTCCTTGAGACCTACCACTCGACGTCGTATGTTACTAGTCATATTGACGGCAGGGAGTCCCAAAGATGACTATTTCCATCTTGTCAGAATCAGGGGGCCAGCTTGATATATGAATGCCATTGTGCCTGCTCAGTTGTTTGATAGCACGATGCGGTACAGTGCATGCCAAGTACTACTGATAAGATACCGCCCAGGTTGTGGTACTCTTATGGGATTGGGTGGTTGTGCTGATCGGCAATGTGTAAAGCTCTCCAGGAGGTTGGCTAGCTGCAGCATGCAACTGCGCAATTGCCAGCAGCGCCCCGCGCAACCAACTACAAGCCACGAGTACTACAGCTGCTGTATTCTCAGTGTAACGTCGCTTCAACACAGTCACACCCTATATGACGGTGGTCCGATACCTTCAGGTTTATCTTATCTGATCCGGCGTCCATCTCCGTGTACCCGGCGTCGGACTCGGCGGTAAGAGACCCCACCTTATCTTGACTTGCATCATGCGTGGGGATAACGGGTCCTTTGCCAGTAGTGGTGACCTGCTTCGAGGCGTGATGGAGCCCTTGCCATTCTTTTCGATCTCCATATAACCAATCGTTGTTCACTCATTGCTCCATTAACCATCGTAGACTTATAGGAAGTATTGACAGGATATCTGGGCTTCTAGTAGTAATCATGGGTTCCACCGACAGGAGACTTCGCATAGGCGTCGATGTAGGCGGCACAAACACCGACGGCGTTGTGCTTGATCCGTCGAGAGCCCCAGAGCCCGACAAGGGAATCCTCGCCTCGCACAAGGCGCCCACAACGACCAATCCCAGTCTTGGCATAAACGATGCCATCACGACCATGTTCAAGGCAGCTCATATCAGCCCAGATGAGGTCGCCAGCGTCACGATAGGCACAACTCACTTCGTTAATGCCGTTGTTGAGAGAGATGCCCGTCGTTTGAGCAAGGTCGCTGTCATACGGCTTTGTGGCCCGTTCGCGAAGCATGCCACACCATGCATCGACTGGCCGGAAGATATGCGAGAGCTGATTCTCGGCTACTACGCTCGAGTCAAGGGTGGTCTTGAGGTCGATGGATATCTCATCTCCGATATAGACGCGCAGGAAATCAAAGAACAATGCGCAAGGATCAAGGAGCTGGGAATCAGGAGTGTGGTGGTTATTGGGATATTCAGTCCCATCGATACGATTGAGCGCCAGGAGGAGAGGGCAGCGGACATCATCCGTGCTGAAATACCGGGGTGTGACGTCGTTCTATCCAAGGACGTCGCCAATCTGGGATTTCTAGAAAGGGAGAATGCCGCGATACTCAATGCGTCTATCCTGCCCTTCGCCAGAAAGACAATCCGGTCTTTCCAAGAACCTATCAAAACGCTGGGCCTCACATGTCCCGTTTTCATCACTCAGAATGATGGTACCATTCTCTCTGGCGAGATGGCTGCCAAGTTGCCCATTCGGACATTCTCCAGCGGGCCGACGAATAGCATGAGAGGCGCCGCTTTTCTCGTGGGAAATCAGCTCGATGAGGCGATGATGGTCGTCGATATCGGTGGCACAACGACTGACGTTGGACTTCTCCTTGCGAATGGGTTCCCTAGACAGCAAGCAGCATACAGCGACTTTGCAGGAGTTCGCTTGAATTTTTCGTGCCCAGACATAAAAAGCATCGGTCTGGGCGGCGGATCTATTGTGAGAGAAGGAGAAAACATGACCGTAGGACCCGACAGCGTGGGCTATAAGCTGACTGAAGAAGCCTTGGTATTTGGCGGTACAGTCCTGACTGCGACTGACTGCACCGTCCTCGCAGATCCCATTGTTGCAATTGGTGACGCAGGATTAGTCAAGGGTACTTTGAGCGAACAAGGGGTCGCAGACTTCAAGTCAGTTGTTAGAAAAAAGTTGGAGAAAATTATCGACACAATGAAGACCTCGCCGGAGGATTTGCCCGTCATTCTCGTGGGCGGTGGCGCGATCATTGCTCCAGAACAACTGAAAGGGGCGAGCAAAGTGCTTAAACCCCAATTCGCCGAGGTGGCCAATGCGATAGGAGCAGCCATTGCTCGAGTCAGCGCAGTTGTTGATACAGTCAAGTCGACGGAATCTAAGACGACACAGCAACTCTTAGACGATATATGTAAAGATGCTATAGAAAAGACAGTCGCGGCAGGAGCTTCGAGGGAGACCGTGAAGATCGTTGAGATGGAGAACTTACCGCTACAAGTACGTGAACCCAAACGAGGATTGGGGGCGCAGCCAAAGAACGAACTGACATGCCTTCAAAACAGTACATCGCAAATAAGACCCGTTTCATTGTTCGTGCGGCAGGCGAGTGTGACTACGCAAGGACGGACATTGTTACCGTTCCCCCTGAATCTCCAGCCGACGGCGAGGTGCAGATGGAAGAATACGAAAAGGCAGCAAGGGAACCCGCTAGCAAACCCAAGCAGGAACCAAAAGACGACATAGACATACTCACTTACCGCCCAACAGTCAAGGGCCGCGTCTGGTACGTCAACGAAACCGACCTCGAGTGGATCTCGACAGGGTGCTACATCCTAGGGACGGGCGGCGGCGGGTCGCCATACCCGTGGATGATCCAGCTGCGGCAGCAGCTCCGGTCCGGCGCGACAGTCCGCGTGGTCAGCCCGGACGACCTCCCGGACGCGGCACAGGTCGGGTGCGGCGGGGGCGCCGGGTCGCCGACGGTGGGGATCGAGAAGCTGGCGGGCGACGCGATGCTGGAGGCGCAGCGGGAGCTGTACGCGGTGTGCGCGCCGGAGCGGCGGCCGACGCACATGATCAGCGTCGAGATCGGCGGCGGCAACGGGCTGCAGGCCATGCTGCTGGGGGCCAGCGACGCCATGGACCTGCCGGCCGTCGACGGCGACTGGATGGGCCGCGCGTACCCGACCAAGTGGCAGACGACGCCCGTCGTCTTCGACGAGCGCCGCCCCGTCTGGGCGCCCATCGCCATGACCGACGGCAACGGCAACACGGTCGTCATGCCGCGGGCCCGGAGCGACATGCACGTCGAGCGCATCATGCGCGCGGCGCTGAGCCAGATGGGCTCGGCCGTCGCCGTCGCCGAGGCGCCCGTGTCGGGCGCCGAGTGCAAGCGGTGGGTGGTCGAGCACACGATATCGCAGTCGTGGCGCATTGGGCGGGCGGTTGCCAAGGCGAGGAAGTTCAACCGCGTCGACACGGTCGCCGAGACCATCCTAGATGAGTGCGGCGGCCCCGAGGCCGGCAAGGTGCTGTTCAAGGGCAAGATCATTGGCGTGGAGCGGACGCTGCGGATGGGCCACGTCTACGGCGAGTGCATCATCGAGGGCGCGGACATCGTTGATGACCAAAACGGATCCGAGTTGCGGCCATCCTCGGGAGAGCAGTTCGAAGGGTTGATCAAGATCCCTTTCAAGAACGAGAACATTGCAGCCATCAAGTTCTCACGAGCCAAAGTGGATGGCGAAATCGCGGATAAGGAGGGAGAAGTCCTCGGCGTCGTGCCTGATCTCATTACCGTGATCGACGCCCACAACGGCGAGGCGATTGGTACACCTGAATACCGGTACGGGCTTTTGGTAATTGTGTTGGGCATCACGGCATCTGAGCGGTGGACCACGGAAAGGGGCATTGAGATCGGTGGCCCAAAGGGATTCGCCATGGACCATCTGACGTACAAACCCTTGGGCAAGTTTGTGAAGCCTGTCAGCGTGATTGATGAGTTTGACACCAAAGAATGACCCTTTAAGTTATAGAGTCAGAACGAGAATGGGCTCTATGAGGCCCTAATATGTGATCGGTGGGTCTCTTTATCTTGGCCAGCGGAAGGGGGTGGCCTGAACTATAAGCAATCCCAGCTCCTTTCATCGTACCCATCGAGCCAAGTTGTTCAAGATATTCGCCAGTTTCTATATTCCTTATATTATATCTGCTCCCAGGGATTCATGTCTAAGAATATATTCATGCATTTAAAGTTATCATAACGTCGTATACTGTCATGCCAAACCTGCACTTCCTCAACCCAATTAATGCCGAGACGCTGCGCCTGGCCTCTGTCTCGAACCTGCTATCTACCAGTTGAATTTTCTGTAATCCTTAAAGTACGTCATATCTAGATCGTCCTGTAATCCCCATTTTCTTCCCAAGTCTATGCTTCCGCAGCCTGGAACTCTGCAGCATCCAAGTAGAGATCAATCAAGCAGCCTGCGCTCCACGCCTGAGTCGGGCTCGAGTCACCACAGTACTCGCCGTTCTTCTGTGTCAGCTCCTGTAGACCGGCCCAAGGGCTGCTCTGGATCATCTCCTTGCAACCTTGCAAACGCCTAGTGACCTGCTGGAACGCCTCAACCTGGCCCTCCTTGTTGCCCTGACGCCGCTTGAGGTCGAACTTGAGCAGAGCACGGAGGAAGAAACCAGTGGGCCACAACCACTCGGGTCCTTGATGGTAGTTGCGACCCTTCGAGGTCGAAAAGTCATCGCTGTCCTCGCTGTTGATGTAGTATGGACGATAGTTGAGGTCGGCCGGGTCTAGTGTTGCCATTCCTGTCGGGCCACGAAGGACTTTATCGGCTAGAACCAAAGCCCCCATGGCGTGTGACGGCTCAAAGAGGTCAGGCGCTACAGTCATGGCAATAGCAAAGTTCGGGCGGAGCTGATAATCCTCGTACTCCTTCCCTGAGCGGAAAAGATCCTTGTAGATTCCTCTGCGGTTGACAATCTGAGAGTTGACAGCATATTTGCTGTCTTCGGACTTGTCGGTCGGCACGTAGTAGCTGTGCTCGAAGCTCGACTTGAGCAGATCGGCCCATTCGGTGAAGGTGATGTCGGTCTTGTCGGACTTAGTAACTCCCTTGTAGGGGTATTTACCGTCCGAGTTCAGTTTGGCGAGCCACCTTAGAGTGCTGTATAGCAGACCGGTAATCTCGATAGCCGCACCATCTCTGGGCGTTCCTGGGATACCCTTGGAACCAGCGCGTTCGCTTTCACCCATCTTGTCCATCCAGGTACCACAGTTGAACTGGTTACCTCCGAAAATAATACCATTGGACCAGTCCACGTTGATCTCGATGTTGAATCCCTCGTCGCGCATTTGCGAATCGATACTTGGGCCGGCATTTGCTTCACGGAACTTCATACCGGATGCATGGCGTTGCAGAGCTTCCTGAATCACGTCCTGGATAATGCTCTCCGTTGAGTAGGCGCGGGGGTCATCGGCAGGGAACCAGGTGTCATCGTAGGGCAAGAATCGACGCTTGACCTTGCGCTTTAGGAAATCAACGCCATCTGGAGCCAGGCGTGTGTAGTCCTGGATACACTGCAGGAAGAACCATACAGAGTCCCTACTGTTGTATCTTGGGAGATTGCCACTGCTCAACAGATTTGGAATCATGCCGTGCTTCAAAACGCTCGCAAAGGCAAATATATGCTCTGCTGCCTCTTCGAAGCGGCCCGTACCAAGGTACAGACCACGTAGCGAGATAAATACGTCACGACCCCAGCAACGAGCCCACTCAACAGCGAAATGCGGTAGACCAGCAGCCAGCGAAGGTACCAACTTGGTGGGCCAGAGGGAGCCCGACTTGACGAGTCCAGTCTGCTGGATACTGACCATGGAAAGACTCTGGAGGAACCATTGACCATTTCGAGTGTTTTCGTTCATAAGCTCCAGGCCCCTCTCCCATGCAGCCTTGTAAGCGGTTCTGATGATCAAGGCAAAATACCTTGGCAGTAGGAAGCTTGGGATACTTCGAATGGCGTCGAAACGCTCTTTAAGCCACGCTGCAGGCTTCGCCAGTGCTTTGAACGGACCTTGCTGACCGGCCCGCTCCAAACGGCCTAATGTGTAGTCCAGAGCCCATTGACCGTCGCGCAGGTTCTGGCAGAGAGGATGAGCAAGGTTGTTGTCCTTGATCACATCCTTCAATATGCTCCACCAGCCCTGAAGACCTGCATAAATCGTTTTACCATGGCTAGGGATGTCGTATGTGCCGTCCTTTCCGTCGCTGCCATCACGTTCTTCAGCCTCGCAGCGATACAGGAGAAAGTTCAGGTCGACCAAGTCCAACTCAGCCATGGCAGTCTTGGCCCCAGAGGTGACATAGTTGTCCAAGCCAGCAGAGTGTTC
Source organism: Neoarthrinium moseri (assembly GCF_022829205.1). Classification (NCBI taxonomy): domain Eukaryota; kingdom Fungi; phylum Ascomycota; class Sordariomycetes; order Amphisphaeriales; family Apiosporaceae; genus Neoarthrinium; species Neoarthrinium moseri. The sequence continues at coordinate 353,241 of NW_026055123.1, read as the reverse complement.
AGCAGCGGGTATCCAGGTCTCGAAAAGCGCGATCGAGCCGGGCGGGAACTTGTCGCGCACCGTGATTACGGTTTCATCGCCCTTCACCTCCATGCGAATACCTGGAACATCTACCACACGGCTGGGCAGCCCTCTGAGGTATTTCTTGTCCTCGGTGACCTCCTTCCTGGCCTCGGCACTGGCATCAACCTCGAGCATCCAGCTTCCTAGATGCCGAGCTTTAGTACCGGTTAGATGGACGGCATTGAAGGCACCGTTGCCGTTGCCATAACCAGGATAGGCGGTGTGGGCGATCAGGAAGTAACCTTTTCGCGATTCTGGATGAACCCGGTGGACTGTGATGTATTGATCTTCGTGGTGAATGTGAGTTTCGTCGTAGCCATCCTTGCCCATCAGAGTGTGAATCTGGTTGAGTAGTTTCTTGACGCCACCAATGCCTCCCTTTCCGCCACCGACTTTGACTGATTTCTCTGATGACTCCGATGTGTATAGTCTGGTCTCATTCACAAGGTCAACGAGCTCGGGATATATCTCATCGTAGCCCATCACGCTTCCAGAGGCGCTGGAGCACATGCATACCAGGGCGGCATTTGGCAGTGTATCGCGAGCGTCCCTCTTCTGGGCCGGTACCTCATTGTCGTGCGTGCAGTCCATGAACAGAGCCTGGATCGGGACCGGCTTGATCTGTCGTACTATCTCCCGCGTCGTTTCACCGTTGCTACCTGGGCTCATCGGAGGGCTCCCAGGATTTTGCGAAGCAGACTTGGAGATGTCATCGACCTCAAAGCTTCCAATAGGGCGGCCACCATGTCGATGGACAAGCCTACTCATCTCGCCGGTGCTCCAAGCTTGCATAGCTTCCCGAATAAGGGCACTAATACCAAGCCGCTTCACAAAGACGTAGTCCATGTCTTCCGAGCCCGTGAAGAGTTCGGCCACGACGTACAAATTAGGTCTGACACGGCGAGCCTCATCCAGGATATGCTCCGCCACGTGAATGGGAGTGGAGTGGCAGTTGTCAATGCGGAATCCGGCAAAGTACTTGGCCAACATCCTTGCGTACTTGGTCATGTACTCCCACAACCAAGGACTGTCTTGTGGTCCGCTGCCATATCGCAGCTTCACACAATCACCCCAAACGATCACCTCTCGCCGAAGATAGACCCGAGACTGTGGGCCGGCGTTGTCCACCAAGGCATTTCCAGCCCAGACCCATCCGTTGTTTACAAGGACCAAGTCCTCTTTCTTGTGTTTTGAGGTGGTGTCGTTTTGGGGCAGTCGAGTAAAGTACGACTCAATGAGGGGGTTCTGTTGGTTCACGGTACCCAGTTTCGGCCCGTGTTCGTCAATGCGAACGTACTTGATGCGATTGAAGAGTTGTTGCAATATCTCGCCGATCTCTTTGTCGTACTCGTCGTAGAACCGTACGTTGGCGGTATCAAGAATCTCGACGAGTTTTGCGCGAATCGCCGCCTCGTCGGCCTCTCCTCGATACTTTCCAAACAGCGTAGCGATCAGCGCACCCGAGACTTCGGGGTCGACTCGTCTTCTGAAGCGTTCGCCTAGACGATCATCATGAAGGAGTGCGTTTTCAACAAGGTATGTAGCCAGGTCTTTTTGGCTTGCATCCTTCAGATGGCCCAAGTCACCGCCCACAGACCCCTCAGGCACAGAGGTCTTGCCAGCTGACCAGGATTCGATTGCTGCGTCCACATCCCGGTCGACGTTCAGCGCATAGTATTCCCAGAGTCGGATCTCGGCAACAACATGCTTCTTGATGCCATCCATGACTTTGACAAGATCGTCCACCGATTTGAATTCGTTGGGGTATCCGAGCTCCTGCAGCTGAGCACCAAACTCGAGGAGCTTTGTGTCTAGCACGTAGGCCGACTCCAGCCAGGGAGCGGTGGTCAGGTTGTATCCGGCCTCGGGATGCTCCTGAAGCCATTTGCTGTTGTCCGCGGTATGGTTGAGCACGATGTCGGTAAGACTCAGCAACCCATGGTTCTGCTCCAGACTCTCGACCATCTTCTGAACGTCCGGCTCTCCTTTCGGGAAACAGTCGGGATCCCAGCCTAACTGATCGTACAGACTGTAGGGAGAATTCGAAGCCCCGCGAACCTGGAGGGGTGTGAAGTGGATCATGTTGTAGCCTCTGTCGCTTATACCTCGCAGATGCCGCTCCCAGTCGGTGGGATACTTGCCCATGAACTTGCTGATCACAGAGAATATGGACAGTGCCGGCAGCGGCAGCGGCCTGCCGTCGAGCGACAATTTGGGCGCCACATCGATGTAGTAGAGCTGCGACTTCTTCTTCTCAGTTGACGCCAGCTGTTTCGAGTCGAGCTCGCCGGAGAGTTCTGGTAGTTCCGCGTACGTAACATAGTAGGCAAATGCGCCGGCGTCGTAGACGGGGATGGAGATCTCGATGGTTCGGTTGAAGTCGGGCACGAGTCTATCTCAGCAATCAGTCAAGTGCATGCACCGGGCGAGGCCTGCAGGCCGATTGGCAATCCAGGGGCGCGCCGTCTTACCTGAATTCTCTGAAGGAATTCCTCTGGAACTCGGCACCGTGGTCAGGGATGTTCACCCAGAGACTGCCCTGGCGACATATCGACGAGGTGCCCTCGATGGTGAAGCGGATGGTGATGGGGCCGCGGGCCTTCGTCGCCAGGTAGATGTACTCGCCGGTCACATCCGGAGCTCCGTTGTCCTTCAGGGGAAGGACGTAGACCTCGTTCGAGGTCATTGTTCTGGGGGCCATGATTTAGTACTCTCGATTTGCACCCAAAAGGCGATTTGGGATCAACAAGTCATGGGCGCGCAATTCAAGTACCTGGTGGTGGTTCGGCCTGCTGCTGCCCATGCACAACGACAAAGGGGGAAGGGACTAACAAGGAGCACGCGAACTGAAGCAGGTGTTCGCGAGAGAGAGAAGGTGAGTGAGTGAGTGAGTGAGTGGGAGAGTGAGCGAGTGAGCGAGTGAGCGAAGCAGTTGGGGGCACGCAAGGAGGGTTGTCCGAGAAGGGCAGCGGCAATAAGAGTAGGTAAGCTCGCTAGGCGTCGTACGAGGGGAGCAGCACCCGGGATCTATATTTAAGGGAAGCAGTCTGCAGTCGGCTGCTTGTCATCGACGATGGTTTTCTCTCCTGCCTGCCAATGTGCTGCACATGTATGGATGGATGGACTACGCCGCTAAGGAAAGTGACAGGCATCGCAGGGGAATGGAGTCGTCGAGGTCCGCTAATGTCGAGCCCAGTCAAGCCCGCCCTGACCCCCCCGGCCGGCTCTCGAAGTCTCATATCTCCCTCTCCCTGGCTCGAGTCGGGGGCGGTGGACTTCCACGGTGGCTAGTAGTTACATACACATACACATACACACACACACGGATGGATCCAACATTGCAGCAGGCATGCCGACCAAGGCCAATGGCAACGAGGGCCGGGTGGGCTGGTCCGTCCAGACTGCAGTCATGGTGCAAAATTTCCCAAAAGTCTCGACCGCCTGCCCCTCTGTAGGCCGCCGCAAGCCCCCCCGTGGGTAAGTGGTAGCATTCGTGTTTCAACAGGCTCCAGCCAATTGCTGAGCTCGATTTCCCCGTCGAGGCTCGCGGCGGGTGGGAGCTCCACGCGGGGCACTTGGAGTTGGCCGGCTGTGGACCGCTATATTGACGTCACTGGACATTCCCACGATGCGTGGATGCCCATGCGTCGGGCGTTGCTAAGGCCTCTAGGCCTCACTCGAGCCTAGCCTGCCCTAGCCCGCGAGCCTGGGGTGTGTTTCTGGCAGGGGGCCTGGGGGCTCGAGATGGGATTGGGGCCAGGCGTGCAGCAGGAGCAAAAGCCGCGTGCGAGATGTCGGCGTGTTCCTGAATATCATTTACCTTGGTACCTATGCATTGTGCCTACCCATGAACTAGGTAGGAACTAGGTAGGACCTGGGTCGAATCCTGATCCAGCAGGCGGGCTAACAGGTTAGCGATGAGGCTCTTGCAATCTATCTCGTCCGAAGTGCGATCCGCGCTGGGCTGGCTGATTGGGCTGGTCCGGTTCAGTGTGGATTGACTGGGCAAAATGTTTGCAGTCAAAGAGTCGAGACCCGAGAACAGTCCTTCGCAGTCCCATGTTACGGTACCACGCATATATGCTTCCGGACGTTTGGACGTTCTTCCCTACAAACATTCGCATCCCATTCGCATTCCCTGCGGGATCTAGGTTACGACGCGCTTGACATGTTGTCGACGAGTACGATATACGTGCACTCGTTTGCATTCGCAAAACTCACTGGGTTCGACCGTCCAGAAGTTTAGTCTGCTTCCTGGTTGCGACTAGATTAGCCTGGACGGCTTGTATACAATCCCCGACGCGCTCAAAACGAGCACTGGCGCTTGCTGGTATGGCCTCTCGAAGTTTCGAGTGATTCGATTCCATCTTGGGCAGGACTAGAGTCCGTAAAATGTCCCAGTCTGAAATACAATACCTGGCCGCAAGTAATATTACGGGTCTCCTCCCTTTCACATGCAGCGGCCAATGTGCCTCGATCCTCGATTCCCACTCACTGATGGTACGAACCAGGCGAGCATATGGGCAATGGCCTGTGGCTAAGGGCCCCATTCCTCGGCAGACGGGCAGCACCTCGGACTTGGCCGCCACCGAGCCCCTGCCCGACCCAAGTCATTGGATCCCACGCGATGCAGATCCGGCAGGCGGTAAGCGGTTCTGCCCTCATTAGGTGCGTCATTCAGCGCTGTCGTCGTCTCAACAGCCACACAAATGGTGGGATGTGTTAGTGCCTTGTGGCTCTGGAGACCGGCACGTTGAATGGGGGTGGGTTTTGGATTTTGGATGGGATGGCAGGGTGGGATGGGCGATGGATGGATGGATGGATTGGACGGCCAGTGCCACCAAATGATCCCTCGGTCAGCGTTGAGAGAGATACACGACCTGTGCAACGGAAAGTACAGTCGGACTTTTTCGCCCTTTGCTCCTGGAACGGACTTCTGTTGCTTTTGGCCCTCCAAAGACAATTCGCTCTAGACCATTTATGCGAGCCTTCACCCGCGTGAGACCTGCTTCTGCTTCTGCTTCTGCTGTTGTTGTTACTTCTTCACCTTCTCGTCTTCTCCGTACTCCTCCGCCCAGGCCGCAACCCCCCTGCAAGCATATTCGGTTCGGGTTCGTAGCAGCATCTTACAGCATGGCACCGGCACTCGTCCCCCCGGGCCTCGTCTCCGAAAAGCGACACAAGGTCACCGTCGTCGGCTCCGGCAACTGGGGCTCCACCATCTCCAAGATCGTGGCTGAGAATGCAAAGGAGAACCCCGACGTGTTCGAGGAGGAGGTGCAGATGTGGGTGTACGAGGAGGACGTCACCATCGCCAAGGACTCGCCGCACTACGACCCCTCCGTAGGCGACGCGCCGCAGAAGCTCACGGCCGTCATCAACAAGTACCACGAGAACGTCAAGTACCTGCCCAACATCAAGCTGCCCACCAACCTCGTCGCCAACCCCTCCCTCGTGGACGCCGTCAACAACTCCACCATCCTCATCTTCAACCTCCCGCATCAGTTCATCCACAGAGTCTCCAAGCAGCTGCAGGGCCACATCCTGCCCTTTGCGCGCGGGATATCATGCATCAAGGGTGTCGAGGTCTCGGATGAGGGCGTTGCCCTCTTCTCCGAATGGATCGGCGACGGCCTGGGCATCTACTGCGGCGCCCTCAGCGGTGCCAACATTGCATCCGAGATCGCCGCTGAGAAGTGGTGCGGCACCACCATTGCCTACGATCCTCCCCCGATGGACAGCTCGAGAAACCCCACGCCGCGAACGCAAACCCCTAGCCGCGACTCGCCTCGCGGCTCAGGCGTCAACCTGGGCTTTACGCCACTGGCAGACTTGCAGCACAAGGACGCGCGCGGTCGACCGAGCAAGACGAAGCTTGTCTCGGTCCCTCCCGAGTATCCCCCTCTCGACCACGAAACATTCAAAACCCTGTTCCAGCGACCGTACTTCCGGGTTCGCATGGTCTCTGATGTGGCAGGCGTATCTTTGGGCGGAGCTCTGAAGAACATTGTGGCACTGGCAGCAGGCTTTGTCATCGGCCAGGGGCTGGGAGACAACGCCAAGGCCGAGATCATTCGCGTTGGCCTCTGCGAGATGCTCAAGTTCGGCAAGGAGTTCTTCAGCGAGACGGTGCACCCCGACACCTTCACGGTCGAGAGCGCCGGCGTGGCGGATCTGATCACCAGCTGCAGCAGCGGCAGAAACTTCCGCTGCGCCAAGATGGCCGTCGAGCAGGGCGTCAGCGTCGCGGAGATCGAAGCTAAGGAGCTCAACGGCCAGAAGCTGCAGGGCACGTCCACCGCCCAGGAGGTCTACAGCTTCCTGAAGAAGCGCGGCTTGGAGAAGGAGTACCCCCTGTTCACCGCCGTCAGGGACATCATCGAGGGCAAGTATCCTACTAGTGACCTCCTGTCCTTGATTCAGGATGACTGAGGTCGGCTTATGTTTTGATACTGCTCAAGCATTGAGGTTACGTGGTTTGGGGGTCGGTTTCTAAGCAATTATTGGTATGACCATGAACGATAGATCGGGATAGACACAGTTCTCCCTTGTGCTTTTGGTAGCAATGATATCCTACTGGTTTAAAAGAATCGACAGCCGAGACTTGTTTTTGAGTGATACTATGCTCGAGGACGTCGAAACAGATCCATATTTTCATAATAACCTTCTGCGTTAAGATTGAGCAAAGCCTATAGTTGCCTATATCCGCACCGTTGGTATTGTCCTTCACCAATCCCCAAGCAGCATATTCTTCTCGCCGAGACTCGCACTACCTGTCTGCCACCAACTCCTTCCCCTTGTGTCTCGTGCATCCCCATCGTCGTCATCATCCTCCATAGTTCTCTCGCCATCCCCGAAATGCTTCTTGAAGACCCCATCATAACTGATCCACATCAAGTTGAACACGGCGCCCGAGTACAGAGCCAGCCACCACGGCACCTTGCCGTCGCCATCCGCAAACACCTTGCCGAGCCCGAGGATCAGCAGCAGCGGCAGCGCCCACAGGAGCATGAACACCCAGCGGCCGAGCAGCTGGCGCCGCGTCGTGATCGTGTACGCCTCCAGCCGCTCCAGGTAGGCCTGGTACTCGAAGGGCAGGTGGTGCTGGGCGGCGCCCTCGCGCAGCAGGCCCAGGTAGCGCGGGCTGGGCTGGGCGTAGTCGGCCTCGGGCCGGCGCACGGGGGTCGCCAGGCGCCGCCACCACTGGTCCGCGGGCGGCTCGTCCTCCACCGGCAGCCGCGGCGCGTACAGCGTGTGCGCCAGGAACGGCCGCAGCTCCGGGATCGGCGGCTGCTCCGGCACGTGCACCGCCGGCGGCAGCGCGACGCACAGCGTCTGCACGTCCAGGTACGACGCCCCGCCGCCCTCGGTCTGCACGATCTTGGCGTAGTCCGCCGCCGTCACCTCGTACACCACGCCGTACAGGCCCTTGGACCAGGTCGGGCGGCGGATCGGCAGCGCGGGGAAGGACACGGCCGGGTCCTCGGGGCCCGCCTCTTTCTCTCCCGCGGTCCGGGGCTTCCCATCGTAGTCTGAGTATGAAGGCGGCAGGTCGATGGGAGGCTTGGTGGGCGGGTCGCCGGGGAGCGGCAGCTTCGGCACGTTCTTGCGCGGCGCCGTGTTGGCGAAGCAGGGCTCCCGGTACGGCAGGCCGGCCAGGTCGAAGGTCAGGTCGAAGGCCGGGGCCGAGACATTAATCGAGGAGATGGGCCGGATGCCCCGGACGCCGATGAAGGTCTGCGCGCTCAGGTTGGAGCCGTAGGCCAGGTACAGCTTCGTCGAGGCTGAGCCGTCGGCATCGTTGTCGGGTGATGCCTGGGCCAGGCGCTCTGGGGAAGTCCGCGGGATGCTCGAGATGGGCGGATAGGTCGGCTGGGCCGGGTCTTCCTCTGCGGTCAATGACTGCCAGATGCGGCTCAGGCATATCTGGGTCTGGCAGCGGTAGGCGTCTCTGGCCTCGCCTCTGGCGGGCGCCATCATTGTGTCGCCGATCTGTATTAACCTGGGTTATCACAGAGCTTAGGTCGGCCTGGTGGGGCCGTGTGGGATGTGGTGTTGTTCAGCCCAGGCTATTGTGTATTTTGCGTGACAAGCAGAACAAGAAACGATGGAATCTGCTGTTTCAAAAATGAAGATGAACAAGTACGCGCAGCTTCATCTACTTGTAGGTTGCAAGTTGGCCGCGCGGCTGTTTCCCATGGGATTTTGGAGGAAGCATCCGAAGCTGAGTAATTGGTCCGGCGTACCCGCACCCCGCCAATCCATCTTTGTCCGAACCGCTTGTAAGCATTCGAAACCCATATCTAACGTACGTGAATTCTCCGGGAAAACCGCCCTGAAATCAGTCGCCTGTAAACAAGAGGAGGCATAGACTGCTACCTGCAGGTGCTGAGCTTCTGTGCTGCACCGCCATGGCGCCGGGTCATTCTGCCTCGTGGTTTTTAACCAATTCGTGAGTACGCCACGGCACAGCTTGCCTTGGTGGCGGCTTCGACCGCCATTCAGCGATGTAGTCAGACGTGCATAGAGCCTAGGTGCGGCCGCTCAATTTTGTCCCTTCTATCCGGGCTGTTCGTGACGCAGACTGCAGCGCACCTCTTGAAACACAATGATTCTTGCTACATCATGGAGAAGACAATGAAGAAGACTAAGGCGGCAGGCATCTACCAACGCCTGAGGTCACTCGCCAGAAGACTTAGGCTTCGTGAAACTAGGCAAGGGACTCAAGCCAGCCAGCCTCGCTCCAATTTTGTCAAACTAGACCTTCATGGTCATCAGATTCGTATTCTCAAACTGTTGCCAGGTTTTCATGATGAGTCTATACATTGTTCGCTCTATACCGCCTACCTCGACAACCCTCCACCTTATGAGGCGCTCTCTTATGCCTGGGGGGACCCACACGATCGACAAGAGATCTTTGTCAGTGGGCAACCAACAACAGTGACAACAAATCTAATGTTAGCCCTCAAACGATTGAGGCGTCGGGATTACGAGAGACACCTCTGGGTTGATGCGCTCTGCATCAATCAGGCGGATAACGAAGAGAAGTCACACCAGGTTGATCTTATGAAAGAGATATACTCTAGATGTGCCGAAGCAATACTCTGGCTTGGGGAATACTCTGATGTGCCGGTTCAAACGCAACCTGGGTACGTGTTTGAATTTGGAAAACAGTCCGCGGATCAACAGTTGCAGCCAGATCCAGCACAGCCAGCACATGCGGCCAAAGCTCTTAGTAGGACGGAGGCCGTACAAGCGTTCAACTTGTTGAAATCAATGGCGGCAAATAATCATTACTGGCCAAAAGACGAGCCAAATAGTCACGATCACGATTCTGGATGTCGGGCGCTTGGAAAAATAATGGACTTAGATTGGTGGCGAAGAATCTGGACAGTTCAAGAAGCTGTGCTTCCAGCAAACGCCTTTCTTGTGTACGGTACATTGAGCATCACGGTGAACGGAATCTTTGAAGCATCCAAAAACTCACATCGTCATGCCTTGCAAGACTGTTGCTCACACACGCAAGGTCTCAACATATTCTGGCACAAGACCCACGCCCTCGGCCTTATGAGGCTGCATCACGCAAATCATAATGCCGAGATGGTCTTTCCCTTCTTACTGAATCAGTTCAGGGCCAGACATGCCTCAGATCCAAGAGACAAGATTTTTGCGCTGCTAGGCTTTCAGCGTACACTCTGCGCGGACTATTCTCTCTCTCCCCGAGAGACTTTTTTGACCATGACTCGGACACTACTTGCTAAGGAGGGTAACCTAGCCGCGCTGGTAAGAACTCCAGAGTATCGGCGGTCTAATGGGCTACCGACTTGGGTACCAGATTGGTGCGCAGAGGTGGATGAGGATCGTATTGATCAAGAGCTCGCATGGCTCAAATACTATTACAGGTACAGCACGGCCCTTGGCACGCGCGTGCGGACCAGACCTTCGGGTTCGGACTCACTACTAGACTTGCAAGGTGTCATTGTAGACCGTGTCTCTGAGATTGGCGCGCTCTGCGACGATAGAAGATACTATACTCGCGCTTCCTCTCAGTGGCGTGACACTGTTGGCCGGATAGGTCAGCTTCACGAACAATGCTACCCTGGCGGCGGAACATACGATGATGTGTTTTGGCGGCTGGTTTTGGCAGACAGTATTCTTGTCCCGAAGCCTAACGGGTTTGTGGACTTTCGTAGGTGCCGCCCAGGTGACAAGGAAGTCTACAACGGGCTGGTGAGCAAGGGCGGTTCCACAAACCAGGAAGACTACCTCTCCGGTAGGATGCTCTTTGTCACGGAGAAGGGCTACATAGGTCTAGGAGGACCAGAAGTGACCGTCGGGGATGTAGTAGCTGTTTTTTATGGAGGAAATATGCCCTTCGTACTGCGACCGCTTATAGCTCAAAAAGGTCGCTCAATGCAGTACGAATATGTTGGACAATCGTATATCCACGGCATCATGGACGGGGAAATGTTGAGAGGCGACGATGATTTCCAGTGGATCACTCTATGTTGAAGTTTCTATCATACCTGTTGGAAAGAGAGGGCGGAGGGAGAGAGAGGGAGAATATCAGCAACGATCAATATGTACCTTTGGAAGTCAGCGGCAATACAGCACATATCGAGCATCCTACATGAAGACTATGCCAGCGCTCCAGACAGGAGATCAACCGCTCGCATTTGAAACACACAATTATACGGCATGGAGATCTCAAGTTTTGTGATCATTTTCCAGGTGTATAGATCACCACCGAGTTACTCTGTCTCTATCGGTTCCAATGTCAGTGGGCGCTCCCGTGTTGAAGGCGAGTCTTTGGATCTGCGGGATACGCGAATAATCCTCTCGGAAAATAGAGTTTAACGTGATTGACCTCGCGACTTACCCTCTCATCTGACTTCTCAGATTCGGTTTCAACGAATATCAATCTGCTACAACCGTGGGCGCCCGTTTCGTAAGCCTCTGCCTCACCTTGTTGCCCTCGTCGTCCTCCACCCACCTCCTGAACTCCTTGACACTGCTCCGCATGCTGGCGCCAACATCTCCATTGGCTATGGCCCGCCACTGGATAACCTTGTTCTCCCTTTTCCACAGTTCCCTCTCGAGTCGCTCGATTCTCTCCTCGCAGTTATCGACGAAGCCCCAGAACTGCTCCCCCTCAGTGCCGGCAGCAGCACGGCGCTTGAGCTCGGTCAGCTTCTTCCGCTGCTTGACGAGATGCAGCTTCAGATCGTCCACCACCTGCTCGTTCTCAAATGCCCTGCCATGCGCCCACTCGGTCCAGACGGCGCGGAAGTGCCCGGACCAGGGACTTTCACCGACGCCACTGTCACTGTCGCTGTAGCTGTCATATTCACTGCCACTGTTGAAACCGCCCGACATTATTGAATTATACATTTGAGATGGTACTAAATCAGTTCTTGAGTGGGCAATACGGGGAGACGACAGACTGGTTTACATGGTGGTCGGTATTTATTTATAATGCTTTTGGGCACGGCGGCGACACATTACAGCTATACATAACCTTTGCTAACACAGAAACTGAGACATTGTTCTCGTGTGAGAACGTGCGCACTTTCTTTGTTCGTTAAGCAATGTACCACGATAGTTTCCACTAGCGATCCTGCCTGTCAGATAACCCACGATAAGTCCGTTTCAAACCTTTGGCCAAGACCTGACATGTTGCCTTGGAAGACTAATTGCCGATGTTTCAAGAGTAAATGTCCTAAAAAGGAAATAATCTCGGAAAGAGGAGTAGAGGGAACAAGGAGACGAGCATGACAAAGACGATAATTCTCCCATTCTCTACAAATAACCTACGTTAGACTTACAGAGTTCTGGCACACTTACTCTTTCAAAAACCGAAGTCCCCAGGACTCCACGTTGTCTCTCAGTCTCTCCTCGGCCACCTGGCTCTCCGCAATCAGACCTACCTCGTCCAGCAGATCGACAACATCGTACTCAATCTCCCCCCTCTGACCACGGTCGCAGTGCGCGATCACCCTCAGGTACTCGCTGGCGCTGGCGTGGGTGGCCCAGGTCGCCAAGCCGCAGCAGATCTTGGCCCAGGCGACGACCCAGCGGGCGTCCATGGAGCCCGTGGCCTCGCGGAACTCGAGGGTCGGGGCCTGGTCCTCGCCAAACTCCAGCATCTCGCACGCGTACGGCTCGATGTTATAGTTGGGCCGAAGGCTGGCGATGAGCAGCTGCTGGATCGCGCACGTGCTGACCGCGGAGAAGATCTCGGCGAGCCCGTGGTAGGTGCCCAGGTCCACCTCGGCCATGTCGGCCAGCGGTGCGGGCTCGTAGCCTAGCTTCTTGGTTTCGGCTTCGAGGAACTTCTCATCGTCCTCGGGTGTGAAAGTTCGGACGGCGATGCGAGGCAGACTACGTGGCCGGGAGGAGTTGTACTTACCTTCGTCGGAAATAGTGTCCGCCATTGCGGCCCTGCGGTGTACGTCCGCACCATGCCCGTCCAAAGCACGTGCTTCCTGCGATTCGTTAGCGACATTGTATCTGTAAGGGGCCGGCAGCTCTGTTCGGAGCATCTGGAACGGCTCGTAGCGTCCAGGCTTGCGTGTCTTGGCGAACGCCTCGGTGACGGCCTTGACGTTGTTCATCTGCCGCCATATCACGGGCTGCTCCCCGTGGCGAACATCAACGGCGATAAAGTCGTGGCAGTGGGGAACGCAGTAGTCCGGGGGTTTTGCGCGCTGGGCGGCCGTCATGCCGCACGCGAGCTCGCTCCTGTCCCGTATGCTCAGCACCCAGCGGCTGAAGCGGCGGAGGGGCGGGTGCAGCATCGCCAGCGTGCGGTCGGCCGCATAGAAGAAGCCGGTCATGCGCCGCATGTTCCGCAGATCGAAGCCCCGCACGCCGTTGCCGACGTGGACGTGCAGCCCGCACGACGCGTTGACGGTGATCCTGTAGTTCGCGTTCAGCAGGTTGATGACGGACTGCACCATGGCGAGGTTGGCGTCGGTGCCGTCCAGGCTCGGCGTCGTCAGCTCCATGCCGGCGTAGTGGTACGCGCCCTCCGAGGGCTTCGTGACCGTCGAGTCGGACTTGATGACCCAGTCCTTGAAGCGCAGAGCCCTCCTCACGGGCAGGTTCTCAAACCCGGCGTACTTGTCGTCTACCGGTGGATTCAAACCCTTCTCTACGGCAACCCCTGCATCCCGCAGCGTTTGGCGGATCATGGCTCGGATGTGGTTGGCGATGAAATTGTTGCCCATGTACTCACCCATTGTGGAGGCCCGGTCTTTTATATAGCCGGGGACCATGGTGACCGGTGGGAGATCTTCGGAGCTATGGTCCTGGCCACCTTCAATCATGTACTGTACCAAGAACTCCATCTCGATGCCGCAACTGAGGAGGGGCGGACGGCTCTCTGCCGATGGGTTCATGGTGACTTGAGTTACACCACTCCTTTGCAAGTAATGGTTTGATATTAGAGAGTCGTCAAGTCTTGGGCTTGACCAGAGTTTCCCGTGGAGCTTTCGAGTGCATGCTTCGCGCCGACTAGCGGTACTGTGATGTTGGACAGCTATATAAAGAGAGGTCATTGTCCGCGCCAAGTGTTGTGGCCACAATGGGGTGCAGTAAGATTTCTTTGATACGTCGGGAACATGCTCTTGGTCCGGGGTATGTAGTCAATGGGCAAAAGACGCATTGTGTTGGAAGTGCGCCGTTGTGTCAGTATAGGTGCATTGATTACGTACGCCCCTGCGAGTGTAGGCTCTATACTTGAAAGGGTCTATACAATCGGTTTAGCGTCACGAATATAACCCGGCGTGAACAAGCGGGGCATAGCAGGGGACTTCCCATCGGACGATAGCCGATGATCTTTCCCACCAAGGGATCAATTGAGGCTTCAAGCATGTAATTAAGATGCAATTGGGAATGTAGGACACTAGGCTATAGATGTCTCTTCTTTTCATACCAGGTCCTTCTCACAATATTGAAGTTTCAGTCCTGTGCTGGCTAGGACGATGTCCGCAGGCGATCCTCGGCATCACAAGCGAATGCAGAAGACTTGAGTGGCACGATTGTCTGACTATGCGGGCAGCCAAACTGCTTGATCCCAGCTGCACAATGATGCAGGTGGCAGTAGAGAGAGTGCAAAACGGCAATATGCAGAGAGTCTATACAGCCTAGTTGGCTACCGCCACTCAAAAGTCAATTCATTGACTCCTGCAGTCGTGATGGTGTGTCGTCCAATGTCAAGCGGTGCTAGATATTTGGCCGCTGGGTGCATTCGTTACTACCAGGCCAGGCCAGACCGCTAAAACGGGATTCGGTGGCTTGGGGGACGGGATGGATTGGAGGTGTGGGAGTTTGGCGGGGGTGGCCAATGGCAGCGGGCGCAAATGGCAGCCAGGCCAGAGGAAAAAAAAACCTTGGAGACCCTGGACGCCTCCAGGAGCCCGTCTTGCAGGTCCAGGTGCCGCCTCCAGTCAGTCTGTCAGTCTGTTAGTCTGGCAGTTCTGACTGCTTTGGGTGCTTGGGTCAAGCCGTCGGTGGAAGCCCACTGGAGAACTCGTGGCCGATATCGCCACTTTTGTGGCCTTCCGGGGCTGCCATTGGCCTGGACCGCCCTAGCTGCCCCTAGCTGGGGCCTAGCTCCAGCGCGCCGACCCCACAGTCTCTGGCCAGCGCCTCAATTTTTTTCTGCCTCCGGTCAGTGGCCGGTTTGGCTACCCGATCGGCGGGAGCATCCTCTTACACATCCAGTCGACCAGTCATCCGTCTGACTGACTGCCGTGGCCGACTCATCACCACCACACACCCACTCGCGCACCTTGTCGTCTTCTTCCTCTTGTGCAAGGCCAAAGGAGACCCATTGGGAGACAAGACGCCCTCGAGTATTGCCATCCCGGTAGACTCGATTTTTTTTTTTCCTTCGTACCGTTCTTGTTAATTGAGATACCTCTGCTGCTCTCCTTCGTCGTTGCCGTCTCCCAATCTCCCCTCTTCCGCCGCCGCCATGCTCCGAACACGACAGGCCAGCCGCGCCGTCAAGGCCCTGGCTCAGACCTCGCGGTGCCAGCAGCGCTTCTTGACCTCGTCGCCCGCAGCCCCCGCCGTCAAGGCAGCAAAGAAGGCACCCGCTGGTGTCAGGAATCAGACCTCGGCCGCAGCCCCTGCGTACGTATCCGCCCACTATGTCGAGCCACCTGCTCGACTGCTTTTCCTCGTGATCGTGCCCTAACTTGTTGCTGTCAACAGGCCCGCGAGAGCTACGCCAGCTGCGCATTTCAACACCGACGACAAGGACCAGAGCCATGTGCAACCCCTTGTCAACCCCCGCGTCCCTGAGATGGACGAGTCGTACGTGCTGCCCAAGACCCACCGTTCGCAGGCGCATTGGGTTCTAACACGATCTCCAGGTTCATCGGCAAGACGGGTGGTGAGATCTTCCACGAGATGATGCTGAGGAGAGGCGTCAAGCACGTCTGTAAGTCTTCCCCTGGTCTCCTTTCGAGGCACCTCCCATCCTGACATGACTTATAGTTGGATACCCCGGTGGTGCTATTCTTCCCGTTTTCGACGCCATCTACAACTCGAAACACTTCGACTTCATCCTCCCGAAGCACGAGCAGGGCGCTGGACACATGGCCGAGGGCTATGCGAGAGCCACTGGCAAGCCTGGTGTCGTTCTCGTCACCTCCGGCCCCGGAGCCACCAACGTCATCACCCCCATGCAGGACGCCCTCTCCGACGGAACCCCCATGGTTGTCTTCACCGGCCAGGTCGTCACCAGCGCCATCGGCAGCGACGCTTTCCAAGAAGCAGATGTCATCGGTATCTCGAGAGCTTGCACCAAGTGGAACGTCATGGTCAAGAACGTCGCCGAGCTGCCGCGCAGGATCAACGAGGCCTTCGACATCGCCACCAGTGGCCGCCCCGGACCCGTCCTCGTCGATCTTCCCAAGGATGTCACTGCCGCCGTCCTGAGGAAGGCTATTCCTACTGAGTCAGCCCTCCCGGCTCTGCCCAGTGCCGCCTCGCGTGCCGCCATGCAGTTGACACAAAAGCAGCTGTCGGGCTCTATCCGCCGCGTGGCGGAGCTGATCAACAAGGCCAAGCAGCCGGTCATCTATGCCGGTCAGGGTATCATTCAGACCGAGAACGGACCCGCTCTCCTGAAGGAGCTGGCTGAGAAGTGCTCGATTCCCGTTACTACCACCCTCCACGGTCTGGGTGCCTTCGATGAGCTGGACGAGAAGGCCCTGCACATGCTGGGCATGCACGGTTCCGCATACGCCAACATGGCCATCCAGAACGCCGATCTGATCATTGCCCTGGGCGGCCGTTTCGATGACCGTGTCACCCTCAGCATCAGCAAGTTTGCGCCCGCCGCCAAGGCTGCCGCTGCTGAAGGCCGCGGCGGTATTGTCCACTTTGAGATCATGCCCAAGAACATCAACAAGGTCGTTCAGGCTACCGAGGCTGTTGAGGGTGATGTTGGTGAGAACCTGGTCCAGCTCCTGCCGCACATTGAGAAGAAGAGCATGTCGGATCGTGCCGAGTGGTTCAGCAAGATCAACGAGTGGAAGGAGAAGTGGCCCCTGGGCGCATACGAGCGTGCCGAGCGCTCTGGCCTCATCAAGCCCCAAACTTTGATCGAGGAGCTCAGCAACTTGACCGCCCACCGCAAACACGAGACCATCATCTCAACCGGCGTCGGCCAGCACCAGATGTGGACCGCGCAGCACTTCAGATGGCGACACCCCCGAACCATGGTGACCTCTGGTGGTCTTGGCACCATGGGTTACGGTCTCCCCGCCGCCATCGGTGCCAAGGTTGGCCGCCCTGACGCCCTTGTCATCGACATCGACGGTGACGCCTCATTCAACATGACTTTGACCGAGCTGAGCACGGCTGCGCAGTTCAACATTGGTGTCAAGGTCATTGTCCTGAACAACGAAGAGCAAGGCATGGTCACGCAATGGCAGAACCTCTTCTACGAGGACAGATATGCACACACTCACCAGCAGAACCCCGACTTCATGAAGCTGGCAGACGCCATGGGTGTCCAGCACCGCCGTCTGATCAAGCCCGAGGACACCGTCGAAGCTCTGCAGTGGCTCATCGACACTGACGGCCCGGCCCTCCTCGAGGTCATCACCGACAAGAAGGTTCCCGTTCTGCCCATGGTTCCCGCAGGCTGTGGTCTGCATGAGTTCTTGGTCTTCGACTCGGAGAAGGACAAGAAGCGGAGAGAGATGATGAGGGAGAGGACGTCTGGTCTGCACGGTTAATTCCGCCACGCCTTATTTTTCCTATTGATCAAAAAGTGGTTCGGCGGCATCTGTCATAAGCGGCTTTTCTGGTTTCCATCGAAAAAAAAAGGGACGACTTCATATAGTACGATCGATGGTTCGCGGGGGTGTGGTGTTGAGGGTTGGGCGTGCAAGAACCCCCCAAAAAGTGCTTTGCAAATCTTGCATTGACGCATCAATGTTGGCAAACGGCGCATTATTTTCTTGCTAACTTCTATTTCGAAGTTTTTCTCTCATGGGCTATCTCAGCAAGCAGGATGGTCAAAACTGTATATAGGGCAATTTGATGGGCAATGTTACAATACCGAGCATTTGAATTTCAGAGCATCAACCTGGCTTCATGTCCTGCTATATACGTGACTCTATAAACATTGAGAACTTTTGACTGAGACGTATTTCTTCCAGATCTGACTATATGGGCTCGATCATGTCATGTGTATGGATGATTTGGTTTTGCAAGCGGATCCTCCATCTGACCATCATGATCTGGATCAGGGGAACTCGGCAAAAGTGGTCGCACCACCGACTGAACGCTGCCAAGGAGCTCCCTAGACGCAATCATATAGTCGCTGGTGTGTCTTGATGTGGGCTGTGGGGTATATTCTCTCTAGACTGACTATATCCTATCCTATGTTTACGCAGTCACTGTCAGGGACGGCGACCCTCATATCACGAGTTGAGACGGGCTGGCCTTTGACTGCTGTTAATGGACTAGAATCTTAGGTGCCATAAAGTTTCGCTCATAAGCACGGTGCTCAATGGTCACTTCAGGAGCCTCTTGAGTTCCGTAGGAATGCTATCTACATCTGGAGGTTAGGGGTAGCACGAGATCGAAGGTCAGAGGAGGGCGAATATGGATGCGCTCTGCGTTGAGTCATCCTCAGATGCTTAAAATTTAGTCTACTCCATGTGTCTCACTTCGTGCTTGTTAAAGGCCGATGCTGATGCGTGCCTGCAGTGGCGCGCGGGCGCCTGCAGTAGCGACACTCTCGCGGGAGCTGTCGCTTGGTGCTGTCCCATCCCTGCATTGAGCAGGTTCACCCAAACCGCCTTTGGGAAGCGGCATTCCAGTGGGAATCGGGAACCAACACAGCAAACAAATTCGAGAGATCGTGGACCCGATCCCATGGCGCACTGCTTTTTCCTCCATGATCTTCTTCCACCGTAATTACTCGTCGCGGACCTGGGGTCTCCCTCTCAAGGTATCGGATCACGAACCTCAAATGCGGATGCAGCATTCGGAACGGGCAAGTTGGAACCAGACCTCGTCCCTACGATGACTCCAGATGAGCCCAAGATCAATTCAAACCCAGCCCTTCAGGCCTACTATGCTTCGGCCGAGTCGGTGTTGGGATACAACATTATCCTCGGAGGAACGAGGCATTTTGGGTACTATGAGAAGGACACTTACAACCCCTTTCCCATCGGCCGGAGTCTGCGGCGCATGGAAGAGAAGCTATTCGACGCCTTACACCTGACACCCGGTGCGAAGGTCCTGGACGCTGGGTGCGGCAATGGGCATGTTGCTCGGTACATGGCGAGAAAGGGCCTCAGAGTCACCGGCATTGATGTTGTCGACAGGCACGTCGCAAGTGCCCGCCAGATAGCGGCGAAGTCGGACCTGGGAGGCGGATCAATCGAGGTACACCGCATGGATTACCATCACCTAGAGTCCTTGGCGGGCAACTCGTTCGACGGAGTGTACACCATGGAGACGTTCGTGCACGCGACGGATCCGGACGCAGTCCTCGCTGGGTTCTTCCGCGTCCTAAAGCCAGGCGCTCGGATTGCTATGAACGAGTATGACCACACCCTGAAGGACAGCGACGATGGTGACGATGACGAGGACTCCATACCGGAGGACCTCAAGCGCTCACAGCACCAGATCAATGAGTGGTCGGCGATGCCCACCTACGCCATTTCGAAACGCGGTGTACTCAAGGAGATGCTGGAGAAAGCTGGGTTCGTCGATGTACAAGTCCGCGATCTGTCGGATAATATACGGCCCATGACGAGGTTCTTCTATCTGCTCGCCATCGTGCCGTTCAAGATCGTGAGTCTCTTGAAGTTGGAGAGGCACTTTATCAACACGGTGGCGGGCGTCCAGTCGTACCGTGGGTACGGGCTGTGGAGGTACATCCAGGTCACTGCGAGGAAACCCGAGATGCCGACGCTTAATTCAACGATACGGAACGGAAATTAGACGAATTACTCCAGAGCTGAGTATACACCGCAATGTGGGAGACGGGAACGAAGCTACGTGGTTTCAGATATGGGCATTGAATTTGTCGTCTTGGACTTGTTAGGTCTCGAGAAGCAATCAGGTGTTTCACTATATATCCGTGATATATCTAGAAACAGAAAGTTCTAGACGCCTGCAGAGTTAGACACGGACGAGGCTGCTTTTGCGGAACAAGACCTATTAGACACTGCATTTTCAGTAGCAATTCCTCCCCAGACGCATTGACCTATGGCAAAGACTATAGACGGTGGTATATAACTAGGTACAAGCGTATAATGAGAACCAAAGATCTCGCAGATCCTGTTTCTTTGATACCAGGCGTAACGTCCTGATCAATCGGGAGGTACTAATTATGTCCCCGAAGAGCACGTTTCATGTTGCTGCAGCCAAAGTCTTGCTACTTGGAGTTTCTAGAAACACGCCAGCTTACGATTCCTCAGCCTGGCGCTGAAACTTCACTTGCAGATTGTGACAACCTCTACGCCAGCGTCAATGCAAACTCCCAGTTTATCATAGGTACGAAAGAAAGGGGTAGACTTATGCCGTACTTCTGCTCGTCGCTTGTCAAAACGGGCAGTCAATTTAACGCCGACGGATGGCGCAGAGAGAGATGGTTACACAGCATGAATGTAAGAAGCCGAAAGTGCCACGACTGTTCGGGAGGCTGACACCCACTCAGATGACACATTATGGGCCATCCCGCTGTACGTGTTCCTCCTCCAGGAGTGTGACCGGTCGATTTGGGGGCGCCATCCTTCCATGCGTGCGTTTCATGTCGAAAATGGTTGAGTTACAGCCTCGCGAAAGAGCCACGGGCTTTGCCTAGGTGCGAGATTATTATTGCCGGTCTTCTGTTATCGTCAACGCAAGTCGGACATTACAAGATCTACCCTACTTGTCCGAGTGCAAGTCGGACTCATCGCTTCGCTACGTTGAAAAGTCGGGTAGCGCACACCACCATGCTACCGAAGCCGCCACCCTCACCCAAGTGCTCTTGGATTCTGATTGGCTGTGAAACGTGTCTTTGCAGATGTTGAAGCAGACAGCGCGGGCCGCTGTATGCAGACCTGACAGTGGATCAACAGGGGTATCGCGAACCAATGATGCCGGTACGGATTGTGTGCATAGGCGCCAGGGACTTGGCCGCCTCCATCGGACCACATAGTCCACTCCTAATTTCGAGCCTCACGCAAGAGCGCGTGTAATATTGATACGGTGGGGCGCGTACCCCAGAGCCATGGGTGACATCGCCGACATTAGAACCGACCGGCCCTTTGGCAAAAGCAGGGCCGAGATGTCCTTGTAAGTGGAAGCCGAACGGAGGCGGAATGCCGATTTTGGGTTGAGTATGAGCAATTCGCGCAGACAGGGGATGGCGGCATGGTGCTCCACCTGTTATACACAAGTCTACAAGGCATTGGGTACGCAGGTATTGATCGATTCATGTATGATATGCATAATTGGGTGAAGTGACTTAAACAGCTAGAACTAGTGGTATGTAAGTGTTGAAAAGAGCAAACCGGGTATCGTCATGCAATTCGTAACTCATTAACAGGCTTGCGCACGAAACTCATACCATGGCGTTTACTTCTGCCTCCGGATCTCCGTTCGGTTCTTCAGCGCCGTATTCTTGCGTTACACCGCGATCCAAGCGAGCTTGGATCTTCTCTGCTTCCTCTATACGTCCAGATTCGCGCAAATCCTTCTCCAGCTTCCCCAGAATCAAGAGCAGGGTGCTCTGCCTTGCTTCAATGAACTGCCTCAAAGACATGGTCAATTGGTCAGGATACCCGGGGAAATGGCTCAGAGGTCTCGACAAAAAGTTGACCAGCTCGTATTCCGCGCGAATAGCCCCGTCAATGTCCTTCATTTTCTGAAGGGTGAGGATCCACACAATTCCCGCATAATGGAATTCGTACGGGTATAGTGGCGCCTCGGGTGACTCTCGGACCTCCGTTAGCAATGACAAAGCCTCGGAGAAGAAACGATTTCGATGCAGTAGTGCTGCCGTTTCCACCTTTAGGTATAGACTGGGGAGACCATGAAGTTCAGCCTTCTCCACAAGTCCGTCAAGAACGGGTTTGGCTTCGTAGATTCCCATCATGCCAGTAGCTTCCATCAGGCTGACTGTCAAGCCTCTCATCTCGGTTATATGTCCGAAAGCATTGCTCGATTGCTCGAGGAAGGGCTCTAGGTGGTCGAAATAACAATCCATGAATGGCCGCAAGGTATGTGCAAATTGGAAGCTGTCCATCCGAGCAAGCTGATCCAGCATGATGAATAGGGGATGTTGCATGCCAAAGAACACCTGGCACAAACCAGAGATATATTTGAGCAGCGTCTGAGAGAGGTTCCGTCCTAGTTCATCGTACCACATACATCGCGTTGCTTGCTGGCACACGTAGATAATCACTCTCGGGTCCTGTGGTTCGATGATCGTCTTCGTATTCGCAAAGCACCGCTTCAGGAGACGAAATGCTCTCTTGACCTTTCGCGCTCTTAGACAGTCGAAACCGGGGTTGAAATCGTTGTACCAACGTTCAAGCTTGCCACACTCGCTGTCGAAAAAAGTTGGGTCCGATGACTGAGACAATGCCCACAGTCCTGTGGAGAATCTATTTGAGATAAAATGGCGTGCATAGAACATGGTTCTTTCGGGAACCAACAAATCTCTAGGCGCTGCTAGATGTCGGATAGAACCCATTGGCGTTTTGACTCGAGCCATGGACTGTTTGTTTCTAAAACGCGGGGATGAAGCGCCTCCTTGGCGAGAAGGTGAAGCACGAGGCCGGCTCCCCGATGAAGATTCTGAAGAGCCAGATTTGGTAGACTGCGGTGCTTGCGTATACGAATTGGCCACAGAGGTGGGGGCGGTAGGCAGCATTACTGTCGATATCCACGAACCTGAGTCGCTGCTAGGATGGACGGTGCCTTCTTGGGGGAAGAACTGTTCGCCATCGTTGAGAGACTGTGGCACGCTGGGAGCCGATGCAGTTTGGTGGTCGTTGGGTTGAGGAAGAGGTCCAGAGCCTTGGTTGAGAAAGTTCGTCCAAGCCTGCGGAACCAGTGCCTGTGGGTCGAAGCTCTCCTGAATAATTGGCGGCTGCATACCCCGAGACGTCAATGAGGCGGGCACCTGGTGGTCAAGAGGGTCCAGCGTGGTATTGGCGTCGTCAGATGCAGCTTGCCATGGCGCAGGTCCAGTTGGAGATGTGGACTCAGCACTCCTGCCAGATACGCTGAGATCCTCTGCCACGACAGGAGCTCGAGACCTAGAGGAGGATGCAACACTCTCGACCTCTTCTGACTCCTCGCGAAGCCTCTTGCGGGCCTTTGCTTCCTTTGCTTCCTTCTTTGCTTCTCCTGGTTTGGTTTTCCGTAGACCCCATTTCTGGTAGATCTGGGACTGAAACATCTTCGGACTATCCTCGTGTTATCACAGTGTCCAACTAGAGGCGATAATCGCCGTGGGGAGGATCACTTACGTCGCATGAAACTGGTGCTCCTCGCGCATAATGCGCATCACCACCGGGAGGGAGTGGCACATGAACAGGGCCGTGATGGTATTGCGATACCGTTCCCAGTCCTCAGGCTTGGCCCACTGGGTCTTCGTTCTTGACGCCATCGTGATGCTGCGCGCAGGCGGCGGGGCCGGCGGCGGCGGCTGCTGCTGCTGCTGCTGCTGTTGCTGCTCCATTTCGCGGCGGTTGTACGTTGAAGAACCTAGATCGGGGAAGAAGGGCGCGCATGGTCAGACAAGTCTGAAGGTAAAGGCGCAGCCGCGCGAGTTGGTGTGCTGCGTTGGTCGCTGGGGTCCAATGCCTACCACCCTGTCACGGTTTGAAGTAGACCGTGTTCACGGAAGCCAATGGGACCCTTGTATAGTCACCAGCGCGGCCCCGATTTAGAGACGCTAGCCCCATTTCGAGGTCGCTTCCCTGCCACTCGGACACAAGTCCGCGTCTGATTGGCCCGGGGCCACAGGGTCATGTGATATAGCCGCCCGTGCCCCTTGTTAGTCGCCATTTCCCGAGAGTCGTATGGTCGATTAAAATGGGCTGTCGCAACGTGAGGGAAATGATCTGCGCTTGGCACTTTTCGAAGCCCGCACGCCCCCAATTGCTTGGCCTGGCCCGATACGTCCTCGGGCCGTTGTTGCTGCGGGGGACGCTTTGGGCAACCCCCGCTTTCTGGCATTTCTGCATCGTGCGATCGCAATCTGTATGCACGCCTGGTAAGCAAGCACTGCCAAATCTCATAAACTTGCATTCGGAACATAGACCGAAAAGACATGCGGCTAGTGAAGCACGTCGATCATCGGGAGCCCGGCTTCGGAAAATGCGAGTGTATTGAAATTACCAGAATGCTACCTGAACGCCGCGAACGAAAAATCAAGGGACAAGATTCATGAGTCCCTGTTCGTTAAAAATCCCCACTCTTCCGCAACGCCCCGGTATGACTTGCCGGTCGCGAGACCATTCCCAAGTCAAGTATATGCCAAAGTTGGCCCCTGTAAATCACACTAGAAAATGGTTCTGTCGTTGAAGTGTTCTGCTCGATCTTTCCTCAAGCGTCGTCATTCGAGCTGATGATGCCCATGCCTGTCCTCTTGGTGAGAGCTGGCGATTCCTTGTGCGACTCCTGATTCTGATCGTTAGCAACTTGCCCAGCCCCGGGTAGCAGCCTGATGGATAATCACCTCCGTGACCCGCTTCGAAGCAGCAGTTTTCGTGCAGACGATCCCAAGACCCCGAGAATCAACGGTTGACTGCAACCCGCATTAGTCGCTGTCCAGTCAATCTTGGTGATGACGGACTTACCGTTGTGCATGGCTCTGGCTCAGGCGCTGGCTCAGGAGCTGGCTCAGGAACCCGTTTCGAAGCAGAAGCTCCCGTGCAGACAATGCCGAGCCCTCGTGAATCAACAGTTGACTTTTGGTTTATATGTTAGCCATTGTATTTTCATTCTTGCAAGAACTGAGAATCTTACGGTTCCGCATGATTTCGGCTCTGGCAAAGGAGCTGCCAGGCTGCCAGCCGCAAGCGTCAAAGCGGTGATGTAGTTCTTCACGAGCATGTTGCCGTTTGTTGGATGTGTGATAACAGTATATCAATCTGAACTTCACAAGAGTCTTCCGACGTTTCAACAAGTTCAGACTTGGATCAGGAGATCGAGAAGGATGATGAAGAAAAGAAGAGATTCAAGATGTCACTTCTGGATGTTTAACCCCTTTATATAGATGTTCCGGAGACATCTTGACCTTAACATATGAAAATCTTGCCCGAGAGCGGTGTATTACCCTATGTGACGAGTCTGAGGAGGATGAGTCCATCATCCGAGTTCACCGTCTCCTTATTAAAGTACCTTATACATCAATCATCTCATGGTCAAAGTGAGTCGTACGAGTACCAGATACATAGGGGGGGACGGAAAGGGGCAGAAGAGGATAGATGGGGGCAGCAAAGAAAATGGCCCCTATCGGAGCCGGAGCCATGAACTAAGGTAGCCTGGGCGCTTCCATCGCCAATCGGACGATATGTCACAGCTGGGGATCAACTTCTGAAAGCGAAGAGTGCAATCAGATCTATGCGAGGATTTCAGAATCAGGAGGTGGACGTGGAGGGGTCGGCTTGGACTGTGATGTGGAATTCTGACACTGACATTTGTTGCCGTGGCAATGCTTGATTTAACCAATGAGGTTGCCGAATGCATGGATCGAATTAGCGATTCGGGAGGGGCATGCTGAAATGCAAGGAACAGCGGCTAACGCTGCAATTGGGAGTACACCACCAGGAATCACTCATGCCCCGCCCCAGGCCCTGGACCTGGCCACCCACCACTAACCATGCATATTCTGCGGCATGATGACCTACTATGGATCACCACACATGTATCATGGGCCAAGTACCTGGGGTTCTTGGGTGACACCGTCACTCATGATCAGAACATAGACGCAAAAAACTCTCGCTTCCATGCTCCTAGATCACACCAGTTCAGCCACTGATTGGCGTCTGGACTCTGGAAGAATATTACCTGTCAATCTTGATGCGTGACAAGCGACCTGTGATGTGCTCGGTGATTTCTTCATGCTCTGACCTATCTTGATTGAGAGAGTGATACCTACGCTTTGCGATGATTCCCTAGCTTCGAACGTGCTTCTAGGTGCTTGGAACTCCAGGGTAGCTGGGGGCTGTTGGTACTGTACTTGCGTGTGAGCTGGGATTAGAGTGCACCCTGCATGCCCTTAAAGAAACCCAATGGATGCAAGTTGGGGGCACGGAATCAAATTAAGCTTACCCACCCTTTGGCCATGCAACCTTTGACAGGAAAATACTTAAAGGCAATGTATCTCTCTCCATCTTGAAGAGCATGCTGCAGTTGTGGATGTCAATCAGCAAACATGACGATGAAAACTGCTTCGTCGGGTCTCAAACTGTTGATCCTAGATCCGTCTCAATGCCCCCTCAGCCACCACGCAAGTCACCAACAGTGCATCATGAACAGCTAGAAACAGACGGTCAAATGCTCACAGCATCCACGTTCGAGCAACCCTAGCTCGGATCGCCGCAAAGACCATGCTTGTGCTGGGGCCACAATAATGCAGTCCACTCAGCAACCACCATTAGGTAGAGAGCCAATGGTTAGCTCCTTGGACTATAGCTACGTGGACCAGGGTTAACCGACCGACTTTCCTTTCCAAGCTGGATGCTGCGTGCTTCGCATAGTAAGCACCTGTTCAGCCGGGTATTGACGGAATCAACACAGTAGCCTAAGCCGCAGTGTCGCCAAATCTGAGGGTCAACTGATCCGTGGAAGAGGATGAATCTGCACTTGAGAAATGACCTTGGTAACGACTTACACAAACAGGAATTTGAAGGAAGGCATCATATTTGTGAGGTTTGACAACCGCGGCCACCCCAGGCGAGTCATCCGCCCTAGCGTCGGACAGTATTGCTATCGCTCATTGGAGCCACTCAACCGGACCAGCGAGTAGCTCAAAAGATTTGGGCGATACGACGGCCAGTCATGAATGAGAAAGTGTTGGTGACTAGTCGCACGGAGCCTCTGATAACGGAATGTGAAGCCGACGGAGTCTTAGAATTCCCGCTAAAGTTACTTGCACCACAAGGTAGTGCAACAACCCATCCAGGTAATGGAAGCTGTGTTCACTGTTTGGCAACTCTTCAAAACATAGAAATGAAGCAGTTAGACTGATTACAAATTGACCTAAAACACTCTTAGAGGGCAATCGGCACATCGGCACTACGACTTATGAAGCAATCATGTACTGAGATTGGTGTCGGTCCATTACCGTACTGGGATGCAAACGCTGGGTTGAGTTACTTCCAAAGGTTCCTTCCAAAATTTATTAAACTTCCCCGTCAGTCTCGGCGAACCCATGTCGATTTGCTGAAGAATTCAAGCGCTGCTTGGCAGCCCAAAGGGTATAGCCCCATAACCGGACTTTTATCATCCCCACACCTTGACGTAACGGGCACCTCAATGTAACGGCGGCCTGCACAGCGGTCTTGGCACAATCCTGCAGCTAATAGAGTTACTGATAAGCCACAATCGCTTCAATAACCGTGAGGTGAGATGGCCGAGCGGTCTAAGGCGCTGCACTCAAGTGTGTCCACTTGCGACCCCAAGGGTTGAATAATTGCAGTCTAGTAATAGGCGGGGGTTCGAATCCCCCTCTCATCAATAGCATCGATTATTCGAATTCGATCATGAGTTTGATTTCCGATTTTTTGGGGGGTAAATTTTTTCTGTTTTTATTCCCCGGGTGTTACGACCTACTTACTCACTCACTATAGCTCCGGTCTGGCGCAGAAATCATTGGTCCATTTTTGTTTCGTTGGTATTGGGGCTATAATTCTCAAGACCCTACAATTTATCAATGGGGTGCAGTGCGCGCGTATGCAAGTTATGCCGAAGTCTGGGCACTGTGGTTACCCAGTGGACCGGCCGTGGCTGCAGTGCAGAAGCCACAGCCACCCCTTGAAGCCCAGAAACACGCTCGGTGCAACCTTCCCGTATCAGTTGCATGTATGATGTGACTTATTCGTAACTGACCTATCGTAAACAACCAATTTAATGTGTTGGAAATGAGAGAGCTTCCCTAGCGGCTAGACTCTGTGGCAGCGCGGCAGTTTGCGCCAGCCAACATCTTAGGGTCAGTCCTGCTGGTGAGCATCCTTCCGTACGACGGCAGGCAAGCATGGTTATTATAGTCATGCCGGACAGATGAATCACAAAGGCTAACCACGTCCCACGACATTTATAGATAGCACTTCTATCAACTCACATTATACGTGAACTAACGTAGACCGCCAGATAGCCTAGATTGCGAGTCGGAGGAGCTGGATATGTGTCCACAAGGCCATTAAAAGACATCAACAGTAAACATTCATGGTGTATCAGCTGCGATCTTCCATAATCCACACTCGCGATTAAAATCTGGCCCAGCAGATCGGGAATGTGCTAATGCATGGAACGGCAGGGTTGAACATTTTTGGCTCCCTGCTCCATGTAAGTGGACCAGCTAGAACTGGTACGGTTCGCCAACCCTGCAGAGGTACATTTTACAAACGTACCTCCGGGAATTATCTGTTCGCCTCTATGGCAACTCTGGGGTCAGAAGGTAAGAAGAAAAATTCTCCGGGGCTAGCTGTGAATAACGCACGATGACGAGCTTCTTATCCCTGTACACCTTAAGGCAGGGCCAGGCTATGCCAGGTCATGCCAATAACTAAGTGCTCCCTTGATATGGTAGACCTAAAATGATCATAGCCAATGGGCCTGCTAGTCCGGTTTATCCATTCTTCACCATGGGCAGTCGCTCTCAGTATTCGATACCTCACAGTTTGACATATCGCATGTCTTCCTGGTGACACGTCTGCGCTGATACATCGGCTGAGGACACAACTTTGGGAGATTCTTTTTCAAGCGCAACTGCAGGTAGGATTTTGTCTACGTATCACCATAAGTTCCAGTTCTAGTTTCGCAATTCCCGCGTCTTCGTTGTACATAGCCCCACCCTTGCTGTGAACACAGGCCGACGCATCATCCGATGCTGAGCGCTGTAGTCTGGGTGGCCAGGCTTTGTAATGAAGCAAACAGTGGCGAAGTGATCCAGTACGAGTCTTTCCCTTTCAGCGGTAAAACAGGTGGCTTCCAGGACTGCGAGCTCAGGCAACTAGCAACACCCCGAACCCAAGCAGCCAACGATATTCTCGCCACTCGTTCCAACGGCAAGACAGCCTTGTAGAGCAAAGTGTTCGACACCAGGAAAAATACCAGGAGGGTCCCCTGATAAGGGAGACCCGTCGGTAGGGGTTGTATCCACTGGGCGGGCTCTGAGGGTAAACGGATACTGATCCGCTCAGTTTAAAGGATACCATCGACAACTGTCCATCTTGGGGGCCACTGTCCTGCAAGGAACTGTCGCCCTCGCCTCTTTTGCGATCTCCCATGTGAGCCAGAACTGACCAGAATGACTGGAACAGAAGCTCGAAGAGTACATTGGAGGATAGTACAATCTCACATTCAGGGGGGACAAGTCCTCCGCACGTAAGGAGTTCCAAAGCCTGTCATCCATCACACAGTCCAGGGATATTTGGTATAGATCACATCATGGAGTACCCATTCCCGATGATGATCAGCTACTTCCAAGGGATGATCGTTGCTTGGGCGGTTCCATGAAATGTCCCTTTGTGCAATCAATTTGTAATCCTCTCTAAAGGGGAAATGTTACGAGCGAATCCGTGACTGATGACATCCCTCGCGTTTTCTGTGCATGTTGGTCGTATGCAGCCAATTTCGTAAATGGCAAACGCTGTGTGCTTCTGTTGGCAGCGCGGTGCATGCTCCTGGAACCCACGAAGGTCTCGTCAGGCCTTTGTGGGAAAAGCGGACGGAGCAAGATTCCCGCACTGGTGGAGTCTATGCTCATCTGCTCCGCATTACACTCCAAGCAAGGCCAACCGTTTCTACCAGGACTTGGACTAAGGGCAGGCATTGAGAGATCAGACAGGACTTGTTAGAGCTGGGCGTTGAGAACCAGGCTCATCTACCTATCTGGAAAGCGGGCTTTGATGACCACGAGAGAGTGGCTATCTGGTGGCTGCTTCCCTACTCCAAGTCACTCAATGCTCGAGAATTTTGGCTGTGAGAGATCGAACACGAGGAGAATACTAGTATATGAGCAGATAAGAAGCGTAAGAGCAATTTACAGAATTTTGCCTCCATCAACCAGATACCAGCCATGTCTAAACCACTCTGCAACCTTCGCATACCAACTCTAATTACAGCTCGACCCTACACCGTTTCTCCTGCATCAAAATGCAATCCTCGGCCATGGCTGATTCCTGCAGGACCATGCGGCCTGCAGCGTTTCTTGAGACCAGGCAAGACGTATTAAGACTTGTTGCGAGCCATCATGTCGCCGCTTCTCCCCGGTCTCTTGTGTCACTCCGACTACGATAGCGACTATGATAGTGGTAGCCCTTCGTCCCCGTCACAACTGCGGAGAGACGGCTACGAACTTGATGCAGCCAACACGCTACCCCTAGAACAGATCTTTTTCCATGAGTCCCAATACCCTTCCTTTCGCAGCGCGATAACAATTACAACAACAACGACTACCTCTATCGATACACCTTCCTCGAGATGGCGCCGCATCCGGACATCGCTGCAGCGACCGAGAAGAGAATCAATCACTGAGAAAAGAAGATACACAGCCTTGGAAAAGGAGAAGTGGGCGTCTGTCTCTTCCCTATCTTCCCAATACTCGCCAGATGGTATTGTATCAACTGGCGAGATTGATGTGGCACCCCAGACAACTCATGCCGTCGCATTGCGTGATCGATACAGAACAGAGTGCTCGCACTGCGGAATCGAGGCGGGATCTTCCATCAACGCCAGACGCGCGCGACCGAGCATCGAAGACATGCCGCACAAGTCCTCGGGATGGCATACGCAGGATACTTGGAAGTGTCTTGAGCTGCCATCCGTAGCGGATGCTGAGACCGAGGGCTCGTTCTTCCGAGGCTGTCGCTGCCCGTACCCTCTGTCTAGTTGCGCCAGCAGAAGGACACTCGAAACCGCAGACACATCACGATCAGTCAAGCGCCGCAGAAGCGTATACGTCGAGAAGCTGCGGTGCCGGCAGAGTTGCCAGGACATAGAATTGCCGTGCTGGCGGGCAGTTCCGGTGAGGGAGTCGGAGACCTCAGAGGAAGAGAAGATGTTGGAACAGAACAACGGCGGGAAACAGCAGTCCGAAGGGATTGCATCCCACGAAATGGTGAAGAAAATGTTGATGGGAATTCTGAGGGTGTTACGCTTCAGTATGAGGCCATCTACCGCCAAGGTCGAGTGAGCCCCCTGTGATACCATGAGACATGAGAGACACTGTGGTCAACATCACCAAGGCCAAAGGCCAAGTTGATGAGTGAGGCACATTGTGCTGTATGACGAATATAGGGGAGTACAGAGTTTCATTGTCGATGGCCCGGATAAGCAGCCATCTCTGAATGCGACCGATAATCAGTCGCTGGCGAATGTCCGAAGTGGACATCATTACCAGATAGCTCAACCGGAACGTAATGGCTACCCAGCTCCTGAGGCTTCACGCCGTCTTGTGGTGACAACTCTGAATATACCGGTGTATGACCAGCTGACTGTGCATACCCGCCTTGCGTCGGCTGCCCATATTGTGCCATGGGCGCAGGCGCGGTGCTGTCGAGCTCTGGCGTTTGTCTCCTCTTCCTCGACCGCCACAGGAAGTAAGCCAGAATGCATATGATGATAACGGCTGCTGCCGCGCCCACGCCTATTCCGGCTGCCGCGCCCGACGAGAGACCGCTGCCAGGGCTTGAGCTCGGGCTCGGGTCCGTAGTGGCATTCCCTGAGCTGGTGGGTGCCGCCGAGGTTACCCCCGTCGCCGTGGCTGGCAGATCTTCCGGTTTGTGCACGAGCTGGAACAGGGGAGCAAACATCACATAACTCGCAATTGTTGTCGTCGAGGCTGGGTCGCCACTCGATGTCGGAGAGAGCGCCACGAAAGGCAGAGTTTTGAAAGCGTAGTTCACGGAACTATCACTCAGACACGTCCCAGTCAGAATGGACGTGGAAGACACCTTATTGATACATGTCTGAATACGACCACCACTGTCAAACGAACACTGATAGCCACTATCTGGGTGTTAGTTGAAAGCATGGCTGGCTGAGATGAGGGCACCTACGTCGGACAACAGCCTATCGCGGTTTCTGAAGAGATCAAGCCGAATTGAAAGTCGAACCCCCCGTCTTGCCCGATAGACTTGGAGCATGCCGTAACATAGTTACTGGGACAAACTATTCCCGGCGAGTAGAAGCCCCAACCGGCAAGTATCGTGGAGGAAGCGGGAGCACCTGGCGTTGTAGTCGGCCAACAGGAAGTGTCGTCTCTGACTACGGTGCCGCGGCACGACTGGGCTTGCCAGCCGTATCCCGACAATGCATCGCCCGCGATGATGTTGTTGCAGTAGCTCGGGGCTACAAAGGTGGTTGTAAGCGGGCCGAGATTGCTTCTGGTGTGCGTCGACGAGGATGCCCCGGTGCTGAGCGCAGTAGCGGTGGCCATTTTCCAGGAATTAATGCTTTGATGGACAGAGAACCAACAGCGGGAGCATGTACGGAAAGGAAAAGGAAGAGAGCGCGTCGCGATGGAAAGTTCTGCCTCACCCACGTCAGATTCCAGCCCCCGTAGGATTCATGGCGAGTGCGGATTTCGCAAATGAGCGGGCCTTGGCGAGACCAAATTGGTAGTCAGTCGTAGCACCTGACCTATTGAAAAGCCCTCCTCTACACACTGCATCTTGTACAAACGCTGGGGATAATTTTCTAGCCTTTCATTGGTTATGACGATCCTGGTGCTTACCTCAAGATAATCTAGGCTGAGAATGTCAGCAAACGATATCCTACTGCCCCTATGGGGAAAACCGCCCCCACTTTGAGCGCGGAGTAGAGAGATACAGCTGAATCTGGTCTTCAAAGTTATACTTGAATTCACGCCGAAATTCGCGAATCCGTTTTCTTCTTTGTAACACTGCTCTATTGTAATGTGGAGATTGAGGGGTTTCGGTACATGTACAGGCTCGCACAATTTGCAAGTTATCAACGCCACCGGAACAAAACTCGGCAAGGTGCAGGAAACTTCTGCTGGACTTTGAAATACAAATGCCTGCGTTTAATCGCTAGTGGAACCTGACAGTATAGGCAAATGATCATGGGCGGTGTCCAAGCTCGACTGCCTCTTCTGGGTGGCATTCACAAGCAGGTGTAGCATATGCCATTCGACCAACAATTTTGCCGTTGGCGACTGCAATTCCCACTCCATCGGGCAGAGTATCATCATATAAAAGACCTGGTATGCGATAGAGCCGCGCTTCTTGGGGCACCAGCTCTTCCCAGGCTGTGACCCGATACAAGAACAACCCGGCACAGGTCGTACATCTAACGGATGCGAGCCCTTCTTTCTTCTTGCCAAAGAACTCGGCATCGTCCCTTGCTGATTGCAATCTAGATGTATGGGAGGTCTTGTCGGGAAGTGCAAGTCCTAACAAGGCGATCAGTCTCTTCGACAATATCGCAAGTTCCCCATGGCTTTCACCCTTGGACGAGAAACTGTAACGCTCAAGCATTTCGCCTATCCGATCGAGATCATATGACACAGGAGATCCGACTTCTGCATCTGAGATCTCCCCTTGAGGAATGGGTAAGCCTTTGCGCGCCATATGGGGGAAGACACGATCAATGCCATCACAGAATAGCTGTGCTGACGGCCCATACATCTGTAGCATCCTGGAAGCCACGCGCTGGAAGACCGACTCGGAGCTTCCCCCGAAATCATAGTATTCGAAATCAACTACAATGCCAATCGTCTCCAACATCGGCCGAATGCTGTCCTGTTGAATGATGATACGGCTCCTGGCTAACTGATGGCAAGTGCCGAGGTCCCAAAGCCTTTCGGACATTGATGAATGGCCCCGGAGCCATGGCACACGTTGATCCGCTTGTTCACCGTCGGGAGGGATGAAAAGAAGTGGTGAGTAGTCACCAACAGTAAGCGCGTCCCAGGTCAGGTCCAAGAAAGACTGGAAAATGTCGTCTGACAGGATGGTCTTGATCTCCGTCTGGTTCTGCCCGAGGTCGAGCAGCCCACGCAGGGCGAAAAAGTAGTCATGGGGATCCCGACACTGCTTTTGACCAATAATGAAGATAGCCGCCCCAAGTGATCGATACTTGGGGTCTATGCGTTTCCACACTTCCATGTCATCCCAAGACACTCGCTTTTGCCACTGGAAACCCTTGGACTTGGCAATCTGGTTGAATCGGTCCTGGCCGAGTCTTTTGGCATACTTTCCAAGATTCGAGGCAGCCAGCGCTGAGAGATCCGCAGCGGAGGTATCGGATATATCAAAGTACTTGGAGAGAATGCTAACTTCCTGGCTTTGGATGTACTCGAGAGCAACCCACATCCGGTCAAACCAACGAGACTGAGTAACATGCGATATAGCTTCAACGAAGGTTGTATAGCTGTCAGGATCCTCAAGCTGTCTCAGGTGAAAAGAGTTACTGTCATCGAGGTGCATGATCATGAGCGCAGGGAACGCAAAGATTGTCGGAATCTGCAGTAAGAGCTGTCGCTGTATTTCATATTGCCATTGTGGAACACTTATATAATCATGCCAAACTTCAGTGGGCCCGAACTTCTTGGTCAAGGCCATGAGTGTTTGTATGGGCACCTGGTACGCCAATTGAGTTGCTCTTGCACCAGTGGCTTTCCCCATCTGCGCTGAAGAGACGGGCTGATGCCACACGTGGGATACGGGGATGTAGGTGAGCCTCCTTGCCTTGATACAGTTCATGTGTCGATTCATTACCCGGATTGGGTGAGGAGCGAGCGGGATCCGCGTGACATCGGCTGTGTCTCCGACGAGGTCTTCGGACTCCTCCAAGGTAAAAGTCCTGATGGGGGGATCATTGTCTTCCTTGTTGAAGCCGCGCTGGCAGACCATGCACGGGGAGTTCAGGCCATCTTTCCAGATGTGCGCGAGAAATTTGGACTGGGGGACCTGCTGCCTCTCGCCCCCAAGATGGATTATGATACGAGGCTCAGTCGACCTCACCTTGCCTTCTTCCGTAACGAGAACTTCCGGCTCGTGGTCATCGGATAGTAGAATGGGTGAACATGCGCGCTTGCCCGAGCTGCTCATGGTATCCTGTCTTTCCAGACGGGTACTCGAAGCTCTGGAGGCTTGGAGGTGGCCTCCATGGCCGGAGTCGGTTCTTCGGCGTTTGAAACAGAGCTCGACCTCATCTTGAGGTTGGGATGCATCCATTGGAGCACAGTACAGGGAAAGCGGGAGAGAAGCTGGAGATGTCTATTGGGGAGCTGGCCAATTGAGTTTGGGTGCTGCGCGCAGCTCCACACCAGCAGCTCCGGCTCAGCATAGCCGAATGGGGTCAATGTGGACGTCGGCATACAAGGAAGAGAGAGGGTCGTCGGTCAATGGGGGTTGGACACGGCGAGGCAAAAGAAAGAATTCAAAGAGGGCGAGGAATATGGACTCGATTGCAATTGGGCTTTGCCTGCTTGTACTCGAGCTTCATATTGTAGGGGACTGGCGCATGATTCAATGGCTAGCGCGAAGGGGAATTGGCTTTGAGCTCGAAAGATGAGTTGTGCTGGTCGTTGCTTGCTGCCGCTGGGAAGGACCGGAGACAGGCGAGCACGGTGTGTGGGTACCGTGTCTCACACGGTCGAGTGAAAAATCCACAAGGGGGCCTGGAGGGAGAGAGGAACGTCGTGCTGGCGGCTGCTATGCTTGGTTGGTTGTGAGCACCGAGGTCCAGCCCAGGCCAAGCTGCTGGCGAACTCCTTCGACCAGCGCTACTCGGTGGAAGCTGTTGCCTGCAATCTGACCCTCGCCGGACAAAGACCAGTTGGCACGGGCCACAGGTGTGAATTCCAATGCGATGAAAGCTGTAGTAGCTCTGCTTGGGCGTCCATGTCAAGCAAGAAAGGAACCCCGACATGAAAGCAGAGAGTCGGTGGTGGTTGGGGGGGGGGGACT
This sequence comes from Neoarthrinium moseri, assembly GCF_022829205.1. Taxonomy (NCBI): domain Eukaryota; kingdom Fungi; phylum Ascomycota; class Sordariomycetes; order Amphisphaeriales; family Apiosporaceae; genus Neoarthrinium; species Neoarthrinium moseri. Next base: position 317,533 of record NW_026055123.1, on the reverse strand, counting down.
GAAGGGAAACCTGAAGGGAAACCTGGAGGGAGACCGCTGCTGCGTCTAGTGCTACACAGTGTGTGTTCCATGTCGGGGGTCGCTGGCGCATGGGCCACCTCGCTGTCTGCCAGTGTGCGCAGTGTGCTCGGTGGCCGAGTGGCCCTCAATCTCACTAGAAGAGGAGCCGGAAGGAACATTTCGGGCTTAGCGGGTCACCTCGGGTCCACCTTTTCCCATTCCCCTTGGTGCTTCGTGAGAAACTTGCACTTCGCCTGGAAAAAGTCCCAATTCCAAACCCTCAAGACCATCCTACCCATCCCCCAATCTCCTCTCGCATCAATTGCAACTCCCCTTGCAATTGATTCTCCCTTCTCCCAGAGGATCATAGACACCTCTCTAATATGTTCCGCAACGCCCTCCGCCAGGCTCCGCGCGCCGTGAGCGCCCTCTCTGCGTCGGGCAGAGTGGTTGCCGTAAGTCGACCTCCTCCCGTCCCGTCACCCATCCACCATCCACCATCCACCATCCCATCCGCCGCGCCGCGCCCCCGACCGAGATGCATCGCGACGGCCCTCTCCCAAGCTCAATTGGGCTCCCGCGAGCATTTTGGGACCGTTTTGGGCGTCGTCGGAGCTGTCGTGGGCGCGCCGCCTGCTGTCCTCTTCTCCTCTGTCGGGGCTTCGGCTAACCTTGGCGCTTTGTTTTTTCGCAGGCTCGAAATGCCGCACCCGCCGCCTTCAACCTCCAGACCCGATCCTACGCCGACAAGGCCTCGCCCACCGAGGTCTCGTCCATCCTCGAGCAGAGAATCCGCGGCGTCTCTGAGGAGTCCAACCTGGCCGAGACTGGCCGTGTCCTCTCCGTCGGGTATGTCCAGTCCAGCTGCTGCTACGCACTACGCCAGTCCCAATGCATGGGTGGAGCCCGGAGTCGGGATTTTTCATGGGGTGCATCACAACAACATCAACGACGCACTCCAGCCTCAACAAGCGTGCACCTTCGCGCATCGAACCCCCTTTTTCGATCGCGCCCAGGAGCACCTTGTCGACGGTCCCAATGCACGGCGCTATTTTACCTCAATTGGTCTCAGTCCGCTAACTTGATCCCTACAGTGATGGTATCGCCCGTGTGCACGGTATGGCCAACGTCCAGGCCGAGGAGCTGGTCGAGTATGTGCATCGCATCCCCCCGGGCTTAGAGGACACCCCGAACTAATCCCCCATTGCAGGTTCGCCTCCGGTGTCAAGGGAATGTGCATGAACTTGGAAGCTGGCCAGGTCGGTGTTGTGTTGTTCGGTTCTGACCGTCTGGTCAAGGAGGGTGAGACCGTCAAGCGTACCGGAGAGATTGTAAGCCACCACCACCCCCTTGATGACAAGGACGCCTGCCTCTTCTCGAGCTCGCCGCTGACACACCCGTGACAGGTCGATGTCCCCGTCGGCCCCGAGATGTTGGGCCGTGTCGTCGACGCTCTGGGTAACCCCATTGATGGCAAGGGCCCCATCAACACCAAGGAGAAGCGCCGTGCTCAGCTCAAGGCCCCTGGTATCCTGCCCCGTCAGTCCGTCAACCAGCCCGTCCAGACCGGTCTCAAGTCCGTCGACGCCATGGTTCCCATTGGCCGTGGTCAGCGTGAGTTGATCATTGGTGACCGTCAGACTGGAAAGACTGCCGTTGCCCTGGACGCCATGCTCAACCAGAAGCGATGGAACAGCACCAACGACGAGACCAAGAAGCTCTACTGTGTCTACGTCGCCGTCGGTCAGAAGCGATCCACCGTCGCCCAGCTCGTCAAGACCCTGGAGGAGAACGACGCCATGAAGTACTCCATCGTCGTTGCCGCCACCGCCTCCGAGGCCGCTCCCCTGCAGTACATTGCCCCCTTCACCGGTTAGTAGTTGGACTCCCACTTCATCTTCCACTTGACTTGACACTCTTGGGACGCTTTATTAACTGGAAAAAAGGGGCCTCCATTGGTGAGTGGTTCCGTGACAATGGCAAGCACTCCCTGGTCATCTACGACGATCTGTCCAAGCAGGCCGTCGCCTACCGTCAGATGTCTCTGCTGCTCCGTCGTCCCCCTGGACGTGAGGCCTACCCCGGTGATGTCTTCTACCTGCACTCCCGTCTCCTGGAGCGTGCCGCCAAGATGAACAACAAGCTCGGCGGTGGTTCCATGACTGCCCTGCCCATCATCGAGACCCAGGGTGGTGATGTGTCTGCCTACATTCCCACCAACGTCATTTCCATCACCGACGGTCAGATCTTCTTGGAGTCCGAGCTGTTCTACAAGGGTATCCGACCTGCCATCAACGTCGGTCTGTCCGTCTCCCGTGTCGGTTCCGCTGCCCAGCTCAAGGCCATGAAGCAAGTCGCCGGTTCGCTCAAGCTCTTCTTGGCCCAGTACCGTGAGGTCGCTGCCTTCGCCCAGTTCGGTTCCGATTTGGATGCCGCCACCAAGCAGACCCTGTCCCGTGGTGAGCGTGTAAGTAATCCCCGCTGCGTATGTCGTTTACCAAGCTACGAAGATGGCTAATGTGTCTCGTCTCTACAGTTGACCGAGCTTCTGAAGCAGAAGCAGTACTCCCCCATGGCCGTCAACGAGATGGTTCCCCTCATCTTCGCTGGTGTCAACGGTTACCTGGACAACGTCCCCGTCAACAAGATCCTCCAGTGGGAGGCTGACATCCTGGCTCACCTCAAGACCAACGAGGCTGACCTGTTGGCCACCATCGACAAGGAGGGTGCTCTCAGCAAGGAGCTTGAGGGCAAGCTCCGTGACGTCGTCCAGAGCTTCACCAAGAGCTTCCTCTCATAAATGCGAAACCACTAGATAATGAGCAGTAGAGAAAGAGAAGAAGCGAGCGGAGGGGAAATCTGTCTATACCTGAGTCGTTTTGGTCGGACGTGTTTCTCTTAGAGGCGAGGCGTGTATGTCATCGGGTGCTGGAAAGTGAGGAAAGGGTTGGAATGGGGAAAGGTCTCCAGTTCAGCCATTGTAAAATAGAGCCAAAAACTCAAGAGCACTCGATTCCCTTTGTCTGTTAAATCATTTTGAAAGCCACCTCTCTGCTTCTTGCTGTACCGTGAGATGATCCTTTTCTGTACAACCTTCTGCGACTGCTGTTGATGTGGTTGTGTAGGACACTCTGCTCGACAATGGAGCTTGCAGCTCATGATGTCATGTTGATGGGAACCACTGGTGTGTGGACAGTCACGTCGGAATAAATGCTCCAGTTTACAGACATCAAACGCCTGCTGAATGACAAATATCAACGCATCACCAATCTCAATTGCTCAGTTTCGCTAATTTTCTTTCGAGATTCTGAGACACCTGACTGCCTTACGCTTGCGTGTACCTATCTCGATATTCAGCCGTGACGACCAGAGCAGCCCTCAAGGCCTCGGCCCTCTCGTATCATCCAATGAGTTCCGAATCCATAGAGATGTCGCCAGCTACTCGAGAAATCCTCGGCAAGGTGCGCCAGATGGTGCCGCCGATGTTGGAGAAGTTTCACAAAGGTGACAGCCTCACCCAGCTTACCCCGCCAGGAAGGACAGCTCGGCTAACGGGCATGCACAGGTCAACTGGGACGGGTGGCCGTCATCGGCGGCAGTGAGGACTACACGGGCGCTCCCTACTTCTCGGCCATGGCTAGCGCGAGGTTAGGATGTGATATGGTATGGCTACGAGTTCCCGGGGCCTTCGGTTCGCCGTCGGACCCTGCGCAACACCATGAGGCTGTCTGGACACGTCTGACGCATATCTAGTCCCATGTGATCTGCACGCCCGGCGCCGCGGCAGTCATCAAGACCTACTCGCCGAACCTGATGGTGCACCCTCTAATGCGGCAGTCGCCGGCGCACCCGACGGCGCCGACGGCCGGCAACGCGCCGCCGCCCTCGGCCGACGCGGACCCGGAGCAGATCTCCAAGGCCATCATCGACATGCTGGGCCGGCTGCACGTCCTGGTCGTGGGGCCGGGCCTGGGCCGCGACCCGCTCATGCACCAGACGCTGGCCCGGGTGCTGGCCGCGGCCCGCGAGCGCAAGATGCCTGTCGTCATGGACGCCGACGCCCTGGGCCTCGTCCAGAGCAACCCGGAGCTCGTCATCGGCTGGAAGGAGGTCGTGCTGACGCCCAACGTGGTCGAGTTCGGCCGCCTGCAGAAGGCGCTCAAGATCGAGCCCGGCTCCGGCAAGTCCGAGACGGCCCAGGTCGAGGCCCTGAGCAGGGCCCTCGGCGGCGTCGCCATCGTGCAGAAGGGCGGCAAGGACATGATCAGCAACGGCGACCACACCATGGTCGTCGACCTCGAGGGCGGCCTCAAGCGCAGCGGCGGCCAGGGCGACACCCTCACCGGCAGCATCGCGACGTTCCTGGGCTGGCGCCAGGCGTACCTCGACGGCCTGTGGGACCACGGCGGCAAGCTGGACGAGAAGGAGCTGCTGGGCTTGGCGGCGTTCGGCGGAGCGGCCATCACGAGGGTGAGTTTCCGCGTTCTCGTTCTCTGCGCGTTCTCTGGGAAAAGATATGCTAATTAGGCTAATGCGGTCAGGAAGCCTCACGGCAGGCCTTCAAGAAGAAGGGCCGCAGCCTACAGGCCAGCGATCTCACGGACGAGGTTTATGGTGCGTTCTTGACGTTGTTTGGGGAGGACGAGCCGGATGCCAAGCTATGACGATGGCCGGACGGGTGGTTCAAGAGATAGCAAGACGTAGATTCATCAAAACCTGGCCCATAAACCCAAGCCTATGGGTGTGGGTATAGGATCGTGCTGCTGCATGAATGAGGATCACTATGCTATGACGATATTCGCCTGCAAACTTCCCATACCCACGCCCAAAGTGAGGTTGGACGGGAGAATATACCATAGATACTCGGCTGGAACCAGATACAAGAGAATCACGCAATCCGTATAAGAGTAGCGTTGTCGCCAACGTCAATTAAGCTTGTACTATCTGCGCAGTATATTATGGACATGGACAGTACAGCTATTCGATTGTGAGGCATCAAACACGCCAGTCTCCTAACTTCATTGGATCAGTCACATCATCATGTCCATACCGTGTACGCGAAGAGCAGTCACATTAGGGAGGTTGGATTATTCCATGTTATACAGTTTCAGATGTCAGCGCTGCCCACTCCCATCGTACTGCGTCGTCTTATCTCTCCTGCATCATATATGAGCAAGATGACGGCCATTCCGCGTCTCTACCGCCGTACTGGAACCCGTTCCTGCGTCCCTGTGGGCCCCCTGACCCAGGCTGCGGTGATGCGCTGAGGGGCACGCGAAGAATGCTGCACCATCGAGACAGCAGTGCCATTGCACCGCATTCCCGGAGAAGCCCGTATGCAGCTGCAGGTGTTATGACGTTCAGCTGGGTTGACCGGGACACGAGAGAAGCCGCAACATGGCCGCTGTCTCTGGTCCCGGAAACTCTCGTCAAATCTTGCCACTCGCCTTCCCGATTCCAAAGAATGGCTTGACATTTCTAGAGTGGATAGGAGGACAACTGAACCTCTGTGAGGGGAAAGGGGGGACCTTTGAGATGATGCAACATGATCGAGTGGCAGACGGGTTGACTTCTTTTTTCTTAAGCGGCAAATACAGCTTGCATTGTGTATGATCCCGTCTGAAGTCTACAGGTTGAAATGTAGGACCTACATCCCGTCATGTGCGTATGGAGTGATCAGACGATAGCCCGCTGCTTCGGGATTGTGCATGCATTTTGCGGAGAGCGTCACGGCCAAGTAACGTACTTCGGCATGCGTCCAGCTCTGGGAAGTCGAAGAAAGTTTCTGATTGCAAGAACATCAGAATGACATACGTCTTGACAACCAGACAGGAAGTGACAAGTGTCTATAAAGTTCTGTCCCAGAGTGAGAGCACCACTGCCTCGTATACTACCACTGCGTACAAACGTATGCTGCGGCAGTCCCGCCTTCGCGGGCTCAGAAGCGGGTCGATATCAAGGGGATTATGGCGTAAAAGTCGCGGGCTCCAACACCTATCAGTCTGGCATCTAGAGGCCGAGGGAAATTCAAAAGTGCTGCGTGTCTTGTCACCATATGTGTGCTGTCCAGAAAAGGGGGACGTACGTATGCTAAGATAGCTCAAAACTTACTGTGTGTCTTGTGTCAAGCATACAAGTCCCTATATGTATGGAGTATGCCACTCTGCTTCACACTGCAGTCAAATGTGAGGTACCCGCTGCATCTATATGTCTGGCCATTGCATGCACGTACGTTCGCGGTGATCTAGCCATGGCAGCACGACCTCAATGGCAGTGCAACGCTCATCTTTTCAGCTGCCTCCAGAAGGGTTGGTCTTACATGGAGAGGTCGAAAGAGCGAAAGGCACAGGCCACTTGCCATGTAAGGGGGTTTGAAATTTTCTCCTCAGGCGTCGTGGATTGCGGCATACATATTCTGCTGGCCCAGAGCTCCGCCTTCAGACGGCGCGTGTGAAGTTAAGACAATGGCGAGATGCTTACGGAGTTTGTCGGGACGACGCAAGACAGGAGGTGACGCCGGGGGCCTGCATGCTGCATGCTCCCTGGTGTAATGCTGCCGCACGCGCGCACCGCAGTGCTGTCGAGGCTCGAGCTTGATGCATGTACTTGCCTTTGCGTCTTTGCGAACTTTCATCCCTGTAATTGTAGCCGTCCCACAATTGCGTCCGTGTGATGTAGAACAAGGGCCCAAGGGGGGAGCTCCCGTTGCAGATTATCGCATAGCAGATTGGCCTCGCTTCAGCAGGAGTACTATTGGCTCGACGGTACCTAATTCCGATGAACACACAGTAACAAGTCTACGCGTTGCGGTATGACCCGACGACACAACCTCTTAAGTCAAAGGGAGCCATCAGGATCATGATCTATGCCCACGATGTGGCTAGATTGAAAGAGGCCAATCATGACAAACTCGATACATTGTGCTGCGCTGCTTGTATATCATCTTCTGAGGCTGGTCCTCCAAGACGATCAGTCAGTTCTCGAGGAGGACTATTGGTGAATACACCCATGCAGATCTTATTTCGCTAGAACTTCTGTAGTATCATATCACCTGAACAAGATAGTGCCGCTTGATGTCGAATTAGCATTTTCTTCAGTCATACTCATCTCTACGTGGATCATATCTACTTAGATCTAGTGTTGCTTGTCATGTAGAGCCTCGAAAAGAAAACGTGTAGTTACGCAATGTCAGATAGGCCAAAGCAACTATGGTTAGAAATAGTACCCAACTTCTTCACAACCAGAACAATTTGGGCCCCGAATCCGAAAGCTGTAAAAGGTCGCTCGGCATCGAGTCCAATGGCACGATGTTCCGAGTCGGCAATCCAAGATCTTGGGGCAACATATGACCGTCAAGGGTTTTGGCAGGTCTTGGCGAGTCCAGATCACTACCAACGGGACCTCCGATGGATACTCACCCTTGTCGCTCGGTGCGAGCATATATGTCAGGTCAGCGGCAAGAATTCCGGTATCGTGGATCTGGGCCCGGCGATCATCAACAGAACCAACAGACAAGCGGCGATTGCATCCGGAACCCATGTCCGTCTGACATATCACTTCTCTGCGATGAACCCGAAACTGATCGCAACATGCTACTGGGTGAGTGACGATGAAAGTGTCCACTGCAGGCCCGCATGCAGTGAGATACATGATGCATATGGTGGCCGAAGTCTATCTGGCCACGGTGGTTTGAAGTTCCTGACCACCCGGATTGCCGGCTGCACAGGTATTCCGCAGCGCAGCGTGGGACCGGGTTGCTTTTGGAGCGTTGGTAGACCGTTCGTGAGTTCGCGTGGCCACCCGTCCTCGCCCAGCCAACAGCACAACGGCCGCACAACGGGGCTGGCGGGTGCGTGTTCATGTAGGCGGGGCTCCCATCTGCCTAAGCGGGCGAAATAAGAAATACCAAGGGATTATGCCTCGCATTGCGCTGAAGGCAGGTCTCAGTCGCTTAGAAGCGTGGGAAGCTATGTTTAAGACACGCAACTTCAGATAAACGCGAGAAGTTGCTTCGGCAGCTCCTGTGTGGCCCGGGGAGCGAAGTGTTCTTGGTTCGTGTAATATTGGTCCTCCTGGACTAGCTTTTCTTGGTTTTGGCGTCGCTCACAATCCTGACAGGTTGCATACGAGGCACTTATCACTACGAGGCCCCGAGGCCCCGAGGCTGTCAATTGTGAGAAGTGCGAATACCCAGGACTTGGCTGGCCGAGGCCCTGCCAAGGACTGACTTGAAGTGAGCTGGGGACGGAGACAACATCGGATACGCTCGCACGACTAGCTTAGACCGATTGCTTTTGCAACACTCCCGGCTCAGCATACCGTAAGCGTCCCCTGGATGGTGTTGCCGCACAAGGGACCTAACTACTGACTTTTGGCTAGTCTGGGCATGGGGAGCCGGTATGCGACGAGGTCTTGGCCTCCCATCTCGTGAGTACCAATCATGTCCCACGCTTTTGCAGTCTACAGTCACCATTGTGTCGCGTGCTCTCAAGGGTTGAATATAGGCTTACGACTTCCAGCTATCGAGGGCTCCTTTTGGGCAGGGCAGCTATAGGTATCGGGGAGCCTCCCTTGGCAAAGCTTAGGAAGTGCAGCCCCGAAGGTGTTACTAATTAGTCCAAGCCGTGCGCGCTGAAGGGGAGTGGGAAAGGCAATGAGCAGCGTCAAGATTGCTTTTGAGCTGGTTGTGGCTCACCTACCACCGCCGCCACCAAACGTGATACCTAACACTTAGCTGCATGCTAGGGCGATGACATCGTCGTGAGTCCTTGTTTGGCGTTGTTGGCTTCCAGGAATTCGCCTGAAAGCGCATCGCAGCCGCGCTGGACGCGATGACGGCCGCCCGAATGCTGGACGACCCCACACGATGCAAGCGCATCAATGGAATGTCTTCATGTAAGTGGGTTCGGTCGGGGTTGGTTGTTGGGAATCCGTTGCACCACTGGACGAGCACATGCCCTGACTCCAATCATCAGTAATAGGAAAGAAAGAATAGGTATTGTGAACTCTTCCGTCGCCCTGCGCCAACGTTTCAATTTTTTGCTGGTTTCGGACTCGTTGGCTATCACCACCACAGCTGCGCATTCCTAACTGGGTGGCGTGGGCTCTATTTCTACCAATAGCAGCATCCCATCCTAACTGAATGGTCTGCTTTCGATCGAGCTTGTCAACCAACTCGGGTATACATGACATCTGCAGAGGGCGGCGTTCCAACCATGTCGTATGGGGCTATGAGTGCGTAGCTTTTCTGCAAAAGCACCTGTCACACCGTTGCTGTGAACTACCAGGCTTGCCAGGGTAGGTATGCTTTCTATTACTTCAAACCCACCGTTGACCACCGTCCGTCCTCTCGATTCCTCCGCTCCTTTCCAGCCACCTGCATATTGCAGCCACCTATCGCAGCATATATTCTCAAATGCCCTGCGAACCCACAGCAGCCACGGACTAGAGGTATACTGCATCTTCGCCTTCAACGGCCCCAGATCCCGCTAGTTTCCTAGGCTTGCCAAGCTGAGGCCTTCACCCTTCGTCAGAGGTCCTTCCTCCCTAAAGTCCGCATCTGAGACAACTGAGGGACCCGTCTTCTCTTGATTGCCAGACCTCCCCCCATTACCATTTATACCTTTGGTGCAGTCGTGAGACTGGGGAGAAACATCACATTTGTTTGTGTTCACCATCTTTTCAAGAGATCACACACCGCGTCGCGTCTGTCGTACCATTGTGTACCAAATGCCGGCCGCCGTGTAATGTTCTGTCGACCTCGAAATTATTGTACTGCAATTGCCTATTACCTGTGATACTCTAGCGTTGGTTGACCTTCCTGTGCGCGGTGCGCTCATTCTTCCTCGATATTTGGACCATCTAAGAACCTGGCTGTCCACATCTCAGACGACCATTTCCTGGAGCGTGTTGTGGGCTTTGAGACGTCGTTCTTCAGCTGTTAATAATCCTACTCTCGTCTGACATACTTGGTTCTGGCCTGCATTATTATATACGCTGGTCTTCGCTGTAAGTTGCTATTCCAAAGTCACCCCGTGAAGTGACCACTCATTGGCTAATCACTAATGACTCTAGACCGCGAGTCCTCGGCTCGGAGGCCATGATGGCCCATGGCTTCGATAGACTGGAAAGATTCTTCGGTTCCACTAGGAGGAAAGACAAGACTTTACAAGAGCAACTCGCTGCTAGGAGGAAGGTTTCGGTCGTTTATTCGCCATTTCCAGCAGGCCAAGCGCCAACGAGCAATGGGAGCTCGCTGTTCCCATCTCCGCCGTTCATGAAGCCCACCTCGGCTCGCATGCAACCAAGAGACCCAACCTATGAGAAACTTTTCGAGGAGGAAGGGGGACCTGTGCTAACCCTTGGGAAGAAACGATCGCAGAGCTTGCCAAATGTGCAAAATCAACTGCGAAAATGCTCTTCCTCGTACATGACATCAGAGACTGAACGGAAGACTAGAAGTTACGAAACTCACCGGCCGTCATCCTTTGCGCTCAGTCAACAACCAGAGTCCCCTCAGCGGCCGGCGGCTTTCCGCTTCCCAGAAGACTCATTATTCCGTCCTGCAGACAGCATCAGTCCAACAAAACATGTACCGCAGATGAACATACCAAGCATGGGTACTACATCAGTTGCTGCGAAGCAAAGTCACGAGCTCCTAGATTGGACTCCTGCACATATATCCTTGATGTTCAATCCTGCGGAACTCTCGTCCGTGAATGAGAATCTGGGGCTGAATGCAAAGGACGACCTTGCAGAATCACTGATCTTGATGCCGTCACCTTTGTTTACTTCACCTGAGAAGACGCCTCTAAAGTCATCGCCAACCAGGCTTCCAAGGACCCCTAGTCCGCAGTGCGAAACCGTATCAGAAGCGCACGAGTGGAGGTTCTCATTGTTTCCGAAGCAATATTCCGTTCTGCAAAACACGGCGCCACAAGTCTATTCGCCGCCTTCTTCAGATAGTGAGGAGGAGTACCGTGCGAGGATTAGAGATCCATCTCGATCGCCTGGCAGAGTCGATTCTCCAAGCATTTACAGTGTCCAGTCTACCCCAGAAAGGGTTTACAGGCGCAAGAATCGCGATCCAAGACAAGAAAGTACCAGTCCACGGGAGACGTGGGGAGTCAGAGCCGGTGACCCTCTTCTTGGGTCCCCTGAATCGAACGACAGCCCGCTCCCGCGTTCGCGATTGAAGAAAACAGCGAGTGTGGCGAGCCTCTCTGAAGTCAAGTATCAGATTGCCCAGGAGCAAATCTTGCAGGAGCCTACCATCAATGACATCTATGCATTGAGCGATGAAGATATTGCCGAAGGAGGACCGCCTCACCCACCACCCAGAGCTCCGCCGCCACCACCTCCTAAGGATGTACCAAGGTCGATACGGCACCACCAATCGGCAAGATCAGTTGTACGCGCACACCAGGCACTCAACCTTCCTGCGGGAGAGGTGACTCCGCCGGAAACACCCACGGATCCACAGTTTCTCATCCCAATGCCGGCCAGTCACTCAATTGGAGAACTCGGGGCCATCATGGCAGCCGGTATCGCCAAGAAATACAACTTTGATCTCGTTTATCTAGTCAGCGTATGGCCCAGTGGAGGTGGGAATCACCTAGATCCATCCATAACATCTCACATAGGCTCCCCACCTCAGTCTGCCACCCTTGCCAAATCTCTACATGCAAGCACGGGATCCAGTGTGACTGGGCGGTACCTAGCAGCGTTCGGGCTTGCGGCGGAACCGCCAATGCGGATACATACTCGGGTCCTCCTCAAGGCACTCCAAGCAGCTGGATGGAGCGAGTATGAACACCCTACCGAGTCTATGTCCTACGGATGGACTCAGTCTTTCCACACTGATCAACTATCATTTCAACGGGATGATGCCGGTCCGAGGGCTTTGAAATGGAACGGGAACCGAGGGATTGTTTTTGCAGGCTATTGCAAGCACCCCAACGAGATTGCCACCGCGACTGAATTGTCGCGAAAGCAGACTCTGCTCGATGAGCTTCACACTGACGTCAAGCTCCTTGTCGACACACTCATGGAGAGGACATGAAAACTGATGGATTTGAATGACTGATACCACACCCTACATAGTGTTGCTTGTCTTCCGCTCCACGCCAACGACGCATGAGAAGATCATGAGACTCGGAGAAGGGTGCAATCATGGGACACCGGAACGTCAAAAGAATGGAGTAGTTTAGCTCCGCTGATATTTCAGCAACTTGATACCCTAAGCTGTCTTTTGCTCTACATTGAGCAATTTCTCAAGCATTGGGGAGTATGCAATAGCTAGTTAAAGCTCAATAAATCATGCCACAACAACATAGCTCTCATTACTTGGTGGTTTTGTGCTTAGCAAAGTCGGGTGACGCTAGAGTCATACTATACCAAGAAGGTTCCTGTGGGCAGAGTCTTAATCGAGCATTGGCAGCAAGAGTCCTTATCGAAGCGCTGCTGACTGCATTGATTCCTGTTCACCGCGCGCTGGATAGAGTGCGCGAGAAACGTCAGCCTGACTGATTTCCTGAGACCGGAACGGCCGCCGGAGGTGTCCACTCTCGAGAACGGTGGGTTTGTCCTTCCGTGCCATAGATAAGTTTCTTGAAGGTTGCGAAAGTCGGTGGGTCAGGGTTCGCAGTATCAACTATCCTGGACAAACTTTCTGTGCCTCCAGCAACGTTGATGTCATCATGTTTATCATGTTAGGGTCTGCCTCTTGACAGCTTGGCGCGGAGGAGCAAACATTGTAGGGGGTATCCAACAGCCAGAAAGGATACACAGACTCAACGGTCGGTGTTTGCAATCCGAGGACAGCGCACTGCGTCGTCTCAGCGTGCCAATCCTTGCCGCAAGCAAACAGGCCGACGAAGCCAAGCCATTTCGCTCAGCAATTTCGCTCACAGAACGATTCATGTTCCTTATCAATGGGTCGTCTGTGCAAAGTCGTGGGTGATTGGCGGTGAGGCTGGCAAGATAAGACACGACAAGGCCAAGAGAAAAGCAAACACTGGCGTGTTCCTTGTCACCTGTCTAAATTTTGGTGGGGCTTACACAGGGGGACAGGGGTTCCCCAGGCACCCAGCTGCCCTGACAGATTATATCTAGTGGGGTGCCTATCACCCATCGCCGTGGATGGATGCTCTGCATCACCATCCGCGGCGTCCAAACAGAATGCGATTTGGGTGCGACTTTCAGAGACTTCAGGTTCCTCAATGGACAGACGCCTATATCGACTACGACGGCTTGAAGCAGCTTGTGAAGACCCATCATCCGTGCCGGGACTTGGACTGTAAGACTATCGACCGCCGTCTAAGTGGGCTTGCTGACGGCTACTGTTCTCCTTCCTAGCCTTTAGCAAGAGTTTCAAACAAGAGATCGAGAACATCAACGCGTTCTTGCAGAAACAGCTTTCCCTCATCGATCGTTGGGTAGAAGCAACCTTCTCGCGATTCTCTCTTGCGGCTGCTGTTGCGCTTGAGATCCACGACCTCGCGCAAGTCGCGCTTGTAGAGCTTCGAGATCTCGCGAACTGCCTGCAGGAGATATTAGCGTTCATCACTCAGCTCGATGAGTTCGCAGAGGTCAACCAAGATGCAGTACAGAAGTTGCTGGGGAAGATTGGCCCCAGGGGGGCGCGTGAACCACTGATTGAGTTCGCCAAAGGCCCTCTCAACACGAAACCTTGGGTCGAAACAGCTGCACATCTGCGAGGCCTTACTCGACTCACAGCTCGTGCAGAGCAGCTCCATGACGATGAGTCAGAGGTGAGATCTTTGCTCTTGGAGAGGGTCAGCCCTCAGGCCCTTGGCTGCACTAGCGACGAAGTGCACAGCAGCATCAGCATCGATGACTCGGCGGCGCTTATGGTCGTGATGACATCGCCGGTCTCTTACTTGGAGAACCAAGCCATGCTCTATTCCGTACTGCAAGTCGCAATCCTGCATTCGTCACCGATGTGCCTCACCTCTTTACTGGAAGAAATCACTGCTCCTGTAGAGGACGTGGGTTGTGTTCATCGGGATGCTCTGCACCAGCTTATCATTCGTTCTTCGCGTCCTCAGCTTTGCCTCAGTGATCTGAAGATACTCGAGGACACAATTCGTGAGCTTTCCCCATACCAGCACCACATGCTGATTGTGAAGGACTGGAGAAATCGGTATCCTCTCCATTACGCTGCACAATATGGCTTAGGAAAGCTCTGCTCACAAATCACCAAATTCATGGAGCCAGCAGCAGTCTTCAAAGAAGACTCATGTGGGCTTACACCACTGCATCTGGCCGTCAGTTCCGGTCATGTGTCTGTGGTAGAGGCGCTCCTACGTCCTGATGCTGTAAGAAGCATGGTTCGTGAAGAAATGGCTGGTATTCTTCTGCTTACGGCTATCCAATCAAGTTTTGCAGATACTGTAAAATGCTTATTGACACTTGGTAAAGGGATAAATCATCGCGGAAAACACGGGGAAACACCTTTGTACCTTGCTGCTAGCAGTGGCCAGGCCGAGATGGTGGAAGCACTGTTAGCTGTGTCAGTTGGCCTAGATCTGAATCGCCCCGAAGTCACACGGGGCTGGTCACCATTGATCGTAGCTTGTGTGCGTAATCATCTTGAAATAGTTGAACTACTACTCCGAGCAGGCGCAGACACACTGATTCAAGACTTTGGCGGCTGGTCAGCTATAGAACATGCATGCTACAGAGCACACACCACCATCGTAGATGCACTCCAAAGAGCGTCTCCCACCCCGGAGCTGAGTCGCGGTTCCAATGTGGCTGCTCGACTGCCGCAGCCTCAACGCCCTGCAAAGAGCCATCCACCAACCTGCGTATCCGCTGATGCTGCCCAAGTCTACACGGAGCCGCAATACACATCTGTATTCGTCAACTTGGGCTCGTTCGATGTATATGCGGACAAGGAGGCCCTGGAAGTCGAGCCAGGCATCCTCCGTACTCTGTCAAAGAGTATGGAACATGATACAATACTGGAAGTTTCTGGGAGCCCCTGCCAGCAAGAGCCATATACTGTTAGGCTGCCACTCGAGGGAGCTCCTACTGAAGTTACATGGGTTTTCTCTACGACGCAGCCCGAAAACATGAAGCTGACGTTCAAGCTGTACAAGCGTGGAAATGCTGAGAAGCCTAGCAAACGACTCATAGCCACAGGAGTGGCTCTGCTTGACTCGATCAAGGGCTGGTTTCGCCCAGAGCGTCAGAGTCTCAGGCGCGACTCTCGCGTTGCTCTGATCACCTCAGATGGTGATGCTGCCGGAACAATTACATTCACGTTTCTTCTCTGCAGTCCTTACAACGCGAGAGCACCGCCAAGACCTACTCAGACGATGCGCCTTTCCGACTCAACGCAAGTTGTAGGACACCGTGGTAGGCGCCTTCTGCCTTCGTATTAGGTGATCGTTACTAACAGAGTCCCAGGCCTAGGGTGGAATATGCCAGGGCTCAGGCGCATGCAGATAGGAGAACACACGATCCAGGTAGGCTATTATCGGTGCTGCATTTGCTGCTTGTCTAATAGTATATGGTAGTCTCTTCAAAGTTCACTGGACCAAGGAGCAGATCTCATAGAGGTAAGCAATCCGAACTTGGTAGTCTGATGAACTTGCGGCTAATGGTTTTGTAGTTTGGTACGTCAAGAAAAATACACGGAAGGCTAAGAGTACTAAGAACTGGTGTCAGACGTTCAAATCACCCGAGACCGTGTTCCGGTCATCTACCATGACTGGCACGTTTCGGAGACTGGGCTCGACATACCGATCCACGCGATGACCTTGCAGCAGGTATGGTCCCATCTAAGTATCTCCTGCATGTCCAGTGACTGAATTTTCTATAGTGGATGTCCATCAGCGAGACACAGATAAACCATCACGAATTCACCAGAGGCCGTCTGCCATGGGACGAGAGAGCCCGTCCAAGTGCTCCATCTCGGAGGAACTCGAGGTCCCTATGTGCGGTCCCAGATCATCCTCGAAAAGCGCTGGCGGATCGTATGAAGCACACGGTCGAATACGCTAGGAATCACAACAAGGGGAATATCCGGGGCGAGTGCATCCACGATGCTTTTGTCACCCTACGTCAACTCTTCGAGAAGTTCCCGGACGATGTAAGCTTCGACATCGAGATGAGTATGTTGGAAGCACTCTGTCATTACCTTCTGCCCTCTAAGCTGACACCACGCAGAGTACCCCATGTTCTGGGAGTGCGACTACTGGGAAATGGAACCGTACTGGATCGAGATGAACGCCTACATCGATGCCACCCTTGACGTTATCTTCGAGCTGGCCGGGGACCGTTCGATCTTCTTCACCTGCTTCAACCCGGAAGTATGTGTGTTGCTATCAACGAAGCAGAAGACCTATCCCGTGGTCTTCCTCAACGACTCCATGATCAGTGGAGCAGCAGGTGATAAACGAGCAACAAGCCTTCAGGAGGCAATGCGCTTCGTGCGCCAATGGGATCTGCAAGGCATCGTTATGGCCGCTGAGCCATTCGTTGCCGCACCTAAACTGATCCAGCATGTCAGGAACCGGGGCTTAGTCTGCGGGTCGTATGGCGTGTTGAATGATGTGCCAGAATTCGCGAAGGTACGTTCTACAATCCATAATCTGCCCTCAATTGTACTTACCAGAGCACAGAAACAAGCAGCGGAGGGCATAGACATGCTGATTGTGAACAACATCCGACTCATTTCAAATGCGCTTCGGAGTTTGGAGTCTTAAGAGGGTTCCATGGCTCAGGCCATAGCTAGTGACGGTGCATTAGAGTAGCTTTCTCTCTGTTGCTGGCATTGCTTCATTTCTACCGTATTGCCTACTTTTCCTTTATTTCTTGTTGCCACCAACCTCCTTCTTCCTTGCTAGTACTACATCAAGGCTACAATCGAGCTGGCTTGAGGAGTGCTTGGCTACATGGCACGAACAGCAGCCAATGATCTACGTAAATCAATCTAGCACAAATTGAGAAACAGTGATGCCTAGACTGGTAGTTCGATCAATACGCGACTCTGTAGCGGAAGCCCATGTGATCACTGTGTTATTCCGCTTGATAGCCGCCCTTTTGCGTTACGCTCTACCGCTTGCCCTATCATCTTCTTCCAAGAAACTTGGCGAGGCATCTGAGACTGTAACTTCACGTATAGAGTAGTTCTAGGTCTCATCATCTTTCGCTAATCTAGTGGCTTCATCCATTTTCAGCGGTGTACCAAATGTACAAGGGACTGGTGGTTAGAGCAGGGCCGCGATAATACATGCTGCTGTACACTTTTGTTGTTTCATGGATTCGTTTGGATTGAGGCTCAATCTCAAAAGCCTGGGGGCGACGTCTGTTATGTTCTAGTGCCTAGGATTGTGTGTACAGCCAGTGGTCAGAAAGCCAAGCCACCACATCTCGGTTGAGGACCCGTCGCATCACATAGAAATAGCCAAGCCAAGCCAAGCGGTTCTCATCGCAGATCACCGGGCTTGGGCTTGGCGTCCATCCGATATTAGTTGCCCCCCTTTTATTCTTGGACAAAATGCCTGTTGATCTTCAACAGCTGAGCGCACAGTCAAATGGATTGTTTATCCTCTCGGACCAGTGCAATTACGGTACTGTATACCAGTGGGCTTATTTGAAGGATCAGGGCATGTGACCACAGCGACACTTCCTGGTGCAGTGCCACCGCTTTTGGCTTACGTGCAATGCGTCTCAGCGTTTGTTTTGGGAGACGTTCCTATCTGGAAGGTGCCATTGTCCACGGCTTTGATTACTTTGACTGCGTCAGAGGACTGCTCTTGGAGAGTTGTTCAATGGTAGATTCAACATTCGGCATCCTCAATCGGCACACGTGCACCAGGCTGGATAATATGGGTCAGGAGCGCTTTGCGACATGACCTTGCCCGGCGGTCTCCTGGTATTTGGGAGTCATTAATGGACGGTTATCAGAAGTGCATTTTGTCTCGACTGGGACAAGGACACGAAGAAACTAAGGTCCAGCACACGTAGACACCGGCGGCTCAGAGTGTCGGACCCGCCAAAAGACTACGTACGCATTGGCTCCACTTATAGCTGCAGCACAGAGCCTCAAAAACCCATGCCAGCCGAGACCAATGGGCTGTCACCATGGCACGCCGTTTCAAGTATTTTTGGTTCCAATTCGTCTGTCCCTTCACAGCGCCTCCCACTTTCCATAGCAGCCCCTGGACTTGACAGCGTCCAGCATGTGGCTTTGGCACCTTGGCCCGGGGCTGCTGGGGAGCCCTGGAGAGCGGAACAGGCCGTATTGGGAAGTCCAGACTCCCATGGGGAGCGTTAGCACGTCTGGCTGCCATGGTCCATACCAGACGACGTTGGGCGGGAGGACCCCTAGCTCTGGCTCGTTTCCAATTGCCCCGTTCTCCCCTTTCACTTTCGTGTCGTTTAGATTGCTCCTATCTCAATCGTGTCCTCATTGGCCCGCGACTCTGGGTGAGGCTCTCGCGAAGAGATTTCCAAACCCCAGTCTGCGTCTTCAGCTGGTGCCCTGGCATGGTCTAGACGCGCGAGTCAACCGCTGCGTCGCAGGCGTTTTGCAGCTTCAGATATCGAATGAGATAATGCCTCCCTGTTTGACATGATCGGAGCACATGCGTCACCATCGAGCTTCATATGATCTACGCGATCTACGGGCTTCCCGAACTCTATGAGCAGGACTCAAAGGACGAGGGAAACACTTTGTTTCGCAGTTGATTCTGGTAGGGAATGATCCCATTCCTCGAACAAACGGGCTTGGTTCAGGGATCTCGGCACCTGTGCATTAGTCCGTCCCACGCGGCATGCAGCCGGTACCAGGTAGCCCACTTATTTCTGCATGATGGCAAGCGATCCTTGGGGACTATGCGATTGGGTGCCGCAAGTCGCCAACAGCATGGTCAAGTAACTACTTCATTTTCCCACATTCGGGACATGCTGACGTCGTACTGACTCGAGATTATGCGTCAACACACGATGTGCCCATAAAATTAGGAAATACAGTTCAGAATCAATGATGCTGAGTTACTATCGTCGCGCCCGGGGTGGGATTTGTATCTTTTATAATCGTGAACGTGGTTACTGACAGTAAGAGAGGTCTTGTGAGCTAATCCTCGGAGGGCTAAGTGAAGTATCCGTACCATCTGACCATCAAAAGCGTTTCCCCATAAGCTGACCTGTGCAATCCGGAGAAGGAGAACTAGGAGGCCACGAGATCATTGGCAAAGCGTCAAGATTAGTAGGCTGGTGAAATTGTGGATGTCCGATGATAGGGGGTCGTGGAGCCCACGATGCGCGGCGGATCCACTCTCCACCCACTTCATACCATCCGACCCTGGTATTAATCAATGTCAACCAGTCCTGGCCTTTGCCTACCAGAGCCCCAACCATGGGTATAGCCGTCTGGTGTACACAGTAGCGAAGCCCGGCGCTGATGTGTTCTGCAGTAGGTATATGAGCGTGGCCTCCCGCTGGTGACGGCATCTAGCCGTATGCCACTCTTGGCATTCATCACTTCGCTTCTCTTTTGTTGCTTTCCTCTCAGTTGGTGTTGAGGTTTTCACTTCGTTTTTGTGCTGGCATACACTATTCTGATATTACTTTCAAGTTCTTTCAAATAGACTGATAGACTTTCTTTGTTTCTCGTATTGGCTTTTGGTCTTCTTGTCATGTCCCTTCAACCTTCTGCGGCGGCTCGTCGAGCGAACCGCATAACAATATGGCCGACTGCTTTCGGCGAAGATATAGAGCTCAGTGCACCATGGCCTGGCCGATTCAGCACCCAACAGGCGGATAAGAGATGGACGGGGGCATTCGATGTCGAGGCTCGCGCCAATCGTATGAGTCACATGGTTGGCAACTCTCTGCTACCTTCCTCCGCTCCCCGTGACCACAGAATATGGCCCGGGCAAAGCAGAGGAAACCGCACAACGTGGATCGACGACCGAACGTACCAAGACGATGCTCAACTGTGGGATGGATCATTCGAGGTGGAGAAGAGAGAATCATGGATCAGCCGCACCCCAGATCGTCTATCGGATGGCTTTGAGATCGAGAAAGAGAAGGCAAAGTGGAAGCAGCCCCTCACCAAAGAGCAGCTCGACCAAGCTGATTCAGCTCTCGTCTCCGTGGATATACTCAATCACGATTTTGAGGGCTACGGCACTCCTGAGCAACCATATCTTGTGCGATGGATCGAGAACGACCCAGCAAACCCGATGTTGTTCCCCAAGTCGAGGAAGTGGACAAACGCAATGGTGCTTGCCTTCGCCGTCTTCATGGTTTCGATAGCATCTTCAGGATTCTCACAAGGTAGGTCAAGCAATCATCTCTGGAAAAGCGGGTTTTGACTTCCTACAGGCACCGCCGATATCAAGAGCGAGTTCAATGTTGGCCAGACGGTCGCCTTGCTTATGACGTCTCTCTTCGTGCTGGGTTTCGCTGTTGGTGCTCTGGTCTTATCACCTCTCAGCGAAGTGTACGGCCGCCGTGAGCTGTACGTGTGGACGTTCGCTGCCTTCGTCGTTACATCTGGAGTCATCGGCCTAGCCCCTTCTATCTCATTTGTTCTGGCATTTCGAATGCTTGGTGGCCTGGCTGGCTCATTCACCCAAGCAGTCGCACCTGCGGTCATCGCCGACATGTTCCAGGCCCAGGAGAGAGGATTCGTGCTCAGCATCTTCACATTAGCCGGCTTGATGGGTCAAATGCTTGGCCCAATCGCTTGTGGTTTCCTTGACGCTGCTTATGGCTGGCGCTCTTTAGGTGTCATGATCGCATGCGCCTCATTCCCAACCTGGGTCATCCTTACTCTTACCTTCCCGGAGACCTATGCCCCCGTCTTACTCAAGAAAAGGGCCCAGAAACTCACCAAGATAACTGGGAAGGTTCATATCGTTGACGGCATGCAGGAGGAGAAGACCATTGGAACCCAGCTCCGAGTTGGAGCCCTTCGACCTTGGGTCATCCTCATATACGAGCCCATCGTCACCCTCTTGAGTCTCTTCCTGTCTGTCGTTCATGGAACCCTCTTTCTGCTCTTCGCTGCCTACCCGATTGTATTTCAACAAGTGCGCGGTTGGCCTCAAGGCGTGGCATCCCTACCATTCCTTGCAATCGCCCTTGGCATTGTCATCTCGCTTTTCTACGTTGCCCTCGTCGACCAGAAGCGTTATGCCAAGCTCGTCGAGAAGCACCACGGCATGGTGCCACCAGAGGCTCGTTTGCCTCCGGCCATGCTTGGCTCCATAGCTCTACCTATAGGCCTCTTCTGGTTCGCCTGGACTAACGACCCTTCTACATTCTGGCTTATCAGCGTCAGTGCTGGAGTCTTCTTTGGCTTTGGAATGGTGCTGCTTTACATGAGCCTCACCAACTATATTGTCGACGCCTACCTCGGATATGCTGCATCTGCTTTGGCAGCTAGTACCGTCCTTAGATCAATCGCTGGTGCCGTCTTTCCTCTGTTCACCGCTCAGATGTATACGTCACTTGGTATGTTGCTCGACTGCATCCTTTCAAACACGGACTCAGCTAATCGGATTTCGCAGGCATTCACTGGGCGTCTAGTGTCCCTGGCTTTCTTGCGCTAGTCTTCGTTCCTTGTCTAGTGATGTTTTACAAGTATGGTCACATCATCCGTAGCAAGACCAAATTCGGACAAGAGGCTGCCAGGCTGGCTGCCATGATGGACGGTAGAAAGTAGGAGGGGCCAAGGGTTAAAGGGTCATATACTCGACATTCATACGACAGATGCGCTGATCTTCACTTCGGGATCAAGTGGACTCCTAGAAAATGTTTCTTCAGGCCCCCACGGTCGTTACCGTTTCAAGTTGTACAAAATAATGCGGCCACGCTTTTCATGGGTATAGAGTGTACATATAAGACAAAAATAAAATATACATGGGAATAGAGGGAGATGACTGGGCAACATCGCAACTTAATTGGCCTTGTGATTCTTGGAAGCAAGCGAGCTTGTCAACTTGTGATCAGAATTGCTCCGGCGCCGGCGGGGGCGCTCCGCTTTTCCCGGCCGGGGCAGTTACTAAGCATGACAACATCGTCCGCTTTTGATGGCGTGACGTATGGAAATGTCTTCAATCGATATCACTAGAACGCGGATGCAGAAGTTTTTCTCTGGACCCTGAATATTATCTCGTTGCGACGGTATCCGGTGCATAGAGACAGCTAGCAAAATCGAGAGGCCGCACTTTCAAATTTGGAGCAAAGATCAGCGTCATGGCTTCCAACAGCTTTACGCTTGCCAGCAAGGTTAAGGTACGAACACCGTCGAAATCCTAAGTCTCTATCCAGATAAACTCACCGAACCAAAGCTTCCGTCTGGGCACCTCATGCCCCAGATGCAGTTGGGCTTGTACATGATGTCAGGGCGCGAAGTGCTGTCTGCGGTTCCTTGGGCCCTGGCTGCAGGGTACCGGGGCTTCGACTCTGCGCAAATGTATCACAATGAAGCCGAAGCAGGGAAAGCCATTCGAACTTTCCTGGAATCATCAAACAACCCAGGTCTTAAGCGCGAGGATCTCTTCTACACATCCAAGCTGGCTAGCAACGGCACGGCATATTCCTCGGTGCGTCGGAGCATCAAACAGAGCGTTGAAGCGTGCGGGCTTGGTTACATTGACCTGTTCCTACTGCATAGCCCTTACGGTGGACCCGAGGCTCGCTTGACGAGCTGGAAGGCCGTCGAGGATGCTATTGAGGAGGGTGAGATCAAGAGTGGAGGTGTCAGCAACTACGGTGTCCGACACGTGAGCCCTTCTAAACCCTACCGCACAGCTGCCTTGATACTCATCGCGCAAGACAGATCGAAGAGCTGATGGCATCTGGTCCACGGATCAAGCCATCTGTGAATCAGATTGAAGTCCACCCGTTCAACACCCAGATTGAGATCCGCGAGGCATGTGCGAAGCACGGCATCGTCGTGGAGGCATACGCTCCGCTAGCAAGAGCAGAGCGGATGAGAGATCCCACAATCCTCGCCCTCGCGAAGCAATACGCTTGCACACCTGCACAGCTCATGGTGAGGTATGTATTCACGGACTTCGAGGACTGTACAGGTCACAACGCTAAAACTTGAGTAGGTGGTCACTACAGCATGGTCTTGTACCGCTGCCCAAGAGCTCGAGAAAGGAACGGGTGATAGACAACGTCAAGGTTGACAAGTTTGAAATATCCCAAGATGACATGGCTAAGCTGGACGATCTAGACGAAGATCTTGTCACAGATTGGTAAGTAAACGTCTTAGCAGAGTTATTCATTTGATGCTAACACGTTAAACCAGGGATCCGACAGATGCTCCTTGATTTAAACCATCCATGATATATATGTGTCGAGAGCGCTGAATAGATCGCAGCAGAATCTTTATACTCAATCTATGAGTCACCTTCCGTATATGCACTCCTATGCTGGAATATTGAGACAAACCACTCTATTAATATGGCATGGATGAAAGAAAGCCTTCTCGTAATTTACCAGCCTGAAAACGTGTCTGCCTTCATCCATATTATGATAAAGTCTTCATTTAGGAATGCGGCCTGGACCGTCTATAAAATGTCTCAATGTCTATAAAGTTTGAAACTTTCGTATCTCAAAACTTAGGCGCTATGCTCTACAATCAGTTGCTCCAGCTACTCTGGTCTTGAGATCGTTAAGGATAGAAACTGCCACCCATTGTCCAGCTCAATCATGTCAGACTTGAAATAAGTATATTCATTTCCTCCGATCAAGTCAATTTTCCTTCGAGCTGTTAAATCGGTACAGTATTGAAAGCCTTGGCTGAAATGAAACCGCCGGAACTACCAACTACCAATGAAAACAACAAGCGATCCTCGCACGCGATTCCCCACTAGCTTCATGAGCCCAGAACGCCATTGAGTCTACTACCGTTACAGTGCTGATGGGATCCTCTATCGATAACCACCTGAGACTACCCGAATATCTGTTCCCCTTCCTAGAAAGGCATTCTTGAGAAAATCGGAGCGCGGGATATCTACTCTTGCGATATATTGACTGTAATTATGCGGCTTCTCCTCAGCCGGTACATAAATATCTACGCTTCGTTTCCATGGTTTGACAGGGACTGAGAAGTATTCGTTTCCCCCATATATTCCTATATGATTCATTAGTTGAGAGATGGGGACAGATAGGTATAAGACATACTGTCTAGTTCACTCTCACTTCGTTTACCCAGACTTTGGGTTCTCGTCTCATAGACCATAACACTGCTTTGCCGTGAGCCTCCGCGTTTCTTATTCCTATGGGTACTAGAGGAGCCCATTGCGTCGTTTATTTTCGGGTTTCAACGTAGGAGGGGAAGATAGTCAAAGAGTCAATATTTTGCCAGCAAAATGTGGCATTCATTACAATTTGAGGGTTGGAATTCTGGGCCAAAGTGATGCAGCCTCCAGGATTCTTATGCAATCCTGAGGCAATGGGGGCGGTCAGGTGCCTGTCAGTCGATTTTTGGCCAGCATGACCTGCATTGAGCCCCATTTATTTTTTCTACTTACTCCATTTGACCTATGGTGTCTCTGTGTAACACACCTATCAGCTGCATCTGAAACCAATGATATCTTCTGGCGACTGGCTGCGTACAGCTTGGCTCGGAGTGGACACGTTCTGCGTTTTGATGGGAGGCCAGTGGCGGCATGGCTATATTCAAGTCCTTGGCCCCCTCACGCGGCACTTTTCAAATGAGCCATGTCTACTGCATCACACTGTCACTTGTACGGCAAGAATCGTGGAGGAGTGGATTTTTCCATTGGCTCAGAATTCTAAGCGAGCCGACCCGCAAGCTACCAGGGCGCTCGGAAAAGCTCTGCCCATCGGCTGTTGTCCAGCCTGCTTCCTCTTTGCATACTCATGTATCTGTACAGCCAACCAGGTGTCGAGAGTCCGACAGCTATGCATAGATTACTGCAGCAGCGGTTGACCACTGGCCAAGTTAGATTTTCTTGCAGTTCAATGTGACACTCTCATGCTGCTCGAGGCGATGAATGCATTGAAGAAACCGAACAAAAATCAGTCGAAGGCAATGAAAGAGCAGCCTTCCCTCCCGAATTATCATGTCCGTGAAATGATAGAACTCTTCAAAAGTAATCGAGAACATTCTGTCGCTGAGGCACAATGTCAAGCCGAGCTGAAGGCGTCGACTCGCAGCCACCTCAGCTTGGCAATGAAAAAATTCAGCCCTCGGACCCTTGGCTGCCAATCATTCTTTCGCTAGGTACATTGAAAAGTCCTTTATGAGGCTGATGTCTGACTAAAATCTGAAAGATGGAGGTGGCGTCAGAGGCTTGTCCTCCCTGATCATCCTTCACGAGATTATGAGGGCGGTGCAAACATTGGAGTGTAGCGACGCGCTTCCCCTGCCCTGCAATTATTTTGACTTCATGATTGGTACAAGTACGGGAGGGTCAGTACTTCATGTTTGTTGAACACTGCAGAGATGCATCTAATGATTGGCAGTCTAATTGCGATCATGTTGGGAAGGCTACGTATGAGTGTTGAAGAGTGCATCAAAGAGTATCTGAGGCTGAGCAACAGGATCTTCCGCCCAAAACGATACATAAGGGCATACTCGGCAAAAAAGTTCCGGCAAGCAGTTGAAGAGGTCGTCGCCAAACAATGTGGCTGTCATGGTAACCCGCGAAGTTGCACACATAATCACCATCTTCGCCAGTATGACTATGCTGAGAGATATGATACGGCCAACCGCGATATCATAAACAAGACATGCCGAGTGTAAGTTCACTGTCCTCAGCCACTCACAATTTAATTCTGAACGAAGATAGAGCTGTTCTCACCGTTAGAGAGAAATCCAAGTCGGAAGGCCAGAACAGGGCTGACGTGCCATATTTATTTCGATCATACGACCATGATGCGAGGGATTGGAAACGAGACCTCAACCCCAAAAAGCTGAATCGAGCAGAACTCAAAATTGTCGATGCATGTCGAGCTACAACGGCGGCCCCCTTCTATTTCCCTGCTTTGAAGATAGGAGGACGGCGTTACATTGATGGGGCAATCCATGGTAACAATCCTTCGGTGTACGCGTGGGCAGAAGGTGTCCTAATGGCTGGCGAACCTGGGCGCCCCCCAAAAGAGACTCCAAATGCTCTGATAAGTATTGGAACTGGAAAGAAGAAGGAATACCCACGATTTGGCTTCCTCAACCTGCTACGTCACATCAAAGGCCTCGTTGTGGACGTAGAGAAGCCACACGAGAACATGGAGCAGACCGTGGCCATAGTCGGTGGGTTCTACAAACGCTTCAACGTTTCGACCTCGGACGAAGGTCTTGGTTTGGACGGACTTTCCACAATAAGGTTGGACTCTTGCAACAAGAGCAAAAGAAAACGCTTCCCGTGGTCTGAACAAAAGCAGAGGACTGTGGAAGACAATGATCTGACAAGCATAGAGACCAAGGCCAGAGAGAAACGCAAGGGTGGCTACAAGCCACACAAGTACCAGTACAAGACCCTGGAGAAGATACGCGATAGGACCCTGGACTACATTCGCCCTCCCACTTCAACAAACGAGGTTACGGCAGACATCAACGAGTGCGCGCAGAAGCTTTATGACTATAGCAGACGGCGGAGAGAAAATGATCCCATACGATGGGAAGCAATAAGGCAAGACCCGAACCCTGCTGTACCAGTTCAGAGTGTTCCTGCTGCAAGATAGGACGGGCTTGGCCCGTGTGTTTGTAAACTAGCTATATATGAATGACGATCCTATCCTACACGCCACCTTCTATACGCTGTCTACTGTGCACTTGGCAAGAACCGACCACGGGCTGCTGGACACAACGTAACGTACCAATGGAGTCATGATCACTGGGCTAGGCACGTAAACGATGTGCTTTTAATGGCTTTGCTACATCCTTTCAGGTGTTGGACAAATGACTGCTGAGGGAAGTCATGATTCAATTTATGCTTTGCCATTCCTAACTACACCCTGGGTATCTGCACGCAGCGCCAGGGCATAGACTGAAGAGCAGTATATGTATGGGTTTAGTAATCTTGACCAGGGAACACGGATTCGTGTCTTGGGGCCTTGAGGTGCTGCCACATTCCTGCAAAATCCTCAGACAAATCAGGGGCGTTGATTGTGGGCCGTTGATGCTACTTCGTGCTTCTATTTGGGATGAAATGTCCCAGCAGAGTGATGGCCATTTGGCCCGAACGCGACTAACTGGACGTCCTAAGCGGCATTGCGGCCAACTTTGCTTGCGCGCACTGCTCACAAACCGCACCATAGATACATAGAACGCAGGACAACGGTCACAGGCCAAGGGACAGGGGCTCATCAGAGATGGCGTGGTAGGCAAGTCCAAGTGTCCTGTGAACACGAACTCCTGACTGTGGTAGACCGTGTCCCAACGCTGAGATGAGTAGCGAATTACGTGCTTCGGTCCGTAGTCGCAAGGAATACGCAAGGTGCCTTTAGTAGAGTAGTATATGTAGCGAGTTGACACGGCGGCTTGCGTGTAGTCGACGCATGGAACAGGCAGGCAACGGGGTCTCAACGACAGAACGAGTTCATAGGAGTGGTGAGTCCAAAATGGGACAGTGATGCGTGCAGGTCGTATTTATTGCTCTCTCGAGATATCAGGACAGCTTCCTGTACATGAGTGCAGACCCAACGCATCAGTTCTCCGGTACTAGATACCAACGTAGCCCATACAAGTCGTAACTGCGTATCTGGGCACTTGCGTCCTGGCGTGGCCAACCATCCATTGGCAGCTCGAATGCCAGAGCCACCGAATTTCCTCGTCAACCATTCACCCTGACACAATTGTGCGATCGCTCGAAACGTCCCGGTCTTTGTTGGTATTGTTCTTGATTTGTGATGCTAGACGCAAGGCTGAAGCCGAATTCTTTTTTACCTTGCAACCATTGCCCTAACCCTGATGCTGCCAAGTCATGAATGAACCATCCGCACTACCAACTCCGGCCAGAACCCTCATCACTTATATCGAGGAGGGGTACAGCATGATACGAACAGAAGCACCGAAAGACTTTGAGGGAAGGGGGGAGGAGAACTTGGCACGGACGACGCCAGAGTTGCCTGTGGGAGAACAGTTAGTACACCGTCTGGTAGGGACCGGTCGATGGGCGAGTAATTACCGTGAGGGCGGGTGACCTTGCCCCAGATGACTCGGATCTTGGTGCCGCGGACCTCCTTCTGGGCCTTGTAGACGTAGGCGACCTTCTTGCCGAGGTAGAAGCTGTGGTCATGTTAGTTTCGTTGCTCGATTCCCAGCGCAGCGGCAGTTCACAGAGAGACATACTTGGCGGCAGCAGTGTCGTCGACGCCCTCGATCTTGACCAGACTCGTGTTAGGGTGAGTGGTGTGTCGGTTGCGCTGGTAGCTCAGGTGACGACCCCTACGGAAGCCAAAACGTCAGTATTCGCTATCTGGAGTAGTTTCGAATCGCTAGGCGAGCTGTCCATCATGCGGGAGAACACCCTGGCCGCTCCAGTCCGTCTCGGCATGCCAGGCGCATGTGTCGATCGGATCTGGGGGAAGGATGGCGGGTTGAGGATTCGAGGTTCGGGATCGACTCACTTGACGTATACTGCAATCACACTGTGTCAGCAAAGGGTTCCTTCGAGCCTGATGGAGAGACATGTACGTCTCTAGGGGCAGTTTGCAGTTTGTCTGCGAATACGTTCTCCAGCCGATGCTCGGGGAGAGGCTGTCGGGGCGCAATGGAGAAACCGCATCGCAGTCAAACGTGCCGGGGGGTTCGGGCGGGAGCGTAGAGTACTCACATCTGTGACCTGCTTCGGTAGGCATCTTGACTGTGGTGATCCGCCGCTCTCGAAATCTATGGAGGTGAAGATCCGGGGACGCTGGGCGAATTGTCGTGTTTGGCGTTGTCGTGTTATCGTGGATGGACTCGTCCTGGTAGAGTGTTCCGCAAAGACAGCCTAGGGCGAGAGGAGGGTTTGCACGCCCTCCACAAAACCAATTTTTTTCGGGCGTCGTGGTGTGGCTGGTGGTGGGTTGGCAGCCACACGGGGGTTTGGGAGTTTGGCAGGGTTTCGGTCCGGCCTGGCAGAAGTCTGGAGCAACTGATAAGATAGGCCTCTCTCCCTCATTGTTCCCCACCCGAAATCTGTTATCCTTATCGCCGACTGTTTAGTCAGAGTCATCCATGGATATTCATTAGTTGCACTGCTCCTTCTTTGACGGAGGAGGGAAGCAGGTCACGATGTCGGATCGGATACTGCTGGCCTCGCGGATAAGTACGGCACGTACGGCACGTATGTTCTTTCAGATTCATGTTCATTATTCTCCGGGAAATAGGGACAGATTAGACCGGAGCCCATTCTACATACGCATGACACGGCAATGCAAGCTTGCTACCTATGTAGCCCGTAGAGGTGTCCATGCCTTTATTAGGAAGAGAAAATGCAGTACGGGAACATCGTGGAGTATTGCACAATCCGAACGAGGTGCCCTGCCCCCGATCTTGGAGGGGCACTGCATCCCTCCAGGTTCTCTGGCACCGGAGTCCGAAGTTTGCAGTCTGCTGACAAAGAGTGTCTGGATTCATCTTCTCGCTACATGCGGACTCCCGGACGTCGGAAGCCCCCAACTCTGATGATGTTTTGGTTCCGAAATGTTCGGGGCGCACGCCGCCACGCACTTGTGACAAGCACTCGCTTAGGCAGAATTGAAATTGACCGATGCATGGGTCCAAGTGCCTCGCCCACGAAGCATTGTATAGGACCGTCTTTTCGTCGCATCGCTGGGGTGTACGGGGTGTATGTCCCCTGCTCCTATCGCGGCCTGGGTGCGTAGGCAACCTGGATGTCTAGTTACGTTCTTGACGTCCTGCTATTATGTCCCATACATACCCTACATACGGATACAGACTGCAGGTCAATAATCAACGTCATATCCCTGCTGCGGCAATTTTCCCTCTATGGCCCGCCGGCCAAGGCCCAGAGCTCTGTCAAGCTCTGCCTTAACCCCGCGCAAGCGCAACGTAGCTGAGTACTAAAGGACCAATCATGTAGCGGCGCATAGCTTCGTGCCGTGCAGGGTACGGCAGGGCTCTCGCGACGCCGATGCCACTGCTCGTCATATCAGTGAAACCGGCCAGCATCCAGTCACGGTGTCGCCGCTGTGGTCTTCGTCCCAACACGTGCAACCAGAGACAATGTCTTGGATGCCGCTGCGTGCAGTGCGCAGGCACCGAGAGGAAGATTGTTTCCATGACTGTTTTATCTGTAGCGCTGGGACGACAGCCCTGAAACACCAAGACCGAGGGGAGCCGTCCCGTCTGAAATACTGGGTTGCCGCCGTCATAGCCACCTCGGGGCTTTATTATAGCTGCCACAGTCACTTGCTCGTAGCTAAAGCGCGCCGACCAAGCTCACGGGCTGTTTGTAAGCATGGCGGCGGACGGATCCCGACTTGCTTTTCTGTACCGCTTGAGTCTGGAAGACAGATATATATGTGCACAGCCTCTGGGAAATCCCACCGGGCTCGAGTGACTTGACATATCTTCCCTTGGCACCGTAGTGTTCTTCTTGTTGAAAGGATCGGCCAGCAGCCCAACCAACCAACGGTCAACTCCCGCGACGATAGTGCGGCGGCTGCGGACTTAATCTCTCACCAGCCAGACAGGGCTCCGAAGAAGAGCCTTGCCAACGACGTCAAAAATCCACATCGACCCGGTGGATCTGGGCCCGACACTTCCGAGTTCGCTTCAAGATCCAGTCTTCACTCTAAAAGTCACATAGCACGGGCGGAAAAGATTGCGCAGAGGGCGGGCGCATTTGCGGTGAAGCGTGACAAGTTGACCAGCTGCAGCCCTGGTTTTATCGCCGCCGGGAAAAGAGAGCAAGTGAAACACAGGCGAGCCAGACGGGGAGATACAGAAAGAGAGAAAAAAAAAAAATCAGAAAAATAGAAGAGAACCGGCCGGCAGCGTGCAAGGCAGCGAGCGAGTGAGAAAGCAAGCAAGCAAGCAAACCCACTCCGTGCAAGAAGTAATAACTCCGTCAAGACACAGATTGACAGCGGAGGGCCATCCCATCCGTCCAGTGCGACCGGGCGAGCCGACCCTGAGTAAGCTCCCCACTTCCCAAGCCCAACAATCATTATCAATCGTCCTGCCCTGTCCTACCTCGCCCAGTTAAAACAGCTGCTCCAACGTCACCTCGACTCCCTGATCATCCTCCATTTTTTGGCTGCTTGTCTTGCTGCAGTCTCACCCCGTTCCCACCCCTTCGAGGCGGCTTCTGCATCTTCTCCTGCCCTTCCCGCTGACCTCTTCGTTCCCCGACCAGACAGACCAGACCGATCAAGATGGACTCTGCCGCAGCGTAAGTCGAAAGCCCCGCCAACCAACCCCGCTATTCCGTCATGACGGAACGAGTTGCTCGACGCAACCAGAGCTCTGCACCAGGCTCTGCACCAGGCGCCGGACATGCGATGGGCGCCAGTGGCCGTCTCGGCCGTGTGGCACCATCCATTGGGGACATCCCGAGGACATTGCAGAGCTGACCATGGTGTTTTTATAGTTCAATGGAGCTCAAGGACAACACGGTCATCGTGGTCCTCGGTGCCTCCGGCGATCTCGCAAAGAAGAAGACTGTAGGTCGCCCCGCCCACGAGACGCAACTCAGCGCCAGATCACAAGCTGTTTGCTAACTTTTCCTAGTTCCCTGCCCTCTTTGGCCTCGTAAGCAATTTTTCCGTCTAGAATAACAGACGTGGTGTCGCCGGGCGGGACTAACATGGCCAAAGTACCGCAACCAATTCCTCCCCCAGAACATTAAGATCGTCGGATATGCGCGGACGAAGATGGACCACCCCGAATACATTAAGCGAGTCCGCTCGTACATCAAGACCCCGACCAAGGACCTCGAGAGACAGCTCGATGAGTTCTGCGAGCTCTGCACCTACGTCTCGGGCCAGTACGACCGCGACGACTCCTTCGACAACCTTAACAACCACCTGCTAGACATCGAGAAGGGCCGCAAGGAGGCTCACCGTTTATTCTACATGGCCCTGCCGCCTAGCGTCTTCACCATCGTCTCCCAGCACCTCAAGAAGTGCTGCTACCCCAAGAACGGCATCGCCCGTGTCATTGTAAGTGGACGCAGTGGCCGAAGAAACCCGTCGCCGCCCTGACTAACGGCTTGCGTAGGTCGAGAAGCCGTTCGGCAAGGATCTTGCCAGTTCGCGAGAGCTGCAAAAGTCGCTGGAGCCCGACTGGAGCGAGGCCGAGCTTTTCCGCATCGACCACTACCTCGGAAAGGAGATGGTCAAGAACATTCTGATCCTGCGCTTTGGCAACGAGTTCTTCGGCGCAACATGGAACCGACACCACATCGACAACGTCCAGATCACCTTCAAGGAGCCTTTCGGCACCGAGGGCCGTGGCGGATACTTTGACGAATTCGGCATCATCCGCGATGTCATGCAGAACCACTTGCTTCAAGTCCTGACCCTGCTGGCTATGGAGCGCCCGATCTCCTTCTCCGCCGAGGACATCCGTGACGAGAAGGTCCGTGTTCTCAGGGGAATCCCGGCCATCGAGCCCAAGAACGTTATTATTGGCCAGTATGGAAAGTCCCTTGATGGTAGCAAGCCTTCTTACAAGGAGGACGAGACCGTGCCCAAGGACTCGCGCTGCCCAACCTTCTGCGCTCTCGTTGCCTATATCAAGAATGAGCGATGGGACGGTGTTCCCTTCATCATGAAGGCTGGCAAGGCGCTGAACGAGCAAAAGACGGAGATCCGGATCCAGTTCAAGGATGTCACTAGTGGTATCTTCAAGGACATCCCACGCAACGAGCTGGTCATGCGCATCCAGCCCAACGAGAGTGTCTACTTGAAGATGAACTCCAAGCTGCCGGGTCTCAGCATGCAGACCGTCCTCACCGAGCTCGACCTGACCTACCGCCGTCGTTTCTCCGACCTCAAGATCCCCGAGGCCTACGAATCGCTCATCTTGGACTGCTTGAAGGGCGACCACTCCAACTTTGTCCGTGATGATGAGTTGGATGCCAGCTGGAGGATCTTCACTCCCCTCCTTCACTACCTTGATGATAATAAGGAGATTGTCCCTATGGAGTACCCCTACGGTAAGATCGATCATTTTTTAATTTCCCCTCACAAATCATGTTGACGATTGCTCCTCTAGGCTCGAGAGGCCCTGCCGTGCTGGATGACTTCACTGCCAGCTACGGCTACAAGTTCAGCGACGCCTCAGGATACCAGTGGCCCACTACGTCGGCTGTCCCACCTAACAAGTTGTAAGTAGACATCAACTTGATGTTTCGGTGGTTCATGTTAGCGAATCCTGGGTTCGATCGAAAGGACGTTTTGCTGATATGCGCGGCGCAGCTAATCTGGCAACGTAATGATCACAGTGGGTTGTGATACCTCTTGTCTTTGGCGCTGCTCCTCAACGACTGCAACGGGTGTTTTATATTATATCAAGCGCTTTTGAAGCTTAAACAGGCGAAAATGGCTTCTGTCGTCATTTGCCAGAGGAAATCCCTCGGGAAAGGATATATCTGAGAATCGTATAAAAGCAAGGGTGTCTTAGACAATTAGAATAAGCTTCTTGTTGCCCACCTCGATATTTTGAATTCTGCAGTCTCTCACCAATGCACCGCCTAGATGACGAGTGGACAATCCACTCTCTCACGCTGACAGTCTTTCAAGCGAAAATAACATCATGGAGGCAGAGGTACAGTGACGGCCTGTCTTGCAGCAGATGTTTTGGCTCCCATGCCGTGTGACTCAAAATGGAAGGACAACGTGAATAGTATAGACCTGTCCTTTCATTCCACGAGGTCCGTGATACTTGCGCAGCATGGCAATTCGGGATTCGAGTCACCATGCCACACAGCGCACCATTTAACCCGATTCGGCAAAAGGAAGTACCGCGGGGTCTAACGCAGCCCGTGGACCGCTTAAAACGTGGGATCGTACTCTGGTCAGTAATGAAGACCTATGTCCTGGGACAGGTCGCAGCACGGCGTTGAAACAACATGACTCAATCGCGGCCGCATACTCATGGTGTGTGTGTCTCTCCACTGTCTCTTAAGCGACTGGCGCCTGGGGCTATTACCATGGTATAGGACGGGAGCGGCCAGGAACCTGGGTGTTGATTCGCTGTAGAAATAGACTTTCCAGTGCTGCATCGCCGTTGGCTGTTGCGCTCGGATCCACTCGTACGGTGCTCGGAACTCGGGGTGGGTCAGCGGAGTCTTGATTGCCCCGTCAGGCCCCGATCTTACAGAACACGTACTCGCGTTGCAGACAGACGTGGGTGTCTCGCTACCGCAATCTGGCACGGCTCTTCGTCTGCCAAGGCCTACAAGATTGTGATGCAAAATACTCTGCATCCGTTGAGTCAGTTGTGCGGCGGCGAAGTCCTCAATGACGAGGCGTGGCCGGCCTTGGCTGCGTCAAGTCCCGTAAATCACTTGATGAGCTAGACCATCTTTCATAAGCTGAGCCTTGAGCTCGGCCGGCCATCTCGACAGTATTCGACAGTGGATGGCAGCAGCAATTCGTTTGCGGACGGGAGCTTGCCGCTATGGAATAGCAGACCTGGCCATGGAACCAGACTGCTGAGATCGCCGCAAGGGGGGAAGGACGGGGTTGAGATTGTGCTATGCTAGTCCCCAGGAATGCATCCTGGCCTCCTGGCCGCCACGCCCCACCTTCTCGTCCGTCACCACGGATCTCTGTCATCAGTCACCTCGCTTGGGGTCAGCGTAATAATTACTTTCTCTGTAATTGGACCTTTCGGTTCTTTGGCGTATTTACATATTTGACCACCGTCGCTGGACCGGGCGCCGTATTCTCGCATTCTCGCTGCAGGAACTTTTTTTTTAGAACGAATATAATCTTGTTTAGTTCCCTTTTAGTCTGTCCTCTTGGTCGCCTCACACCAGGCAGCCGTTCGCAAGCCACTCTCCCCCTCCGACTATTTACTTCCATCAGATCGCATTCACGTCGCTTGACTGTGTATTGACCCTCCA
Source organism: Neoarthrinium moseri (assembly GCF_022829205.1). Classification (NCBI taxonomy): domain Eukaryota; kingdom Fungi; phylum Ascomycota; class Sordariomycetes; order Amphisphaeriales; family Apiosporaceae; genus Neoarthrinium; species Neoarthrinium moseri. The sequence goes on along the minus strand of NW_026055123.1, from coordinate 282,482 downwards.
TGCGTCCATCATAGAACAGGGGAAGCCACAACAGCGTTGGCACAATGACCACGACGGAGACTCAGATCGTGGACCCCGATACGGGTCCCGACGGCCTGCCTGCGACGAAGAAGGGGATGGAAGCGGCTGGCGCCGCGGACGCCGCCGCCCAGGAAGAACAGGCCGCCCAAGCTGCCAAGCTGAGGCCTGAACGTGCGGCAAAGTTCAGCGATTATATCGTGAGTACCCTTTTTCCTGCGCCAATCGCGTAGCTTGCCACGCGCTGCACGCATCCGATGAAGGCCTATAGGTCTTCGCTGGGCGTCTCCTAGAGGTATATGAGAGTCACAGATCTAAGATGAGGAAACCTGCCTGGAGTCGCAGAGAGCCATATGATATAACACTCCTTGTGGTGAAGCGAAAAACTAAGACTAACGCGGAGAACTCAGCGCATATTCTCGTACGCGAAGAAATGGGATTATCCGCTGATGGCCCTCGCGGGCTTTGCCTGTATAGCTTCAGGGGTCACAATGCCCCTGATGAATGTGGTCTTTGGTGAGTGTCTTAGAGAGAGGGGGAGTTGTCAGTCTCCCTGCCCATCAATGTGCTGACTGGATGCCAGGCGCTCTCACCACCAACTTCGTCGGCTACTTCAGGGAGCCCCCGACCTTGTCCCAGGCTGAGTTCGAGGCACAGCTGAATCAGAACGCGCTGTACATCTTTGCGCTGTTCATCGCCAAGTTCGGCCTGACCTACATGAACAAGTTCTCCTTCCGCATCATCGGCATCCGCATGTCGGCCGCCATCCGCCTGCACTATCTCCAGTGCCTCTTCGGCCAGACCATACACGTCCTTGACTCGATGCCGCCCGGAGCTGCAGCCGGGACCATCACTACGACTGCCAACACGCTGCAACTGGGTATCTCGGAGAAGCTTGCCACTTTTCTAGAATTCCTCGGTACCATTATTGCAGCCTTGGTTGTGGCTTTTGTGAAGAGCTGTAAGTCATCAAAGGCTTGTTGTCGTTCCCTTTATTGGCTTTACCATATGCTGGTCCTGATATGGAACCGCGATGCGCTTGTCATGTTCTCGTCTTGGACGCGAATGCTGATTCCTCGTGGTGCTTAGGGTCTCTAACCCTCGTGACGGGGACTGTGCTTATTTTTATCATGGTCGTCGTCAGCATATTCTTGCCCTTTATCATCAAGGGACAGGCCAACCAGACCACCGCCGAGACGAAGGCATCGGCCGTGGCAAGCGAAGCCTTTGGGAGTATCCGGATGATCACAGCTTGTGGCGCCGAGTCACAGGTGGCTAGGCGATTTGACATATGGGCCGAGGCGGCCAAGAAACATGGACAGCGCTCTGCGCCTTTGATGGCCGTCCAGTTTGGGCTTGTATTCTTCGGCCTATACGCCACCTTTGCGCTGGCATTCTGGTACGGCACAAAATCGGTGGCTGAAGGCCGCGTGAAAGACGTGGGGGACATTGTCGTGGTCATCATGTCCGTATTCCTGATGGCCATTTCTCTTGAGAGAATGTCAACCCCCCTGATCGCGGTTAGCAAGGCCGTGGTTGCCGCTTGCGAGTTCTTCGTCGTCATCGATGCGCCCAAGCCAAAGCGCGGAGAGCTCAAGGACCCTGACGTCTCGGCTACGAATGACATAATCTTTGAGGGTGTGGACTTTGCGTACCCGAGTCGGCCACACGTCAAGATTCTGGATAAGTTGAACCTGAAAATTGAAGCTGGCAAGCTGACCGCCATTGTCGGACCTTCTGGATCTGGGAAGTCAACCATCGTCGGGCTGATTGAGAGATGGTATAGCTTGGATGACCAGTACGTAATTGCGAAGGCCGTCGACCCTCAGAAGGAGAAGGAGAAGCAGAAAAAGAAGAAGAACAAGAAAGGTAGCACAGATGATGACGACGCCGAGGAGGAAGGTGCTGTAATCACCAGTGATGAGGAGACAGGCCCCGCGGTGGAGCTTAAAGGCTCTATTTCGACATCAGGCCACCAGCTCGGCGACATCGAGTTGAAATGGTGGCGGTCTCAGATCGGCCTGGTTCAACAGGAGCCTTTCCTCTTCAACGACACTATATTCAACAACGTGGCTCATGGTCTGATCGGATCACGGTTCGAAAACGAAAGCGACGAGCGGAAGAAGGAACTCGTGATCGAGGCGTGCAAGGAGTCGTTCGCCGACGAGTTTATCGATCGACTACCTGATGGTTATAATACCATGGTCGGGGACAGCGGGACCAAGCTATCTGGCGGCCAACGGCAACGCATTAGTATTGCCCGAGCTGTCATCAAGAAGCCGAAGATCTTGATCCTCGATGAGGCGACATCCGCGATAGATGTCCGCGGTGAACGTATCGTCCAGGCCGCTCTCGACAAGGTCTCGCAAGGCAGGACGACAGTGACCATCGCCCATCGACTATCCACCATCAAGAAGGCGGACACCATCGTGGTTCTTCAGAAGGGGCGCGTGGTCGAGCAAGGCACCCACGACGGCTTGCTGGAAGATAATAAAGGTGTCTACTATGGTCTTGTCCATGCTCAGCAGTTGTCCCTTGGGGAGCCCGCGGATGCCAGCGACTCAGAAGCACCCGAAGAAGACATTGATGCCATTCTCAGTCGCGAAAAGAGTGCCGCTTTTTCGGACACCGGAAACCTCCCTGAGAAGCACAAGTACAAGACTCAAGGGCTTGTCGGTAGTTTCGGGCGATTGCTGTATGAGCAACGCAATAAGTTCCCCAACTACGGGATGATTATATTCTGCGCTATGGGCACCGCCGCGTCGTCTCCCATCCAAGCCTGGCTCTTTGCCAAGATCATCGTCGTTTTCCAGTACGACCCCCAGAGTGCAGAGTTCGCCAGAGAGTCCAGATTCTGGTCGCTGATGTGGTTTATTCTTGCCATAGGCACCGGCACGGCATACTTTGGCGTGGGCTTCTTTGCGATGCACCTGGCGCACTACATCTCGACTTTCTACCGGAAGGAGTACTTCAAGGGCCTGCTCTACCAGAAGACAGCTTTCTTCGACGCCGAGGACAACTCTACGGGCACACTGACAGCCCGTGTCGGAGGCGACCCGAAGCAGCTCGAAGAGCTCCTCGGAATGAACATGGCTATGGTCTATAACTCGATCTTCACACTCATCGGTTCCTTATCGATTGCTTTCGCCTTTGGCTGGAAACTGGCTCTCGTCGCGCTGTGCGTGACCGCTCCGCTGGGTCTTCTGGCTGGCTATTTCCGCCTAAGGTATGAGCTCGAGTTCGAGAAGATGTATAGCGAGGTGTTTGCAGAGAGCAGCAAGTTCGCCGCCGAGGCCATCGGTGCGTTCAGAACTGTAGCCTCCATGACCCTTGAGGATACCATCACCTCTAGGTACGACAAGCTTCTGAGCGGACATGTTGTCAAGGCTTGGAAGAAGGCCCGGTGGTCGACTTTGATCTTCGCTCTCTCGGACAGCATCAGCTTGGGCTGTCAGGCGCTCATATTTTGGTATGGTGGCCGGCTCATGGGGTCCAGGGAGTATAACCCGATGCAGTTCTTCGTCTGTTACATGGCGGTCATTCAAGGAGCCGAGTCTGCCGGCCAAGGCTTTAGTTTTGGACCCAACGCGGCTCAGGCATCAGCGGCAGCGAACCGCATCTTGAGTGTCCGCGAGTCCCGTAATCAGGACCACCACGAGAGTTCCAGCATCCCCGACGCCAAGGGGGGCGTCAAGCTCGAGCTGAAAGACGTGCACTTCAAGTACCCAACACGCGACGTCTCCATCTTCAAGGGCGTGAACCTGACGATCGAGAAGGGCCAGTTCGCCGCCCTGGTCGGCGCGTCCGGCTGCGGTAAGACGTCCATCGTCTCGCTGCTGGAGCGCTTCTACGACGTCCAGCGGGGCCAGATCCTCGCCAATGGCGTCGACATCACCGACCTCAACGTCTACGACTACCGCAAGCACCTGTCGCTTGTGGCGCAGGAGCCCAACATGTTCCAAGGCACGCTGCGCGAGAATATCCTGCTGGGCGTCGAGCCCGGCACCGTGACCGATGAGCAGCTGCACGCGGCCTGCCGCGACGCCAGCATCCACGAGTTTATCGTGTCCTTGCCCGACGGTTACAACACACCGATCGGCAGCCGCGGCGTCTCGCTGTCGGGCGGCCAGAAGCAGCGCGTCTCCATCGCCCGCGCCCTCATCCGCCGCCCGGACGTCCTGCTGCTCGACGAGGCCACCAGCAGTCTCGACAGCGAGAGTGAGAAGCTGGTCCAAGCCGCCTTCGAGCGCGCCGCCGGCGGGCGCACCATGGTCGTCGTGGCGCACCGCCTCGCCACGGTCCAGAACGCCGACGTCATCTTCGTCCTGGGCGAGGGCCGCGTGCTCGAGAAGGGCAACCACGCCGAGCTGCTGAAGAAGAGGGGGGTTTACTGGAATATGGTAAGTTTTTTTCGACCCATTCCCATTCCCTGCCTTGGACTGTGCGATATGTTGTGTGCGGGAATGTACAAGTAACTGACTTTTCTACAGTGTCAAAGCCAGGCTTTGGACCGGTAGTCTAACCCATCCGTTTACCACGAACTACGACGCGACACTACGGGGCCTGCATGGAAATGCAGCAGGAATATTGACGGACATGTATACATAGCATAATGATATGACGTGGAGCGAGGGACATGATGCATCTGGACAGCGTTTCGGACAACGCATGCAGGACTGGACGTCAGTAAGGTCAGTTGAGGAGTTATTGTGGCCTGCTTTTGTATAGAATACCCCATCCATCTCTGGCCAACTGTATATTACTGAACTTGGCATTCGCCGCTCATGGTTATAGAGAAACCGAATGCCCCTTCAAGCGCTGCTGTCTCCAGTTGTGATATAAGTCCATACCGATATAATCGCTCGCAGTATAATAGTCTTGTCTGAATTCTCTCCGCCGCTCAAGAGAAGGATTGAAGTACGCACTACCTTGAGGTTGGGTTGCCGAGGTTCCCAAACTAGTGCTACGTCGTAGGCAGTCCCATGAAAGAAAGTGGTACACAGATGGTGGTGATTATTCTTAGACGGCACAAGGACTATCGATACTAAAGCTTCCTCAACAGCTTGAATCGCTTTTGGACATTCTGGGGGTGCTCTTCACAAGTCCGAACATTGTGCCATTATCAGAAAGACACGTTATAAAAAGGCACATCCAATGAAGTATCTTTCGCGGGAAACGAAGCAGTCGGACGCGTGGGCTCTATACCGAGCACGCCTAGGAGACAGACGCGATGCCCAGTTAGAACGTGTCTAATTTTCAAGTCAGGAGGAGATATGGGTGAGTCCCAATATTAGAGTTGCAGATACTATGTTTCACGCGGCAGCGCCAATCATCGCGATCCATGCAAGATGCGGAGATGTGATGAATTTAAAGTGTGTGGCTGCGGGAAACGTTGGGAAGGACATGAGAGTAAACAGGGGTCGAGGAGGTTCTTCGGACAACCAAACCTTCCCGCCACGGGCGGGCAGGGGAAGAAGCAGGGAACGAGGGCCAGAAAACGTGCGAGCACTGTACTGTATGTAGAATACCGCGAGGTGGGTCTGTGTTTAGACTCTCAATCGACGGGGTCTTACTGTACCGTTGGGGAAATTTCGCCGGCGCGCAACGAAAGGCAGGCTTCGGCATGGATTGAAGTCAATAGACGGGTTCCGGGCTCTTTTGAAACTGCGACAGGTTTGATTGCTGAGCGGGATGAACGGGCGTTGTGCATGCACCGTCCGCACTACATCCAAATGGCTTGTGAAAAAAAGTAGGAACAGCCGAGTGCTGCGGGATTGGGTGGCCGACCCTGCATTGCATATGCCGCCTGTGAGTATCTCCCCGCGGCACGCACAAGAGACACTCATTTTTGTCGGGGCTGTGTGTTGCCGTCAATGAAGGGGCGCGGCGCTGTGATCCGGCACTAATGAATACAAGTCAGGCCGACAGAGGGCTGTGTACAGAATGCTGTTGATGATGGGTGCGTGGTAATGCTGCTCCAAGACCCGATCTGACGAAGACACGCGTGTTGGTGGCGAGGCCTATACGAGCTGAGGCGAGTTCACTTGAAAGATCTGGCCGAGAACAGTAGTCGCTAGCCTGGGACGTACATATTGTGTGCATCGTATTCATCTCTAGCTGGCCACGTTTTCGCAGAGCTTCGGGATGCCCTCCGGTGCCGTGCAATTGGCGAATGGCGCTGCAAGCCAAAAACTCTACGAGTCAAGACGGTAGGTCATGACGAGTGCAAGGTCACGTGGCGCAGCTCTTCGCTCCAGGAAAGCCAGCTGGGGAACTTGAACACGCTCATTGGCACAGGACGCAGTGGCCGGGTTGTCTTGGCTACATGCTATGCCCGGCTGTCGTGGAACTAGTGCTGTAAGTTGAACTACTATCGTAGATAATGAGGCCTTTCTGGGATCAAGTTTTCAAACAGTCTCTGGAAGTACACGCCGCTAATTGCTGGGAGCTGGGAGCTGGATGCCAGATGGGAGCATGTTTCCTTCACAACACTAGCATATGCGGTAGCATCAAGATTTAACGAGGCAGCGGTCTTCTGAAGCACATGTACCGTAGTCCAGCCTAGTTAGGACCAGGACACACAATTTGCTATAGGCTTTCTTCATCGATGGCGTCGATGCAAGCGGCCTAGCGCTGGCGGAAGGTTTCGGCTTCGTGGCCTTGGGGCTGGCTGCGTGGTGGTGGAGCTTGGACGAACTCTGACAGGTTCCCTCAGTCGTAATCGATACGGGTCCGAAACGTCCTCTGTGGGTTTTCATCGGAGGGGAGGGCATTCCAGTCATGTCCGGGAAGGACTGTACTGAGAATGCGTCTTCTTGGAGGGCGTTCTTCTGGCCTGGGTTGCGTTGGTTCTGAAAGTGACCGGTCATTCACCGAATTGGGGATGTTTATACCGACTGTGCATTGGTGTTTGCTGGGCCACCGCCTTGCGTCCGAACTTTGGGCAACGAGATCAAGTAAGGCTTTGGGTTGAGAAGGATGGGGAAATATTCGAGAAAATGGCACAGCCATTGTGGAGATAGCGGCCTAGAGATTACAGCATCGATCTCGCAGGCCGGTTCCGCTTGATCGGAGCTATTGGAAAGGCTGGGCTGTGTGGTGAAGAAACAAGGCGATATCTAGAGTCGAGACCCCCAGAGATGGACAGTAGCGTACCGTACACACGCAATGGGACTTTAAAAAAATTGGACACTTTTTATAAGCACCTTTTGTGTTTTATACCGGATAACTTCATGTAGGCGTACGTTATAATTACTTTAAAAGTAACTAAAAATTGCAAAAGGGCATTCTCTTATTTTACAATTTAAACATTCTATTTTGTTATTGGTTGTAAAGCAGAGGTCCTGCGAAAGTTGAATTTCGCGATTGAGAAGTGTTCTTGGAAGTGTCCGGTTTTTTAGTCCCTCTGCGTGCGTAGCAGGTCTGGCGGGCAATTGAGGTTGCTAAAATAGGCGGTATCCACCACTAAAGCCCCCAACCTAGTTACCTTTCCGGCGGTTGACAGCAGAGGCGGTCGATCATGGCTTCAGGAGGTCTCTAGCGCGAGAGCTGCAGCTGTGGGTCCGTCGCTGTGTCCACTATCTGGGGCCTGGTCAACGACAATTCGTATGCGGCCTAGGATGGGATTTGTCCAAAAGTCGATTTCGCAACGGCACGGCACCATGGGAAGCTGCACGAAACAAGGCAACCCCCCTGGTCCGTCAGCCGTCGAGGACTCCAGGCACACCACACTCGTTCCAGATGGCCCTCCGAGCATCCCGCACAGCGTAGGATCCGCCAGTGTGTCGGAGCGGCGAGAGTGTCAAAGTAAGCAATCCAGGTGCAGCCACGAATTAAAGAGGGATCGGATGATGGCCGTTGCTCGCGAACAGATGATGCCCGTCTTGGCGAAGGTATAAGTCAATGGTGCCAGACGGGGCTGCCCATCGCTCACATGTTCAACCGGCCCCCTCGGACTCGGCCCTCGATGAACAATGGTCTGTTTGAAAGGATAATTCGGGGCGGATATCATTCGTACAGTAGTCACAGTACAGTAGACTTCATAACACGTGTTGGCTTTGAACTAAGTGCCCTGCCGTACGTACCTGGGCTCGCTAGAGAGAGGAGCGCCGACCAACTGCGTGCTTGTCAACGCGTGTCCAACCTCCATCGCAGCCAGCGGGCCAGCCAGCTTGCTTGCCTGCTGCGGGCCACCACTCATCACCAAGTACATGCTGCGTCACCTTGGACAATCCTAACCAGATAAAACCTTAATAAGAGGCGAGAAACGCTCACACGCAGCGCTCTGATTAGCCCAAAACAGGCATTTCGTTTCGATCCAGATATTGCTTTCATGAAAGTCCGTCGAGGCCGAAAAGCAAGAGCTGCTGTTTCAAGGCCTGCGCATCTCTCCTCATCGTCTTACAACAATTCATCCCATCCGACAAATCTTGTCTCCCTCCGTAAAGACAAGCGTAATTTCACCACACATTCGTTGACATCTCCGGGACCTCTCCAGGTACAGCATACGAAGCTTTTCATAATTCTGAAATTTGCCGTCCAACCCCGCGGGCACCCGACTTCAGCTTGGCTTCACCTGTGACCTCCCGACTCGCCTGCAAGTACTTCCGCCGTCACTTCGCCAAAGGGCAGCTGTAGATATCGGTGGGAGGATGAGCGACCGACTCTGGTGAGCGACAGGATACACGATCGTTTCTATTTTCCCGGCGGCCACTAAAAGGCACGGAACTCGGTTGGGTCGCTCTGAAACATCGATCATCAATAAGGGACCGCCGGTACCGTCAGCGCGTACCTGGGCGCCCAGTTTTGACGTCACCTGGAGGCAGTCTGCACCTGTGGCCCTTTCACATTCCCGCAATCACGCCCGTCCTCGTGGCGAGAACGATTTGTCTGTCTCACTGTCAAACCCGAACCAGACTCATTCAAGGGGGCCTTCTGCTCAATAAACGCGTCGCTAGTATCGGAGAGCAGGCCAAGGTTTGGAATTCTAACTTATCGGGGGGAACACCAATTTAGGAGCCAAGGCCCCCCGAAAGGAAGTCCGGCACCAATCCCAAAAATCCTCAACCAAGATTTTTTGGGTCCGGCCTGGTCTGGACTGTGAGGTGAATCGACCAGCACCTGGTCAGAGAGCTTGCAGCGTCTACTCCGTACTCCCCTCTAATCAAGTGGTAACCCGCGGGCGCTGCATCCCAGCCACGCGAAACGGCAGTTCCTTGAATCTGGCTGTCTTCTGAGACGAGCGACTTTGGACCCACGCCGGCCACGCTAGGACGCAGGAGAGTGTCGGGCCTCGCGCAGGTCAGCGTGCCCGTCGACAGCAAGCGTCGCCGCCCAGGAGAGTGCAGCACACAACATTCGACAATACCCCTGGCGGCCCTTGGGCAGTGCGTGTTGTAGCGTCAAGCCCCCCCAGCAACGGATCATCCATATCGAGATCCTATCGCCCCCCCCTCAAAGTCACTTTTCCTAGCAGCCGCGCCGCTCGGGTACATGCACAGGCGCCAACCTCGCGACCAGACAACACACTGTCGTATTGGGGGAGGCCCACAGCCCGACTGCCTGCATCTCAGTGGTTGCTATCAGGACCGGGATCCCAGAGCTGGCCAGCAGCTTTGTCATTATTGCTCACCCACGCCCGCATGCGCCAGAAAGGTCGTCTCGTCCTCCTGCGTAATCCACGATAAGACAGACACCGTACAGTACACCACACCGTCGCCAGCGTTGCCAGGCACTCCCTCGACACTCCCTCGACCCTGCCTCCTCCGCAAGTGCCCAGAGATAGAAGCGTCGACCCTGGACCCGACACCAACGATCATTGCGCTTTGCGATCGCTCCTGGCACTATCAGGACTATCACCCGCTATTTTCAGTGGCCCGTCTGCGTCCCTGATCCACCGTCTTGTCCACTTTCCCACAATCAACTCCACTGTTCGGTGGCTTCCCTCCCAAGGGTCCGGTGTAATATAACATAAACTAGGTGCTCTGCCCGGTCGCGACAATGGCGTCCCAGGAATACAATAGTCACCCACTGCCTGCGCCTCCGCCGCATGGTCAACAATCGTACCAGAACCAGTACTCACAGTCACCACCGTCCGCGTACGACCAGTCCCCCCTTCCCCAGCCGCCCCAGCCAGCACAGCAGCACCAGTCCCGCCAGCAGCAGGCGCAATTGACGCAGCAGCCGTCGTACCCGCAGAGGCCGCCCCAGAAGCACCGCCCGAGATCGAGAGGCTTCAGTTTCCGCTCCGATAAGAGCGGCCAGGCCAACGGCGCCGGCGGTGGGCACGTCCAGAAGGTCTCGAGTGCTGGGCTGCACGAGACACACGAGGAGAAGGAATCCAAGCGATTGCACAGCAAGGCTGATCCAACATTGGCCATGCAGGAAGCGGAGCCTTGTAAGTCGGGAGTGCTATACTTAACACCTACATGACCCCATGGCGATCGGCGGGTCTACCAACTGAAGAATTGACTCTAACCTGTTGACTAGCTGCTGTCGCCCGCGCCGCGGTAGACTTTGACGAGAAACCGCCGCTTTCATCATTGCAGCACAAGGATCTCAATGGCGTCGTGATAGGTTGGTGATATCCCATGTCCCCTCCCCCCGTTGCAGCTATGCTAATCCTGGCCTGCCAAAACCCCAGCCGAACCCGATCGCTCCAATCCCACCCGCAGCAAATGGGAACGCCCATTGGACACCATACGCAGCTTTGAGGCCGCGTTGGATGGCAAGACAGACGGCACCATCAGCAGCCGCCAGTCCATGTACAGAGGAGACTCTGACTCGGTTGTGAACTGGAACAGGAGGAGCAGTTATTATGGCAGTAAGCCGAGACAGCGTGATCGCTATCCAGGTGGCTCTACTCACCGTTTGAACCCAGACAGTAACGGCCCTCGCTTTCCCCATGATAGCTACTATGGGGCGCCCGGCGGCCGACCGATGTCGACTTTCCGACCGGACAGTGCCATGCTCGACCCTCGTGGCTCGGCCATGATGGGCGGCCCGAGAGACGGCTATTACGACGGCATGGAGTCGGGACCCAGCGGCGGTTATGGTGGCAATGGCGGGAGGAACAGAATGTCGCGCATGCAGACTGATCCACACATGAGCACCCACCCTGCCGTGAGGCAGAACCTCTACCCGGGCTCCAACAACCACCGGTCTTACGAGACGGTGGCTTCTGCCTCGGGCGGCAGCGCCAGCATGGGCGAACCGTCGGGATACCAGACTGATCCCACTAGTAGCGAGAACAGCTCTATCAACCGTCGCTCCCCGCCCAAGCAGCGACAGGAGCCCATGAATGATTATGGCATCAGCTTTGGGCAGTCACCGGGATACCAGGCTCCCAAGCTGGGTGCGCCGGAGTCGCAGCCCCGGACTATGCCAGACAACTCGCACGCTCCCACGCCGCCACCGAAGGCGGGTGGCGGCTCACTCCTGAGAAAGGCGTCAAAGGTTTCGGGCATGGCAGGCACGCAAAGACCCGATATGGGGGAGAAACGCAAGAGTTGGTTCTCACGCCGTTTCAGCAAGAACTCCTAAACCGAACGACGACTGGCAGCCGTGGGTTGCATAGGATATGATGATGGAACTCGTCCCGATTTCTCTCCCAGATACCCACAAATTCTCTCTACCTTTGTTTTTGTTTTTGTTACCACCACGCTGCGCATGGGGACGGTCGATTGTCCGTTGCGAAGTTGGCCGCCGGAGACGATCCTTAGGAGTTCCAGCAACACTCGCCCAATGCGACGACTGACGACACTCATGTGCCTGAGGCACCTTTTCATTGCTTCATTTGACGAAGGCACAGCGCTCAGGAAGGAAGCTGCACACGACATCTGCGAAATGGTTTTCTTTCCTTTGTTTTTAGGTGTAGAAGAGGCACGACTGCGAGATGACAGGGCAATTGGAGTACATAGGAAGCTAGGATTCGTATTGCGAGGGGGCCGAGCAAGTCCCCCATCTCAAATCGTCTTTTGGGAGGCCGCTCAGCTCGAGGGCCAGGACTAATTCATGACTATTGGGGGCCCACCGACATTTGATCAAAAAGCGTTATTTGGCCCAGCATTTCGTGCGACAAGGTTACATTAATATTCCCAACTCGCCTCTTCCCTCGCCAGCGCACGCACATTGCTGTTGTAGACTGGGCACCGAGGGGGGTGGAACCAATGGCAAGGCGACTGAAGGTTGCCGATCAGCATGCGTACCTGGTGTGATGGGTACGCCTATAGAACGGATCTCACTAAGAGATCGCGATCAAATGAGACACTTCTTATTGCTTACGACGGTTCCCGAAGACGCTTGACTACTTAACCCGTGTATGGTGTCCATGGATATAAGTAGCCTATGAGTCCGCCAGGCCTATCACGTAAGACTCATTCCGTGTCAATTGCAGCAGTATGCAACCCTGGACACTACCAAACCACTAGTAGACATTTCCATCCGCAACCCTCGTCTCTCTCCCACGCAGAAACTCATCAACGAGCCTTCTTGGTCTCCTTCTTCTTCTCGTCCAGCTGCTCCGACTGGTCCTCGGTGTACGCCACGATCACGTAGCCGATGAGCACCACGTTGGCCATGATGGCGGCCAGCGCTCCGGCGTACGTCGAGTTGCCTGTGGGGGGTTGCGTGTGTGTGTCAGCCCCGTGTTATTGCGTGGTTTCGCCTCCTCGTCGTGGGATGAAAGAGACGGAGGGAACTGGTGCCCGAAGATGACAGTGCATAAGCCCGACTTTCGTCTTTGGTGCTGAACCGTCTCCCCTCTCACTCTCCGCTTACTTACCCTTGAACAGCGTGTGCACCGTGGCAAAGTAGGAGCCGATGGGCACCACGATCATGGCTAGCGTGAAGGCCAGCAGCTTCATGATGACATCTCTGCGGCTGGAAGTCAGTATGAGATTTTCATAGGGGGTAGATGCACCGTAGCAACCAAGTGTGTGCAGAAGGAATCAAAGGAAAGCCTGTGATGTCAACTCACGTGGGCACGGCCGGGGCGATGCTGGACTTCTCGTGGGCGGCGGGGCTGGCGCCGATGCTGTCGTCCTTCTCGAGGAGCGACTTCTCGGTCGACACGATCCTGCGGGTAGCCATGGCTCGCTGTATCAATCGTGGCTGGATTGTGTCGTTGTTGTCGCTGATGGTCTGGTCGATGTATGTAGTCACCTAGGAGCTTCTCTGAGTGAGCGAGAGCTCCGTGCTGGGTGGAGCTACACAGCGAGTGAGAGTCCGGTTTACTACGTGCAGGACGGTACCGTGGTACCTAACTACAAGGCCGAACCCGGTCAGAATCAAATGCCAGGCCGCTTTCTGTCGAGGCTGGATTCTTGCCACGACAGGGAAAAGCGCACGGTTCTATCTTAAGTTGACCAGAAACATATTGGCAATTGTGCTTCATTGCATGTTATATAAGTACGGCGTGAAGCAGAAGAAGAGCATTGGCCGGGGTACAGCTCACGAATTGTGTACAGTCAATTAACCAGGGACTGGATATCAGCTGACGTCGCGTCTGGGTCCAGCGCGTCCCCGTGCGTCCCCGTGCGTCCCCGACGCCAAAATTTCACGGCGAGAAGCGGCGACACCGCCAGCCTCTCCCCATAGTATACGGCGTAGCGTGAACGTCTCCCGTTCTGCGTTTCCCCATTCCCCATTCTCCATTCCCCTGTTCCCAGTTGCTGCTACTTTGTCTCCGACTCTCCATTGCCCCTCGACTTCTGCACCCAGGGAGACGACCCAAGGACACGCAATTTGGGCATTCTCTTTTGCATCGATACGCCGAATTCTTTCTCCCTGCGCAACTCTGGGCCGCCCTCCCTCGCGTTCCCCAGCGCCCCTCACCACGACTTTCACCCACGCGCACAACTTCCGGAGCCACTACCACCACACTCCGCGGGAGACACAGGCGGCGAACAATGCACGGGAACCTGCCGGGGCTGCGGACGAGCTCCCCCGCCGTGCCAGGGAGCCCGTCGGCCGGTGCTCGCGCCAGCGGCATGAAGGGCGGCCGCTTCGACATCGAGGACGAGGACCTCGACGAGCTGGCCGAGAGCCTGCCCTCCTCGTCGCCCTACTTCACCCAGCCCACGCAGATCGTCGGGCGGACGACGACGACACAGCCCACTCAGATCATCAACAGAACAACCCAGCCCACCCAGATCGTGAACAGGACCACTCAGCCCACCCAGATCATAAACAGAACCACCCAGCCGACTCAGATCATGAACAGGGCTACCCAGCCAACCCAGATCGTCGAGAAGCGGACTACCCTGCAAAGGTCGTCGCCTCCCGTCCCCGATACCCCTGGCAGCGTCGTCGAGGTTCCGGCCTCCTCCCCTTTCCAGAGCCATTCACAGCAGAGGCGGCCGGCTGTGAGAACAGAGGCCAATGGCGTCCGGACAGGGCCCAATGGTGGCCGCTTGGCCTCCTTGATGGCACCCGCTGGCACTGCTTTTCGGTCTCCCGTTGCTCCCGTGTTGGCTCGCCGGCCTCAGCCCGCCATACAGAGCAGATTTCTCAGCGCGTCCAACTCCAACTCCGGATCCGACGACGACGATCTCACCAACGACTATAGGCGTCGTGATAGCTCAGATGAGGACGAGCCGCCCATGAGGGGCGAAATACGGCCGTCGTCCTTTGTCAAGCAACCAGTGGCAGTCTCGAAGCCCAAGGTCGAGGCTGAGGACAAAGAATTGACCCTCAATGGCATACATGATATGAGGTTGCGCTACTTGACAAAGCAGACCCAGAAGACGGTCGCTAAGCTGAAGCCGGACGTCACCATTCGCCAGTGTAGAGATGCACTGCAGAAGAATGGCCTGAGCGTCGACGATGCCATTCACTCCCTCATCGGCCAACCTCGCAAGAACAATCCAGCAGGCCCTGCCCATGGCTCTGACTCTTCTTCGAACAATCACAAATCCTTGTCCACCAAGACAATCGGTTCCCACCAACCAAAATTACTCAATCAAACAAAACTCCCCATGCCACAGAAATCTCGCGATGCTTCAAGCTCGCCGCCACCTTCACCCGAACCAGCCAAGAACGCAGCACCGCGCAGACGCCTGATTCAGGGTCGTCGCAAACGCACACCCTCTCCGGAGAAAGTATTTTCTGTTCCTTCATCACACACAACTTCTTCCGCTGCCACAACACCCACGAGTTCGGCGTCTGAGCCTGATCCCAAGATGGCTATCGCTGCGGTCCTTCCGGCCGAATCGCAGTCCCAGGATGTCGCCCCGCGTCGTCGCCTGCAGGCCGGCTCACTCAAACGTCCCAATTCCGAGACTGAGATAATGGTAATTGACTCTGACTCGGATAAATCCGACGGTGGGTTTCCTGATCTCGTCCAGCTGGCGATGAAACGCAAGGTTCCCGCCGCTGCTCCTTCACCTCAGCCCAAAAAGCGCAGTCGGCTCATCAACCGCGGGGCCAAGATTCAACAAGAAGAAGCTGCAAAGAAGGCAGCTGCCGTGGAAGCCCAATCTTTCATCAACATCGACGATTCTGACGATTCCGCCAGCGGCGCTGCGGCTCACATACCTCGGACGGAGCATGACAGCGTGCTGAAGTACTTGAATCAATGCTCTGCCGAAGAGCTTGCGCGCATGACGGGAAATTCGCTCAAAGACGCCCAGGTGGTCGTTTCCAAGAAGCCCTTCAAGTCACTCACAGAGGTCGAGAAAATCAAGCTGAAGGGCACCAAGAAGTCCAAAAAGGACGACCTGGGCCTGAACATTGTCGACAAGCTCGACACTTGGTTCAAAGCGTTTGATTCAGTTACAAGTATCATCAGCGAGTGCGATGCGAGGGGTCGGAAACTGCAGTCCATCATGGATACCTGGGAGATGGATCGAAACGGAATACTCAAAGATTCAGATAAGACTCATGAGCTTTACAACAAGCTACCCATTTCGAAACGCCCAGCACCTATGGCGGATGATGTTCAGCTCAAGTCATACCAGCTTTTTGGACTGAACTGGATGAATCTTCTTCACAAGGTTGGATACAGCGGTATCCTTGCAGACGACATGGGACTTGGAAAAACCTGCCAGGTTATCTCCTTCATCTCACATCTTGTTCAGACCCGTCCAAATGCGAAGCCGAATGTCGTCGTAGTCCCCCCTAGTACTTTCGAGAACTGGGTTAACGAGTTCGAGCGATTTGCGCCGGATATCGACGTCTTTATGTATTCAGGCAAGTACTTTTGTGTCATCAAACTTATCGCTAGCTAACCTGTATCTGTCGACTAGGCACCGATCGAAGGGATTTATCGCCCCGGGACGCCCAAAAGCACGACGTTGTTCTGACCTCTTACTCCATGGTTGAACGGTCCTTTGAGGATATCCAGTGGCTGGCCAAGCTGGAGCCGTACGCTGCGATCTATGATGAGGGTCACAAGCTGAAGAATCCGGGCACCATGGTCTACAAGAATCTTTCACAGCTCCCATCTGAGTGGCGTCTAGTTCTGACTGGTACCCCGGTTCAGAACAACCTGAAAGAGCTGCTCAGCTTATTGAGCTTCGTGGAGCCGACCCTCTTTGAAGGCAACATTATGCAGGACATGCACACCATTTTCGAGGCAAAGGTTCCAAACAAGGATGTCTTGAACTTTGCTGCTCTTGCGAAGGAGCGTGTTACCAACGCACGCACGATCATGGTCCCGTTCATTCTTCAGCGTCAGAAAGACGAAGTACTGGATCTCCCGAAGAAGATCGATACACTGATCCAGGTTCCTATGGACGACAATCAGAGGACACTGTACGAGGGCATCAAGACCAGTTTCCTGCAGAAGAGCAAAGGCAAGGCAAATGCTTCCAAAGACAAGGGCAATGCGTGGCAGCAACTTCGCAAGGCCGCCATTCACCCACACCTGTTCCGGCGCCACTTCACGGACAGTACTATTGATAAGATGGTAGACATCCTCTGGGCTAAGTGCTCCCCAGAAGAGCTCTATGTGCAGAGCAAGGAGGATCGCCACAGAATCAAATACCGCGACCAGCTGCGGTCCGAATCAGACTTCGACTTGCACTTGCTCTGCAAACAACTCCCGAGATACATCGGGAAATTCGATCTTCCCCATCGTTCTTGGGAGAAGGCTCCCAAAGTCCAGAAGCTTCTTGAGCTTGTCAAGGGCTACCAGGAGAACGGAGATCGCTGCCTGGTGTTCTCCCGATACGACATGGTCATGGACGTCCTTCGAGACACCTTGCACTTCGCGGACATCAACTACTGCGACCTTTCCGGAAGGTTAAGCGTTGCTGACAGATTCCCGGAGATCGAGAGATTCAATGACAACCCTGAGATCCCCGTCTTTCTGCTTACTACGGGAGCTGGCGGCACCGGGCTAAACCTCACTGCCGCGAACAAGATCATCATCTTCGATCAATCGGACAACCCCCAAGACGACGTCCAAGCCTCGAACCGAGCCCATCGTATTGGCCAAACTCGAGAGGTCGAAGTCATTCGTCTGATCACCGAGAACACGGTTGAAGGGCTGATTTACAACTCTTGCGTCAAGAAGCTGATGCTGGCCGCCTCTGTTGAAGGCCGCGTCGAGGACGAGGAGTCCGTGGAGGAGGAGTGCCGGAGACGTATGCTCCTCGGCGAAGACGAGGACATCAACGTCGTGTCCATTGCCCCTTCTCAGATGGCTCTCAACTGAAGAGCACTGCGCGTTGCACATTTCTCTCTCTTTCGTGGCAGGGTTGCCAATTGTTTGATATATTTTTTGGTGGATGACTACTGGAGGCCTTTTCACTATAAAGCTGGCAGAACAGTTTCACAAGCGCGTCTCTTGCATTGCGACGGAAAGGGCTGCGGTTGTTTTTTCGTGATTGATCGAGGTAGGCGGGGGAGGATATACCCATCCGCTCACTTACGGCGGAATTCGGCATCGGCGACGGGGTATTCCCAATCGTCGCGGTGCCAGGTAGATAATTAGACAGATGTGAATGAGACAACGACTCGTCAAGCACCGCCGTTCGTGATCGTTAAAATACGTTGAGTGGTTTGAAATCTACAGGCTCTTTCTTCTATGTGATTCATGGTCCTTTCCCAGACTGCTAGGTGATGAAGCGCTCGGTATATTCACTGTATAAGCAGACGTTTCTATAGATATGTGCGCGCTGCCTCCACAGCAAGTGCAAATACCACTACTCTGAATGTGAAGTACTGAGGGACGTCGATAGCTTACACATACTTGGGCGACAGCTCCTGAGCACAACAGCAGACGCCCCCTCCCGCGCGTGCATCCATTCATGCACCAACCAAATACGACAACAAGCAGACAGACAGGAAAACACACCAGCTGAGAATGGGAGAAGCCTTCGAGCTCGTCGGCTTTGCGCTCGCACTGCTAGTCCTTGGCGTCCTCAGCTATCTCGTGATCGACTTCATGTTCAGCCGCAGAGGGCCGCAGTCGAGTCCGCGCCGGCTGTCTAGCGGGCGCGGGTCTATGGAAAGGGGGTCGACGGTGGAGTGGCCGTCTCCGCTGCCGTATTCGGAGGCGGGGATTCGTGGAGGGAAAGGACGGTGGGAGGCAGATGTTAAGAGGGGAGAGAGAGTTGGTGAGGTGTGAGGGAAATAGGCATCTCTCTCAGATTGGCCACGGCTGACAATTATGCAGGTGATGACCGTCTGCCCGCATGGCTTCGCGTCCTTGGCAGAGAGGGTTTTGAATATGCCAGCATACAGAGTCTTGCCAATGGTATACGACCAGGATTCATGCATTCTAGGATTCTTTCCTGTTGAAGCGCTTCTCGTATTTCTCGTTGCTTTCTCTATTGTGGTTGGCTGGCCCTCTATTTTCTGCCGCCTTCCTTGTTATTGTGGGCTGTGAGTTGTATGGCACGAGAAGTAGGTCAAAGAATCAACGAGCAAGGCGGCTCATGTACTTTGTCCTTCCACTAACATTATCCTTAGCCACCTGTGATGCCTTGCGGTCTTATTGAGATATCGATGTGTTGGTGCCATGATCCACGGCCATCACGAGTGTCGTTACTCTGATCATAATTTGCAGAAACGACATGCTTTCGACCACGAATCTTAACGGATGTCGAGTGGGATAGCTTGGCAGTTTCAGGGTGTGTAGACTCCATCTCACTGACATCGACCTCCTCTGTCTGCGTCCATTGCAATACCGCATCTGCTACCGCCGGTAGCAGACGCCTATTGATTAACTGCATCTTGAACTTGGCGTTGTATTGAGAGTCCCAAACGGAACTAGCCAGGAAGATCAAGTCGTCGCCCTCCGGAAACCTGAACAAAGCACCCAGTACCTGAAACACGTCAACCGAGAAGAAGAACTTGCCCTCATAATTCCACGACTTCTCAGGAAAAGCCCGCACCATCTTCATCTCTGGCGGTGTCCGCAGGTGCAGCTTGGAGCTATACATATACGACTCTGCCAAATGTGGGAAACTGAGCGTCCTAATACCGAACGGAGGCTGTGTAACATGCTCAATATCTCTGAATACGCGACTTGACAGCTTGAGAAGTTGTGGATGATTTCTGCGGCAGTATGTAGCCGAACCGACCATTTCTAACTCAAAACAAAGTAGAGTGGTGTTGACATCATACACTGAGAGACTGCCACGCAGTTTCCCCCCGTACTTGGGGTTTGTGACGCCGGGGATGAATACTGTCTTGATCACGTTTCCAACTGGTAACCTGAAAGTTTCAGCATGAAAGATTAGGCCACTAGAGGTGTTGTACCACTGGGGCGGCCTAAACTCTTTGGCTATTTTCGTGTGGTGACTATTGGCGAATGCGGCGAGAGAGGGGGCAAAGATGTCACAGTACTCATCGTCCCCCGTGGCCTCATCGGTAGGCTCCCAGGCAAGCAAGGTGGTGTCGCTATTTTTGCCGATGATTTCTTGCTGCAGTCTACGAAACGCCTTCTGCCGCTCTCCATACAATAGTGGCATGTTGATGTCGAAGATGCCAAGCAAGCAGTAGGCGGCGTCTTCGATCCGGGTCGTTTTGCGCCGCGAGGCCCATGACATGCGCTGCGCGACGCTGCAGTGGCGCACGAGACTGGCGTCCAGGAGAACCTCCTGGGGTATCGAGGTGATTTCGGCGATGAGCTTGGAGAGCGTGACTTTGTTCGCCAGAACATTCCACTCCTTGTCGTGGAAGAACAAGGACTTGGCCTTGGGAGCTATGAGCTCCTGCAGCGTCCAGCCCCGGCGAAACCACTCCGAAGCCCTCAGCTGGTCCTCGATGCTCGAGGTGGTGGAGCGTAGGTCCAGGTCCCCTAGAAATGCATAGCATTCAGTCGCCTCTCGGTACCAGTGCCACATCGAGTTGATGGCTTCCGAGAGCTCGGCGCTGCTTGACCGGTCGATGCAGCACGAATCGACCCAAGCGTACCTCAGCCCGGATAGCCTGGCCACCTCGCAGGTCTTGCTGATCTTGACCCAGCCGGCTTTGGCCCTGGCTTTGGCCGGCTCTTTCATATCAGCAAACGTGACCTCGCCGGCGCCCCATCGATGAGACAGTATTGCATACTGCGGACGGTTGTCCTCAAAAAACTCCTCTGGATGAAGTTCCTCGCTTCCGGTGTCGATCAGCCACATCTTTTGGATGAGAGATGCTTGCAAGAAACGACGACACAAGATTATGAGACTGTAAGTTTGTCGAATGAGGAATGAAATTGTTATCAAACATATAGAGCTCGGAGCCAAAACCAGAACTAAACATCCATGCCATGAAGATTCGTCATCGCCAACGAGGCTGTAAGATGCGGGGCTGTTCTTTCAGCTGCGCCTCCTATGGAAAGGGTAAGCCAGGCTAAGACAACCTTCGCTGACCAGTCACATTGATCTGTCCGGACCATCACGCGTGCCCATCTACTTGATGACTTACTAAGCTAGGTCAGTGTAATCCTGTGATATTAATAATCCTAGTGATGCGATGAGTTGTATCGCACTTCGATGCGATGCGATGCCAAGGCTTGGTTCATCAACATCTTAACACACATGGTGAATGATTTGGTGGTAGAAATCAAAAGAGCTTAGAAAAGATAGTCTACAGGACCAAACAGACTTGTTTTACTTACGAGCAGTACTTAACTCTACGCGATGATCTCCATCCATGCTCGCCGTGGTTCGCTTCATAGCATCACGTGTGCAATCATTGTCGTTACCCTCAGTTTCGTGGGAAGAGTTGAAATCCGGAAACAAAAGTCACAAGGCCGGAGTAGGCACTTCCTATGCGGAAGCCACCTGCATCTGTAGACGCGGGAAGACAGCGGTTCGTACTTCAGAAGCTTGTCAACTCACGAACCCTCAGACAAAGGGGCGATTTCAAGAATTAGAAAGACAAAAATTACCATTGCTATTGGCCTTGACGTGGTCCAGCTGCCCGACTTGGCCACGCCTGCTTCTGGTACAATCTAAGAAGTATGCGTTCAACTCATCAGGACCTTAAGACGCATAGGGTAAGTCCCAGCCAACCTCCTTGCAGAATAGCCCGTGGTTCTACTGCCTCAAATATCCCAGTAGCCCCAGACCCTACCGCGTATCGCTTTTGATCCCTAACTCTTTATCTCGGCCATGTACAGTTAGTCCAGGGACCTGGAGGGTATCCTTTGTTTTTCTCTTCGTCTTCCCATCTTAAGCAGACCTCCGTCGTTAAACAATAAATTCTTTCGCCTTCAGCAGTCTTGGCATCAAATGTGAAGTTATACCAAGCCTGTATTGACTGATTAAAATTGGACTATCAGGCGAGGGGGAAAGTATGAAAGGGAAAGGACAAGTTACAGGAGCGTGCACGAACATGGGCACAACCCAGCCCATTGACATCATTATAGCATATCCTTTTTCCGGAGGACAAGTTGACTTTTTGCCCCCAAGCGGCTGCTGAATCATACTCATGTCGCAAAAGCCCATCGTAAAGGTTTCATCGCGATCGTAAGGTGGTGGCGGAACCCCATATTCTTCACAATGCGAGCCACAGTCCGCCGCGAGCTCGACGGTTGCATTCGAGTTGGAGAAAGTGTCTCGAAAAGACCCATAAATGTAGACCGTGAACATGTCATCGCTGGTGATGGTCAATAGGCAGCAGTATATATTTGGCGTCATGCTTCGAGGTGATCATCGGCACGTCAAATGAACCTACATATAGACAGGCTGTGGGGAGATGTTAATGGATGTGACCTGGAAGAGGTCCGTTGGTCGTGAGACGTTGCATAGACTGAATGGAGAACCGCCGGGTAGTTCAACGTGCGCTGGCGCCAGCGACAAAGTGTCTGATTGCGCCTCAAAGAGAGGTCTCTGGAGTCCCGAACATAGCAACAGGGTGTTGGCGACGCCAATCAACATTGGGGCGCACATCTTGAAGACTACTGTCAGAGAATTCAAAGAACGCGCTCAGAGGTTTCAGACAACTATGAATCAAATTGGTTGATGGAAGAGATGGGTTTTCTGGAATGGTTCAATCAGGGTTGCCACACTTGGGGTTCAAATTGTGGCAGTGCTGCCATTGACCCTTCGTAGGGCTGAATGTTGGTTTTGCCTCATGATGTGATAATTCTTTTAACGCAAAGCCATTAATCCACGAGTTCTGCTGTGCCATCCTCCGCTATGACTATCGATTTCCAGGAGAACAGACATAGCCTACCTATTATTCGTTGGTCACAAATCGCGTCAGTGATTTGGAAGGATTCAAGCTGGGAACCAGGAAGGCTCAGCCTGGTGGTCAGCTGATTGGTTGGTCGGCCGCGTATTCCATCTTTTGCAGCGCCAAGTTGGTCAAATCATATTGGGAATGAAGTTGTGCACATTTTTGCAAGGTAGTCGGGAGTGCCGGGACAGGTAAATGGACTGTCTCCCATTCATATAACACGAATACCGGTAATATATCTGTTTATTTATCATCTGGTCTCTCAATACATAATATACCAAGATTCTCGAGTACTGTACGTTGTTTCTATGAAATAATCAGATCTGATTTTAACGCCAAAACAGACTTGGGTGTACACAACAAGACAATACTTACTAGTGATGAAAACAAACCTATAATAACCTCTTTTCCTTTTGGGACTAGCTGTTCCGTAGAGAATTCGTCCTCGGGAATATCCTCGAGGGAGCCGCGCGGGATCCGAGTCCTCCGCACCCGGTTTGTATAGAACTTCTCAAGTTAGACATATACCGATCATATCGTTATAATACGCTTACCGTAAAAGCCGCCGGACATTTGTCGGTCAAGTAGTGAACATCAATTCGAGTGATACGCTCACCTTCCCCGGAGCTAATCTGGAAGTTGTGGGCTTGGGTAAGATTATGTTCGGTCCGAGGTACGAGACCCAAGGTTCTCGTCTCGCAGCCATCAATTGGGCGATCATAGTGAAAAACTATAGCCCAAGGAAATCTGTTTTCCCACAGGGCGTGCTGCGGTGATGTGACCGTCCACACCGTGACTTGAGTGAGATGTGGAAGCAGCTCTCCGCTCTTGCCGCCGAACAAGCAAGTTGAGAACGGAGAGAAAACTTGGGAATACGAAAGCCGGCCGATTTCGACACCCGAGAATTTCAATGAATCAGCAGGAACTTGAGGATACCAGGCTTTTGACATTTCACGTCTTCCATCAGGACTGATGGGATTTCCTCTGAATGTGTCGACGCTTATGGATAGCGAGACGAGTTTAAGAGCCTATGAACATATTTAGCACCAATCTGAGGGCAATTGAATATTTGGCCAGACTCACATCAAAACCACCCTTTAAAGTCTGTAGGGGGTGATCTGCATCAATTGATACCAGTCTCGCTTTTGGAAGGCCTTCGTGCTCTCCAACCCAGTTCGAGCATCTGCCACAGGAAGTGAGATATCGCAAAGCGCGGATGCCTCTTGGATCTAACGCAACTTCGATCCCAGACAGTGAGATGCTTTGTGGAATGTCGCCAGGCCAAATAATTTTGGTTTCCTGCTCGGGCTGGCGATAACCAAACTGCAACATACCTCCGCCGTGTTGAGTCAATCTGAAGCCTGTGACATATCTTCTATCACCGATGCAAATGAAAGAAACGCAGCCGGCGGCAGCTAAGGCCCCGGGCGAAAGCAGCCGATTAAACAAGGGTCGAGAGCCTTCTGTAAATGTGAGGTGTGTCTTTGCGTCAGAAACGGTGCCTTGCGCAACGAGCCATTTTCCTTTTTCGGGGTTGGCGTCTGGCTCAAAAAATGATTGGCAAGGCGTTCCATCACAACGTGATGCCCCTAACCTGGACTCAATCAGGCTGGCCAGGAAAGAAGCGAGTGACCAGACGCGACGCCGATTATTTACAGCTGGAAGATGCCGTATAGACCTCGCAGTCTCGAATAACTCTCTTGCGGGAGTATGCTTCGATGAAGCGTATTCGAAGAGGTGGGCAAATTCTTGGCCTGCGCAGAATCGTGATCGCCAAAAGCAGTCCAGCAATGGCCTGTTTGCAAAACTTCTCGATGCTAGGCGAAGACTGGCTACGTCTGCTGATTGAAGGAGAACCAGGATATCCGTGGCAATTTCGAGCGGGAAACGATGAAATGGGTCTACGTCACGGTTTGCAGAACCCTGATCCCGAGAGCAATGTTGTCGTACTGGCTCTATGCCAGGCAATGCACCAGAGGTATGAGCTTGAGCAGTCAACTGTGGGATGTGGAACGGGTCGCAGTGAAACAACCTGTCCGAGGATTGCGGTGTTTGAAGCTGGGTGTCTTCACCTGGCAGCAATTCATGAGATTCAGGTGTTCGACAGAACAGCCCACCATAGTCGTGACCCCAGTCCATGGTACCGAGATTTATTGGCTGCGATCTGCAAAGATGAAACAGAGCTTGGATGCAAGCAGTTGGCTCCGATCTCAGACGTGGGTAATTCACCCCCAGCAGACTCCAGCAGCTTGCATGTAACGCAAAACCCCAGAGAGGCAGCGGCGTCAAGGGCAGAGGCGGGGGGTATGGCTCTCCAAAACGCTTTGGTGATAGGTGTATCTTGATAAAGTCTCCATCGATGGTCGGCTCGGTTAAGTCCAGATGCCTGACAGCCTGCGTTATTGCCTGATCAAGCGGAACAAGGTCTGAGTCTGGCCGCCGTTCGCTAGCCCTAGATATTTGTGCGGAATCCCACTCCTGAAGCACAGTATAGAGCGCCCGAAATCGGCCCATCCAATCCGGGAGGTGCTCTGACTCGTCAATTTCACTACCGCAAAGCAGACATGATACGCTGACAAGAGGCATGTTAACTTGCGGGCGTGCTTCAAGCCTCCTGCGGGTGGGATGTATGGCTTATTGTGGGGAAAGAGGGAGTATCCAAGGTTAGATGGCCTCAATGTTCTCTCAGCAACTCGAGAGAGGACGCGAGGTAGGTAAGCCACAAGTGCTGCACGGCATCGTAACTAGTGAAGGCACTTCAGAAACGTGTTGGAAACTTAGAAGACGGGATCACCTCGGGACAATGTTGATAGGAATCGGGAAATCACCGGCTTCATGCCTCCACACTGGTATCATTTACTACGTTAAACGCTGGTGCCAGACTGTTACCCAAGTCTTGAATGTATTCGCTAGAACCGGTAAAATTGGTCTCCTTATAGATAGAATGTATAGAATCTGCGCATGTTAAGCAAGAATCATTCTTAGTTGCTGCGACGGGTGCATAATTTATCCCCGTTGTCTTGTTTCCTAGAGTGTGGGCTTACATATCTATTCCATTGCATTTTGATTATCGAAGACCTCATTAAGTTGTAATGGAATACCCCTTAATAGGTCTGGATAGCTCGAGTCTTCGGTGCATAATGCTGAAACTGCAAAGTTATGTACCACTATCCCAAGAATAGAATGCCCCAAACTCGAAGACCAGGGAAGGCATGAGGGCGAACGGGCAGATGAGAATGACATGAATTTCCCAGAAAGGTTCCATTGAGCTTGCCACAATTGGGTTCCAGACTGAGGCAGTGCTGCCGTTGGACTGCATAGGCCTGGTGGTCTGTTGCATGGTTGGTTGGTCACTCTTCAATCATTTGCGGGGTCAAGATGTTGGTTGGTTACAAATTCCATCCTTTGCAGCATCAGGTTGGTTAAATATTACCACAGATGGAACTGCGCAATGTAGCCTGGGACCTCATCCAAGGGATTTGAAGGAATCAGCCTTGAGATCATCATGCCGCATTAGCCTCCTTGTTCCCTCTTTCTACTTTTCAGTCATTTCTAGATCCTATCCTACCAATGATGCTTGTCATTCCTGAAATCATTGAATCAATATGAGCTCATTATATAGAACAACCCCAACCTTCGCCTTCAGCTTAAGTGGTCCTTTATAGCCCTTTTGAGCTCTGTGCTCATCTCCAACCTTAGGCAACATGTTTCCAATTATAGCATTCACCATACCTTTTGAGGTCGTACAAGTGGACGCCAAGCAAAAGAGAGCCTTGTATCTTACGTCTTGAAGCACTCAGAAGTCTTCGAAGTCAGCACTTTCAAATTTGTCATGTTACTTCCTACGGAGTATTCTAAGGGTCTCTAGGCGGCAAATAAGTCCAAAACAATAACTAACTACTAGCACAATCAATTGTTTAGCAACCTATAAAGAGTAAAACTATAGCTTGCTGTGGCTCTACGTGGAAAGTTTTGGATGATCTATGCCTAGTAGACAATCACTTTTTTCTGTCTTTTCTACAGACGATACTTACCATCTCCAAAACCACTAATTCACCATGAGCTCAAGTCATAAAACAACTTTAACTTCTCCGACTCAAACCGTCTTTTTCCGCCTCTTTCCTCAGCTCCAACCTTCGGTAACGTGCTGTTCCAATTATAGCATTCACGATATCTTGTAAGGTCGGACAAATAGACGCCAAGCAAAAGGGAGCCTTGCATTTTGAAACTCTCTAACGTAGTATACAACATCATCTACTGTTTAGCATCTTAAATTCTATAGAAGGTCTGAGACGTTTTCACTAACTCATAATAAGGTGTCTAAACTCGCCATTTGTTTTCCGCCAACTATCCTCATCAACCCAACACTCCATGATTTAGACTCTAACGCATCTCAGAAAGTAGCTTTCGATGCTTTCGTTGTGCTCAATGCACATTAGCCGTGTCTCAATCAATCTATCCGCGGAATCAAGGTGACCGTCAGTGAGCAAGAGCAGGAGCGAGCGTTGCTGTGCCGCAAAGCTCTTCGTAGGCTGGGATTACAATAGATATGGTTGTGACCTGGGGCTGCAATCGTCGATAAAACCAATAGAAGGGGACGTTGGGTTCCTTCCCATCGTCCCGATCGAGAAAAGCTGCAAAAGTGTCCTTCGGAAGTGGCATCAGCTGCATATGCTTACACATTCGACTGCTCCCAGCATCTTGGCCACAATTGAAGAACGCAACGTACTCGTTGTCGAAATTGTTCAGAAGAGTCCAAGCCGCTTCCACATCAATATTGTGAAGAGGCTCGTACTGCCGAGCCAGTGGATTGGAGGTCAAGAGCATGAGGCGTGGTCTAGCGAAGCAGAACATGTTTGCCGAGAGGAAGTGGCTGCTACCGACATCGCCAATTTCAAAAATTCTCTGTTGATGTCACTTCCGTCCTGTCTTCACTGAGCATGGCTGTCACTATCTTTACTATCCTGCCGAGCGCCTAATGAAGGCTTTTGCGAGAGAGCACAGGTAAGTATAAACTGAAACTATGCCGTGACTCTTTTAGTAACGTATCTTTCAAGCATTTGGGTTGTTGTCTCCCGATCGAACTACCTTCAGACCTTCTTCATCATGCGTAACGGTTTTCTGATCTTTATCGAACTTCACTAGACCAGAATGAAAAATCTGATCGAATCTTGACAAAACAACTGATTCCTCCATGGTGCAACTGAACTGACTGGTGGTAAGACTAAAAAGGGGTTATTGAAAATGGATTACAGGAAGGCAACGGTGTGGACACATGTACTGCAAATAACAGGCTGTGACGGGTATTGAGTGGTAATGGTTCAACGTTTGGTTTCCAGCTTGACGTCGTTCGCAGCTTTAGTCATAGAGTACACGGGGTGATGATGAGAGCAGATGATGAAATGCATCGAGTACAAGCTGTATGAGACCTCTTCTTTTTCAGACCAGCAGTACTCCCCACATATTGGTTAAGCTGACATCTCTGGGTGCGGGGTCTGCGAATCTGTAGGAAGGAGCCTCGCTTTGTCTAGATTCCCGTTACCAATTAATGCCCAGAAAGAACTTCTGAAACACAAGTTTGTCCTCTCATATTAGGCACCTAGCTTGACCCTCCGGAATTCCTCTGTAACACCCTTGATGGCTTGCTCCGTGGGCAGCCTCTCCATGCTGCTGGCACCAAAGAACCCCTGAACCCCTTTTGTCTTGCCCAGCACATACGCCGCATCCTCAGGTGTCGCAATCGGCCCACCATGGCACAGCACAATCACGTCATCCCGCACCTTCGCTGCCGCATCTCGGATATCCTGTACCCTCTTGACCGACTCCTCCAACGAAATGCCCGTCTGGGCGCCGATACTTCCAGAAGTCGTGAGGCCCATGTGCGCCACGATAACATCGGATCCGGCCTCGGTCATTTTGATGGCGTCGTCAGGGCTGAAGACGTACGAGCAGGTGAAGAAGTCCTGCCGGCGCGCCTCGCGGATCATATCGACCTCAATGCCGTAGCCCATTCCTGTCTCCTCCAGGTTTTGTCTGAACACAGAGCCCGCGTCGATGAGACCGACGGTGGGGAAGTTTTGGACGCCGCTGAAGCCGAGGGCCTTCAGCTGGGATAGGAAGTACGGCATCTCCCTGAACGGGTCCGTGCCGCAGACACCCGCAAGCACGGGAGTAGACTTGACAATGGGTAGAACCTCGGAGGCCTGGTTTGAGGTTAGTAGATTAAGCGTAGATAGGCTTCAATGAGCCGGTGCCTGGGGGGCCATACCATCTCGACCACAATCTTGTTGGCATCTCCATACGGCATCAGTCCGGCCAAGCTGCCCCGGCCAGCCATCCGAAACCGTCCAGAGTTGTAGATTATTATCAGATGGCCGCCACCGCTTTCAACGCACTTGGCGCTCAAGCCGGTGCCGGCTCCCGCGCCAACGATGGCCTCACCCCTCGAAAGGGCGGCGCGCAGGTGTGCGAGGACATCCTCACGTTTCGTGGGTCTAGGCATGCTATTGCAACGAGTGGTACACGAGGTAAAGCCTTGGCTTATAAATCAGATAGTTTACGACCCCTGAATGAATGCAGAAGCAACTGCTCACGCATAGCGCTGCTCTTGGGAGCAACTATGCACCATGACGCAACGGGGCCATTTCCCCACTTGGTCTTACACGGCTGAGCCGTTTACCTAACGACATCAAACGAGGTACGGATTTGAACTCGGGTACGTAGCCTTGATACTCTACAGCCCCTGTTTGGGTGGTGTATCGTATTATACTCGCTAAGACAAATTGCTGCCTCATCATAGCTGCAAATCTAGACGGCCTCGTCCTCCTTACGTAACCCCGACCTGATCTTCTACCAGCCTGCACTAGGCCCATCCAACAACTCTATAAGTCAGGTACGGAGCCGTGTATTTACAAATAAACATATTGAACCTTGCTTTATCCGCCCCCAAAGATGTCGGAATCCAGGACACCAGGCGAGCGGCCTCACATAATACTGCTGGCAACATGCGACACCAAGATGGAAGAAATCACATTCGTGCACAACCGGCTCTCAACACTAAATCCTGACAGCCGTCTAACACTCATCGATATCGGGCGGACTGCCGTGTCCAACCCGTTGATCACAGTCTCCCCAGACCAACTAGTACGGACCACATCTTCAAAACCGCCTCCGGACATGGCCTCACAGACGCGAGCCGCGTATTCCAAGACCATCACCTCGGCGGCGACATCCTACATACACGCTCAGCTTGGTAACCCCAGGACGTCGTCCCAAACTTCCGGCCAGGACGAGAACGACAGCCGCAGCCACCACCCACCGGTCCACGGCATCATCGGCATAGGCGGCAGCACGGGGTCCTCGATCGTCGCCGCCGTGATGCGCGCCGCCGTGCCCATCGGCGTGCCCAAGCTGCTGGTCAGCACCATGGCCAGCGGCGACGTGGGCCACCTGGTCGGCGGCGTCGACCTGACGCTCATGTACAGCGTGGTCGACATTGCCGGGCTCAACTTCCTGTCCGAGCGCGTGCTGGGCAACGCGGCGGCGGCCATGGCCGGCATGGCGCGGGCGTACGCGTCATCGACGACAACGACGACGGGCTCCTCGCCGTCCCAGGCAGACGGTGCACCGCGGCAGCAGCGGAAGCAGCGCATCGCGCTGACCATGTTCGGGGTCACGACGCCCGGGGCGGACCGGATCCGGGCGCTGCTGACGCGGGCGCCGCACGGGGCCGAGGTGGTCGTGTTCCACGCGACGGGGGCGGGCGGGCGGGCGATGGAGGCGCTGGTGGCGGCGGGCGAGTTCGACGCCGTGGTGGACCTGACGACGACCGAGGTGGCGGACGAGGTGGGCGGCGGCGTGCTGAGCGCGGGGCCGGACCGGCTGGCCGCCGCCGGCGCCGCCGGCCTCCCGCTCGTGCTCAGCGTCGGCGCCTGCGACATGGTCAACTTCGGCCCGCGGCCCAGCGTCCCCGCGGCCTTGGCCCGTGAGGCCGAGGCCGGCCGGCGCACGCTGCACGAGCACAACGCCGCCGTGACGCTGCTGCGCACGAGCGCTGACGAGAGCCGGCGGGTGGCGGCTTTTATGGTGGAAAAGCTGCGGGCCTCCCGGCGGCCCGACAGGGTCCGCGTGCTGCTGCCGACTGAGGGCATCAGCATGATTTCGGGAAAGGGCGGGCCGTTTGAGGACCGCGCGGCGGACGAGGCGCTGTTCCGGGGTCTGGAGGAGGGACTTGAGGGGAGTGGGATTCGGGTCGAGCGTCATGCGGTTGAGATCAATGATCCAGTGTTTGCAGAGAAGGTTGTGGAGGCTCTCGTAGGGCTGCAGAGTATCTCTTGAGACTGATAACGAGGTGGGAAAGACGTGGTTGGGACAGTCACGGAAGTGACCATTACCATATATGTACACTGTTAATAACTCTATGATGGTACACACCGTCAGGTCTAGATGCTATTTCTATCCACACGCAGCGCTTTTAAGAAGGATACGGAACGGTCCCTGGTTGCCAGGTCCGTCTACTTCTGGGGAGCCTGCTTCTCTGTCTTGTCTGGGCTGGGGAGAAGAGTATGCCTCATGGGATTCTGGTCATCGGGCTTCCACTTCCCCTGACCGTCCAGGAACCTCTCGCTCTCCTTGGTCCACGTCTTGAACCAGAGGAACTGCTGCTCGCCCTGCGTCATCTGCGAAGCCGGGCTCTCGGTAGCCCACTCCAGGCCCGTGGTCCCGATATGATCCATGATCTCGGGTGCTTGACCGGTCCTCTCCCGTATTTGCTTGAGCAACAGGTTGTGGTGGCCCCACATCCCCTTGTCCTTCTCCGGATGCCGGAACCATGGTTGTCCGTGGCCCTTTGCGATGCGCATGCCCGCGTCGTAGCCCGAGCGCATGGCTGGAATCACGCCAACTTGAGTGTAGCTTGGGCCGGCGACGGTCAGCTTGCCTTTGAACGCAGCCTCCAGCTCATAGTGGGCCTTGCGCAGACGGTCGAAGTGGCCCACAGTATGCTGCGGTATGCAGTCGCGGCAGAGCTTCGCACCAGCGACGACATGTTCGTCCGGCGAAATACCGAGATGGCGCTCGACAACGGCCCGCGCCATGGCAATGCCCATCTCCTCGGTAGGCAGTACAGGCCAATCGCTCCAGTAATGGCCTCCAAGCATGACAGTTAGCTTGGTTCCCTTGGTCTCGTCCTTGCCGGTTTCAATGTCAGAATCGAAGAGAACGCCAAGTGCGCACTCCGGATTCTGCTCGGGGTCGACAGATTGAGGAATGAGGTAGCCAAAGCCCGGGTTCTGGCTCAACAAGTCCGCATCAGGGTACCAGAGGTTTACAACCTGGATCGAGACGGCCTCGGTAGCGGCGAGCGATGGAAGAGAATTGGCGGGCTTTGCCAAGTCGGCCAGCTGGCCCGAGAACAGTGTGCTCAGCGCCTGATCGTATCGAACCCGTTCACCGTTGTCGCTTAAGATCTGCCATCGCAACGTTAGCTGTGTACACGCAGCTGTTGTCTTTGGGCACGCCTACCTCGACGCGGCCGCCCTTGTACTCCAAGGACGAGACCGGGGTGTTGGTTTTGATGGTGACGTTTTTCCGGCCCTTCAGATCCGCAGATAGCGCATCAACGAGAGTAATCAGGCCGTCCTCGAAAGCCATCAGATTGTGGCTCCTCGCAGCCTCGGCCATCTCGATGATCTGACGGCTGTTTGGTCCGTCCAACATGTCGTACTGCAGGTAGAAGTCCTTGAGCGCAAACCAGAGGAAGCCCTCATGCAGAGGATACTTGCTCTGGTACCAGAACCTGTCAAAGATGGTGTGCTTAGCGCTGAGCTTGGCCACATCACCGCCATATATGCCATGAAGCATACCCGAGACAAGGTTCTTGATGGGAGGCGCGTCAGGGTCAGCAAATATCCGGCCCAGGAACTCGCTGACGGACTCGTCCGTATTGAAGGCCGAGTTCAGGCTGCCAGCGCCGAGCCTCCGGCTCTCGATTTCCTCTGGGGTGGAGTTGAAATAAGATTGCCACCTCCAGAATGCACTCATGCAGCCGGTCCATATCGGCTCACTGAAGAGCGACCGTAGCGTTTTCGTGATGTTTTCAAACGTTAGCTTTGGCTCGGGAAGCTGGACAAGGTGGTCGGGGTAGTAGATGTAGCGTGTGCCGGCGGCCGCTTTGGGGTGTTTGACTTTGCTCTGGAGCTTGAGGTTTGCAACCTGTGGGTTTCAGGGGTCAGCTCGACGGTCCCAAAGCAAGAGAAGAGGACTGGGCCTTGGGCCGTTGGGCCGGACGTACCACATCGTAGAACACGAGGTCGTCGTACTTGTTGGAGGTGGCGCCGGACCTCAGCATACGCGGCCCGCGCTGCATCAGAACCTCGCCGCCCGCGCCATCGTCTATCGGCGTCCGCCTGCCGTCGACCCAGCCGCCAAGGCGGTCACTGGCTTCGTAGAGGGTGATGTGCGCGTTGGTGGCATGTCTGGCCAGGTAGTGAGCCGCCGTGAGGCCAGTGACGCCGCCGCCCAGGATGGCTATCTGGCGCGGCTTCTGCTCGAAGTGCGGCCCCGCGCGCTTGGTGGAGTCGACCGCCGCATACCCTCGCCTCCCGCGCTGCAAGGCGGACAGAAGTCGTACCTGTGCTGGGCCAATTGCGCGTGTGCGACCCAGGGTCAGGCAACTGAGTTGTCGTCGACTGGCGGCGGCGTCGGCGGGGAGCTTCGGAGCTCTGGCGGGCCTGCGGCTGGCCAAGCTATGCCGTGCATTGCCATACGCAGACCTCAACAGCGTTATGAAGAGGTCGTCGGGGAGTCTGGAGGCCATTGTACGCGGGCAATGGCAGGCTATCGTGCTGCTCTCATGTCGAGGCTGCGCTTTGCGAGACCCTGCGTTGGGACTGCAGAGGGAGGAGAGCGTTGCCGTACTGCAGGCCACACGCCTCGCCTCGGCTGATTTTCCTAGCGCCACCGCATGATGCAAGGGACCACGGCTCCCATCAGGCCACCTCCAGAATCATGACGTGCTGTGCGGTGCGGCATCATACGAAAAAAATCCCAATGGAGGTCAATATGAGTGGCTGAATGTTGGAAAGATTTAAAAAAAAATTTGAAGTGTGAATTCATGTGTCATCACTATTCTATATAAAAGATATCTTCAGCCTGTCACCTCAGGATGCAAGTTCAATGAGACCAAGTCTTAGCAGTGGGAGGAATCACAGAATGCACATGGGTATATTTGTCATCGCTCAAGAATCAGAAGTCCCTGACTTTTCCTATAGCCACAGAACGCCTGTATCATCTAGTGTCAAAAGCCCCGAACGCCGGGTGATTGCCTTTGGAAGGCATCATGCCATTTCCGAAATGTCCATAATCATACTGTACAAATTCCAATCGCTGCTGTCCCTCTCGTCCTCCCCCCTGGGCCAGACCACCCTGAACATCACCCTCAAGCTTCGTGGTTGAGCATCCGCTTGTCGGTGCGTAGCAGGGGATGGTAATGCTTCTTGCTGCCAATTTCCGACATCACTGCTTCACATCGCTCCTCCCAAGTCCCTGAACCCGGATTCGTGAATCGCCGAACTTTCCCGGCCCGTACCTGTACGGGCCATCAGGGCTGGATGGCCAAAGGCCCCCTAAGCCACCTCCTCGTCCATGGCGGCTTCCGAGCCGGGCATGACGACCTCTTCGGCTTCGCTGTTGACAAACTGCCTCTGGCTGACGTGGTCACCACCCTCGGCCGTCCAGACCTTGTCCTGGAATGTCCCGCGTTGGCCCTCGTCGTGTTTGTATTGGCAGTAGCGGTTGGTGCAAGGGTTAAATCTGCACTTGGTCTGAACGTGCGTGAACTTGCAGCCCTCAACCTTGCAGTCGGCGCCGTTGCGGCAGGCTGGCATGTCGGGGTGCTTGAAGGGACACCTCGGGTTGGCGCAGTTGGGCCAGAACTTGCACTCCTGTTCGCCTTGGTGGGCACGCTTGGTGGCCGGGGACGGGTGCTTGGCGACGCACTTGAAGTTCTTGCAGGCGACACCGTACGTGCAGACGTCGTTGACGTCTACAGTAATACCCGGAGGAGCCGCTGGTGACTGGTGGGCGAACTTGCAGTCCCGGTTGGTACATGACAGGTTGTACTTGCAAACTGTCGTTTCGGGGTTCTGGTTTTGTCTTTCGCCCCCCATGTCAACGTCGTCACCTTCGGCTGCGCCGTTGGAGCCGTCTTCTTGGCGAGCGTGGTGGCCGTTTCCGTGATGGCCACCCCTCTTGAAGCCACCGCGCCCGCGATCTGTTCGCTCAAACAATGACCTGCCGCCGCGACCGCCGCGTCCTCCACCCTGGCCCTGGTTCTGGGTTTGTTGAAGTAGGGTGGCCATCATCTGGTTTTGCTGCTGAAGAAGCGCATACAGATCTCCTTGGCCATTGGCATTGGCCATCATGAAGTTGGGGTCCATGGCGGGCATACCGGGCATACCGGGCACCCCCGGCATGCCCTGCATCTGGGCGGCCATGCCGTGGACGATGTTGTTGGCACGGTTGTTCATGGCGCGGTTGCCCATCCGGCCAGCACCGCGGGGGCCGGTCGGGGGTTGCCTGCTGTGCGCGTTGATTCTCTCGTTGCCGTTCGCACCCCGAACGCGGTGGAGGACCGAGTCGTGGGTTCGGTCCATGGCACGGTTCATCTGGCCGATCATGCGCTTGCCTCGGTTGCCGCGCACGTCGCCGTTGCGCATGGACTTTGGACCTGTAGGGCTAGTAGGGTGTTAGTATCACTGATGACGATGATGCTTTGCAGGACATGATGTGACCTACGCATTGAGCTCAGACAACGGGGCATTGAAGCCGGTGTCTTGCACGCCCTCCATGTCGGCATCTTGGCCGGTGACACCTGCCATATCACCGCCAGCTTGGCCATTTCTGTTATAGGCCTCGATCTCATCAAAGAGCCATCGGGCAAAGTCCTTGGCACCGGCATCGTCTGGGCCGAGGTTGAGCAGGTCGCCGGCTAGTTCACTGGCGATCTCGTCCTGTGTCTTGCCATTGACGAGCATAAGAAGGATGTACTCGGACAGAGGCGAGTCATCGCCGTCGGCAGCCCAGCCAACCTCGACGAGCTTGGGCCGCATAGCCGAGTTGAGGGCATCCGCCAGCGGCGTGTTCATCGCGATTTCGACTGCCATGGTGGGCGCGTTGAGGGGCGCCGTGTGTCTCGGAGGACAAATGCGCTCGAGAGGGAGAGTGGGTAGAAGGGGGAGGTGGGAAGTACAACGGTCTGGTAGTGTGCCGTCTCCTACGCTGGGTTGGAGATGGATGTCGCGTGCAAAACCCCGACAGGCAGTAGACACCTGGAGCAGGCTCGGCGGGACGTCGCGATCTAAGCTCCCGAGTTGGCAAGGAAACGGTCGCAGGAAGTCAGGAGGAGCAAGACGGCTGCTTTGGATACGACTAGAAGATGGAACTCGTCGGGTCTTGGCGAGAGGTAATGGTGGCGGGTCGAGGCGGACGGACTCTTTTGTGGTTGATAAAGAAGCAGCCCGTGTTGTGAGGTTGCTTCACCTGACTTTGCTGTGGATGCGTCGGTGATGACAGAAAGGCTTGGGGCGGTGGATCAGATCCTGGCCGGGGCATTGGATTGGATGGGATTGGTGTAGATTGGGGGCGATGGCAACGGCGCCGGGGAGAAATGGTTGATCCGATCAACATTGCTGATCAAGCCACAGACGGTGGCTTCTGCCGGATTCCGGAATGAGCCACACAGCAGTTGTCGCTGGAAGCCTAGAAGCCTAGAAGCCTAGCCCGACCTGGAACTAGTCCGCCGCGACGGGACTCGTCTAATAGAAGCTCTCCCTGATCCATCGCCTGTCAGGCTGTCAGGTCAAGCAAGCGGGACAGCGGCTAGGGCTTGGGCTTGGGCTTGGTCGGAGGCGTGAGGTGGACCTGGACCCCTAACTTAGAGCATCCACAGCTTGCGGCAGTTCAATAGGCTTGTCAGTCCAGCAACATCTGAATTGAGAACAGTGTGCCTCCGTATACTTACCTCGAGTTACACATAGCCAGAGTGATACATACTTACAGCATTGGCATCGCCAGGCACCAAAGCTAACTTAAGACGAGTTGCCTCCATGGTTCATGGTATCCTACAGCTACCCCAACTCTGAATGAGTGCCAGGCGCCTCATTGCTTCTTCGCACCCCTATGTAAGTTAGGGTACAACATCCGATTGTGACGTATCCTGCGAAAGCTCCAGCCTCTGCTGGTCGGCATAGTGGACGCATACAAAGCCAAGCCATCCTTTACAGGTCACACCCTCCAGCAATGGAACTGACCGACCTGCAGCATCCCCTCTGCATGACGCGGGCAATGTGGATGTGGCCGGTAAAAGTTGCATACCTGTGCACCATGGTGTCACCCGCACAAGACCTTTGCTACCATCTCAGCACGGATTTCTTGACCATGTAACAGACCGCGTGCCTAGTTTGGCTACACCTGCCACAGGTCGTATTGCAGCACAAGCTTCGATCTAGGTAGGTGTGGCACATTCAGGACGCCGTGCAACCAGCCGTGCATCCCCTTCCGCTTATGGCGAGTTCGTGAATGTATCTTGCTTTCGGCTAGCTCGTTGACGGAACCTTGCGGGACTCTCATTTCAGTCGATCTAGCTGAAGATCACTACCCTTTTGTCCTCGACCGTTTCCCACTTTAAAATGGCATGCCATAGTACAATGAGGCACGTCCAACCAACAAACAGCCTACCTTGGCTGAGGGGCCCCCCGGGGCCAGGAGGAATCGCCATCATTTAATTCATCAGGAGCATGAAATTACCAACTGCCTGATTGCCAAGATCGCCCCAAGCCAACAGCCATCCAGGCCATCCCCAAAAGCATTGCTCATCTTGCCTCCTGCAAATTAAGCCACCTGCGAATGCGCCTTACCACCACGGCATTATCGCCGGGATCCTCTCCAACCCCCAATCTCCTGCATTGACGAGAGTACAGTACGGGCCGCCAACTACCGTCGTTAATCATCTTGTCTCTTGCCTCCGTGCCCCCCGGGAGAGATTGCAGAACAACCTTATTTTCTCCAAGGCTTAGTCTGACCCCACGTTGGACTTGGGGAGTCGCGCCGTCACCACATCTGTCGTCCGTCCTGCCTGCTTCCTGCTACCTAGCATTTCCAGAAGTTGTCGGCGGTCACACTGGTCACAGAAGCTAAGGTTATAATCCCCCAAGGCGACCCACGTAACGTTGCGCTGCGCCTGCGAGATCGAGGTGACCACGCCCTCACGCTGCACTGCTGCACCGCTGCACCATTGCCACGCAGAGGACGAACCCGTGCCAACCTCGACTTGTTCCCCCCCAGCCATCGACGCCTTGTCGCTACCCAAGGTCTGAGACAAGGATAAAGTGCGGCTCAGCCTCTCCCAATCTTGCATTCGATCACCATCCGGCAACGCTAGGGATCCCGTCAACCCGTATAGCAAGTGGGTCAACAGTGGCTCTTACAAACGGCCCAACACCCTGCACATACATATATACTTCACGGGTTCCCGAGACGTCACATCCCACCCTCTCCGACCCTTTCCATTCCCGTCTCAATTGAGTTTCTTCATGGTGTCCAAGTGAGATAAGATGCACATGATGAAGCTCGTGAGCCGCGTCTCGACCCTCCTGCTGAGCGTCACGCCAGCGTTGGCGATCTGGCCAGCCCCCACCAGCATTACCACCGGCAACCAGACCCTCTGGATCGAACACAACGTCCAGGTCACTTATAATGGCGGAATTGTACGGTGGTCCTCTCTGTCTCACCCTTCTTGCCCTTCTGCTGCGATCCGTACTAATGAAGAATTGTTGGCCCTACAGCTTCCGTGGTACGGTGGATTTGTGCCTCCGGGATCAGACTTCCGCAGCCAAGACATTGTGCATGGAGGAGTATGTCGGGCTCTTGACGCCATATTGAACCAGAATTTTGTGCCTTGGAAGTTGTATGCTCGTAATGCCGTCAAACAGACAGAGCCGGCGGCCAACAAGGGCAAGACGCTCATCACGAAGCTGGAGATTTCGCAGACCGGGAAGGACAACTCCAGCACCTGGAAGCCTGTGGGTGGCAGCGTGGACGAGTCGTACAGCTTGTCTGTGGATCTCAAGGGTACCGCCAAGATCGAGGCCGTCTCAGCAGTAGGCGTTCTTAGGGCATTGGAGTCCTTTGTTCAGCTCTTCTACCAGCACACCAACCGTCAGATCTACACAACACTGGCGCCAGTCGAAATCAAAGACGCACCACAGTTCCCACACCGCGGTATACTGCTTGATGTCGCAAGAAACTACTACCCCGTTGAGAACATCCTGAGTATTCTCGATGGTATGGCATGGAACAAGCTCAACCGGCTGCACATCCACGTCACAGACTCCCAAGCATGGCCGTTGGAGATTCCGGCAATGCCGGAGGTCTCAGAAAAGGGAGCTTACGCGCCTCATGCTGTCTACACTCCCCACGATGTCGCGCTCATCCAGACATACGCGGTTCACCGTGGTATTGAGGTTATTTTCGAGATCGATATGCCTGGTCACATTGGTATTGTTGCCGAGTCTCACCCTGACATCATCACCGGATGGGGTGCTGAGCCCTGGACTACGTACTGTGCCGAGCCTCCGTGTGGGCAGTTCCGGCTCAATGAAACCAAGGTCGATACTTTCCTCGACACCCTCATGGACGATCTGCTGCCGAGGGTTTCACCCTATAGCGCTTATTTCCACACTGGAGGTGACGAGTTCAACTTCCAAGAGTATCTGCTCGATCCTTCGGTTGGCACCAACGACACCACCATCCTCATACCGCTTCTCCAGAAATTCACCGACAAGAACCATGCTCGTGTGAGAAAGGCCGGTCTTGTCCCGCTGGTGTGGGAAGAAATTCCCAAGGACTACAACATCACCATCGAGAAGGATGTGGTCGTCCAGAGTTGGCTCGGGGGTAGTGCGGTCCAGGAACTTACCAGCGCTGGCCACCAAGTGATTGACAGCAACTACAACTTCTGGGTAAGAGCTTGTCCCCTCCTTTGGGATTTTCTCTCTCTTTCTCTATCCCGCTAACTGCGAAATAGTACCTTGACTGCGGCCGTGGTCAATTCTTGAACTTTGAAAACGGCCAGCCATTCGACACGTATTACCCGTTCAACGACTGGTGCGGCCCGACCAAGAGCTGGCAGCTCATCTACCAGCACGACCCCCGCGCCAACCTGACCGAGGAGCAGGCCAAGCTGGTGCTGGGCGGCGAGGTGGCCGTGTGGAGCGAGACCATCGACGAGACCAACGTCGACAGCCTCATCTGGCCGCGGGCCAGCGCCGCCGGCGAGGTCCTCTGGTCCGGCCGGCTGGACGCGAGCGGCAACAACCGGAGCGCGGTCGAGGCCGCGCCCCGCCTGGCCGACATCCGGGAGCGCATGGTTGCGCGGGGCATCGGCGCCGCGCCGGTGCACATGACGTTCTGCACCCAGGGCCGGAACGGAAGCACCTGCTCCTGGCCGGTTGGCGTGTGAGACGATGTTACGAAGGGAGGATCTGTCATTGCGATGGTAATCTAATC
Source organism: Neoarthrinium moseri (assembly GCF_022829205.1). NCBI lineage: Eukaryota > Fungi > Ascomycota > Sordariomycetes > Amphisphaeriales > Apiosporaceae > Neoarthrinium > Neoarthrinium moseri. The sequence continues at coordinate 242,282 of NW_026055123.1, read as the reverse complement.
GTTAATGCGGATAACTATACATCCTGCCGGTTAGCAGGAGAGGCCAAAGGATTTCTTGTACATATTTTCGCTCGGGCATTCGTGGATTGCTCTCGCGCGGCATCTAGGTCGGCTGATTTCGGTCCGCAAAATGAGACCGAATAATACACTGAGCAGCTTCTCTGACTGACTTCTGATTTGACTTAATCCACTGCCTCGTGTTTCCATCTACTGGCTGTGGCAATTTACTTTCAGGAATAAACACCAGAGCGTCAGAAGTGTTTGACCAATGGATGAAGTCGTGAAGTCGTATATAAGCTGTTGTTTCTTGTTTCCAGTCAAAGTGTTACTGACAAAGCCGTGATATACCACTAATCTTTCATCTGAAGTGACTTGTAGGCATATTGAACCCATCGATAGCCGCGATGCTTTTACATGTGTTCGGGCTCTTGTCTTGAACGGGCCAATGATCGCAGGGGGAACTAACCCATGACATGGTTACTGCAACGGGTTTGGCTCAGGGCCAACGGTCGAACGATCTCCGCTTGAGTATCTTCCCTCGTCCCTTGTCTACCCCACACTCTTTCGGGTGGTCCTGCCACGCAGGCCCTGGCTTTATTAGCGGCTTGTTTTTGGGGGGAGTGCGGAATCCTGGAGCTCCCACGAGAAAATAAGCGTGAGAGCTCGGCCCTGCGCAGGTTCATGTGAGGGGTTGCCGTCAGTCATAATTCATCATGTGAAACCTTTTGTAATTTTTCTTCAACAGGCAAGGCAATTCTGGACCACTCGTGGTTCGTGACGATCCCTCGGTACCGACATGCTTGAGGGTCTGAACGGCACAGCAATCCTGATCCACAGATAGATAAACAACTATCAAAGGCCCTGCCAGAGAAGCGTACCTTTTGCGCTCGTTCTATTTCGACCTGCTAGCCAGAAGAGGCATGCGGATCGGTCCCTATATGTGCCCCGATGAAAGAACATAATGTTGCGGTCGACTCGGCCCAGCACGCCAGATCCTACACATAAGTGCCCGGGAACCGCAAACTCTCCGGGCTATTGTCGTCCTAGAGCTAGTACTGTAGCTATGGCTCTTTGCTACCATTGCCCAATTGCCAGAAGATGCGACTGATGTCCCTCGGAGAGCACGGCTAGTCGCGCATAATGCTTTTCCAGGCGTGCTGAACAGCAATCACTTAAGACGGTATGCATTGACTGTGATTTGTTGAGCTCGTAGCCTGTAAACTCGCATACCAGTCCCTTTTCAGACAGTGATGGATCATCAAGCATAAGAAAGCCCTTGGCCGGACTGATCGTCCAGTGTGCCAATTCGAAGCTAGAACCGCTAGCACTTGCTTCCAAAAGCGAGACACGTATACCCCACCTCAAGCGCCTCGGTACTGCTCTTCTGGGCCAAACCTTCACTCACATTCTGTGCCCATGGTCTACTTGACAATAGGATGCTTACACCACGGACTGACCTCCATCGGCGACCACCCCTCCCAGCAGGTTCCCTGGCGGTGCGCTCGGTTTGAGGGGTCGGGCGGACTCACGGGTTGAGGTCATCCCCGGAATCCCTGGAACCCTGTGGGTTCGGGACCCACGATTTTGGCTGGGAAAATGGCACTCGCTAAGCGGTGCACGACAGGTCGGCTAGGTACCGTACCGTACAGTGTTCCTCTTTCGTCCTGCATTGACATGGGACAGGCCTCTTGACAGGCCGCGCCTCCAATCTTGCCAGTGATATAATATAATACCTGCCTGGTCCGTCCCCCAGGCACCACATCCGAGCCCTCGACCCCCTTGCTCTGCATTACGAGATCCGAAAACCGAGCTACACTGTAGCTTCGCGTTTCGGGAGCCGCGGACCTGTTCTATAGACGGACGGACGCATAGTTGCGGATCTTGATCTACTTAACCTTCTTTTGTGTTGTTCTCAAACCTACAAAGCCTATATTGTCCGTGTGCAATACCGGCTGCTCTCAACTGGTGCTATAGAGTGCCTTCTACTTGCAAGGAAGCTCCTCAGCCGTGCTGATCGAGGAAGTCGCCGAACCACGAGGCCCATGAGCCCTTACGATTGGTACACCTTGAAATCAAATTCTAAAATCAAAGAATCTGGATCCCACAGTCGCTTGTAGGCCTGAGCAACTATACCTACGTCAGGATGGGTTTAGTTGAGGTTGTCGTGGAGCACATCTCCATCAAGGGGCTACTGATCTTTGCCAGTGTGAGCTACGTACTATGGCAAATAGTCAACTATGTTGATCGAAAGAAAAGACTGGGGCGTCTTGCTGGCGGAACTGCTCCCAAGATCGAATGCAAATGGCCACTTGGTGAGTAGCCACGGCCATCGCCTGCATAAATCGGGGTGCTAATGCTACTAACAGGCCTTGACATTGTGATGAGGCAGGTGGATGCCGCCAGGCACCACAGAAACCTACAGTCGTGGCATACTCTTTTCAAGGGCATTCCGGGACACACAGCCGAGTCCAAGATCATCGGTAGGCGATTGGTCTTTACCGCCGACCCGGAGAACATCAAGGCCATCTTAGCTGCGCAGTTTGGGGACTACGGCAAGGGCGAGCCCTTCCACCGCGAATGGTCAGACTTCCTCGGCGACAGTATCTTCACTACCGACGGCGAAAAATGGCATGCCAGCAGGCAGCTCATCCGGCCGCAGTTCGTGAAGGAACGTATCAGTGATCTGGACTGCTTTGAGTCGCATCTTGAGACCCTGTTCAAGGCCATGGCCAACGGACAGGCACTTAACGGGGTTAATCAGAAGGTTGACCTCGAGGCTGGGGACGGAAAAGTCATCGAGATTAGCGACCTGTTCTTCCGTTATACCCTCGACGTTGCAACCGACTTCTTGTTGGGTCTGGACGTTCAGTCACTCACGTAGGCATCCTGATGGTATACACTTGCCGCCATCGCTCTGTTAACAGCTATATAGCACGCCTCGCCAAGAGTTTGCCGAAGCCTTCAACGAAGTACAGAGGGTCCAGAACATCCGCGCCAGAGCTGGTCCGCTTCAGAGATTTGTACCATTAAAGACGTTCAACGCCGGTCTCAAGGTAATCAACAAGCTGTGCGAGACATATATCGACCGTGCGCTCCAACTGAGCCCCGAAGAGCTCCTAAGCAAGACCAAGTCCGACGAGGGCTACACCTTCCTGCACGAGCTCGCCTCCTTCACCCGGGACCGCAAGGTCATCCGCGACCAACTCGTCGCCGTGCTGCTGGCCGGCCGCGACACCACGGCCGCGACTCTGTCGTGGACCATCTACGAGCTCAGCAGGCACCCCGAGTGCGTCCGCAAGCTGCGCGACGAGATCATCAACCAGGTCGGCCTGGACCGGTCGCCGACCTACCACGACCTGAAGAACATGAAGTACCTCCAGAACGTCATGAACGAGACGCTGCGGCTCTACCCCGTCGTGCCCTTCAACGTGCGGCTGGCGCTCAAGGACTGCACGCTGCCGACGGGCGGCGGGCCCGACGGCAAGCAGCCCATCGCCGTGCTCAAGGACACGCCCATCGGCTACAGCACCATCGTCATGCAGCGGCGCGAGGACCTGTACCCGGCGCCCGGCCGCGACTTCAAGCCCGTGGCCGAGTTCAGCCCGGAGCGCTGGCAGCACTGGCAGCCGCGGCCCTGGCAGTACATCCCCTTCAACGGCGGGCCCCGCATCTGCATCGGCCAGCAGTTCGCCCTCACCGAGATGGGCTACGTGCTCACGCGCCTGTTCCAGCGCTTCGAGCGCGTCGAGAGCTTCATGCACGACGTCGACGGCGGCGACCCCCTGCTCAAGGCCGAGATCGTGCTCCAGCCCGGCAACGGCGTCAAGGTTGCGTTCTGGGGTGCTAAGAAATAAATGATCAGGGTTGATTCTGGTCGGAGGCAGAAAAGGGGTGGAGTGTGTCATTGAGAGTACGGAACTGTAGAGTGAGATGTCGCGCGCCGGACCGGTCTACGGCGTTGCTACTGTATCGGGACTTGTTTAGCTAGCTATTGGCCTTTGTAGGGCACATGGATCTGACTCCCAATTTGGAATCTCACGAATTTTCGTGGTGTTGTAAATACTCCATGCTATATGAATGAAGCACGTGTTATCAGTGAGTGATCGAAGTAGATGTTGAAAGTCGAGTTGTCAATATCACAGACATGGTGCACACATCCTGAAGTGATTGAAGCTCTCACAGTCTTCATTCGCAGTCTATGGCCAGACAGAATATCGCCTCCGTTCCTGTTGGAGAAATTCAGTCTTCTGCCATCCGATAGGCATCCCTCCCAAATGACCATCTGCTCTCATCTCCATCGCGATGGTCTTGACCAAACGTAGCCAGCACCGCGATCTAACAGCCGGTCCAGTCCGTCCATATAGTCTGAAGTTCACTAGCGACGGTTCATTTCGGGGTAGCAAGCGCCTCAACAGCCTTCGCAGCAACCTGGTTTTCGATATAGCCCTCGCTCACCCATCAGCGACGACGTTCGTCCCCGGGTGCTGCCGGATCCATGGATCAAGACACGGCCCTAGAGCCCAGACAGGTCGTGTAGCAAGGAACCAAGTCACAAGTTTCGCCAGACTATATGTTGTGGTCCGACACCAGGCCAGCCGATCATATAGGCAGGACAGCACGGGAGAAGGTGTTCCCGCTGTGGATGGGCGAGGGCCGAGGATGTGATAGCACAAGCGCGTATAAATGAGTGGGAGAGGAAGATAGATGTCATGTCATGCTTCCAGCACCACTGGCCTCGAATTGCGTGATGAGAACTTCCCCCTTATCGATATCTGGACAGCCTGTCGGGTGCACGAGACATGAACTGCCCCCTTTTGGGAGCCGGACGCAGTTGGCCGTGTCGTGCTTTAGATGTTTCCAGGGCGCAGTATGCCTGCCTCTCAGGTTTCCATGTACTGCTTCTATGCAACCTCCGAGGTCCCACGGACGTCGACTGAACGGCCAACTGCGTCGGTAGTGGTGTAGTCTCACAGCATATTCAGGCCTCACGGCAGACTAAGACAGCAGGGTGGGACGAATAATTTGTATTTGTCCATGTTTGGCTATGATGATCATAATGCGAGCGGCAAATGCAGCAAAGTCAAAACGCCTACGTACATGCCGGTCAAGGATACAGGTTTCTCCTTCGACCCCTTTCTTGAGCTCTGCGCACGTAAAAGCAGAAAAACACCAGAGTTCCGCCAGGGCCGGTTCCAGTGATCCCCATGTGTGATGACGGTTCAAGTCCAATGTGTAGAGTAACAAAAAAGTCTCAGTTCAAAAACGCCGGTAGGGCCATGCCAGGCCTCGATGCCCTCTCCAGCCCATAGGCAGTGGGGTGTCCTAATGCTGGGTAGTAGTTTGAAAAAATCATGAACGGCATGTGGTATAATGGTCTTCTTCTCTTTTTTTCAGAAAGCCTTCCCCAGTCCATGTCTCGTGTCGTACGCCGTGCCATGAGTTTGTAATAATATCACAAGGTGAAGAGTAGTAAAGGGCCAGCATCGTGTTTCGCGGCCGGTGGGTGCTGATGCAACCCATGATTGTGCCGACATATTGATGCGGCGGTCCCGTAGTTAAAGGTGGGATGCGATGCGCTGTGATGCATTTTATATGCGGACCCGGCCCCCATGTCCCGGGGGACGGCGACATGAGGTTGCCGCGTGGGAGAATACTGTTCGGATCGTGTCCTGGGGACCCAAGAGGCGGGTTCCAGGACATTCTCCTCGTAATCGGGCCGCTATCATTTCCTGCCGCGCGGACCCGTCGCGGTGATTTTCGACGTGCTCATCAGGTCGCCAATGTACTTCTGCAGGAACTTGTTGTTGTTGTCGAGTTTGTCGTGTTCTTCCTTGACGGCTTCTATGCGGTTGAAGATCATGATCAGGGAGTCTTGTAGCGCCTTTGCATGTCTGGGACGGGAATGTCAGCAGTCTGTCGCAACGGCTTCGGTCTCCAGCGGCGAGAAGGGGGCTTACCGGTGGAGCTCTTCTCGTGCTTCACGGCCCATGTTCTCCAGGTCCTCGCTGGTTCTCCTTGGGCTCATGGCTCGCACGTCGCCAGGCTCGAACTGCGTCGGCACGGGGCCGACCTCATATGAGTCCCGGGGCACGATCAGGGTGCCACTGCTCTTCCGGCTGGGGAGCGCCGGTCTCTGAGGTACGGGCATGTGGATCTCCTGACTCTCAACGTGGCTCTCGACCGAAGATCCAGACGACGAGTCCGATCGCGACGTACGCGGTGGCTGCGGGGCCGGCTCGCTCATTGCGGTCTGTCGAATGTGGTTTGTGTGCTGCGGATTTGGGCTGGGGTTCCAAGATCGGCCTGCAACAGTTCGATCCTGGACCAAGAGTGGTGGTTGAGGGCGAATTAGGGATTATGTCGGTGGCGGCCGTGAAGGTTGGGAAAGGAGGTCCCCAAGGTTCAATATTAGAGTCGGCGCGCGGGTGGGTATTGCAGCTTCAACGTCAGTCAGGCCCGTGGGTTGTGCTTCTGGCACGTTAAGCAGCGCGCGCCACGGTTCAGACAATCAGTCACTGCTTAAAATAAACGTAACAGGGCTCGGGGTGGCGACGGTTCTTCGTTCGTCACCGGCGGCGGGAGAGAACTAGCAGCGGGATGTGTTCGTGTAGAGGTCTTCGCGGCGGAGGTATAAAGTGGGCGCGGAAAGAAGATACGAGGAGGCGTAGCCAGCCAGGTCCCTGAATTGAGTGCGAGGGTCGAGGGCGCCGCTTGTATGTGCTGTGCTGTACTGTGCTGTGCTTTGCTGTGTGGCGGGTGACGGTGACGCAGCGGGCCTGGTAACGGGCGGGCGGGTTGCGGGTGGCAGCCTCGGGGCTCTCCTTTTTGTCTCTCGTCCTTTAGGTTGGCCTTGGACGCTCTCGCTCACACACACACATATGCACTCTCTTCTCTCTCTCTCTCTCTTGTCTTGCTATACCCGCGCTGGATGCATCTGGGTCTGGGTCTGGGTCTGGAATTGGGTGTCGCGATTATGTGGAATGGGGAAAGGATTTGTCTGGCGGCAGGCGGCAGGACACACAAGACGTTGGCCGGAGAGGGTAAAGGCGGTTCGGGAGGCTCCCACCATAAAAGGGAAGGCCAGGAGTCGACAGAAACAGCGGGACGAAGGGTTCACGGGGTCGGGCTTAGAGAGCGATTGACAGGCAAATTTGGGGCGGGCGGACCTACTTCCAGAGGTGTCGTAGCGATCGTCATTCAGGCCGGGGCTGCCATTGTTTGGGCCTGCGCAATGTGGTTGGGTGCTGGGGGGGGGGGGGGGGGGGGGGGGGGGGAGGGGGTCGTGGTCCAACTTCGCACCTTGTCGCCCTGCCCTGCCTCTGCCCCTAACGGCATACATACTGCGGTACATGTCACGGGCACGCAATGGGCGCACCCATGGGGGTAACTTGCGGTATCTGCGTGCGTACTCCCCCCAAGTCGCACGCCCAGTGGCCACCCGTGGGTCGCCGATGCTGGGTGGTGATCGGCACCCGGAATACGCCAGAGCCTCTCCCCAGCGCTGGGAGCAGACTCAAGTCTGCCAAGGGCCACTGCGAGAGCGACGTCAGTTCTTGTTTGGCCCTGCCCGCTGCCCAGCTCGTAACCTGGTCGCCCGCTTGCTTGCCTACATACATGCTCTGTTACGTATCTTGCTTATGCCTACCGGATCTTGTGCAAAGTTACACCCAGTCCCGCCAGTACTATATACGCTGTTTGGGCGGGCGACCGGCAATGAGAAGCCAGCAAGTAGACGCATGCTACACTACAGAACAGAGTTCACATATCCAAGATCAAACCGGGACGCAATTTCACCAGGACCCAGTTGCGGCCCTCGGCGGCGCAAGCTGGACGGCTGCTAGAGGGTCGGAGGGTGCGTGAGCAGCTCGCGTCCCCGTCGTAGAGCATCGTAGGTCACAAGCTCGACAAGCAGTCACCGCAAGGTGCGCTTGGGTGCCTCCCTAAGAGAGCTGCAAATCTCCCATTAGAGGCATTAGAGGAGAGGCGACGTACCAGAAAAGCACTGAGGCCCCGCGGCGCGCACTGGAGGCGGTTTAAGCTTGCAGCCGGACACGGCGCTACCGCAGGAAAAGGCGCCCCGGCCGTTTTCCTCTTCAGGCCGAGAGGATCGAAATAGCGGTCATTTGTTGGTGGACGCAGACCTTTGACAGGGCTCTGAGACGTGGAAGGACCCTGCATCGGGCCCAAGAGGAGGCGCTGCAATGGGAATAGTCGCTCTCCACGCCCTACCCACGAGGCACCATTACCAGTTGACCAGAGGCTGAACAGCGCGCGGACAGTGCCAGAAACCCAGACAGATACCAGTCCCCAGCAAGCGACTGTGTAGATCGGCGCTTGTGACGCCACGAGATCGCTCTCATTGGCGCAGCCCAAAGGTTCCCTGCAAGTCAAAAACTGGGATTCTCAAGTCTTCGTTGCACCTGGGATGGGGAAAATCATCGACGTTTGTGGGAACGCTGATGGGGAATCTGATGGAGCATGGAGGGGCAGCTCTGGGCAGGCTGGCGAATCATGTCTCGCCCGTTGCGGCGCGCACTCTGCTTCTACCAGGGTCCTTCGTGCTTCTCGCGCGCGACAGGCTGGCAGACCACCGGGAAGCTGGACAGCACGGCAACTTTGCGCCGGGGTGTGTCGTCGTCCAGGGGCTTTAAGCTTGCTTCACCTTCGTCCTTGGAGGAAAAGATTGGCGGTGCCCAGCCGGTGCTTGACTCCTGGAAATCTGGAGTTGACCGTCCCATGACGAGCTCATCGTAACTTCGTCATGACGGCTGACCTGAGGCGTCTCTGGCATCTTCCGTGCCTGGGCGTGGGCGGGACATACACTGGGCCGTAGCCTCCCGTGATGCTTGCAACACTAGGAGAGGTATGGAGTATCGTCGTCAACACCAACGTGGCTACTGCGGTACACTGCGGCGCGGCCAAACGGTGAGCGCGGGCAGGCGGGAGGCAAGGAGGGGTCGGATTTCCATTCCTTTGGGCACCAGCCCGAGGGAACGACATCTGGCCGCGACTACGAATCTCATTCGTTGCAAGCGGCATGGAGTGCTACGCTGAGTCGCTGGCCAGTCAGCCAGTCTGACTGTCTGACTGCCCGACCACATGCATTCTAATTCCTCTCCATTGGACCCTGGAAAGATTGGATCAGATCATAGATGAGATGAGATTTCATGTCCTCAACTCCTCACAGGCCTCATCACGGCTCCGGGGCCACCACCCAGAGATGGCTTGCGCGCTAGGTCGAACCAATCAATGGATTCTACCGTTGGACCCTGAGTCCGAAAGTTCTTCTGCTCCATCCAAAATCGGCCACTACAAGCTGCAAGCAGGCAGGGTTCAAAGCTCATACTGGCACGAAACTATTGTGTACTCTAAATCTCCACAGGCAAACAGGAACTTCTCTCGACATCCCACCCATCCCCATAGAATCTGGTGCTACAGGGCTCAATTCGCATCCGGCGTAGCGTCAGACAAGCACTGTTTCCCATGCGCCAGAACGCTCTGCGAATCACGATGGAATTTGTACCGGGGTCTTCAGATCTGACCAGGACCGCCAGGGATGTGGTTTTTAGACACACCGAGGATGGAACCCCACTCACCGCGCTTCCATGACCGTAGTGATGTCATGATCAGCTGGGCAGGGCCAAGATACACAGTGTCTCGAGGAAGCACGCTCCACTCGCATACGGTATTTTCGCTGCTCGTTGGGGATCCTAGAATCCTCTGCACAGGTAACCACAGCGGGCGTTCGGGGAGCTCTGCACGGTGTAGTTTGGCCGTTCCGAACCGTACATTGCGCTACAGCACGCCTTGGCCGGACGCCGGGACACCTTTCTGAGACATTTTCTGCTGTCCCGACGTCGAATCATTGCCTTCATCGGAAGGTATACAAGCAATCCTCATCAGAGCGTATGATGAGGCGCCCGACGCTCGTTCCCGCTGAGCTCCCATGCACACTGGCGCAAGCATCAAATCCCCGACTAGCCGACGACGACGGAGAGGAACTTGCCCCATTCCCGCCCATCGTTTTTCTTTTGTCTCCCGCGTGACCCCAACTATGTGTAAAAAATCTGTCCGCTTCGTCGCGCCGGGAAGACATCGTGAGGCGAATTTACGGGGTCTCGTTGAGGGCACATGGGCACGCCACCCGTGTCCCGTGGCACAGCTTAGAGCTCACAAGGCTACGCTGACAAGAAAAGACCCTTATGACGACATGAGCTGACTGTGCCTCCCGCTCAGGGGTACCGACTGGACGGCAGGATGCCTATGCCTCCATGCTGTCCTACGTGAGACCTCACAGCATGGCAGCATTTCTGAGCCAACCTCCTTTACTCCAAGTGCCGCAGACATTTCGTGTCACAGCCAAACTGTCGGGTTGGGTGCATTTTCGTCCCCCTCCTCGTCGAGTGACATCACTTCGGTCAAGGGATTCCAAATGGGCGAACTCAAGAATATGGCACCTTTTTCCCCACAGTGACTTATTACCAGTCGCCTAGCTCGCTGCTTTCGTACCTGAAACTAGATCCCCAACGGACCGAAGGTGCAAACTCTCTTGACTCGAGTGGAAAACGCGCACTTACCTGTCCCTTTTCAACGGGAGAATCCTTACCGTCCTCAGCTCAAAAAGTCTGATGGATGCGCTTCTAGAAAAAAGCCCGTTATCTGATAGCGGCTGAACATCTTACTCCCCGACGCATGCCAACGGGCGCCTTGTACAAACTGGAATTAGATCACCCTGCTCAACGCATCAAGTGACTTTCAGACCGCTTGTTGGATTCTGTGCAGTTGGTGTTGCAGTTTCTCGTGCAGCTGATCGTCACTATACGCGACCTTCATTCGACGCTCGCGCAATCTTGGAAACTCGCGGGTTGTCGATCCTCATCGCTAGTTGTCAATTTCGGCCAATAAGCCAGGACCGAAACCGGCTCCTCGACAAGTAGGATTCCTACCCGCCAGGAATTTAGAGTTCATCTCCGGGACTCTCGATCTGTGCATTTGTTCTTGAAGTGAACGGGTTCCGGAAATAGTGTCTGGGCGAAGTTATGCTTGTCACCCATCGTGAGTCCTTCATGATATCGATATCATCAATCTGGCGGTGACCAGCTCCGCCTAAATTCTGTGCCCTTACTACTTCAGTACGACACACTAACTGGACCCGCTGTCAACCAACGCCTTTTTCCTTTTCGAGACGGGGTCACTCGCCGCTAACTGCGCGCAAGCCCGCTAGACAGCCCCCTGGGGACCCATACAGTACCTGGACGGTAGGGGAATTTCCAATCAGCTTTTCGAGCTTCGGCATCGCAAACCGACAGATGCCCTTCTTTTCGCCTTCCTTTCAATCTCTGCCTTGTGAGTCCCACACTCGGAGCTTCCTAGGTGGTATTGTGGTCCAGCTCTCGTAAGTCCTACGTTGGTCCCCGGGCAACAATGGGTTTTACAGACACGAGTCACGGCTCGGTCGTGCTTGACCACGATAATAGGCACCGGGCAGCGGTAACATTTCCGTTCAGTTTTTTTTTCTTCCTTTCATCCCCTTCCTCGCAGATAGATGTTCCAGGGCTTGCGAATATCTAGGCTCTGTCCGTTGTGCAGGTAACGGTAGGATGACTCGGCACGTAGGAGATTAATGAGTCACCCTCGTAACGCTTCGTGTGCCATGGCTCATAGCCAAGAATCCCGAGTGAAGTACTCCGTAGTTGCAAAGCCATTCCCCTCGGCATCGCGAACCCCGGTCAGTAACCCACTTCCGTGTAGCGGTTGTCCGAAGCATCTCTTGATGGGAAATGGAACAACATAGTTTAGTTGGTGCTTACGACGAATGAAATCCGTCAAACCATCTGGAAGTATATCCATATATACATGGTACCTCCCAAACGGTATTGCAAGAATTTATTTCCAACACAGGGGATCAAAGCAACGATAACATAAGACTATCAGAGACTAGAAGGACCAAAAAAGATGATAGCTGGTGCAAAAGCGATGCCCTCGTGGGCGTGTGTTATACTCCGATACGGGGAATCGAACCCCGAGCTCCTCGGTGAAAGCGAGGTATGTTAACCGTTACACTATATCGGATATAGTTTCTTATGGTCCAAGTGTAGCTAACGCAGCTTATGTCACATGCACGAGTTTCACCCCACACGGTCCGGCCCACACCAACCTAACGTCCAGCACCCTCCTGAAGGATTTGAAACCATCCAGATTCTAACAAAACTCGCCATGATATTTTCATAAGTGGTAAAGGTTGCCAATTCCTAGCAATCCTTCTACGCAATATGGTCTTTCTGGCGTCTTTGTATGAATTACTGCGTTGCGTCGCGGTGCTGGGGAGGTCGCTCATCACTTCGGGGCGGTAACCCTTGAAGACGATAAAGAGTGGACAGCTGAATTATTTCTGTTTGCTGTTTCAGACTGGTCAAAACTTCTGCAGATTAGCGAAGGTCTTTCAAATGGGAGTGAATACACTTACTCAAGTAATCTATTCATCGAGAAGGCTCGTCTGGTACAAGGGTCCTTACATGATCGATGATGTTGGAATCAGCATGCAAACAGAGTGAAGATAGACATCATGATATGTAGATGCGCTGGGGTTTCACTTGCAGCGAAAGTCTTCGGATTGTGGTATTGAAGTTCGGCATTGAGTTGAAGTTGATGTACCAATGAGTGCTCTCCTAATATGACTTGATCCTGCGAATTCTCTTTTCTGCATCGCTGCAAAATGCACCCTGCGAATCATCTTCACAACCTTCCTCACCTTAGGCTAGGTAAGTTCATTACCCTGATTGTTCCAATAGACAGTCACTGTGCGCTGTGCCATGACTTTTTGCAGCACTGGCAGGGCTCAGCTTTGGGGTTCTGGATATACGTGTGGTTGACGTCGCAGGCACTGCAGAAGCGGCAGCCGTCGGGTTAAAACAGTTGCCCTCGCCGACGACACAGGAGTCTTGGTATGCGACTAGTCGTCAGCTTCAATTCCTTTTGTTTGTTCAGTGTGGTTTCGAGGAAGGGAACAACTCCCCGTGGTAACCGACGCACTAGGTGCACTTGCACTACGCGAGGGTGTTCTTCTCAGGCGGCTGGCTGTTGGACTCATTAGCGCTCGTGAAAATCATTTTTGCAGGGTGAGAAAGAACGCACTGCCTCGCCGAAAAGGACAGTATCATTGTTCCAGAAGGCGTGTAGCTGCAAAAAGAGCAACGCGGACTGCCTGTGCGTGCTGAGTCGTCCAGACTGCCCACAGCTTTTGTCATCCCTAATCAGGTCAGTACGCCCACATCCCACCCTAAACCAGATGAGGTGGCGTAGAGATGGGAGGCAACAGCTACATGGGGTATAAATCAATAAGCGGCCTCCGTGATGTCGGTGCCACTCACTGCCCAGAACGTCTGGTTGGAATCAACCCGGTCGTCGTTACCGATGGTTTTACGTCCAGGCGCGCGCACGCTTGGTGACGCATGCGGAATGAATGAATAGTTGTCTAACACCGAAGAAAGCCGGCCATGCTGATGGGGGAGGTTGGTCAGTTGGGGAAGAAAACCTAGGGCTGCCAAAGCACGACGGTGATGTGCTACGCCCTAGCTATCTCTCGCTGTTTGAAACGATCAATAGCCGAGAAATATATTAATATGGAGTATAAGGCAGTAAAGAATGTGTAGGCGAGGGCTTCAAATGCCTGTGAGTACCTTTACCAGACCGTACTCGCAATAGCTCAACATCGCCCGTTTCAACAAAAGTCATCCGCCCAGGGCTTTGACGCTTGGAAGGATCCCCAACAGCACACGGCGCGATATTGGAAGCCTACATTTGGGAAACATCTCCTTTATTGTGACAAAGGACCCAGAAAGCATCCCAGAGGCTCCGAGCTACGCTATCCATTGTGTATCAAAGATATGGAAAAGAGATATATTCCACGTTGAGCGATTAGTTAAGAGATTCTTTACGTGAGTTCCTTGAGATAACATTCTTGTAGAAGTGCTTCTTGGGGACTTTTAAATTTTCTCAGCAAGGCTTAGATAAGGCGTGTGCTGGGAAGCACAGCAGGATAAGTAGATGCTGTATCTACAGGAAGAGCAGCCCATTTTCTAAAGCTGAGTAGTACATCGGGAAGAGCTAGTATGCTTACACGAAGCGGCCATGCGCAATGACAACAACATGGCAGCGATAGGAATTCTTGTGCAAGCTAATGCCGAGTACTTTTACACGCGACAATGATCAACACGGGGCCTATGATTGAAGCCTCCAGGTTCGAACCTTGGCAGCCTTGGGGATGGCCAGACTTTTACATCTCGCCGCGCAAATTGATCCTCTAATGGTAGTCTAATTTAATTTTGAGCGCATACAACGTGCTTATACATGTATATGACTGTGGATTATGGCGTCGATAGAGTTTACAGTCGCTCGTGTTCATTACGCCAAGACTCTAAGATCCTTCGGGATCAATAACTAGTGCCATTATTGCCCAGGCTTAAGCCGTCGTGACCTATACGAAACCGAAAACCATTGTCACCTATACGAAACCGATAATCTGGTTTGAAAGAGTATCCTTCAGATAAGTATAAATAGTCATTAAGAACTCATCTTTACTTCTGTTCACTAACAGACATCTGCAACCTCATTCCCATTCTCTCTGATATACAAGCACTTTCCAGCTACATTACGCCGAAACTTTATTTCCAATATGAAGTACAGTGTTCCTGCTATTATTTCTATCCTCGCACCCGCCGCCGTGGCTGATTTCATGGTCTTTTGCGGCGAGGATACCAATGGTGTCGACGGCGCTGGTGTTGGGAGGTTCTGCGTTCTCTTCAACAACCCTCCCGATTGCGATGACGGGGGACCAAAATTCTCCGTTCTCGATGATGTGTCGCAAAATACATGCGGTGGTGTAAGGTGCGAGGGCTGCGAGGAAGCACAGAATATACGTGACTGGATCATTACCGAGTTAGAGATCAACAACACGCAGAAATGCACCCCGTCTACCCTTTGGATCGGTAATGGTGGTACGGACCCTCACTTTAGTAAGTCCTAATGGTATGACCCTGATTGATTCTTTCTAACCACTGCCATTAGCTATCTACAGCGACGTCACAAGTGCTGTCATTAGAGACATTGACGGAAACCAAATTGCGGAGTGTGATGTCATTACTGAGAATAATCAAATTCTCGAATGTAGCGGTGGACTTAACACAAGCTCCTACAAGCATCACTTTACTTGTTAGCTCCCTTTACCTACAACTTAAGATTGATTACTAACAATCACGATCTTTTTCTAGGTCGTACCCCAATGTACATACTCAACTCCAACTAAGGAACGGAGGCACTTTAAGGGCAAGCTATCTGTCTCCCTCAACATCACCACATAGGATGCCCTGTCCATAGACAGTGGCCCCTGCTAGATCCCTGATCTTTACGTGCCTAGGTAGATAGACAGGTTATCCTCACAGATACTACTTTATAGAACCTCAGCCCTCTCGAATTCCTGTTGTTCAAGAATGCCCTCATGGTTTCTCACGAAAAATTAGACACATTTCGAACGAGCAGATTTGTTCATATTAGTAGACATAACCGGTTAGGTCTGCTTTACTTTACAGATGTAGCGATCATTATCGGTCCAAGATTGCAACTTCACTCGTTCATAGAAGATTCGTAAAATCTGATACGGTGCCTATGTTCTGGATTAATCCGGGCGATCGGAAAACCCAACAATTGTAACTCCAAGTCTGGCATATGATTTGGAGAAACGTCGCCGGTACTTGAGGTCCTTTAGAGCATATGAAGGTGCTACTTCGTAGGTGTGAGTAATACGGGGCCCAGTGGGTGTTTGGGGCTGTAGTACCTCGATGATAGAATAAAGGGGTGGAGTCTGTGTGTTGACAAACAAGTTTATTTGGAGTAGCCGCTGAACTAGCCAGTTAACGCTAGATTGTTTGCTGAGATACCAACCGGACATCAATTGGTTATAGTAGGTGCCTTCACGTTGCCACGTATTCATGTGTGTCGCGGACGACCAATGGCCCTTACGCACCAGTGGCCGATGAGACGATCCTTCCAGCGCCATTAGAATCTAAATGCGCCACGCGTAAGTTTGAGCCGCAAAGCTACGCAGGTCGATTATGGCTCGCAATAGGAAAACATAAGAAACCAGGTATGAACGCCTGCAGCAATGCTTGCACATGGCGTGATTATCGACAATGGCCAGTGCATTCAAATTCGAGAGATCCTGGACTAGATGTCGATGGCGTCGAACGTTTCGAGTCAAGTCAGGAAGGCGACGCAAAAGCTAGGTATGCGTGCCATGGTGCTGTTGATCGCTTCGGTTCCATGTCAGCTCTAGGCCGCTAAAATTGAGGCTCCGCCGATTGCAGCCTGTCGGTGGGGGCGAAGGATTCCCAAAGCCGCCTTACAACAGGGTTCTGTAGCGAAGCGAGCAGCCTTTCAGCTTGCCGGGGGCTGGCTGCCCCAGGTACTTACGATTCTTACAGCGCATTGGAACATTTTCTCGATGCCGAAACACATCTCTCCATCTTCGTTTTCACCTCTCATCTTCTTCTTCCCCTCCCTTAGAAGCGCGTGGTTTTGGTTTGTCATGATCTTCCCTTGATGATCGTTCCCGATGCCGCAGTGGGAGCCCGTACCCTCTTCTGAGCCCCAGAGCTCAACCTGGGACGAGTCGCTGGGTATTGGGGCAGCGAAAGAACGAAATAGGTCGATGGCACGGAAGTTGTCAAATTACAGCTCATACGCGGTGACGTTCAAGGAGCAGCTATTATACCAACTTGCGGGATGGCGCACGGGGATTGCTTTATGTGCTCTTCTGTCTACAGGAGTGCTCGCCTTGAACCTGGTACTGGCAGTTGTGGCCTACCTCAACCTGAAACGAAATATCGCTGGTACTTCTGTGACCGACGGCCTTTCGACACTTTGGGCAGGTGATTGTGGCACTGCGAAGAGTATTTCCTTGGGTTCCCATCTGGTCATCAACGTGCTGTCGACAGTACTGCTGGGAGCCTCGAATTACTGCATGCAGATTCTTGTGTCACCAACAAGAGACGAGATTGACGCAGCTCATACTAGGAAGAAGTGGCTCAGAATTGCAGTCCCAAACTTCCAGAACCTTGTCCACATTGACTGGAGAAGAGCGGTGATCTGTGCTGTGCTTGCCATTACGTCTATTCCACTGCACCTTTTGTGGAACTCCGCAGTCGTTCAGACCGTCAGCTCAAACGACTTCTTCGTCGGCGGCGTTACCAGAGACTTCTTAAACGGGGCAAACGCTACGGCGGACGAAGCACAGTTGGTGGATCAATGGTTCAACGGGGACGTCGAGGATTTCAAGAACATCTGGTTTCCAGCCGTTCGAAACTCAAGTGTCAAACATCTCACACCGTCAGAGTGTATTGATGCTTATGGTGTACCTATGGTCCAAGGATATCTCAATGTTGCCCTGGTTTTCGATGTGAACAACTCTACAAATAGCTTGCTCTTCGCAGCCACACACCAGACAGGCTCCGACGACGAAGACCGAGGTTTGGGGGATACTTGGGTCTGTGGCTTGCCAGCCCCGACCTCACCCAAATGCGAATACAAAGACCTCGCCAAAGAAAATGGGACTTATTGGACTCCATTATCGTTTGCCGCAAAC
Organism: Neoarthrinium moseri; assembly: GCF_022829205.1. Taxonomy (NCBI): domain Eukaryota; kingdom Fungi; phylum Ascomycota; class Sordariomycetes; order Amphisphaeriales; family Apiosporaceae; genus Neoarthrinium; species Neoarthrinium moseri. Next base: position 224,644 of record NW_026055123.1, on the reverse strand, counting down.
TGGACATCGAATCCCTATCTACACGACCTTGCTAGGGGCAACATCTCCGTTGAGTCATGCCTAGCGCAGACTGTTGAGTCTCGTTGCCGTATCGGGACCACGCCCACCATTTTATATGCAATTGTTGTCGCCAACGCAGCAAAGCTACTTTGCTTCATTTGTACGTGGCTGCTTGTCTCGCATCGACCCAGGCATGAGGGGGAGGAACGGATTGTTACCAGTGGAGACTTGATCGCAAGCTATCTACGCCAACCGGACACAAGATTTGCTGGAAGATGTCTGGCTTCCGCCCGTCTGGTTCGAGACTCCAATCAGAGCAACCATGACGATTCGAATGCTACTTTCTGGGATTCGGACAGGCCGATGCCACTCCCGTGGCTGGGGGGCCGGACCCAAAGGAACCACAAGACTGTGGATGAAGCAAAGGCGCGAGAGGCGACCCAACGCTCCTCAGCTTTCGCTTTCCTCAAATGTGGACGTGGAAGGAGCAAAACAAAACCGCCCAAGACAGCACCACGCTGGCATACTGGACCGTCCGGCATGACTTGGTTGATATACATTCTGCCATCAGCTCTCTGTATCATTACTCTCTTTGCATTGTACTTCGGTTTCAGTCTGCAGGACAAGCTCTTTCTTGGGTTTGGCCAAGCATCTACTCAGACGACAGTGAGCATAGGCCCAGGTTCTGGGCCAGGCGAAGATCTCGGCGTGCTCAAGAGTACGCTGTTGGCGAACATACCCCAGCTCGTTGCAACCTACGTCTATGTGGCGTGCAACTCGGTACTTACCAGCATGCTGGCTCACCATGAAGTCAGCTCATACGCCATACGCAGGCGTGGTCTTCGCGTCAGTTTCCCGAAGCGGAAAACGGCACAGAGAGATACGTACTTCCTCCAGGTCCCCTATAAGCTTGCTTTACCTTTGATGGTAACCAGCACCGCATTGCATTGGCTACTTTCTCAAAGTCTCTTCTTACTGCGCGTTGCGGTGTACGGCCCGGATGACAAGGAGATCTCTGGGCGACCTATTGCTACTGTCGGCTACTCGTCTAGCCCGGTTCTAGCAGCGCTGGGTTTACTGGCGTTCTTTATCGTCGGAACCATAACGTTAAGTTGGGTGAAACGGTATAAAGGCGCAGAACAAATGCCTCTGGTGGCAACCTGCAGCGCGAGTCTGGCAGCGGCTACGTGTCCTGCAGCGTCTGCCTCGGACAAGCGGTTTCTCAGCGCAGAGCAAGGTGGCCATGCCGCGGAGAAGTCTTACAGCTCCGCGCCGCTAAGCGCTTCGTATCCCACGGACACTTCTTATCGTTGCCCCTTTAATGTGGCTCAAGAAGCCTCAGGATTCGAGGAGGACATTGCGGACAAGGCGCTGATGTGGGGTGTCATTCCCAGTCAATACGGGGCCGCTGTGGATGATGATACCGTGGGACACGCAACCTTTTCCGCTGGTGAGGTACACGCCTTGAAGATTGGACGTCGTTACGCTTAATGAGGAGAAAGTTGCAGAAAATTAACATATAAATATAAGATGTGCAAAAACTTGATTGCTTGATCCCAGAATGTGGCTCAGAGACGAGGCTAGGTTCTTCATATTAGTGCTTCCATTACCTAAGGTTTTGAGTCCAAGTCTCTCACGGTCCACACTTTTCAATCCGTTGCCGCCAAAGGGATCAAAAAGAGGCAGCGCTTCCTCACCGAGATTCAGTTCTTCTTTCATGTGTTGTTGCGATTTGACCTCCCTATTAGTTCCTTCGCCCGAAAGCGGGCCACACCTCACGGTTGTCTCCGTATAACCCCACTTCTTTCTGACTACCGTCAGCGACGGCAACCCCAGGAATCACATATTCTTCGACTCTTCATCTACGGTGTCTTAGCTTGCGGCCATTGTGCAGATCCTTTTGACTTCAAGCCAGGTATTGATCGGCCGCACACTGGTTCCTATGGTTACATTTCTGCAATCAATTGGCACGTTATTGCAAGAAATGGTCTCCAGATAAGTTAAGAATTTACGCAGAGAATTGCGGTGACGACAGCCTTGTCCCATATTACAAATCCTTTCTTTCCATATTGTAGCTTTCTGCAGACCGCTTCTCCTGGTAACGCGAATTTTTGCTTCTATCTCCCTCTGTGGCTTCAAGCACATCGATCTATCGGCGACAATGACCATGCACATCCCAGAAGACGGCTCTAGGCTTCTCCAAGCATGCCTGGGCCGGGTTCGGGAGCACGAAAAGACAGCACAATGGGAAAAAGCCTCCAAAGATCTGATAGAAGCCCTTGGCCTGGTCGAAAGACACCAGCTGGCAGATATCGAAAGGGCTCAGGTCCTGACGGGCATGGGTGGTGTTGAAAGAAGACTCGGTCGGTTTGCGAAGGCAGAAATGCATCTCAAAGAGGCACTCCAGACTTTGAAGGTAAACAGCGTGGGAGAAGTGGAGAACGACCTTCTTCGCATCGAAGCCATGGGAGAACTGGGCATTGTCTACGAGCACCAGAGTGAACATGCGAAAGCAAGGGATACTTGCCTCCAGCAGTACATGGAGGCATTAGAACTCATTGAGACAGCACACCGCAAGGGCGGTGACGACATAAAACATGAACAACTGATCTTGCGAGCAGAGGCTACAGCGTGCCGAGCTATCGGGAACGCGGGTAGGGCAACTCATCAGCTGGCACAGCAGATGGAGCGTGATGCTGTCGCGCAGCTTGAAAAGCGGGTGCATAGGGCGAGGAGCCTGCAAGAGAGGCTCGCAAAGGTAGACCCTGAGTCCGCGTTGTACGAAGAACTCCAGCCACGGGCAGTCCAGTGGGAGTCAATCGGGTACGACCGCTTGACCCTTTGCCATGCCGCACTGGGGAACACGGCCGCGGCAGTCAGTTTTGGAAGCAAGTCGCAAGCGATTGCCAAGACTTCACGAGATCCAACTGTCAGGGCACTATCTCGCTTCTTCTCTGGGTATGCTTTACTACGCGACGGTCAGAAGGATAAAGCCATGGATCTTTTCAACTCATCCGAAGAAAAGTGCACCTGTGCGATAGCCCTGTGCAAGGAGCCATCTGAGGAATACCGCCAATATCTACAAATCATTGTGGACGAAGGAGTTGACCTCAATCGCTACGATGAGCAGGGCTACAGCGCTCTGGATTATGCCATGTACAACGAGCACACGGGCATGCAAGACGTGATCACTAATGGCTTACGGAAAGAAATGAGTCCCGCTGCAATTACAGAGCTACAACTGGCTGCTACATTGAAGAAGCACTACAGAGAAATCTTTCAGGAGCATCTACGTCCCGAACTGAGCCGAGGCGGCGAAGACTGTATCGAAAACGTCCGCCGCAGGTATGCGGAAGTATTGATCAAAGATGAAACCAAACGCGGTCTCTTTGACAGCCTGAACATGGTGGCTTACTCGGATTTCCTAGACTGCGGTCGATTGCCAGCGTTTACGGACCAGAAGACCCAGTCTTTTGACCGAATCAAGCATCTACAGGCGCATGACGTAGCAGCAAAGCCATTCGTCGTGTTCCTGTCATATAGATGGCGACCAGCAGAGAATGAACAAGTGAGGACAGGCCCAGATGATAGCCTGCAAACACAGTACAAGCGGATGTGTAATGCAATAGAGGCGCTTATACTACAGCGCTCTGAAATCGAGAAAGAGAACGTCAATATCTGGATTGTAAGTATACTCAACGGACTCTTTCCATATACGTGCTCTAGATAAGCAAGACTGACCAAATGACACAGGACTTTGCTTGTATTGACCAGGAAAACAAGGATCCTGGCGTTGCTGCTCTGCCAGTCGTTGTGGCACAGTGCGACGCCATGATCAGTGTCGTCGAGGACGGTTACTTCGGCCGCGCGTGGTGTGCCGTAGAGGCTTACATGGTACATACGCTGATTAAGTCGTATGGAAGACATGAGTGGTACCACTATACGCCCGATCCCAGGCCGAATGCTGTTACGGGGTCGCTGGCCTCTTCTTCGCCCATGGAGGAGCCTGATATTGCGAAGCTGAGGTTGACTTACGAGGCCGACAGGCAGCAAGTGGAATTTCTGCTGAGGCAGAGCCGCCTTTTGGGTATAGAACCCTAGAGATATTGGCATTGAAGCATCAATAGCTGAGTGGTCCGGACCTTGCAGAACAGGGTCTGGATATGCCTCTCGCCAATGAACAAATAAACATGCGCACTGGAAACATAAGTCGGAAGCAGTCATCCAGCCCGGATTAACCGATGACTATCATGTTCCTGTCCGTGATCACACATTATGCTCATATTAACGTTGCACATAACACAAGGCTTATTATTCAGAAAGCATTAGATCTACTTTGAGCAAATTCAAGTACTCAGGCCTTCTTCTTGCTAGCTCTCTTCTTTCTCAAACCGTCAATACCATCCTGGACCAGGTTCCCAGCGTCGTTGGCAGCCTTCTCTCCCCGTTCCTTCAGCTGGTGCTTCTCTGCTTCATCCTGAATATCCTCCATCACGTCTTTACCCACACTGGTGCCATTGATCCAATCTAGTAGGCCCCATGCACCGAAGTTTCCACGCCCCCCGCTGGCGTAGTGCGTGGCCGTCCGCCGCGCAACGCCGCCCATGATGATACCTGGGACGACGCTGTAGCCCGACATGGACATCATCTCCTCGACGGTGGTGAACACCGTGAAGAGGAAGTACGTCAGGAGATGCGGACGGATCAGCAAGGACGGGAGGTAGACGGGCAGCAGGCGGTGCAGCATCAGGGGGAGCGGGTGGTCGGCGTAGAGCATGAGCGAGTACGGAGCCCCACGGTGCGAGTGCGCATAGCCCCTGTGTAGGTTTGCTAGGGGCCCCCGCGAGTGTAGGATGTTGCGGTGGATGTAGTACGTCAGGACCTCGCGCGTGGTGTACAGCCAGCCGATGTGCTTGATGATCTGCCAGGGCAGGGGCAGCGTGGTCGAGGTCTTGAAGAGCGGGCCCTTCAGCAACATGGTTGCGCCGATCGACAGGGCCGCCTGCACCGCGGTGAACAGCAGCAGGTTCACGACGGCGAGCAGCAGCTTCTTGAGCTGGCTCGCGGCGTCGCGGCGCGGCAGCGATGAGGAGCCATAGAGCTTGATGGATTCCGACAGGCTGGGGATCCCCGTGTCAAAGAGGAGGAAGAGCAACGACGGCACCAGCCAGAGCACAACGCGCACGGCGAGGGTGCCGATAAGCTCAATCTTCAGGGGCGAATGCGACAGGACCAATGTCGACCATGTCAAGTAGAAGAAGAGCAGGTTCAGAGACGTCGACCATGAGGTCAGCGCGGGTGCCGCAAAGTACGACAGGATCGGGAGAGATAGCAGAACGTCCAGCATCTTGGCTGATAGGGTTGTGCTTCCAACTTCGAAATTCGGGAGCGGTGCGCTCTAGCCTCAGCGTGGCGCCAATGGTGTAGCTATTTCGAGAGGAAAATTGCTTTTGGTAATAATAATCATAGGAAATGGGCTGGAGATGGAGCAGACGGATGAATGACTTTTGTTCGAATTGCCCTGAGTTTCTTCCTTGCCTTGATTTTTTGCTTACCATGATGTTTCCACTGGGTGGTGGTTGGGTATGACGTAGGTCTCACTAATAGCCAACTTACCCTACCCCGGCGTTTCGAGATGTCAGCGACGCGGCCCGGCTGTACATACAGTAGATTCGCGAATCAGCGTAAGGTTGAGATAAGCAGGGGTTCTGGTTTGAGCGGAGAATTTCATGATGGCGCGGGGAGGGAGACATGGTTTCAGATTCCCCTTGACTCTGGTTGTCGGTTGATGCTGAGAATATGTACAGTTAAACTGACGATGTTGTTTTTGGTTAACTCCATCCGGAATGCGACGTGGGTACCAACGGCTACTATCCGCATCGAAGATCACCGCTCGCACTAGTACCTAGTTTGACGTGGGCAATGAGCTCTCAGATACTGGCTGCAATAGGCGTCTACAGCAGGGTCACTCGCAGCTAACCGCTGATCAATGTGTTGCTATAAGTCGCTCTATACGGGGTCTTGGGTCACAATCTGAGGACCTGATATTCGTCACCGAGGTGTACGCTAAGCATGTCCCGACGGGCCCCTTATTAGCCAAAGCTGACCATGGCCCGTGATGAATCCGGTGTCCTGGGCCTCCCCACAAAGCGCCATTGAGAACCCTCTAGCGCCCCGAAGCTTCACGATCTGGCCAGGGGTTCTTGGGGTTGTACTATGTACTATGTAACATTCAGGAGACTCGATTCACTCGAGAGCTCCCATCGGGCTCAGGTGCGAAAGAAAGCCTTGTGCATTGGCATCCCGTCTTTTCATTTCCACATCTTATCCTGTCGTATTCGAGAAGCACACAGACTGCCGACGCGACGCTTAAGGTCACACGGGATGCAACTCTGCAGAGCTAGTAATTTCCGAGCCACGTATTGTACATGAACGCCAGCATCTCATGCAGGTTGCATTTTGCATTGGCTTGGTAAGATCCTGTACATAGGATTATAATAGGATGGCGGATGTTCGATTCTTGTACTCTGCAGAGAAGATGTGCTAGACTTGTCGAAACCAGGCTCTCTGCAGAACAGGCTCACACGGGAAGTAGGCATATGGATGGCATCCTCATTTCTCCAGTGCCACAATGCTCCCACTGCATACACGGTAGACGGGTGGGAGCGCCACTCGTGTCTTGGATGCAACAGTGACAAGAGCAGCGACTCTCGTAATAAGCCCTTGGCGAAAGACTGCGACATTGCGCCACGCTGCAGTTCTAAGACTGACATCTTGCAAACATGAATGGCAGGGCTGGATGACGTTTTGGGCTTCAGGACTACCTGATACGTGGCATGGCATTCCGAATCGGGAGTTGAAGTTATGGAGCAGAGATAGTTCAATAAAGTCGTACCGTAGTACGCTGCTACCAGGAAACAACATATCACCCACCACAGGGTCACTCAGGGGTTGGAGATGGAAGTGGATGGACGATCCGGCAATACTGGGAGCTCTGGCCAGTCAGCGTGCAGATTGGGGAAATAAGCAAGCGCTCCACCCCAAGGCCCAAGATGAGACCCTTAACCCGAACGGGAGCAGCCTTAACTTGCAAGACATTCGGAAATGGGACGCAAAGTTTACCTACTCCCATAGCGTCGAGCCGGACGGGAGAGAGATTCTTGCACAGTGTCCAACAAGGGAAGTGAGCGAGACTGAACTGCTGTCTTGTTGACTGTCGCCTGCCATGTAACTTGGCTCAGATGACAGCCGGGTGCGACAGAAAGTATATAGACCGGGCAGCAAGACAACATTAATGCATTATATCTAAACCCGAGTCGCCGTATCTCTCGATCTCTCTACCACCTCAGTCGTCGCAACACCCACCACTTCCGGGCGGGAGCCCACATGGCACGACGACGACCGACGCACAGAGACACACGACGCACACACGCAAGGAGCTTTGACACCGGACGATCCAGGGATCACAGGGGGGATGGATGCATGATCTACGCCCCGCTGCCATCACTGTCACGCTGTTGAATGATGAGCAGCAAGCGCGCATCCACCGCCCGAATTGCCTTCGACTTCCAATCCACCCCCCTGACCGAAACGATACAAGCTGCGCGCCATAATCCTTGGGCCGTGGGTTGACGCCGAGAGATCCCAAACTACTGTGCACACGCGCGTCCGGTCGCTGGCGGTCTCGTCGAGTTCCTCCTCCCAACCCGGAACCAGTCCACAGCCAATTTTAACCTCTGCGCGCCGGGTAGATCTAGTCACGGCTTACCTGCGAGCCGCCGACCGACCTGCCCCAATCGAGCGCGGTGCCAGTTCCTCCTGGGTCGCCAGCGTCCCGGACCCTGCAGATTGCGAGCTTTGCTGGCTGTGTGACCTGGGCCAAGCAAACCCGTAACCGCTACGGTACGGCGCTCGACGGCGGCGCGTGCTGCACTCTGCACTCTGCACTCCTTCTCGTTTCTCCCACCTGCAGGAGCCACGGCCTGGCGTTACAGACACTGGACGAACCGACTACCTTAGTCAGGCGCACCAAGGAAAACCCGCTCGACTGACCCGACGAGTCCGGCCTTCCTGCCTTGCCGCCTCTGCGATGGACTACTCCTACTCGGCCGCGACCTCGACTTCGGGTGCCCCAGTGCTGCCCCCTATCCCCCGGCAGCCTCACCACTCGTCGCGGCAGAAGTCACTGCGAGTCGACGTCCACCGCAGCGAAGACGGCAGCCGGCCCTTCACCCCCTCATCGCCCGAGGTCATATCTTCCCTGATCACCAGCCTGTCGGTCATCTCCAAGCCGGCCAGCTCCCTGTTCGACAACCAGACCCTCTCGCTGCCCACGTCCCCGAGGGAGGGCAGCTTTGGTGTCGACTACGGCGCATTCTCCTCGCCGTCGCTCGGCAGATTGGAGGAGGAGAGCGTGTCACTGGACGAATTGGCCGCCAGTCCCCCCATCATCCGAACGGCGCCTCCCCCTTCCGGCTTGTCGCCATTGACGGCCCCCAAGTCCCCTCGATCCCCGCATCGCGAAGTCAGCGCCGGCTTGAAGTCGCTGTTGCGATCCTCGCGACCGTCCTCCCGAGGCTCCGCTTCCTCGTCGCATGATGATTCACGGAGCATCGGCAACCTCTCGATCGAACGTGGAGCACCACAGACGCCCGAGCTGCACCGCCAGCAATCGCAAGACAGCTGGGGGAGAAAGTCGGGCCGCAATTCCAAGGGGCTCATGTACATGAGCTCAAAGGAGAGGCTGCGAGCTTCAGACGCCGAGCGCAAGCGTGCCGGCGGTGGCTCTTCGAGCAGCAATCCCAACGGGTCAAACGGAGCGTCGTCGTCACGGCCAGACGCATCATTGGTTGAAACACCCATCCGCGAGGAACCATACTACCTCGACCCAACAGACCAGGAGGGCATGCCTGAACGTAGCCCGTCCACTGAACCGGGGTTTCAGAGGCCCATTCCGACGCGTGAGTCGTCTCTACGCAAGACGGGCTCGAATGCGAGAAGGTCGTCTAGATCTACAAGAACAAAGCGTGACAGTGACAACGGCGTCAACAACAGTATCCCAGAGAACGAAGAGCACGACCGGTCACGAGATTTGTCCGCTTCTAAGCGGCGACCTCTGGCCCGCCAGAGCTCGGAGGCTGATACTACCAAGAGGAGCGAAGATATATTGCGGGCAGACATGCACGAGTCGGCGAGGCCAGGCGCCTCCCTGAGCAGGCGGCACTCCCACAATGCCACAGTTGGGAATGATAAGAAAGCAGCGGTACAAGACGCCGTTGATGATGGAGCGCCATTTCCTTCCGTCTATTCAAGCAGGCGGCGTAGTGCGCGCAGCAGTGAGAGGAGGACCTCAGGCCGCACCACGCCGGAGCCCGGGGATGCTCTCAAGATGAAGCGCAGCAGCTCGCGACTGAAGCGACTGTCGGCGCCGAGAGGCTCGGAAGAGGATGCCAAAGCGCCAGGACCTGAAACTCAGGTGTCCTACGAACGACCACCTAGTGCTGACTCTGTCGATGATGCTGTTGAATCGTATCTATGTTCTCCTCGACTTTCACAGAAAATCAAGCACCCACAGACGGGTAGGGTGATTTCGTTCTCCGAAGTTGGCGACTCGGAAGGGTCAGCAGTCTTCTGTTGCGTAGGCATGGGATTGACGAGATATATCATGGCCTTCTATGATGAGCTTGCCTTGACGCTCAAGTTGCGGCTCATTACCCCTGATCGCCCTGGTGTGGGCGACAGCGAGCCCTACACAGACGGAACAGCGACTCCGCTCAGCTGGCCCGGTAAGCTGGACCAACCGTCCCGCATGATCGACAGCATTATGCTAACACTTTCGCAGACGACGTGTACGCAATATGCCAAGCGTTGAAAATCACCAAATTCTCCATTCTAGCGCACTCAGCCGGTGCCATCTACGCCCTTGCAACAGCGCTTCGTATGCCACAACACATCCGAGGACGCATCCATTTATTGGCGCCGTGGATACCTCCATCACAGATGAACGTCTTTGGTACATCGCACGTCTCGCCTCCTACCAACGCAATTCCCACTTCTCAGCGAATTCTCCGGGCACTCCCCACCCCTTTTCTTAAAGCTGCCAACAGTTCCTTCATGACTGCAACGAGCAGCTCCATCACAAGTTCCCTCCCGAAACAACGCCGGAGCAAGCGAAAGTCTACTGCCACCGTGGCGGGGCGCCGTGATGCCACCCCCGGCCTCGAAAAGGAAAACATGGCTCAGGACCCGATGGACGATGACACCAAGGCGCCACCCATGGTCACCGAGAACATGGATCAGATCCGACCACGAGACTCAGAATTCAGCTCTTCGCAGAATGCCGTCCTCAACGCAGCATCGGATGCCATGGCCGACCAAGAGCGCCAGCTGACCTACGATACCCGCCTCACCTATGCCATTTGGGACCTGGCGACAACCGGTGCCAATCCCGCAGTGGATCTTCTCGTCTGTCTAGAGCGTCGTCATACGATCGGCTTCCGCTACGTTGACATCACGCGGCCTGTAGTGATCCATCACGGCAGCAGGGATAACCGCGTGCCCGTCGAGAATGTTCGATGGCTCGGCAAGACGATGCGCAGATGCGAGGTCCGCGTTCTCGAGGGCGAGGGCCACGGTCTCATGGCCAGCGCGACGGTCATGGGTTCCGTGTTGATGGAGATCTCCAAGGAATGGGACGACTGGCTCAAAGCCACCGGCACGACTCGGAGGGATAATGATAGGGAGCGCGGAAGGAGCTCAAGGGCTGGTGTCAGATGATGGAGCTCATGGATATACCAATTTTAATGCTGGGAGTTCGAGGCGGCGGCGGCGACTTCAAGGGTTTGTATTCCCCCGCCGGCGTCGATTGAGGCTAGGGGTCTTTGGGATTGTACGGGCTCTTATACCATGGCGTTATCCTGATTGGATGGTGGGCTGCCGTTGGCCCTGAGGGTTTGTCGATTGCGGAAGGGACAAGAATTGTCTCTTATACTTAGCACCTGTTCCTCGAGCACTTATATGCATAGATGTAGCGCTTGGGTGACCGATTGCGTCGGCTGTGCGTACATAACACCTCCTGTAGCTGGGATGCCAGCATATAATAAGAGTCTTAATCAGCAAATCATAAACCTGCAAAGCAATCGTTACACTGCATGTCCTGTCCACTTAGGATCTGGCGAACTTAGGTCCGAGAAGAGTTGGCGACATTTTCCTGGCTGATCAAGCCCAGCGATGCGCCATCTTCCGGGGCGCGGTGAGGTCTGGCAGCCTGATTGGTACATCGATATGCAGGCGTACTCCGGGGCTGACCGACCATCCATGGCCCAGAGCCTTATATCTCCCAAAGAGAGGTGCCTCTTCCATCTTTCCCTTCCCCTCTCTTCTTCTTTCCCATGCGTGGACCTCGACCCCATCGAGTAACCCCTGGGAGACGCTCTCGGCAAACTCCTGTTTTCGGCCTGATTCACGCACCTGGCGATGGATGGTGTCAGCGCCGCCGCCAGCTTTATTGCCATCGGGCAGGCGCTGGCTGCCATACCGAAAGTTGTCAAGGCTGTCCAAGCGTTCGCGAATACAAGAGAAGAGCTGGAGGAGCTCTTGTTTGAGGTATACCCACCACGGTTGCCATGTTTCTTGTAGGTCAGAGAAAGACTGACCAAGACCCCAGCTCGACATACTCGTCGCACTGCACGAAGACGTCCAAATGTGTTTCGGCCTAATCGCCGCCGATGACCTGCCTAACGTCATCGCTCCCAAGGAGCCCGCGTATATTGAGAGGATAAAAAAGGAGCTCAACCGGCTCCTGGGACAGCTCGAAGAACTGGCAAAGCAGTGCCCATCGGAAGACAACGGCCAGCGGCTCTCCAAGACCATGCGCATCAAGTGGGTCTGGAAGAAAGAGGACATCACCCGACTTTGTGAGCGAGCCCGCCGGATCAAGGACCACCTGAAATCAGCTATGGACATGCTGGCTTTCAGGCAATCTTTGTGAGTATTCTCTCTCGGGATGGCAGTTCAAATGAGCAAGCTCTTTTCAAGGATAAGTGGCACGGCGAGACATACAACCACTTCTACATTTAAGTGTAGATTGCGACCGCATGAAATTCCCTTAACCCTGCGGTTCCTACGTATTCCTTGCTACTGCAACGTTAGTAGACTAACCACGTACTACCTAGACAAGAGCGGCGAATCCAAAACACGCTGATCCTGGAAATGCATAGTGTGACCGTCGAAAGGAATGCTGTATGCAACAAACCAGAAGCAAGCGTATATGGGGACAAAAGCTCCATTACGAACTTTCGACTGCATGACCCGAGTAGAAATGGTGCCTTCTATAACACCCAACGAGCTCCATGCTGTTGTATTTGTCACTCAAGGGAACCTCGGTGTCGCAGTCAACAAGCAGTCACAATCACCAGACTGTGGAAATCCGGATGCTCTTGCCGTTGTTCATTGCAACCCTTCAAATACCGCTTTCTTGCCAAGTTACCACAATGGGTAGGAGAGCGAAGTTTTGAGTTCACTGCAACCTTCAGTCTCAAAACCGGAATTGGTCTCTCGCTGCGACTGCCTACCTTGTTGTCGGCGAATGATGGCTTATGGACCTACTTTACAATTGGTAGCCCGAGTGCTACATTGAGATATATACGGAAGAGGTCATGTATGCCTATTGATTTAGGTGTTGCTGGAGAGTCTACGTTAGAGGTGATTAGTCAAGATACTGTACATAATCCCGGAGATGGTGCTAACTTAGAAAGCAGTGGGCCATACAGAAGGGTCAATGGGACACCGCCAGGTATTTCTTAACCAGTTTCGAGTACATGTTGGTAGGCACAGATTCCATTAGGTGAGTACCTGCGCACGTCCGTGTTGGAACCGTATCCTCATATCTAGTTAGTCGAGCAGCAATGCATGCGCAGGGTCGCCAATACTTCAATATCAATCTATCAGACGAAGAGTCATTTATCAATTCCTGGATCATCAGACTAGCCGAACAAGACTTGGATTCGACGCAGTTTCCACTGCACCAAGCAGTCCGGGATCGTCATGGCTTGTCAGATACCTTGCTATCGCACCCTTCGGCCATCGACCAACTCGATGACTCTGGTATGGCGCCACTACATATTGCGTGCTGCCTTAGCAACGAGAGTGCACTAGTAGCTCTTCTCAATGCTGGGGCAAACCCAGACGTGAAAGACTTCCGGGGAGATAAGCCAATCCATTTGGCTGCCGCGGTTCGGTTGCCTGACTTCGTAAGAATACTTGTGGAATCCGGTAGCGACGTGAATTGCCTCAATGCTCTCGGCATGACACCACTCATGATTGCATTACGTGGTGATTCAGAGTCTGTCATCGTCATAGTATCGTATCTGATCGAACACGGCGCATCGCTGTTCCACAAGGATGCCACCGGCTTCTCTGTACTAGCTGGTTTAGCAGATGCGGATTTACACTCATCCCTGAAGAAGGAGCTGTTTGCCATCATCCGAAATCAAGTGGTTGCGATGGTAAATACAGCTGATGATTACGGGCGTACGCCACTACTGGCTGCAGTCTCTCGCACAGATGTAACCATGACACAACTGCTGATTGATTCAGGAGCACGAACCGATATTGCTAACGAGCATGGCTTCAATGTTCTGCATTTCGCTGCCAGATATGGCTCCTCTAATATGTATGACTATTTACTCAAAGCAGGAATCTTAGGCCTGGATATTAGGCAGCGTAACGCCAACGCGTTGACACCCGTGGGAGAATTGTGGTGGACTATGTACACCGATTCTGCTGTTCTTTTCCCGGACGAGAGACGACCTCATCAACGGGATGTGGACCTCTTTGAGCAGCTTCTGATAGACGTCAGAAACCGCGGCATTCTCGCCGAGTGCGCGACTCTCAAGTCAACAATCGCTGATATCAAAGACGGTAATCCGCTGAAAGCGCGAGAGACTTTGCACAGACTGGCCGGAGACAAGACGAGGGCAAGGATAGAGGAAGAGGCTGAAACTTTCCGAGCCATAGCCTTGTATGTGCGGAATGAGTTGATGGAACTGGCTATTGAGAGTCTGGAGGAGTTCATGGAGGTTTCGAGAGCGCGACTTGAGATTTCGCCTTTCGATGAAGAGCCAAACCCTTGGATCGACAGTGTTGCGGCTAAAGATGTGGAGAGCAGACGACGAGAGCCAACATAGCCGTCAAGCATTGTCAAGTCATAGCAGCGTCGTCGACGACAGCGATCTTGAGGAGGATATGGATGGGGAAGACACTGGCGAAGAGGAAATTGCTTCTGGTTAGACATTTGTGTTCGTTCTGATGGGGGCATTTAGGCGAGACTCTACGTTCATGTTATTCGCATATTGTTAACAAAGACAGTGCGCAGAAGTTCGTATATTTGAACCTATGTCATGATTGATTTGATATTTCCATGTATCAAGCTTCCTATGGCGCCTGTCTAGTCAACCCGTGTTGAAGTTGGCTAACGGGAACGGGGTTGGCTCAACGGGTACCTGGGTGACTAATACGAACCTGGCGTTCCTGCCGAAAATAGCTTCACATGACTCACTGAGCTTAGGAATGACTCCTCGAGTAGGTATATCGCAAAATTGGAATCCTGCGATCAATTGTGAGAACCATATTGCTTCCTGTATACATTCTCGACGTCATGGCTCAAACAGGAGGCGCAGAGTCTCAAATCACGCTCCATGGCTTCTGGACCACGTATTCAAGTAAGCCTAGTAATTGTATGCTGCACAAGGGTTGATTGACTCACATGACTCCTAGGCTGGACTGCTCGAGTTGTCTTGGTCCTCGAATACTTCAAGATCCCTTATAAAGCGAACTACTACAACATCTTCGACCCTGCCCAGCGGCCCACCGACGAGCGTTTCAACGGCCGCCTCTATCCAATGCTGCAGCCCCATGACGAGGACCCGGACTTCTTGGTAGAAGAGTCGCTCGCCATATGCGAGTACCTGGCCGACAGGTTTCCCGACCATGGCCTCTGGCCACGAGATGCCAAGCTCCGAGCCCTGGCCCGCGCAGCCGCCGCGCAGATGCACGCCGGCTTCGGCGAGATGCGCAACACGTACCACACTAACTTTGTAGCCAAATACACGGGGAAGATCCCCGTCTCGGAGGCTGCAGCAAATGAAATCAGGAAGATGGTAGGGATCTGGAGTGGAGCGAGAGCCCACACCAAGAAGCGCCTCCAGGAGCTCGGGGAGGAGGACGAAGGGTTCCTGTTCGGCGCGTTCAGCATCGCCGATGCGTTCTTCTGGCCGGTTCTCTGGGTAAATATCATCATAAATGAGTAAATATTGTGAATCAAGCTAATAATAAACAGAGATTCAGGAGCTACCAGCTTCCAATGGATGGCATATCCGATGATGGATTAGCTTGGATGGCCACGATGTGGAACCACCCCGTTATGAAGGCCCAGGCTCACGATTATTTTGAGCAGCGCAAGGACCCGAGTATTTACGTCGACAAGTATGAAAACTTGTTCAAAGGAAATGCGGAGGTGCATTTTGACCAGTTTGATGAGGACTGGGAGTTTTCGCCTCACACATGATGCCGGGGATGCGGCATCTTACGAGGAGAGTTATCATTGGGATTTATCAATAGCGAAAATGGGTATTGTGAGGCGCGGCCACGTATTTGCCATCAACGTAGGATATTCGTCGGGATTTCGACATGATAGGGTCATTCGAAACAAAGTCCAATGTGGAGTGACTAGGAAGCTCTTTCTGTTGAGATATAAAAGATTGTGAGTTATTTTATCTAACTGTTCGTTCTGCGCTGCAAGTGGGTGATAATTGAGTGATGATCCGTAGCAGACTAGAATCGCTATATGAGTTAGAAAATGCCACGCTCTTTGTAGTGGGTCACATTGGAATGATAGTGCTTATTACAGTAGAATAGTCGGTTGAACTTGAAAACCCCAAAACTCTTTCCAGTGGGTTCACTTGGAGTAACAGTGCGGATCATACTGGAATAGCCATATTAATTAGAAAGAGCCAAACTTTTCCCAATGGGTTAAAGTGGAACAACAGTACGTATTGCAGTAGAATAGTTAATGAAATTAGGGAGGAATTAGTCGGGTCTCCTGGGTTGAGTCCGATTAGTCGTGCTAATCCTAAGATGTGTAGTGGGATACCCGTTGTTATTAGACTGGCGATAATAATGACGGCCCGGAATACAAGATGGAAAATACAGTGTTCGTCATAATCTCAGCCGGGGAAGTCCGGCACGAATGAGTTTCCCACATGGTCGCGACAGCTCGCCACCCAACCGCCGGCATACAAATGGAACAATCTAAAAATATCGGGGCGAAGGTGAAGTGAATCTGACTTCTCACCTTTTGGAGCATTGGGAATATTGCTAAAGTGACGATCTCGAGCTCCCAGGCGTCACCATTAGCCCTAGACGTTTGCAGCCATCGTGGGAAGGGTCTTATTGTCGTACGCGTGGATCTGAAGATAGTCACCAAGAGAGAGAGTATTGAAACCGTTCAATCTTGCCTGTGTGTGTTTTCTGTGTGTGAAGTGACAGTATGTTGAACAGTATGTTGAATGGAAGAGAGGGCACGAGAAAGTAGCAGGCAGTGGCCGACCTGCGCCGATTAAATCTTAAAGAGCGACTCGAGCAGATCACCAAGCGACAGGACAATTGAATCCCGACTCTGTTGAGCAGGGCTAGGAGCAGAAATATTTCAACAAGCTGAAGAGAGCCATGGAGGAGGATTCTGATGTCGGTGAGGTGATTGACCTTCTACCAATACCCAGATATTGAGCAGATGGCTGGCATTTCGGTGAGCATCTTGGGCCGTATCTTCGCCGAGGAGAGAACCTGCGGCAGAGACAGTCAAGTCCCCTCTTTCCCAGAGCTCCCTGCGGTGCCGCTGGCGTAAACCAAGGTGATAACTCTCGATGTACTATCTACCCGCTTACGTGTGATGGTAAGGCTGAAGAAAATCAGGGAGGGTGAAAGGGACAAGAATGGGGTTGAAAAAATGAGTCTCCTGATTAGCAAAGGCCTCCCTGCGGGATCACAGCCCGAGTTTCCGATGCAAGTAGATGCTACCTACGTACCAACTATAACCCACGAGCACCATCCAAATTATTCGAGACAACTGCGCGGCCACTCGGTCGGCGCGATCAGCGCAGCAGAGGATCGGGAACAGCCACTGCGGGCAACAATGGCCGGTTGCCTCCAGGTAAGGTGCAGCGCACCTGCTTCCTCGTCAAGTATTTGTTGACACCACCTGGACAACCTCGATAGCTGCTTCCCTCCACCAAACAAACGAAATTCCTTGCCAATCCCTCATTTTTCCTTACAGTTCCCTCAATTTCCCAACCCACCAAAACCACCACCAACGCAAACTCTTTCGCCACCAGCCCGTGATCCTCCCCCCATCACATCCATCACGTCCACCACGTCCATCACGTCCACCACAAAACGGTAGGTAAGTCTTCCTTTTCATCGTTCTTTTCATCATCATCACCATCATCATCATCATCACCACCATCATCAATACCATCACCAGTCCATCGTCAAATCCGGGCTCGACCTCACCTTGGGTGTGCCATTAGCGTCGTCACGAGTGTGTGACTTTGTCTACACAACAGTACTACGCAGAGCACTGTGGCCACTCAACAACACTTGAATCTTCATCCTGATCACCACTGAACATACTTGGAACCTTCCATCCAGACACACCACGAGAGAGCGTCCGGGGGACCTCTGGTCATTTCCTCGCTGCCGTTTGCTAGCAAATGGGTGGCCATTTCCTCCCTGTTCTCCACTCCCTCCTTGCCACTCAAACAGAGTTTCCTTTCCCATCCTCCAGAGAAGACAATTTTCCTCCCCCAATGTCTCCTTCTCTATCCTTTTGGGAGCTGACTTTCCTATTTGTGCAGGATCGTTAACATGAGCCTGGATGCATTTGCAGCCAAGGCCGAGGCGGCCCCGGGAAGGTATGTCACCAAACTGCCCATCCGTCGTGTGTCATGCCCGAAACTAACTCCTCTCTAGCCCTGGAAACCTCAGAGGTCCTGTGCCTGTGTGGGCTCTGGCCTTTGTGGGTTTGGGTTTCTTCGACCGCGAGCCCAACGGCGAGCCCAGAGTGACGACTGACGGAACAAAGCCCGTCTACTATCCCCCCGAGAACCGACCTGAGCATTTCAATGAAGTCATGCCCGTTTTCCCGTCATGCGTCCCTTCACTTCAAGATGTGTTCTTGAGGGATACAGACGTCACCAGAGCCCCGGTCGTGGTTTTCCTGTCCTTCGAGGCCCTTTGCCAAAGTCATGAAGGTGACCAGCTCGTCATTTCCGAGATGGGCCTGACATTCTTGGACCTGGACCTTCTCGCTCAGCAACAGGGCAAGAGCCACCCTGGAAGGCGCGGTGAAAACCTTCAATCGATCATGCGATCACAGCATTACATCGTCAAGCAGTTCATGGGCCACCATACTGGAAAGGGGGGCCAAGATGCGACCTGTCATGACCCCACACACATATCTCGTCTTTGGCTGTATGCCTTTGGCAAGAGTCAGTACATCGATGCTGACCAGATCCGCTACCGGCTGGACAAAACTTTCACCCGCGCCTCGCAGCTCCATCTGACAAAGAAGCAAGTTCAAAACGGCGAGATTCGCGACGTCATCGTGGCAGGTTACGACGCCCAGATTGTCGAAGGCGTCTTGGCCCATTTCCAGTGCGATTTCTACCGCCAGCGAGTCTTCTATCAGATCTGGGACATCAAGTCATCCCCTCTCGTGCGTCCTACCCTTAGCATCTGACTGGGTGAAGCGTTGTATTGAGCCTAACTGACTCTGCTACAGCTGACGAACGTGCTGCCTGCAGGCATCCAGCTGGGTCTGTGTGATTTGGCTCAGCACATAGGCCTGCAGACCACGGTCAACAACTTCAATGTGACCCGCAACTCGGGTAACGATTCCGCGCTCGCTGGCTCTATTTTTCTGGCTCTACTATTCTTGAGCCGAGAGGAGGTGAAGATTCTTGGCAAGGGGAAGGGACTATTTCATATCCGCCGTGAGTCGTTCGAACTTCTATTCTCAGCATACATCATGCTTACTTACACCAGGACCCCGCTATGTTGAGTACGCCTTGGCCAGACTCAACTATCCAGGTATCGCCCCAGCTGATGGCGGAAGGCGTATCGCTTTCACTCATTACCAGCACCCTCACTCCGAGCCCCGTGTAGGCCGGGTGCCGGGCGACATCAAGGAGGAAGTGGGTACCAAGGAGGAAGTCGGAATCAAGAGGGAAATTGAAATCAAGAAGGAATGTGAGGATGATAACTATTGAGCATCAACGCGCAGCCTCGCCGTTTGCGGTAAGACAGTTGAGAAAACAGATGTTTGGTAGGGAGGGGTAGCAGAGACTGTGAAATTGCACTATAATTCAATGTTTGCTCTTGACTCCTCTGATGTTATGATGCACTGGTCACGTCAACAGCCGAGTGTTGATGGCTTCTTTTTCCGTCACCTCATCTCCTGATGGTATGACCTGACAGCCAAGTACAGATTTAAGGAGTGATAACGATCCGCTACCGCAAAGCTCTTCAGAATCACAGGCGGGTTAATACGGACCAAGGCTTCAATTTGTTAACTGACCGATGAATCCCCATGATTTATGACCGTAAAGGG
This sequence comes from Neoarthrinium moseri, assembly GCF_022829205.1. Classification (NCBI taxonomy): domain Eukaryota; kingdom Fungi; phylum Ascomycota; class Sordariomycetes; order Amphisphaeriales; family Apiosporaceae; genus Neoarthrinium; species Neoarthrinium moseri. The sequence continues at coordinate 204,978 of NW_026055123.1, read as the reverse complement.
CTGAATTAGCAACCAAACCATTCAAGGGGAGCGGGTGTATTGTAGCCTTGGAGGCATCCGCATGATGCATACTCTTGTTCGCTTGCTGTGGGTCAGCGCCGGCGCGCCGGCCGCGGAATGGCCTCAGTCGCTGGGACGGTTGAGATCTACTTACCAGAGAGGCGCTCACGTGGCAGAGATGATTGCTGTTGCCCAGGGCACGCTTGGTTGTCGAATTTTTGAGTTAACCGGAACTCCCTCGTGTCTACTGTGGAGATGCTCCATGACCTCGTAGCCCAAGGTCTGAGAGCGTATGTAACAAGACGATGGGTCTGATTGGCTTCAGTCCTGTCCCGAGACCGGATGATCTCGCTGCCATGGAGCGAACTCATGTTCGCGACTTCTTGCAACTGGCTCTCGGACGTGATGGCCACGACCGGCAATACTCGTTCTACAAAGGGTTTTTTATTTTTTGTGGTGTGCATGGTCTGCGGTTCTGTGATTCTCGGGTCCGACGGTGGTGGGGTTACCGCTTGCGAGAGAAGCCTCCTTTCCTGTCGGCTCGGTCTCGTGGTTTTCGGTTGCCGGAGGTGTCCGGGCCAGAGACGGCTCATGAGAGCCAAGGATGATGACGGAGCAACTGATAGGCACTCCTGGTTTTCTAGGCTTTAATAGTACTGTGGCTCTTTGCTTAGTTTCTTTCATGGTTTGGTATCGGGTAGCTATGGTTATGATTCTCGCCACCGAAACCTTATTCTGACTATATACGTGTCTTTCGTCCGGCCAATCAGAACGGAATAGAGGACTTTGGCGGCCATTCGCCAGGGTCTTCATATGCACACTCATAATGGTGCTCCCCTGAACCGACGAGTACCTCCTCGTCTTCACCTTTCTGCTCAGCGTTCGGTAATAATACCACAGCTGTCGAATTGGGCGGCACGGTGAGGCTCATCTTGAAGGTCTTTACACCGCTTCCCGTGCTCAAGATCTCCCACTTGCACTTGATCCATCCGTATCCGCTCAGGTACTCCGTCTTGGCTCTGGTCAAATCGCCGCCAGGTCTCGGTCTCACTTTGAACTTCTTCCATCCCGGTATGCCTGTATCGTCATCAAGAGAGGCTAGTCCGCCGATGACCTCATGCATCCAAGCAGCTACACTGCCAAGAGCGTAGTGGTTGAAGCTGGTCATTTCACCTGGGTTGATCTCTCCAGAGGGAAGCATACTGTCCCATCTCTCCCAGATGGTGGTAGCGCCTTGACTGACGGGATACAGCCAAGAAGGGCACTTGTCTGACAGCAGCATCTTGTATGCTAACTGTATGTTGGATGCGGACGCAGGCAGATCCAAAGATAGCGCAGGTAGAATCACATTTGTACCAGCGAATCCAGTACTGACTTTGAAGTCTGCTGCGCGAACCCACTTGTCAAGCCGTGCTGCAGCCAAGGCACGCCCAGCTACATCAGTATCCTCATGTAGTCCAAAAACCAGAGTTAGTGCCAAAGCTGTCTGTGTATCACCGACCACAAGACCAGATCCGGCAATATACTTGTGCCTGAATGCCTTCGCTAGTCTCTCAGCCTCTTGCTGAAATCGTTTCTCGTCCTCTGGTTTCGACAAGACGCTTGCGACTTTCGCAACTGTCCGCGTGACATGCACCAAGTATGCATCTGCCACCAATGTGCCATCAGTCATGGCAAGGGCTGGGTTATCTGATGGAGCAGCCGGGTCTAGCCAATCTCCGAGCTTCCACATCTCGGTCTCCCAAAGCCCGTCATCCGCACGAGGTATGACCCTTAGATGGTCCAACATGCCTGAGTAACACTCCCGAAGTGGTCCATCGTCCCGTGACCATTGGTACAGGGTCCATGGCAGAAGTACCACTACATCGTCCCACACCGCCTGAGCCACACAAGGCCAGGGTCCATTTGGCATCACGTCGGGGACTACCATCGGCACGATGCCGCCCGCTTGCTTTTGATCGCTGATGAGATCGCGCATCCAGTTTCCCATGAAACCTGCACTATCGTACAGGAAAGATGCCGTGGGACCGAACACCTGAATGTCACCTGTCCAGCCGAGCCGTTCATCTCGCTGTGGACAGTCGCTTGGGATAGAGAAGAAGTTCGAACGAAGGGACCAGGTAACATTGGAGTGCAGGCGGTTCAGAGACTCGTTAGACGACTCAAAGTAGCCCGTGCGGCGCATGTCTGTGTGCATGACAGCTGCTGATATTGAGTCCACAGTTAGGGGGTCCGACGGGTCAGATGGAGCCCACCCATCCAGCTCAATATATCGAAAACCATGGAAAGTGAACTGTGGCATGTATTGAGCCAAAGGAGAGTCCGAAAATATGATCGAGTCCGTTGCTTTGGCACAGCGCAATGGACGTGTGCCGAGCTCTCCATGCTCAAGGACCTCCGCATGCCGGATGGTCAGTGTGTGACCTCGTGGCATTGAGAGGGAGTGGATGAGAATCTTGCCAACCAGGTTCTGACCAAAATCGACCAGAGTTTTGCCTGAGGGTGATTGAAATATCCGGGTGGGCCTCACAAGTTCTGTTACTTTGACTGGAGGACAAGGTGATGCTAATAAAGTTGCATCCGGGAAAGGGAGTTTCTTGGCTGCTTGCCAGGAAGAAGATGTCTCAGTCTGGGCGCTGACGTTATTCCAGTTGCTCTCTTCTTGCTGGCAATCGTAGACCTCCCCATCGTATATACCACTTGATTGAATAGGGGATTCAAGCCATTGCCAGGTTTCGTCGGTCTTCACCGTCAACTCCGGCTTGTTCGTGTCTGAGTGGCGTACTTCAAGCTGAGCAAGGGCTCCAATTTCGTCACCATAGAAGCAGGTGACCCCTTTGCCCCAGACAACCCTGCCAGCATACCATCCTTCAGCAACCTCAATGGCCAATGTATTGACCTCACCAATGCGCAGAAGATTTCCAACATCAAATGTCTGATACTGCAACCTGTGTTGATAAGACGTCCAACCTGGAGCCATGTGTTCATCGCCGATCCGGGTTCCATTGAGGTATGCGACGTAAACACCAAGTGCAGTAATATACAGTCTCGCCTGCTCGGGCTTTTTGTTTACATCGAAAGCTTTGCGAAGCCGTATTGGTCGAAAGTACTCGGTTCTCTCACCGTCAAGAGGTAGTCCCGTCCTCGTTGAACTCGTGATGAGATCAGCCGCCCACTCTTGACGTTCCAGCAAGGCGGCTTCCACAGCGACCCAATCCGACCACTCTGTGTTTGCTGTTTTCCCATCCGTCGATCTAGGTGTCGAGCCGCTGGTTCCGCATGCTCTGATACGAAGGGCGACATTCTCACGGGAAGAAAGAGGCGTATCGGGCCATGGTATCAAGACGTTTTCGTCACTGGCCATCTTGAAAGCCTGCGTGTTTCCGGAGGTTCGGCGGTTGATCTCAACCTCATATGAAGTTTGAATCCAGCTGCTGGGAGCATGAGATGAGTCTGCCTTGTACCGCCATGATATTCGAGGAGAGCGCTCATGAAGGCCAAGCCCGGTTGGATGGTGTTCGAACCGCACGTCACAAATAACAGGTGCACCGCCGCCCATCTTGGTCAATAATTGGAGAAAGTAACAGCACCAAGAGTATGCATGTGAGTTGACACAGGAGAGCTATCCAGACGACTTCTGAAGACCTTTCCGGCGATGTGCAGCAGAGCCTGACATTTAATCATGAGGCTGTTCGGCGTAGTTATCTGCGCAGCTGCCCCTCGTCGACGCACCGCCAAGGGCACTATTCGGAATGATATCGCCCGAAGATGGGGCGGGAAGCTGGCAAAGGTGGAGTTGCATCGCCGGTGGTGATGCTTGGAGGCCCGCAAACCGGCAGCACTTCGGGTCCCCGGAGTCCGCTAAGATGCTAGTGCTGTCGCGGCTGCCGGCGCCAACGGGGGTCACCTGTCGAAACTGGATGAACTTCGGCAGGCAGACAGACTGATGGTATGTCGTGCTTCAGGTACTCTGTTCACGATTGGTCGGTTCAATCTAATGTCATTTCATGCATACAGAAGTTGCACTCTGTACTGTCACTTTGGGTTCCAAGTCTCAAGATTCAAGAACCGAAAGGGGGCGCGCGTATGCAAACCGTGAAATATGTCCTGTCGATTGACGACTCATTCAACAAGAAAAGTCTTGATGGCCTACAGGAGAGATTGACGCTGGAATGAAAGTGTCGACCTGCATGGGCCTAGTCATTGCAGCCCGGCAGTACAGTCCCTGAGGCTGACTTTCGACATGTGCCATCTCGCCAATGAAGGTTATCTGCCTGGGATCTGTATCAGGGAGAAGTGCGGATCAGATTGCAGACGCGCCCTACTTGGTCGGGCCACAGGCCTATCCACGTTGCTGACCTTCTGTCATCGGTACTGAGTAGTCGTATGTCTATTAAGAACAATTCACGTCTGCCATTACATCGGCCCGTGCACGCGACTCTCTATCGACGAGTTGATAGTAGTATGGCCAGTCTCTGTGACTGCTGTGCTGTACTGGACCTGGCGAAAATCCCAGGCAATGGGGAAACACTGTCGGAATGGCAGCTGTACCACGCGACTTTCGCATCTTTACAAACAGCTGCATCGCGCGGGTGTGATATATGTAAACTCTGGATGGAGGCTCTCATAACTAAGGTGGTGCGATCGAATTCCACGTGCACAGAAGTTGAAGCCATTCAACAACATCTACTTAGAGATGGATTGCCTGACCAACAGCTTCGACTGGCGAGAGACAGGATTACTGATTATAGGGGGTCGTGTGAAGGGGCGACACGTCTGTACTGCCAGAGACCATGGATGAGGGAGCCGGTTGAGTTAGTTTTTACCTCATCTACTGGAATGCATGCGGAAGCCATTGGCCGTAGACTCCAGAAACATGCAGATTTCAGCGTCTGCAAGGGATGGATTGATAATTGCTCGACAACACATGAAAGCTGCCGGCCCATTGAGGACAAGCCGCTTCCAAAACGAGTGATTGATTCTGGGTCCAACGACCTGGAGCCGAGGCTCGTTGAGACAGAAGGAATCAAGGGTCTCTATGTCACACTGAGTCACTGTTGGGGTGGAGCGCATCCGCTCATGACAACTACGGAAAATTACCAGGACCATCTGGGCTCGGTTGCTCTGGCGACGCTACAGCGCACATTCCATGATTTCATCGTAACTACACGGCGCCTGTGCTATCGCTTCCTGTGGATTGACAGTCTCTGCATCATCCAGGGCCCTGGCGGGGACTGGGCTGACCAGTGCGGCCGGATGGATCATATATTCGAGCAGTGTGCTTTCACCATCGGAGCCAGTGCGGCTTTAGACACGAACACAGGCTTCCTACATGCTCGCAAAACGGCGGCTAACGCACGGTGCCCTTTTCCCGACCCAACAGGCACTGATCAGCTAAGCCTCGATATCCCTAATGAAGGGTTCATTCACTACGATACCGATGATGGCAATAAACTGGGAACTCCGATGCGGTCAAGGGCGCAACTTCTCAGTGGGGCTTGGGTTATGCAGGAGCGGCCTCTATCTCCTCGAACTCTGTATTTCGGAACCTACGAAATGTACTACCAGTGCCGAAGTGCTGCATACCATGAATCACAATGGTCTGAGGCAACCGTCCTGTGGGAGAAAGGCACTGATGTAAGTTGCCAGGGACTGGCAAATGTTGATGCCTTTTCGCCGGATGTCCTGGGCGACAGGTAGCTTGGCCTCGCCGTGGAGTACGCGTGTTTGGAACTGACAAACTTCAACGACCGACTACCCGCTGTGTCCGGACTGGCGAGGAGATACTGTGATGCTATGGGTGTTGAATACGTCGCGGGCTTCATGAATTTGAAGCTAGTAGATCAGTTGATATGGATGCATGAGAGACCGGCCCGGAAACCACCGAACGACGTAGACCCGGGTGTTGATGCTGCCCCTTCGTAGTCTTGGGCTGCGTGTCCAGAACCTGTGCATTTCAACACTTACAGCCTTGATTACGAACCCTGTATTCATATTGACCGGCTAGACATTGTCCCAGAAGCGGCCGGAAACCCATTTGGCAGGGTCAAGCACGGCTACCTCGTTGCGACCGGACGAATGCAGAAACTTGTGACAATCCGCAGGCCCACCGCAAACCCTGTGGCATTATCTGTTCTCCAGTTACATGATACAGACGGGGACATAGGACTTTGTATCCTTGATATCGATACGTTCCCTCAGGCCGACGGATTTGAGATGGTGGTGGACTGTCTTTTGGTACAGAAGAAGCTCTATGCGCACGACCTCAAATGGAACGGTCTTGCTCTTCAGCCTTGCGAGCCAGGATCTTCGACATACCGCCGCATTGGCTTGATGGAGCGCGAGTTGTTGACTCTTGGTGGGGGTAGGGGTCTTTCTCGACTGAATTTTGAGAAGGTATGGGGAGCAGCAGCAGAAAGGACCGTGACAATCGTGTGATATACTCCCTACAGTTGCAAGCTCTACATTGGCACATTGAGCGTTATTTAGACACTTTAAATTTTGCCGCAAATGGGTCTTTTATGTACATAGGGCTCATTGGTGGGCTCGTTAGTAGCCAAATGACGAGCAGCATTCTTCTCACCACGTAAAAGGAAGAAGTTACTAAGAGATAGAGAACGATGTAGATAGTTGAATACGCACATTTAAGCCACATCATGGATCTTGCAAAGGCTGTGGTGGTATCTGTACTACGTGTCACATATATTATGGCGCCCACGCGAAAGGTACCGCTCCGGTGAATCCTACAGGCTGGGAACTTGTGATTTGAAAGACAGCACAATGTCTCCTCGAATGGGCAAGTTGAATGTAACCAGCTGGAACCCTTGAAGAATATCCCATCGGAACGACCATTGGGTGCTCTCACCTTGGCCTGTGACCTGTTCTAGTGCTGATTGGTGGGCATGTTGGTCTTGACCTCGACTCGCCGCCTTGGAATATTCTGGTTACATATCATTGATCCAAGTTCAGGCAACCACCACACCACCGAATACGAGCAGTAATGGGCCTTAATGCCAGCACGTTTCCATGAATTGCTCAATGCGCTAATAAAGTGATCGGCATTGAACCCAAGTCGCGCTGCTAACCAGCTTCCTCTTCGGGAGGGGTTCTCATGACCATAGCGGGTCGCCCTCGTGTCTAGAAAGGTTTGGTTGAGGTGTGCGAAACTCAAAAGCAGAGATGTTCTTCGAATTTTTAAAAAGCGCATGTCAAAAATACCAACCCAAAATTAGCATATCGCTCGCTAAACCCAGCGCAATCTGTTCTTCAAGATGCATCTTTGATCGTGTAGTAATAGTGCCGCCGCCAAGAAGCCAAGATCTGGGGAAGCTGGTCTGCTAAGGAATGGGCAGAGCGGAAATTCAGCCATGTAGCAGAGCCGAGAGGCGCAGTAGCCGGCTAGATCCGACGCCGAACGAGAAACACTGGTGCTGCTTGAACATGAATGCCACCTTCATCATGCACCTTCTTCATTAGTCGTGGACAATTTAACAATCCCAGCAGATCGGACTCTATTCTCTGCCATGCAACCAGGATTGCAGGAACGCGAAAACAAGCTTATCTTGGCGCAGGTTAAGCTTTCTGGCCAAGATAATAAATTGACGGTGGGGTACTAGTGTTTGAGCCTCCACCACCGACGAACGCGCCTCAAGGAATTGTAGTGCCACGCAATGGAAGGCTTCCTATGTAATCTGCTCTTCCGCCCCTCGTCAGGAATGCATACGTAGGTAGGCATAGGGGGCTCTGCATGCTAGTATCAGCTACGATTGACTTGTAAGGCTTTGTCAAGTATATGTACCTAGCAGTTCAACGTAGTCGGTCGCGGACTGCTGGCGGCGCGAATCATCCCAACTGGACAGGCCATCGCAAATTACGACCATGTGGGCCTGCCTCGGCTACAAGGGGTGAAGTAGGGTAGCATAGACAGCACCGCGAGGAGCTAGAACGGTCGTAACATTCCGAAAGTCCGATCCAGCAGTTATGAAATGCGGTTCAACATTGATTGGACCATATCCCTAGCTTATGTCGCAGCCCACGAACGACTCCTATGAAGCCCTTCCCGGACGAGTTCCTGCGGTCTGCCAAAGTGCGAATAAGTTTACTACCGCATGGCCCCATAACCTAGGAGTTTCACACCTGCTTAACTGAGATCAATGCCCCGTGATAACACTAGTGCACTGCATTGTTCATTAATCCAGATGCCACCTGCGATAGAGGGAATAGCCACCTTTAAGGAGGAACCCAACTCGTGACATGGAAGCGTGTATTTGTCGCTATTGAGATCAGGTAGATTGCTATAAATACGTGATGCAGCAGCACTCATCAGCATGTCTCGATTGGCAAGCATTAGCTTCTAAACCTCAAGTGTTCGCACCTTCTCTCCCTTGACTGCTTCCTCAGCTGTTCTGCCTATCATTCGCTACTTTCTCTGAACCTCAAAATGAAGTACGCTACCGCTCTCATCGCCATTGCTGGCCTTGCGGCTGCTCTGCCGCAGCCCGCTGAGAACAATGTTGTTGCTCGTCGGCCAGCACGTCGCAATGGCGGCCGGCCTCAGCATTTGTCGAGCCCCAACATGAGAAATACTAGCTACCCCCAGTATTCGAGCAACTGGGCCGGTTCGGTTCAGATCGGCCAGGGTTTCAACAAGGTCCAAGGAACAATCACTGTGCCCCGCGTCAGTGGTGACAGCGACTCTGCCGCATCGGCTTGGGTTGGCATCGATGGTGATACTTGCAGCACTGCTATCTTGCAGACTGGAATTTCCTTCTACGGAGACGGCACCTTCGACGCCTGGTACGAGTGGATTCCCGACTACTCGCACTCTTTCTCCAACTTTGCTATCAAGGTCGGTGACAAGATCAGGATGGAAGTTGATGCTTCTTCCAAGAAGGCTGGCGTTGCGACTCTCGAGAACTTGACGACTGGCAAGAAGGTTACCCACACCTTCACCAGTACGCCATCAACGCTTTGCGAGACCAACGCAGAGTGGATCGTGGAGGACTTTGAGTCTGGTGGAAGCCTGGTTCCTTTCGCTGATTTCGGCACTGTCACCTTCACCGATGCTTCGGCCTCTGGAAGTCAAGGCACCGTTACGCCTAACGGTGGTACCATCATCGATATCAAGGACTCTAGCAGCGGAGAGGTTTTGACAGACTGCAAGTCTTCCGCATCTGGTCTTACTTGCACGTACACCGGTTAAAACGGTGTGTCATAGGCCTTTTTCGGTGCTGCATGTTGTTACCCTTCAGTGCTTCGATAAAAGGCAACAATAAGCTTGCATCACTGTTGAGCATTCATAAATTCTAGCATTTGATTTCTTCGTTGAAAGCCATTTTATTTATCAAATCTAAGCGCTGTTATATCAAGATAATGACAACGTTGTGAGTCAGTATATTAACTCTAGATTATTTCTAGTGCCAAGCTTGCTCTACTGCTATACCCAACTTTGCGCTTGTTTCGAAATTGATTCTCTGGGGTCTTCTAGATCATCAACCTAAAGAATATCAAGAGCATATTGGTCCATGAACCTTCCATTGATTAAAGATATTCTTCTGGAAAAACGAAATCCGTAATCCAAAGTGAACGGTGGTGCCATAGACAGGCATTTGAAATCAGAATCGACTGTTTATTAGCGACTATCTACAGTGATATACATGGACTATAAATAGTGCGGATAATAAAACAATTAAGGGAAAAAAAAACTCTGTGAATAAAGCTCAAGCGAGTCGAACCCTCCTTTTTGAAGACTCAGCCCACCATGGTGCTTAGCTTTGAAAGAAAACAAGCGGAACAACTGAAACAGTCAAGGCTCACCTTGTTCCATAGGAGTAAATATGCCTGATGGACTGGGATCAAAAATTACGCCGAAGACCAACACGCTCTCTCCGCTGAGGCCATTTGAGTTGTAGACGAGTGTAGCTCTCGCCAAGCCTTGAAACCGAAGCCAATTGGTGTACTCAAGCATGGCAAGGGACTATCACATCAATAACGATGTATTTGCTTAAAGGATTTTGGTAAACCACAGTTTTACGGTGCAATTCTCTTTGAGCTGGCAGTACACACGATACATGATGAAGAGGTATTCCGTCATACCAAAGCTTGCGCTTTCGTAGGTCAAACAGCTTCGATGAACATGCTCTTCTTGGAGCTCAAAGTTGTGATGAAGAATGAGCTACATCGCACCCAAACGGACATTCCAGGAGTGGCTTCTTGCAGGAATGCGATAGACACTGCGTGTTGAGGGATTTATTCAAGCGCGCGCGGCGCATTACCTGTTGCAGCTAATAATGTGCAAAGGTGGGCACGCAACAGCCAAGGAGCATGGTGTAGTAGGTTGTGCAAGCGGATGGGACGCGTAAGCGCCGACTTTTTACTACACTTTGCAAACTCGGTCAATAAAGATCTCCGAGAGCCCGCAAACCCCCGACCCCTGCACGGACGAATTGCCGATCCTCGGCACGGCCCGCGAGCGACGCCAGCCTTACACACCGGTCTAGAGTATCGCACAGTCTCAACTCTAAACATTGACACATTCTCGGCAGACGATATTCGTTTAACCAGAATTAAGAACTGAGTTGCCACAGCAGCGGCACTACTGGCTGATATATGAGGTGAATCCGGCAGGTGCTGGGCTTTCTGTCAACGGGGAGACGGTGATCTGCAACGCCATACTGATGACTCACTTATAATTGCACACACTTGGACTCTAGTACAAACTGCCGTGGTATATTTCTTCTGATATTCAGTGACCGCACCCGTTTGTTGAACGCGTTCGCCGCGGGACCCGTAGAAGAATTCTTGAAACGGAGCATCATTCCAAATCTGATGCTGTGCTGCCGACGGTACTTGGCATGTGTTCACTAATCACGAAGAAAACTACGCGCATGCTGTTGCCTCTGTTCTCTCCACTACCCGCTAGCCTTCATCAGTGGGATGCGACACGCAGAAATATAGCATAGTTTATGCGGCGTTGGTGGCGGCATTGGCGGCGGCATTTCTTTCAGTGTTATTGTCGCCACTATGGAATGCACATGCTGGCAGACAACCTGAAGGTGTTGGTCAAACTTGTCAAACTCTAGCCTACCAGCTTTACAGTTCGTAAGGTTCTCTGCGGACGATACGAGCAGGCGTCCCACCTCGGTGCGCTGCCCAGAAAGTCTATTGGTTTCGTGAATATTATACTTCGCCTCGTTGGCTTGCAAGTAATGCAGATCCCCAAGTATAGGCGCTAACATCCAATTGTCGGTGGCTTCGATACTGAAATTTTGGTTCCGGGAGGAAGTAGTGCTTTACAGAAGGCGTAAATTGTAAACATAATCTCTACGACGAGACTTATTAACGACGCTTACCAACGTCAGGTTGTCTTGGCAATATTTTGCTCGAAGTCATTCACTGCTCTTTACAAGTGCATAAACTTTCTGATCGTGTAGAAACTTATAGAACATGTACAGAGTTGCGGAAGCCATTCCAATTCTATTGGCTGCAATGCATACTATGTACGGAAGCGCACCGAATCAAAGCGCATTGTATCTTCTTTGCAGGATGACTAACCACACCGGAATCCTTTGAATTGCGTTCTTTCCATAAAAAGGAATCTCACCGAGCCCCCACCGGAACCACTCCTGCAGCTTTAAATAATGTTTCCATCCACTAACGGCAGTTTGTTACATGGTGCCCAGCCAGCCACACATAGCAGGGGGCCTCGAGCGAGCTTGGCAAGCTAGAAGTGGGACTCTAAACGCTTTAAACCTCTTTCATATTAAAGTTTCTCTAAACCCGACACCATGAGGGGATGCGAAACTCGGTATTAGTAAATGGCAAATTAGAAATCGCATTCTTGACAATGCGGTCGGAACCATCCATGCACGGCGTTCCTGTAGGGTGCCAGCCAAAACCATGTTCATCGCGAACCGAGGCCCAAGACTAATAGAGTAAGACCGATAGTATTTAGGTTTAACAGGCTACAAGTACTTCAATCTGGAAAGAAATTGTGCAGTAATCGTTAGCGTATGTTAAAGCATTCAGTGTTGTTGCTAGCATGTTCAAATTGGGATGTGTTCTAGAGCCCTGAAGGAACAGTGAAGTGATAGCGGAATTTAAATACACCGCCGAAATCAATGACATACGGTTTCCAAATCACTTATTTGTATTCTCCCACACACCTCGCTTGTCGGGTACCTATCCGTCATGCATCCGGCCAGAAGAGAGCAGGGTTGCTAGCGGGATTACCTGCATGTAATCACCAGCCAGGGACCTGCTCCACCTGGAGCTTCCAACCGGAGTAAATCTTGAAAATGGTCAAGGCAAAGTTGTCGCCTATCTCTTGGCCCTCATCGGACTCTTTGTATGGATTGAGCGGAGAAAATTGGAAACGTCCAATCAGCCCCGCGACTAGACAAAGTAGCTCGTTCCTCGCGTATTGTTCCCCTACACATCGACGGGGGCCACCGCCGAAGGTCAGGAACGAGTAAGGATGCTCAGACCCTCCAGACGGGTCATTTAGCCATCTCTCAGGGTTGAAAATGCGACCATCAGGGCCCCAATGCGCCGGATCGCGGTTCAAAGCCCAGGGAGAGAATACGATGGCGGTCCCTTTGGTAACAGGAACTCCGCTGATTGTTGCCGGCTCAATGCACGTGCGCCAGAGTAAGGTATTGATTGAGTGGAACCGCAATACCTCTTCAACAACAGCGTTGAGATATTTGAGGTTGGTAAATTGGGACTCGCTGACAGCTTCCTTTCCTGCAATGTAGGGAGAAGTAACATTTGCTCGGATCTCTTCACGGAGGCGATGCTGAATTTCTGGGTGTCTCGACAGTAGATGGATCGCCCAGCAGGTGCTTCCTGCCACAGTCTCGGTCCCGGCTGCAAGGAAATGAACGGTTTGCTCCACCAATTCGGCATGAGAAAAGTGATCCATTCCCAGAATCATTGTGAGCATGTCGGTGTCGAGCCCCTCGGACTTGCAAGCAATGCTGCGCTCACGTGTAGTGACTATGTGCTCCGCTGTTCTTCTCACCAGGCCCATGATTCCGTGTATGGTCTTTACGGCTGGTATTGGCAGTGCAAGAGCGATCTTGGGGCCGATCAGGGATGCTGCGTTGAGAGTGAGCTGGCCCCGCCGGGTGGTCTTGAACATCTCAATGTAAGCTCGGCCGAACGCAGGCTTTGGGTCCTCGACGGTTTCTTTCAGCTGACTTCTCCGTTTTGACAAATTCTGGAGCGTCTTGAACTCAACGTCATACCCGAAATGACCAATCATATCTATACTAGCTGCGGATACGAGCCTCAGTATGCTGGTAACACCCCGCATTGAGCCCTTCGTGATTGTATCGGGTGCCGCCACGGTGTTCTGCTGCACCTGTTTCTCAAGACCGTTCATTGTCTCGATTGTTGTGCCCCAGAGACGTGGAAACCACTTTTTCATCTGTGCAGGGCTGAAGGTTGGATTGAATCGCTTGCGAGCTTCCTTGTGCTCATCTCCTTCTTGGATCAGCAAGCCATGGCCTGCAATATTGTTTGCTAATATCCATTGAAGCTCTGGCTTGATGAACTTATAGGAGTTTGCAGAACCAAGCAAGTCTTTTGCTGCATCTGGGCTGGCAATGAAGATGCGTTCGCGGTTGAAAATACCATAGTATCGGATAAGACCAGAGTGGGGGATCTTGTCCATCCATGCCTCTATTTCCGGAACTCTTGGCTCATAGAGCAGTCTGAATAGGACATTTCCTTGCTTTGGAGCTGGAATATGCTTGTACGAGCTGAGGTGAGGTGAAAGAAACACCCGCATGACCTGCGTAATTATCACGCCGGCTGAGAGCAAGGCCAAAGCCTTGATTGCAAGTTGGTGATCCATAGTGCGCTTGGGCAAAGTGATGTAACTAGAGAGTACTTCTAGCGTCTGATTTTGGTTGAGGAAAAAAAAAGGTGAATTCTCAATGGAAATTTGACAAGATCGGATTCTACAGTGATGGGATTCTAATTATGTAGGTGAACTTCGATCATTTCTATGGAACACTTGCCGAAGACGGCTCCACGGAATCATGTAAATGGTGAGTCTATTTACGTTCCTTGCAAATGCCGAGTTTCAGTTCACGTAACACCGATTGCAAATGCCGGGCAGCAAGTTTATTCAGCCCTTAATCGTTCAAATTGGTAATGGGTTGCCGAGAGTCTGAGAAAACTCTATCTACAGGCCAAGTCCCGTCCGCGCTTATGAGTCGTATTTTCGGATCCAGTATCCATCTCGGTCAAATCAAGAATACTACCCCACCTGCAGATCCTCTTGCGGAGCAGTCTATGCATCTTATCAGAGTTCTCAAAAGTCCATCTGCATTCTCAAAGATCCGTTGAATCAGAACTTGGCCATCCTATGATTTAGACGCCCACTTATTCAGAAACAGGCCCTCCAAGAAAACAAAACCATGAAGAGAATCACCGTTACCGAATCAAATGACTCTGTTTGGAATGGGCCACAAGACCCACGCAAACCAGCGAACTGGTCTTTCGCCCGGAAATGGACCATTGTTGTAACAACTTCGCTGGCTACCTTTATTGTATCGTTGGGCAGTAGCATTTTCTCTGCAGCTATACCCTTCGTTCAGGCGGAATTTGGAGTATCTAGCCATGTGGCTCTCCTTGGTATCTCCCTCTACGTGCTTGGGTTCGCATTTGGGCCTATGGTCTGGGGTCCTGCGTCCGAGCTTTACGGCAAAACTCGACCACTGTGGATTGGCTACTTCTTTTTCTGCCTATTACACATACCATGTGCGCTTGCTACTCAAATTTCCGTGGTGCTGGTTTTCAGGTTTCTTATCGGTCTTGCCGGCTCATCGATGCTGGCAATTCTCGGCGGCATGTACGTGGATTTCCTGCTTCATCCTACCGAACGAGGAATATCCACCGCTGTCTTTAGTGCGGCTACCTTTAGTGGCCCTTCACTGGGACCGATAGTTGGTAACATAGTAGCCACGCGCTGGGGTTGGAGATTTACCATTTGGGCAACCATGGTAGGCGCCGCGGTTTTCGGAATGCTGGCGTTCTTGTCCACCCCAGAAACGTCTGAGGTTGTTATTGCCCGACGTAAGGCCCGGAAAGTCTATAAGGATACCGGCAACGAAAGCATCCTCAGGCAGCTTCCAGAAGAAACCCCTAACACGTCCATATTTTGCCAAGTATACTTGGCCAAACCTATTCGCATGATCTGTCAGGAGCCAATCGTCAGTATTAACTTCCAGAAAAGCAGGCCTTGCATATGGGAAATAGTGCTAACACCTCATTACAGTTAATTTTCATGACAATATATATGAGCGTCGTCTACGGAATCATATACACAACATTCACAATGTATCCGATAGCGTTTACGAGTTATAGAGGCTGGCCATCGGTTCAGGCGAGCCTGCCATTTCTTGGCATACTAGTCGGCGTACTCTTGGCTTGTTGTATGCTGGCATACCACAATATTTACTACATTCCCCTCCTTATGCGACAAACAGAGGTTCATGTGCCAGAGAGGCGACTCGTTCCTATGATCTTGGGCTCAGTAATTCTACCTGCAGGTATAAGACTTCGCAATGACCAACTTTGACTGTGGCTAATCGATTGGCTAGGCATCTTTTGGTTCGCCTGGACCTCCGACCCATCTATATCATGGATACCTCAGGCGTGCTCTGGTATTCTGATAGGCTGTGGCTCTATCATAGTGTTCATGTCTGGAGTTATATATCTCATTGAGGTTTACCTATCACACGCCAACAGTGCAATGGCAATCAACAACTTCATTCGATCTGCCGCAGCTGCTGCGTTTCCTCTCTTCATCACAAATCTTCTGGTAGACCTAGGTTTAGCTTTGGGTGGGTCAATCCTGGGTGCTGTATGCATATGTCTTATCCCTTTTTCCTTTGGCTTCTGGTGGTTCGGGGAAAGAATTAGGACTTGGTCTAGGTTTTCGAGTCGTTGATTTCCACCAAGCATAATTCTATCCAGTGAATATCATTTGCGATATATTTGTAATGTTTCGAATGATATGATCTCCGTGAATGTGGCGCGGTCCAGGGTTGGACAAGTGTTTTGAAGCATCTAATCTGTAGTATTAGATTACATGATACATTGAGTTCTAGTTTGAACCCACCTAACACCAGTATCGCAACCTCAAGTACCAAACATGGACTAAGGTATTATGTCAAAGCACTCAAAACGCCATGTCCCGTCCGTCTAACAGCCAACAGTCTCTAGCTGTGAGACCCGCCAACTCCCCGCCATTGCCCGACTAGTTGTAGCCAATACTCAAACCATTTGGTGCTTTCTGTCCATTATAGATAAAATCCTGCCTGATGTTATTAATATCATAGTCGCCCACAGCCACGGATTCCAACTCCAACTGAGTACCAGCAGGACAGGGAAAGTCCTTGAGTCTTGGGGCAAGTATTGTCTCGTCGAAAGTATACAGTCCAGACGTGGTGTTGAAACGCATCCGAGCTTGCTGTATGTTTCGGAGGTTGCCTTGTCTCATTGATACGAGATCTACAATATTGGTGCTAAATATGTCCATAGCCTGGGATCCGGAAACCGCGTCACCGTTGCTGGCAACGTCCGCGGAGATAACCAAATGGCAACTCTTCCCGGTCAAGTTTGCAGGAATAGGGATTTCAAAAAGGCTCGATGTTTCACTGTTGACTGTTCGAGAGGTAACAGCTTGGGAGGACCTGGTGTTGAGGTTGCTGTTTATGTCGTGGTTCTTGACAATTGAAGGAAGGATGAATCCCTGATACTGGGTTTTTCCTATGAGATGTCCAGTTGAATTTGCGTACGGGGCGGTTGGATATAGAGGAGCTGAAAAGACACCGGCGATGCCTAATAGAGATGAAATGAGCGTACAGTACTTCATTTGGATGGTTCTATAATGTATCTTTAATTGGTGTTGATGTGCCGTAATTTAAAGGGTCGATTACAAATTCCAGATACCTGTAGGTGAACAGATGAGAGAAGCTCCAAATAAAATGCCATGGGGTAAGGTAATCAATAAATATATCGATCTTAAACAGAAGAATTCCTTGAATTAAGTCTATCAAGTCTATCAAGTGCTCAATCCCCTCTTCCCTTCTTTTTTGGCTGGTCTGAGACCCCTACATTAGTGGGCAGCATAGATCCAGCGACAGCAAGGTGGGTCTGTCGAATGTCTTAACCTGACACAAAGCAGTCTCGTGCAGTGAAAAGGGATGCACCCGACACTTATCAGCCATTGGCTTCCTCTACATTGGGGGAATCTCTTGATGAGCCCCCAGGACCTGAGCACCCTTCAATCAGAGCAGAGCGACTAAACTTCGCCGATGTTGCGTGACTAGCTATCATCGCTAAGTGGGAGCAATGATACTCAGATCGCATATTTGCATGACTTGAACCCGTCAGATAACTCTTTGGAACCCTGAGGCGCCATCCGCATCGCTGTCTGTCTTGCAGTCTGAACCTATTGTCTTAGCCACGGTTCAGCTACAATTCATGAACTAACGAACAGGTAATGGTCATTCTACTCAAGAAACTATTGGCGGTCCAGTCTCACATAAGACTAGGGATAATACCTAAAAATGGATGAAGCCTGCCTAGTTAGCTAATGCCTTTCCTCGATCTAGCCCAGGAGAAATGCGAGGACTAGTCTTTCGAGTACGGCGACTTCTGAGGCCTCTAGTGGAGACTCGGAAGTATCCTATCATATTCTTGTCATTATCTATAATCAAGGTGAATTCAGGACTAGATCCGGAGAAACTTCTCGCTGAAAGTTTGCTCAAGAGATATAATCTGTTCAGTCATCTTCCAGATAGCCCGAGGGCATTATCGTTGAAAGACCGGTAAGAAGACGCTAACAGGCCTGGGCGCATCCATTCGCGATAAAATGCTTTAAGCAGCATATCGGATACGTTAAAGAAAAAAAGCGCGCACCTGGGTGGCAATGTGGTCTTTAAACTGACAATATCACCACAAACAAAGAGGGAAAAAGTTTGTTGCGACCCGCACGGGACTCGAACCCGCAATCTTCACCAAACACGCTGCTGGAACACCGGAAAGTGACGCCTTACCATTAGGCCAACAGGCCAGAGTTACGTTGCAGCCCGGTAATAGTATCTATGCAGTGTGAGTGAGGGGCCCCGTCCGAGCCCTAACGCCTGTGTTATTTTAGCGCCGCCTCCACTATTCGGTAGTGTTAGGACTGGTGCTATCGATCCAAACAAGTCAAATTCTCATGCCAGCGCCTTGAACCGGGGTCTGCAGACTGCCTCAGCTCTAGGGCTTATGTTTTAAAGGGTGTTCGCCCAGACAAATGATCACTAATGCAACAGCTGCGCAGAGGCTACGTACACTGAGCGAATAGTATCTATGCAGTTCCCGTCTATATTTCTTTTACGCCTCTGTGACGGCCAAGGTCAGATGATGAACGAAATTGTACATGCACGTATAATTCTTTCGGCAGTGCAATTAACAACTGCGTAAAGCGGTGGTTTGACCAGATTCAAATACAGTGCCTTGTTCCACACGTTGGGCCTACAAACCCTCTCTCCTCAACCCCAAAGGTGGGCAGAAGATTGTGCATGTTGTTATAAATTCCTATTAAAGACACTGAATTGGCCGTATCGGTCCCAAAATAGAAAGCTGTCTTATCATTCCGGCTATTGCACAAAATATATGAAGTCTCACAGCTCCGGCCTGACGTCCATTTTCGGAGCAAAACCAAACATTTTTTTGTCCATGGCACTAAGCGCAAAGTCAAGCGAGTGGATCTAAGATCGCCATTGCCGCGGTTCTCGGGCCAATCTCCACCATTATCCAGGCCCATATTTTCCTGATCTTGAACAACTCATTCTTGTCCAAGGAGATCATTACTACTGTTCGAGCTACCATTCAGATACCTCAGCAGCTCAAGAAATAGGACTGAGAACGATCTGTGTGCGACCATTGATCCTGGCTTGATACTTCGCTTCTCCAAATCTGTCCGCAGTGATGTAATCGCCTGTGCTCAGAGCGTACCGCTGGTGCGGAACAAGCCTCTCAAATCCAAGCTCGAAGGTGCCTGCATCATTTCCGTTGTAGAGAACAAGATCTAGGCTTTTGCCATCGGGGCTATACGCCTTAGCCACCAGAACGTCAGGGAACGGCGCCCCCTCGAGCAGGGGACCTTCAAGCGCATGCTTGCTCGGTCCGTGAAGTGTAGCATTGGCCAGGTCACGGTGCTTGACAAGGCGAGCCATGAGGGCAATATTCTGTGACGTGGTGGACAGTCCCTTATTGTAATGAGCACCTGACTTTGTGGTCTCGACGGGGAAGTAGATCTGGTCGAGCTGGTCCAGTGCCTCCTGGCGGATTTTCTCATTACCGAACTCAGCTGCTGTGGCAGCGATGAATGCACGAAGGGCACCTTCACCACCACGGTAGTTTCCAGGGTCCATCTTATCCGCACCCTTGAGGTCGCGGACCTGCAACTGGCCATTCTTGTCATAGGTTATGAATTCCTTGCGAATGATTGCCCAAGTGCGGTGGGCTAGATGAGGAAGATACGCAGTCAGGAGCTTGGCATTAATGCAATCGGTCAAAGTGCCGCATAAGCCAGGGAGCTGGAAATAGCATAACAGATTAGCTTGTGATCACAATAATAAGTGTGGGTGAATTAGCCTACCGTAAGACCTGTGAACTCACTGCGAATAGGCAGGATTCGACCGTCGCACTCAGTGAATTCTTCTTCAAGAGACCTCTCGAAACGGTTTCGGAGCTTCTGACCAAGATCACGCCCGAGGATTCTGTCTGAAATGACGAGCCCAGCCATTCCGGTGAGACTGGGTACCGAGTTTCAGCCAATTTACATCCTTGAGTGATATTTGGGAGGGGGGACTTACTTGCAGAGGGAATACGTCCAGTTGGGTTCGCACGGGTAGAGACAGTATGGGTTTTCGGTCATGTTTTCGTGCAAAGCGTCGGCAAGTCCTTCGTAGTTTGTCTTGTAGTGCTTGCCATCGTCAATAACAAACTCTAACGCGTTCTTCTCGTTATAGCGCATATCGCCTGATGCTTGAGCGTAAAGCCCAATAGCTGAGCTTAGATAACCAGTTACCATCTGGAAAGACCGTTAGCATCTCCTAGGAGGTTCAGTAAACCATATTAGTGACCACATACAATGTTATCCTTCTTGATTGGGTTCCAATCGCTTAAGGTAAACCTTCCAAAAATGGATTCCCATTTCCAGTACCTACAGATATTAGAATATTCACCAAGTTCTAAAAGAGTTGAGACCCACGACATGATCTTCTTCTGCAAACTCTTTTCAATACAGTTTTGGGAAGCCTTTGAAAGGTATCCGTGGAAGCCTGGAACATAATGACACTGGTAGAGGCTCAGAACGTCCACAACACCGTATAGCTGGTAGCGAACAGCACCAGTCTGGAATTGATCAATCACGTCGTGGTAGCTGAAGTCATCGCGAGCGCTCAATCCACGTTCGAGGACATGCTGTACATGTCGCAGCGTCTCCAAAGAAAGTTCACGAGAGCCGGGGATGGGAGCTGGCACGGCGGTCGCTTGCTGTTCCTGCACAGCCTTGACGAGGTACTTATTGCGCTCCTGAGCTTTTGAGTACCCTGCGGCATTCAACGACCGAGCATTGCTCATGAGCCACAGCGCTCCTCCGTAGCAAAACATTGCCCAAAAAATAGGAGCCTGGTCGAATAACTTGTCGCCTGCCATGAAGCTCGCGGCGACACTGCTACCGAACCACAGAGCGAGCGGGAAAAATATCCCCCCCATGGCAAACCAGATGAACACAGTTACCGGTATCAGAACCACAGTGGCCAAGAAGGCTAGTATTGATGGGATGGTGGCCACGGCGGTGAACCCAGCACCTGGGAACAGTAGTCCGAGAGCAGCAGCTCTGTAAGAAGTGTTTGAAACATTATGAAACACCCACAAGCCTGCCAAAGACAGTCCTAGGTATTGGTAAAGAGTACGGCGCTGATGGTACTTTTTTATGAGACCCCGTCCTGCATTTGGAGGAATGAGGACATCTGAGTCGATGGTCAATATGCAGATTACTGGAAGTCAAGACAGTTTCCGTTACAACGTGAACGTACCTTGAATGGTCCACGGCCCCCATCCAAAGTCGCCCACTGCCTCGTTCTGGTATTTGCTAATCCCCGAGGTAGAGAAGCCGTTCATGCGGGGCTCATTTACTTGGACCTTATCGAGAGCTAAGGAGTCATCATGGTGGACTCCATTGGCTGCAGGAATAGCCTTGGTCAGCTAATTGGAAATGTAAGTAGGCATTAACAGGTGCGACGTTGTCTAGTGGCATGCTCACCGTAAGGGACATGGTGAACGGAACGGTAAAAACTATAACTCATAAGAGTTTGTAAAATGATGGTAAAAACATTGTTGATTCGGAAGCTATTTGTAAAAGACTTCCGAGTCTATAGACCGTAGCGTGTTTGGCTTGTAGGATAAATGCGTCGGTCCGCTGCTTGGGGTTTGAACGCACTAGCATCCGCGGATGTCACCCCATTTTCTCCGCATTCTCTAGGTTGAATGCGGGGAAACTGTTTTCTGGGGTGCTCCATGAAGTTGATTCAGACCCTTGATTCTTGGCCTGCACACTTCCGCTTCTGTGATAGATGTAAATAGCCCGGATCTAGGAGCGATGCGCGGGTTCTAGGTCCGTTCCGAGCGTTATTGACAGGATAGCGGTCCGTTTATGCACGATACGTGACATAGAAAATTCAAAGTTCTTTCTGTGCTCTAATGACTGATACGATCTGATTGCTACTTGTAACGTGCTTGATTCAACAAGAGACAGACACCTTTTCATACATCATAGTAACCTTTGACCATATACCCGACACAATGGCGTCGAAGTCCAGCGTGACTCAAGCAATCGTAGCCCATCCCCCAATTGATGGGATAAGGCAATGGCGGTACGAAAATGTCAATATAGGACGGCCGGCCGATTATGAGGCCATCGTTGAGATCACTGCATCAGGGATTTGTCACACTGATCTAGGTTGTGGCACAGCTCCAGACGGGAGTCCGGGATTTCCGGTGTCTCCATATCCACGGGTTCTGGGACACGAGGGTATGTACTGCACTCCCCTCCCCTGTAGTACAACGTTGCTGAACTTTGGCAGGTGCCGGCATTGTGAGAGAAGTCGGCCCGAAGGTTAGCAAAGTAGGGCCTGGGGATGCAGTACTCCTGTCCTTCGCATTTTGCACTCAATGCCATAGTTGCCAATTTGGTGCCCCTGGATACTGCTCTCAATTCTCCCATATTAACTTTACGGGCGACGGTAAAACATTCTCCACCGCTGACGACAACACTCGCAACGTTGCCGGCTCATTCTTTGGCCAGTCAAGCTTCTCGAGGTTGACCAAAGTCCAGGAAACATCTATCGTGAAAGTAAATGAGTTAATCAAGGATGAGGATGAATTGAAGCTTTTCGCACCGTTAGGTTGCGGAATTCAGGTGAGTCAAGAGAAGACGCTGCCAAATCATATTTTTCGTGTCAATTAACTAAGTTACTGCACAGACTGGGGCCGGCACAGTAACAGAGCTAGCGAGCGCAAAGGCTGATGATACAGTTGCTGTTATAGGTCTCGGGGGTGTTGGACTAGCTGCCATCATGGTATGGAACCCGTTCAATGCAGTTGAGATTTTCCCTAACTTGAGTATCGTCGAAGGCTGCGAAACTCCGAGGCTGCAAATCCATCATTGGTATAGATCGTGTTGCAGGGCGCATCGAGCTCGCAAAAAAACTTGGGGCAACAGACGGCATCAACACTGCCGAAATCCCTGACTCTCTGACGGATGAAGTTCGAAAAATCACGAAAGGTGTTGGAAGCACGATTACCATCGATGCGACCGGTGTTGTGCCTTTGATTCAGCAGGGTGTTGAATTCACTGCCCATCAGGGCAAGATGATCTTGCTTGGAGTAGCACCGATGGATGCCGGTCTGCAGATACAAATTGTCCCGTACATGGTGGTAAGCTTGACGAAGCCAAAACCACTATTATGACTGCCAAGCTAAATAACCATGTCTAGACCGGCAAAATGATTTTCGGAAGTATGGAAGGCGGTGTCTACCCGGAAGAAGTACGATGATGAATCTGATGTGAGGTTTATGGCTAACTCGACACCCAGTATATACCACAAATGATTCGGTGGTACCGGTCGGGGAAATTTCCCGTGGATAAGCTCGTCAAATTCTATCCTGTAGGAACATTCTGAACTCCCCCAAATTGTGGGTTTGCAGGCGCTAAAAGTCATGCTACAGGTGGAGAAATACGAACAAGCCATTAGGGATATGGAAAATGGAACGACAATCAAACCCGTTCTACTATGGTGAGAGCAGAGTGAGTGCAACTTGGAACACATTTAGAGCGTGGATGAGGCGGGCAAGTCTTGAACCCAGGATCGAGGCAGTACTCCTCGTTGTGGTCAATTTCGCTGTAGTCATGAACGTTACTTGGAATGTAGATATGCAACAGTTTCACCTAATTCAATGAGCACCTCAGTTGCGCGTGTGCGTAACAGTGTAAACATCGAACCAATCCACGCCTAATGTGCAGCCCGCCCCTGTTAGGTACTGCCCAGGTCTGTGGAAGTACAGTGTTCAGTTCTACATATTTCACACGGCGCGGTCCGTGAAGCGGTCCGACGATGGTCATGATTCGTCAAAACCTGCAGGACAACGGCAAATCAGAACGATGGCATCAGGGGCCAACACTGAGAAGCCCCTGCTAGTCTCCTATGACCTGAAAAGTGGGTGCACTAGTGTGAGCAGGGTATAATCACGCAGCGTGTCTGGTGTGATGCCAGCATCGCAACTTTTGCTTGATATCAAAAATATAGAAAGGCGTAGATACAACAAAGAAACGAGAATTCCATTTCAAATCAAGGCCACACTAGCTGACGGTCTGCTTGTTACAGAAAAGAGTTTGAACATTGCAGAAGCCTTTGAGGCCATTGGATCCCCATTCAGCCCCAATGCCGCTTTCCTTATGCCCTCCAAACGGCGCCATTGGTGAAAGATCAAAGTGCGTATTGATCCACACATTGCCGGCCTGAATCAGCTTGCCAATTCTCGTCGCTTTCTTGATGTCATTACTCCACACTGAGGCCCCCAAACCCATGGAAGTGTTGTTTGCTCGTGTGATAACCTCATCCTCTGTCTTCCAGGACAGGAGTGGCACAATGGGACCTTCACCACGAATAAGTGATCCATATGCGGGACAAGACGTAGTAGACTTACCAAAAGGCTCCTCGACGACGATTCTCGAATCTTCGTCGGGTCTGTCGATGATTGTGGGAGTAACAAAATAACCTTGAGATGGCTCAATCTTTCCTCCAGTGGCCACTTTCCAGCCCTGCTTCTCGATATCGTCGAAAAACGTCTTAACACGTTCATACTGCATCGAGTTCTGCAGTGGCCCATGACTAACGCCGGGCTTCGAACCATCACCTATGACATATGATCTGACGTGCCCTACAACCGCATCCCTAAACTCTTCGTATATAGACTCGTGCACATAGATCCTTTTGAGGTTCAGGCAGATCTGAGAACTATTATAAGTGGAATCCACGCTACAATTGTACCAAAAAACCTACCTGGCCCGAGTTCAGAAATGCATAGAATGCAACCTTGAAGCAGTTGGTATATATGTCTTGACTTGATTGAATAGGCGAAACTGGGGGCGACTTACCTGCTGAGCAACCTTGTCTATGTTGATATCAGGGAGAACGATGGCTGGATCATTTCCGCCACTAACACAAGCTTAATACTGTACTGAGACCAACAAGAAGCGCGTTGTCATTGTAACTTACAGTTCTAAGGTCACACGCTTGAGCGTCTTGCTTGCGCTTTGGAGCACAAGTTTACCAGTTGTAGTAGACCCAGTGAAGCTAATCTTATCGATACCAGGATGACTGGTAATCCATGGGCCAAGCCTGTCATCTCCGCTCAAGGACTGGACGACGCCCGGTGGGAAGAACTGCTGGGCGAGTTCAACGAGTTTGAGCCCACAATACGGCGTAAAGGGTCTACCAGCTCAAAAGTGTTATCACATTGTTTCTCATGCGCAGAAAGGAAAAGATGGGTGATCTTACGAGGGTTTTACAATAATGACATTCCCTGTCAAGAGAGCTGGAGCGATCTTTCCCGTGGCGAGGAGAAGAGGGAAATTCCACGGGATAATAGCACCCACAATGCCAATCGGAACGTATCGCGTGGTCACCGTATGTCTCGCGTTGTCTTCGATTACGTCCTCGGGAAGAGCAATGTTGGCCATCCCACGCATCCATTCAATTGCTGCATCTGTTTCGTAATCTGCTTGAGGTATCTGAAAAGATTGAAAAGTCAATATAGCAAGAAATGAATCATACATGGTGTGCTTACAGGCTTCCCCTGCTCAGCGACGAGAAGGTCTCGAAATTGCAGCCTCAGGTGATCAACGGCATCGGCATAGGCCAGCACCGCGTTGCGACGCTCTTCATATGGTACACGAGACCACGTCTTAAATGCATCTTTAGCACAAGTAACAGCACGATCAAGGTCTTCCTGCGTCGCAAGAGGGACGTCTTCCTTGGGCTGCAAGTTTGCAGGGTTCAAGCCGTGCCTAACTTCTTTTGTAGGGCTGGGTTTGCCTCCTATAATCTGCACATATGACCTATCAAAGCTCAGGTCCGGTGTGCTTGACTTTGTCTGAATCGTTGCGGTAGCAGTTGCGGATGGCGCCATAGTGACTATTCGGGTATTCAAGGTTTGTTGGTTTTATTTTCTCCCGCATGAGATACTCCAGTATGTCTCAACGTGGAACAAGCTGTGTATGATGTCTGGGCTTCTAGAGCTAGGCTTTTGAACAGGAAGGCATAAGCGTGCAGGTAACGATGAAAAAGAGTGACGGTCCGAGTTCGGGAACTGAGTCAGTGAGTCAGCGGGAAGAAGAAAGAGGTAACCCGGTAAGCAGCCTAGACCAATACTTTACGACTAAGCAGTGGCCGTACAGATTTCTTGATTTGTATGTTTCGTATTTTACGAACTTGACTTGTCTACTTCCTCTACACGCGCCCCAGCCCAGACCTCCCAGTGCGTAAGCCAACGTCGTGCAGAGCCAGCGACGGACCGCGCTCGGGGTCTTTGTGGGACCGTCCGGACCCCGTTCGTTTATTCCGCCCATCGCCAAGACCATGGGGGTAGTTTAGACTTTGCGGGGTTAACACCAGCTGCGCTGTCAGTGGTTCCCCGAGTTTACTGCTTGCTGGCAACAGGCGATCCTTCTCAGCTTCGAAAATCTGGGACTTGGTCCGGATATGACGAATGCGGGGCATAACTCGTCTTTTGTCGCGAACTACATATTTGTACTGCAGGGGGAATGACCGTTGACGGCAGTTTAACTCTTTAATGTACCAATCGTAACTTCCCGTACCGATAGCATACCCAAATATAAGTAAGCTCTTGTTGAATACATGCAATTTCTATCGCTCCCTACTATTTAACATCATATATGAATCATCGTGAGGGGTTGTTATCGGATGAAGGTTGATTAAAGGTAGAAGCCATGCTAGAATACACATCACGTGGAAATCTCCAAAATCCACCCAGGTCTCCCTTGTCGCATTTGTTGTTGCAATATGGTTTGATGGAATGCCCCTGGAGATATAGCCCGTAGACTTGCCAATCGACTACCTACTTCCTCATATTTCTGCCCTTAATAATGGTAGATAGGTCTCCAACAGGTAATTGTAGGGGAAAGTCAACTATCTCAAACATGATGGACACGAGAATATACCAACCAGCAATGCACGTCACAAAAAGACTCGCACCCGCTCCCTTGAAAAAATTTCAGTCAATTTCAAGAAAGAGCGGTCAAAGTGAATTGGATGCAGATAGCTTACCACAAACATGTTGTTGGCCTTGGCCGTGTTTCCTTCGAAATCCGCTGCTTGGAGCCAAAATGCAGCTGTGAGCAAGCCAAAGGCTGGTAATAAGCTCAGAAAGATAATAACAAAGACAATATTTGTTCTCAAAGCGCATATCATGTACAGAAAAGCGAGTATGCCCATAATTACCAGCCAGAAACCTGCAAAGGTGATTATTGGTATCGGATGGGCTAGTCAGCTTCTTTGGGCTTCCGGTGGACTTACCGAGACTTGCATTGAACCTTGCAGCTGTAAGTCCAGCTGTGGGATTCGAGGGATCTGAGGCGTAAAAGCTATATGCTCCGAAAGTCGGGTTGAGCGTTCCTCCAAACGCGAACCAGAAGCCACCAAAGCTACAGAATACGGTCGCGGGAAAGCTATTTCCTAGGATCCACTCTAAGACACCGCTTAGAAACATCAGAAGACCACCCATAAAGAAGTATACGGCTCTGATAACCGAAAGGCACGAATGTTAGTATAGCCAATGTCCCAAGGGGAAGAAAGAGGCGGGATTGACGCACATTGTAGCGACACCAAAATCACCGGCTCCACGCCATCCCATTAGATCGCACGAAAGTGGCATGAGAGATAGTAGAAACCCGACGAGAGCCCTGTGCTACATCAGCAAGAAACGGCGAAACAAGTTACACTGTCTTGAATTTTCCATACATTGGTGTCGGGTTTCCAAATGTGCGCCTCAAATTTCCGGCAGCCTTGGTTGGGGGAGAAAGATACAACTTTTCAAACAGCTCAGGACTCATGCTTACACTCTGGACCGAGCGGAGTTGTCTGAGTCCGTCATTTCCGCCAGCCTCAAGATCGGTCAGGTTTTTGCTATCCACAGCATATTCATTGTGTGTACCGGTCATTATGAGTGCTAGATTGAGTAACCAGGTAAGGTGAAGTTACTACGGTGAGTGGACCGATGCCTGAGATGCCGTTTGTTTGCAGGGATTGGTGTGAATAAATGGGAGAGCAGTTCCCTTTTATGTGTCCAACCAGAGCCAGTGCATGATTTGGAGCAAGCAAAGCGGACCGCTTGTTATAACAGTGTACCTTAAGATGAAATCGTACCATTGTACTGTGGACTAAAATAGGGTGTGGGGTAGAGGCCTATGGGAAGAGATGACCCCAGGTTATGGGGGTTATCACTTGGGGTACATGGCATGAATAGTGTCAGAACGGTCCGGAGCGGCTATGACCTCGAGTATGGAAGCTCTGTTGGCCTGGCTCAGCTTGACTTCTATCCGTGAGTTTCGGGCTTCAGGAACGGATTGTTCGGATAATGGGTGATGTGAACTGCTCGACACAATCCTGAGTCAGATGTAAGGTGATGTTCAAGCCGCGTTCTATGCTAAATAAACATCACTTGCTCGCGATAATGCCTGAAGCATTCTGAACCAAGGTTTGTGATCTGCGTGATGACAAGGCTGGTTTACTCTCAGATGTTACGCCTTGGATGATCATTTAAGTTAGACTTGGCTGCGGTCGTTTCTAGGACTGAGAGGTATACGTTCCGATCCGTGATCACTAGCATTCTCGGAGGCGTGCATCGTGACGAATAACACACTATACTTTGGCATTGGGCATTGGGTTACGGACATGTCACAATACCCTCCAGATTACAGTTGACATTCTATGCTAGACATGTAGTAGTCAGGATCCATTGTGTTCGCAACATCCGTCCCAAAACCTGAGAAACCCTCGGTGGAGTCAATATCCACGTTGAAATCCAGGCCTGAAAAGCCATTGACCTCTTCGAAAGGGGGCGGCCGTGAAGTCGCATCCTTGGCTTCAGATCCTTTGAGTCTACTACACATAAGTCCATAGTCAACAATAGGCCATAGTAAATCCTCTAGCCCAGGGCTGGTATCAAGCGGCAGGCTGGAATCCAAGCGGATTTCGGATGCAACATCGCTTGCATTGAATAACAACAGTTGCTGATGCTGCAAGAAAGCAAAGCAAACCTTAGTAATTGATCAAACGTGCAACAAGGTAGGGGAAAGTGAGTTGTCAGTCATACCATTTTCGACGCATGTTCCCATACATGTCCCATCCGTTCGAGAATTGACAAGGCTTGCTGGCTATTTTCTTGGAGCTTTGATACTGATAATAGACTTGGCTGATTTTCGGCTTGTATGGCGATTGTGATTATGCTGCCGGCCAAAGTCGTGGCATATGCGTAGAAAGAGGCTCGGATGGGGAGGCCAGCTGTTGCCGCTTGGTCAAGGATATCTATGATCATGCTGGCATGCTCGCAGCTAGTGTGTAGAGATCGCACTAGGAAATTTGCGGGAACCCTATAGTTAAGTTTCTGAAGTCGAAGCAGCAGCAAAATAGGATGGTTGAGAAGACAGTAACATAGGTGAAACACCGCATGGGAGAATAACATATGTCCTGCGTCTTGGCAGTCCAGGGAGCCGTCTGTCTTTTGGTGCTTCTGAACAATGTCGTCGACGGACATGCTTTCAACCCGCAAATGGTGACTGACAAGGAGCAAGTATGTGTTGATAGTGGCGAATTCAGATCTCGAGTCCCAGGGAGCCAACTCGTCAGTTTCTCGTTGGTGCAAGACGTATCGTGCACACCGCCCAAGAGCCGATGCCGCTAAGATGGCGAGAGCGAAGTTACCACCAATGTGGTTCGACTCCGCAGTCCAGCTGGAAACCTGATGAAGGGTTGCTGTTCTTTGGGCATATCCGTTGCGAAAGGCCATTTCGTCACATGGTAGCTGAACTTGGCAATCCTCATCGTGAATAGCAGGCGGTCGACTTCTGCCACAAGAAACAAGCTTGTCAAGAAGATATATCGACCAGAAAACCCTCCTACATTTCTCTTGTTCAACAACGGAGGATGTGCCAGATGGCTCTTTCATCAGTTGCAAATCTTGGGCTATGCGTACAGCAAGACCAATCTTGAGCCACCCAGAACTGGTCCGCCCAGCTGCTCGTGTTCATTCTGCGTTAGTACGGGAGGGAATGCGCTAGCCACACAATTGGCTTACCTGTGAAGTCTATGATGGCCAACAGATTGGTCGTCTGGGCGACGTGCAAGTTTGGACAATTCTCTGCCGTCATGTGGTCGTTTAGAACGGAGAGCCAGGCTTCCCGGGCATAGGCCTCAGTGGCTTGATCTTTCGCACCGTTAAAATATGCATCATTGGAGAATCTGAGTGCGGTTGCGAGAACCGCATACACCAGGCATTTTGGTAGCTGGCCAAAAGCGAGTCCTTCCCGAAAGCTCTCCTCTTGAAAATACGAATAGGGTTGGTTGTGGGCGTGGAGAAAATAAGTATCGATCAGGGACTGCATTACTGAGTGAGGTGGTAAGGTTGAAAAACGTCTTTATCAAGTCAAACCGATTGAATTTATCCCAGCTGGAGTGATCTAGACTCACGGAATATTAGCTGCGTCCAATTCCGCAGAATGTGGTACGCTCTGCGACAATCGACGCTCGGGTGGTGAAGTGGAGTCTCGCGGGGGCCTCGGCCTTTGTGTTCTCGGGTACACGGAGGTAGCGGCAGATGGGGTGTTGGGTACTTGATCAACGGCGATAGGACTCGTTCTGGTCACATACATTCAGACAATGTACTCGGATAAGTTGTAAAGGGATGCGTGTTTAAAGTCACAAACCTCGTTTCCACTTGACCAATGTCATCCAGCCAAGCCATCTGATTTAGCCAAGCAAGCTGACTTTCAATGTGCTTGATTCTCTTCAGGAGTTCAGGCTGTTGTACTTTAGTATGGGCTCTCAAGCGTGACCTTGGGTCTCATTTGCAGTACTATCTTACATTTGCAACTTCCGGGCGGGGTGACTTAGAGGAGAGCGCCATGGAGAGTTGCGATGCCGGAGGAATGACCGAAGGGGGCCGCGTTTGTGAATAAGGCTCATAGTGACAACTTCGATCAACTCTTTGGCAGTTCTTGCAGCGAGGTTTCTCTCCCGTGCATTTCGTCTTTCGATGGCTGGACAAGTGTTTTGTAAGCTGCTTGCTACGGTAGTTGGCGGCGTTGCAAGCCTAGCTCGGGCCCGTTTCACACGAAGTGATAACGGGGACACGCAGTCCCATGACAGCGGGGAGCGGATCAATACACGTACCGGCAGTGGGTGCATGCTTGTCGTATGCGGCGAATTGCTCCTGATATGGTCGCGTTGCGGCCATCTGACCCCAGCCAAGCGGACGAATCTGGGGGAGATCCCCTTGCCTGGACCTGGTTCGGGGGGGTTGGAGACATCTTCTCTCATGGCATACTGGGCAGGTTGAGGTTTGGCTGCGCTTTAACAGAATTTTGGCGTAGGGCTTCTGATCAATGGGAAAGGATGGGATCAGAACTTCTGAATCAAGTGGGGTGCGGAATGAGCAGGTAAGAGTTCAGCTCCAGACGCGTAATACCGTTAAGTACACATCACTACAGTGTGTCTTATGCTGAGCCGAAGCTGAGGGGAACAACAGGGGTCATAATATGGGCGAAGCTAGTGAAACGGCTAGGGTCCCCCATGGGGCACGAACATACAATCCACAAAATCACCTGGGCAGACGCAAGAGTGCGGGGTTGCCGGAACATGGCATCGGTTCCAGTGGGATAAGGTTATACTGTGTGGGTCGGACAATAGCGGAATGGAAGTGCAGCACTCCCAAAATGCCTAGGCAATGCGGGTAGTATAAATAGTGGCTGCCCCTCACACGGAACATACGGCTCTGTGATTTGGAGGAAGCTTTGGTAGATAGAACTATAGGCGAGCACGTCTGACATCTCCTATCAAGAAATATCCAGGAGACGCTGCTCTAGATGAACCAGAACGGTTAAGAGAACCAGTGAAGGCGCTTCTTTTGTACGGTGGCTCTTTTATAATTTAGGGTTCGAGCAACTTCGTCTCGCCTTGACCAGCCGATTTCCAAGTCGACGAACAAGATGCTTTTGATACTTTCCACTACCGGTCTTAGGGATCTCATTGCCGGTACCAGGATCCCCGACCCAGAAGATGTAGTGCGGCTCCTTGACGCGTCCAAGCTTTTGTGATACCCAGCTCCGCACGTTGGCGTCTGATGGTCTCTCAGATGCCCCTCGAGCTTGACTGAGGAAGCACGCAACGACCTCACCGTATTTGTGATCCTCAAGACCAACGACGCAGCTCTCCCCGATAGATGTGTGTTCCAGGAGTCGATCTTCGATCTCACTAGGTGATATGTTTTCGCCGCCTATGCCATGTAAGCGCCTTGACGGTCAGGGAATCAGCGGCCAGTCCACTGCCGAGCATGCCACCTACCTCGGATGATAAGATCCTTGATTCTACCTGTAATACGACCATATCCATCTGAACCAATGAAGCCCTCATCTCCAGTGTGCATCCAAATGACCCCGTTCTCATCCGGTCTCATTACCTGCTTCGTCCTTTCTTCATCTTTCCAGTACCCTTTCTGGAGTGCAAATCCCGACGTGCAGATCTCTCCCCGTTGTCCAAATGGCAAGGCGTCTCCCCGACTATTGACCACCTTCGCTGAAGTGTGGGGAAAGACTCGTCCTATGGTTGTAAATCGCTTTTCCTGGCTATCGTCTATAGAGGTTATGAAGGTGACAGGACTTGTTTCGGTCATACCGTAGGCGATTAGCATTCCTTCGATATTCATCTGCTCTCGGATGTCTTTCATAAGTTTGGAAGGAACCATGGCGCCAGCGGCAAGGCCGGTGCGGATTGTTGTTAGCTCGTATCCCTTCTCTTTCACGACCGCCAGCTCAGATATGAACATTGTGGGTACTCCAAGCAGCGCTGTAGCTTTGTGCTGGACGACAGCATGTATGGTAGATTCCGCGCTAAAGTTGTCTGATGGGAACATGATCGAGCTACCGTAGCAGAAACTTGCAAGGAGGCCCATCACCAGTCCAAAGCAATGGAATAGAGGTGGAGGGCAGCAAACTACATCATCGGAGGTAAGTTTCATGGCGGACCCAACGAATCGGGCGTTGTTGATTATGTTGCTGTATAAAACTTAGAAAATAACAAGTAGACTGATATGACCATTGTGTCCTTACTGGTGGGTGAGACAGGCTGCCTTGGGCATGCCGGTTGTACCTGTATTTTATTTACGCTTCAGTTTCCGAAACGAGTCACGTCAGCTTGAAGGTTCCGTACCTGATGTGAATTGTAAATTCAAAATATCTGAGTTCAGTACACTCGCTTCGATACTTTCCAACCTCGCTTCTTCGATTATAGGGCACGGTAAGCCCTGCAGGAAAGATGCGTACGTTTGAATGCTGACCTCAGCAACATTTGGGGCATCTCCAAAGCAGACAACATGTCGCAAATCAGTTTGTGGCCAACAAGCCCCGAGAGCTTTGGCGATGTGCCCACGTAGTGATCTGGTTCCGATTCGTGTTGCGATAAAGAGCATTTTGCAATCTGTTCTCTTTAGTAACTCGGATTGTATCCCAATCATGTGAGAACATACTGGCTCGTGCGAGTGCTTGGCGAAGTTCCTCTGCGGAATACGTGTTGTTCAACACTACAGCTGGGCAGCCTATTCTGCCGGCGCCCATGAAGACTTCAACGTATTCAACGCGGTTTCCTGCCATCACCCCAATGGCGTCACCATGCTGTAAACCCATTGATATTAGGCTTGTTGCGACTAACTTGCTACGGTCTTCAACTTGTCGGTATGACATGCGTGTCGACTGCCATGGAACTACGATTGCATCCTTGTCTCCATGCTTGGCTGCTTGCTCCCTAATGAGGGTTCCCAGCGTCTTGCTCCATAGTACCGGGGTTCGGGGTCCTACAACAATGGCAGCACCTTCTTGTGTCGTTGTTTGTGTGGCCATTGTTGCCAATGTGTCTGTGGGCTGCTGGAAATTTGGTCAACCTACAAATTGAAATAAATGTTCTCGTCTTTCACCAAATTTCTAATGAGTTTCTTAGACTGTTGTGGTTAGCTCTTATGGATCTTGAGCCTCCCGATAGCTTGAACAATCTTGATGGTTTGAGGCGGAGCCCCGGTTCCATCGGACCGCTGTGGTCATGGCAAGACCATTTAACGTGGGTCCTAACCGGCAAGGACTGGCACATACCCTCTCAGTATCATGGCGCATGTTCCCTCGAAGTATTGGGAAAATTGAAGATGCTTCGGATTTGCGTAGTTGTCACATGGAAAATTCCTACTGTTCACTGCGGAGGATGTCCAGGCTACATGCCCCACGAAGACTCCTGTCCATTCTCAAGTAATAGTGGCTGTCAGCACCCAGCAGGACACTATCTGGAGCGTTGGCAAGACACTGTCACCAAGTATATCCGAGTACTTCTATGTAGAGAAAGCAAGTTTTGTGTAACATTGGCGTCCGCGGATTCAGCGGTGCAGCGTTTCCTAGCAGCCTATTGGAAGCGCGTGGCTTGAAAACACTGCATGTCGAGCGGGAAACCCGCCTTGGGTTAGCCCGCAAGACGGTCCGCAGTGCGGAACGAAAACGGCCCCGCCCACAAGTCCGGACAAGCACTCTGTTGCGCCGACCCGCATGGTGCTGTGCCGCCATGATAGACCTTGTTGATTTGACGATGAGAGGCAGGTTGATGGCAGCCCATCGCACAATTACTAGCCTCCACTTCGACACGCAAGCACAACTTCATGCAAACAAGCTCAAGCGGTTCGTGGCGGGTCATTGTCCAGTCCA
The DNA here is from genome assembly GCF_022829205.1 of Neoarthrinium moseri. NCBI lineage: Eukaryota > Fungi > Ascomycota > Sordariomycetes > Amphisphaeriales > Apiosporaceae > Neoarthrinium > Neoarthrinium moseri. The sequence goes on along the minus strand of NW_026055123.1, from coordinate 170,372 downwards.
GCTTCACGCCAGCATCAGCAGCGCGACATCATGGCATGTTGTTACATTGCAGCATTTTGTATCAACCATTTGATTAAAGCATGTCAATTCTTGGATATCGGCGATAATATTAAGTATAACGAAGACAAGGCGACACTTGGGCCAGACGCGCCCGATCCAGGCCTCGAAATAAAACTACAGGCCGGCGCGGCATCTGGGTCATCGCTTACCCTGTCACTGGGAGGTCTCACCTGCTCATCCTGCACCAGCGCGGTTGAAGAAGCACTACTGGCACTACCCAGTGTTGCCAAAGTTAGAGTATCATTGACTCTTCAGCAGGCAACTGTGATAGGCAACAGCAACAAGGATCTAAATGAAGATCTTATACTTCAAAGTATCCGCAGTATCGGCTATGATGCTCAACCCGGCCCTCGATCTCCACGAGAGATAGTTGAGCTTCTTCAATATCGAGACAAAACGGATCATCTTGGGTCTACATTGTCTCACATTGGCCGCTGTGCTACGCTGCTCCAGGCATTAACCTTTTGCCTCTATCTTCTGCCTGGACGATCAACCCTTGTTCAATGCTTGAGGTGGTGTCTACACACCGCATCCATTATCGTCATACTATACGTACAATTTATTCCGGTATACTGGATTCACCAGGATGGTTGGAAATGGTTACGAGGTGGCCGTATGAATATGAACACTTTGACTTCGCTGTCAATGGGCCTCGGATCACTTCTCCCATGCATGGATTGGCTTGCGAGTACGGGGCTACAATCAATCTCTTACTATTCAATGGCAGTCGGCATTGCTCTTGTCGTTGTTTCAGGGAAGTATGTGGACATCCTGTCTCGACGTGCGGCATCGAAAGACCTGGCTCAGATTTACAAGCCCATCCTGGAGACTGACTTTGCATTGCTGCATCCAACGATGGAGGTATGTAGGACAGGCAAATCCCTTCATGAAGTAGTTAATAGCAACTAATCGTCGTCAAGAGGGTACCAACCTCATATCTTAGGCCGGCTGATAAGATTTTGGTCGAACCACACTCGGTCATTCCCTGCGACTCCTACGTGCTTGAAGGTTCCTCTCTTATTGGACAGTCGATTGTTACTGGAGAATCTCTTCCTGTGAAGAAACATGTAGGCGATTATCTACTTGGGGGAACTAGGAACTTGACCAGTCCCCTGGTATGCGTTGTTCAGAGAGAGAAAGGATCTTCATTCTACACCAAGCTGGTGCAAAGTGCCGCAGAATCCAGCTCCGAGTCTACTGAGAACCATAGGCTACTCAACACCATCACGAGGCATTTCGTTGCAGTCGTAATAGGCCTATCCTTCACAATACCTTTGATCAAACTGTATCCCCTCATTGGTAACGTGTCAATGTACGACATCTTTTATCAATGGGTGTCGCAAACGGTCACGATTCTTACGAGCGCGTGCCCTTGTGCCGTAAACCTCGCAATACCTTCAGCCGTGGTTGCTGCCGTTGGTATGTTGATTCGGCTGCAGAGATCGTTTGCTCCTATGTTTGCTGACTGTCTTCGGGATAGTCACCGCTTGTCGGCAAGGAATTATCGTTACCGGAGGTATAAACACTATTGAAAAGCTCGAGATGTCTCAGAAGGTTGTATTTGATAAAACTGGTACACTGACACAAGCCAAGCTTCATGTGGAAAACTTCCATTATTTGCCCGAATGGGTGAATCAAGGAAGCATCCTTTGGGAGTATGCCTGCACGGTAGAGAGTCAAGTAATCAACCAGCATCCTATTGCCCGAGCCATCTTTAGTTCTGGATTGCGAAAGCTCGGACCAGCATGGACAGAAAACCAGCATCTTCGCAGATATCGCAACTTGGTATGCGATTCTGGCCAAGGTATTATGGGTGAGGTCCAGTTAGGGAAACATCCCTGGAGGAATATTGTTATGGGAAACTCTCGGTATCTCATGGACACCGGAGTTACTGACGTCCCGGAAAAGCTCGCCATGGACAACACAGGCATGATTGTTGTTCATATGGGGATTGACATGGCATACGCCGGCACATTTCTTGTTTCTGTTAGAAACCTATGCATCTCTAAATGGCGGGACTGACCAAACTCTAGGACTCTATCAGAGATGAAGCGCACTATGTGGTGCAGAGTCTTGTTGCAGCTGGTTACGAGTGTGGAATGGTACGGTAGAATGTCTCACCAACATCTGGAGTGCTGTATACTGATATTAAGCCTCCCAGCTCACTGGAGACACCCAAGAATCTGCCTCGCGCGTTTCCCAGAAGTTAGGCATTCCCATCATCAAAGCACAAGCGCTGCCGGATGAGAAACGAGAATGTATCCAAGCTTTACAGAGGTCTGGCGATATCGTGACCATGGTATGACTCTCTGCATAGACTTCGAGGACTTGGCTACTAATATCAGCTGCAGGTTGGAGATGGGCTCAATGATGCTCCATCTCTTTCTGCGGCTGGAGTAGGTATCGGCCTCCAGAAGGATACGACCATCAGTACTATTGGTGGTGCCGTCATTATCGTGAACTCAAGCCTCCAGTCTGTCCTTGAGCTGTACAACATAGCCAAGATGACTATGAGTCAAGTCCGATTCAACCTCTCCTGGATTTTAGCCTACAATATTGTCTCATTGAGTCTATCTACTGGACTGTTCGCTCCCTTCAACATGTCATTGTCGCCGTAAGTGAGAACTGACTCCGCTGCTCTTTCAACTTTTGAAGTGCTGACGATTAGCTTATCATGCCTAGGTCTGCTGCTGCGTTGATGATGTCATTCTCATCTGTATTTATGACGCTAGGATGCTTTCGACTACGAAAACGGCTTGAAGGTGTCGTGAACTCGCGCAACAAAGGCACACCGGTAGACTAAAGTAACACGGATCACCGGTTTGATAATTTGGCCCTCTGATCATATTTTGGGTGCTTTGAAAAAGTCCTATATCTAAACGCTGGACCCCTATTGGTATTCCAACCAAATAATATTAAAAGGATAATTTCAAACTCCGGTATTTTGCTATATAATGTTAATGTCATATTCTAATGCTTTGATCTGATGTAGAGTGATTCGTATTGTATTGCTTTATCGAACCATGGTTTTTCGTTAGCTCTGAACTAGTTTGATCACTATTCTCTACACGGAGAGGTAGCCATAATTTGGAAGTGAAGACCCACCGGTTCATTGATTCTATTGATGCCGCACAGCTACAAGACACGGCATAGTGCCTGGCCTTCGCTAACAGAGTCTCGTTCTACCCATGTCGTTTCGAATAGTCCTGCTCTGGTCGCCTTAACGGAAACTTCCATCTTCATGCTCTCAATCACCATCACCTCGTCTCCAGACTCCACATGGTCTCCATTCTTCTTCTGGATTGAAAGTACTTTACATGGCATGGGGGCTACTATCTCGTTTGACTCGTTCTTGTTTTCTGCCTTTACCAGCTCACGTCGACTTTCACTATACGACAACAGAGTATGCCGCTGGAAACCGAGCCATTCTCCTACATGGGGAAAGTGGCAGAGGATTTCCTGCGGTTGCTCTAGCTTGTCTGAGCGGTTATCCGGCACCACACAATATGCCCAAAACTTTGTCTCGTCTAGACTAATCTCAACTTTTGCTGATTGGCAAGGGAAGTTGTTGAATGCGGATGTAAGCCGTGCGATGGCTTCAAACCTGTGCAGTTTGAACCTCACCAACGGCTGCAGGCCATGCCTTTCGTTTCGGAGCATGTTGCTGATCTTGTTGTACTGATTCACTGTGGCTTTGGCAGGGCTTGACCAACTGTTTTGGTCAGCATCGTCCGGCGTCGAAGCTTTAGATGCTTCCAGAAGCTCTATGATCTTGACCTCCCCATCCTGGAAAGCGGAGTTCGGAACGTCGGATTTCCATAAACATAGTAGTGGATTTTCAGCGTGGCTAGGTACGATGACGTCTGCATTGACACTGACAGGATCATAGCGCTGGGTGCGAAAGTGGGTGCGCACATTCCCAAATGGAATTCGAGACCCAGAATTGATTCTTTCCATTCTTGAAGTGAAACGGAAACATAAGGCTGATATGATGATTTCGGCAAAGCGGGCTTTCTTTGGCCTCCTGATTCGAAGCAACTGATCCAAGTTTTGGGGTATAAATGATGTGGTGTATCGCAAATCATGAAAGTAGGGATGTTCCAGGCACCGCTGAAGAAATAGTTGATTCGTCTTGATACCGACACAAGCAAGATTCTTCAGTGCCAGAATCATTCTCTGAATTGCTTCCGTCCTCGTCGGCGCCCACACTACAACCTTCGCTACCATGGAGTCAAAATAGATAGAAATAGAGGATCCAGACCTCAGCGCTGTCTCGTGACGAACATATCCGTTTGAGGAAGCAGTACTGTCGTATGGTCGCCAAAGTTGAACTGTACCATGTTCTGGGAAGAAATCACGCGACGGATCTTCAGCGCAGAGTCGACATTCCATGGCATGTCCAGTTTGCTTCACTTGCTGCAAGTTGGACAGTTCTTTCAAATTTCCACCAGCAGCAACATAAAGCTGTAATGCTACGAGGTCGGTACCCGTGACCTCCTCAGTGATGGGGTGTTCAACTTGCAACCGCGCGTTGACCTCGAGGAAAAAGAACTTGCACGTCTCAACATCGACGACGAACTCAACAGTTCCCGCATTATCATAACCGATAAAGCTGGCAATAGTAAGCGCTGTTTGAGACATCGCTTGCCGCAACTCGTCTGTCAGGAATTCGCAAGGTGTCTCCTCAATGACCTTCTGATGTCGGCGCTGTGCAGAACAGTCCCGCTCGAAGAAGCTGATGACATTTCCGTGTGAGTCTCCCATGATCTGAATCTCGACATGCTTGCTTTTTTCAATGAACTTCTCCAATATGCAATCGGTAGATCCGAAGGATCTCTCTGCCTCAGACTGCACACGAGCTAATTCGCCCGATAGTTGGGACGCTTCTCGGACAACACGCATGCCCTTTCCGCCTCCGCCCGCTGAAGCCTTGAGCATGACTGGAAATCCGATGTTTGTTGCGGAAGTCAGGAGGTCTTCAAGATCAAGACTGGACCCCTTGAATCCAGGGATCAGCGGAACGTGCGGCGCCTTCTCTGAGAGATATTCTTTAGATCGCCGCTTGTCCCCAAGTGTTGACATTGCACTGGAGCTGGGCCCAATAAATATCAGTCCGGTTTGACGAACTCTGTCTGCAAAGCCAGCGTTCTCACTCAAATAGCCATAGCCTGGGTGAATGGCGTCTGCGGCAGCATCCACAGCCGTCTTGACGAGCAAATCAATGTTCAGAAAGGGGTTCCCTGCATGATCCCCCATGCTACCCAAGCAGATTATCTCATCAGCTTCGTCCACATGCTGTGACTGTTGATCCCTATATCATATTAGTCCCATCAACATTAATCAGTCTGTACTGTGGTCGTCTTACTCCAGGACATATGCAACAACAGTTCGGACCATGAGCTTTTGGCATGTCGCAATTATGCGGCACGCTATCTCCCCACGATTTGCAATGAAAAGCTTCTGGATGAACGGCAACCCTGTGACAGGGTTGACTGGTAGCGGCGCAACAAACAAACGTTCCCGAGCCGGCATGGCGCTAAGAGTCGGGTCTTCGATTTCTGTGGAAGGCATCGTGGAAGGTATCCTTGTGGCTAAACCGATCGGTTAAACATGTTTTGGAGTAGATTCAGTATAACTTGGAAGCGATGGTACTATAGCTGGTGCTTAAAGCTGCCTTGCGCGCTGCAATTATGAGGCAACCGGTGGCCCGGTCCGGTCCAGTACCGCCAATTGCCAGGATCTGGGTGAGTTGCGGACCGATGGTGGGCCTAGCATCTCTGCGCCGTGGCGAAGAACTTAATGCGTCCGTCCAAAAGTGCAAGGTCCTTTCAACCAACCTGAAGTCCGCGAAAGGCTTCTTTCAGATATCTCCGCAGACCGGGTATATTGGTATGCTGACTGATTGATCTTAATTAGGACTACAATCATGAAAGTCACACAGATAACACAACAAATCGATGGAATTGTGCTACTTGGAGAGAACAAGCGAAATGTAAGAGTACTCGTGAGAGCGCTCGGCTGCCTATATCACATCCTGGCTAAAAACCTACTTCCATCCCTGTCTGCAATTTCCTTGTCTGAAACAATATCCAAGCACATCCCCAGTACATCGCGAGTATCTCTTGGATCAATGATCCCATCATCAATTATCATGCTGCTAGTGGCATAGCTTTCTGCGTCCTTCTGTGCCTGGATTCGGAAGTCGTTGGTTGCTTTCTTCAAATTCTCCTCGGGCACACTGCTATTAGTTCCTTCGGTCTTTGCCATTCGTATCTGTTCCATGACGCCAGCGAGTTGATCTGGTCCCATAACGCTGCACTTTCCAATGGGCCAAGTGAAGATGAAGCGGGGCTTGTACGCTCTTCCGCACATAGCGTAGTTACCGGCTCCATAGGAAGCGCCCATGATAATCGAAATGTGAGGTACCTGTGAGCATGAAACTGCAGACACCAACTGGGCCCCAATCTTAATTATACCAGCGTGTTCGGACTTGGCACCTACCATGAACCCCGTGACGTTGTGGAGAAAGACGATCGGACTACACCTGCGAAAGCGCCCCACGTTAGTCACACTGCTGCGATTTATGGAGTAGATGCAAACTTGCTCTTGATTACAGAGCCGGACGAACTGAGCAGCTTTGGCTGCTTCATGGGGATTGATGATTGAGACCTGATTGGCCACGATTCCTACCCGATGTCCTGTGAAATTGTAAGCTCAAAGCATTTTTCCAAAGTGGAAATGGTAATACCCATGATATGAGCCCACGCTGTCAGCATATTTGGTCCATACTGGGGCTTGAATGTCGATATACGAGAGTCGTCGACGATCCGTAATATGACCTCTCTCATGTCAAAAGCCTTTCGAATATCAGGATTAACGAGATACAGTAGATCTTCCACTGGATATCGTGGAATGCGGGCTTGGTTGACTTCGTGAAGGACGCGATATAATCGAGGTTTCAGAGAAGCACCCCAATCCCTGGCTTTGTGGATTGCATCAAACCTATCAATACCTACGTTAGCATATATACCGTCAAATCCTGAAAACGTGTTACACACTCATCTATTGCAATCTGGTCTGCCAGTCCGGTTTGGGCCGCGTGAATTCGTGCGCCCCCCAACTCCTCAGCTTCAATAATCTCCCCAGTCGCCATCTTGACCAGCGGTGGACCACCTAGGAAGGCTTGTGCTTGATTCTCAACAAATATGGTATAATCCGACAATGCGGGGTGGTAGGCACCTCCTGCTGTAGATGATCCAAACACAATTGCGCAGGATGGCTTTCCTTGCATCGTTCTCAGCGCCAGATCGCGGAAAAGCTGACCCCCTTTGTGGAAAACTCGGAATTGCTGAGGCAGGAACACACCAGCCTAAAACAAGATGTCAGGGGAAATACCAAAGCGCGCTCAGGCTTTCAAACTTTACCGATTGAACCAAAGAAATCAAGGGCAGGTCATTCTCGGTAGCTATTTCTAACATACGATTGACCTTTATCACTGCAATCAGAATCAGTTTAGTCTTCAAAGCCTGCAATGTGTATGCTACTTTGCTCACCAGTCATTTCATTCCAGGCTCCCCCACTTTGTGTTGGAATATGTGACATCAAAAGACATATTGTTCCACTTCAGAAATTAGAATTTTGGGCATCTTGCAATTAGGTATTCGAGATGCGTACCTGACAGTTCCAATCCCAGCAATCAGGTTTGCGCACGGTGTAGAGTCCCGATTCCCGTAGCCCGCAAAGGAGCAAAGCTCTAGGAATGGAGATCCCTGGTCAAGGAGTAGAGCAATTCTATCCCGAGCTGGTTAAGAAGACAGTACATTAGTTCTGACCTACAGAAAAAATCTTTTGATCGCACATACGGAGCAACTGGCCGCGGCTCTGGTGTCGTGAGAGCGAAGCCTCGGTACCTTCGCTGCTCACATCATTTAGAGCCTTTTCGAATTTTTGAAGGACAGGAACCCATTTTTCCCTATTCTGTCTGAGCCGATCGCTGCGTAGATCTAAAGCTGACTGCCCGACAGGGTACTGATGTAACGGCGCCATCGTGGATGTCTGATGTTGACGTTCTCAGGAGTCGAATTTCCAATTCAATGACACTTGCTATCAGAAGAGGGTATGGTACCAACTTGAGTACAGGGCCTGTGCTTGGCGTCGGACCGGACGGACCGAACTTCACATTATGATAACAAGCAGTTTCATTGCCAACTTACTTGGGAACAAAACATGTAAGTTTGGAAAGGCTACATTCTGTATCTATCTTCATGGAACGCTAATACAGAAGTAAATCATGTATCGGGTGGTGCTGCAGTAACTCAGCCGTACTTACTGGCCAAAGCCGCCTTGCCACATAGCAGGCGATGCACAAAATGTCTCCCCACTCACCACCGGCCGGTCCGCGCGGGCCGCCAGTCACAAGAAGCTTCCTGTTCTTCGACAGTTGAAAAAACAGCGAAATGTACCATGCATATAGAAAAAGATGAAATACAGCATTTACTTGTGCCTTATTGTATCGGTAATTTCCCTTCCCTATAGCCATGCAACGTGCTGTGACAATCGTTGAAGTTGGCCCGCGGGATGGACTGCAAAACATTCGGCAACAAGTGCCGACCCAGGTTAAGCTCCGGCTCATAGATCGGTTGCATGACGCTGGTCTACGAAACATCGAACTCACGTCCTTCGTTTCCCCCAAGGCTGTCCCTCAACTTAAGGATGGACACGAAATACTCAGTAGCCCATCAATTCGATCAATGCTCCAGAATGACTCGCTTCGACTGCCTGTGCTTGTTCCGAATCTCAATGGCGTCAAGACCGCCGTGCGGTGTGGGGCGAAACACTTGGCCGTCTTTGTTAGCGCCTCAGAGGGGTTCAGCAAAGCCAACACCAACTGCACGGTCAAAGAAGGGCTTGAAAGAGCCAAGTTGGCAGCAAGAGAAGCCAAGGTTCAAGGACTAGAGGTCAGAGGGTAAGCATTGATAAGGACTTGTTGTTCTCGGGTAGTGATCAAATGGTTATTGATTGTTGCTCGAATAGATACGTCTCATGCATCTTTTCCGATCCATTCGATGGGCCGACTCCACCAGAAGCAGTATTAATAGTCGTACAAAAGCTCATGGAAATGGGCTGTTACGAGGTTAGCTTAGGTGATACTCTTGGGGTGGGTTCGCCAGCCAATGTGCAACGACTGATTGCATTTCTCGCCAACAATGATATTCCTCTCCATAAGCTGGCCGGCCACTTCCACGATACCTATGGCCAAGCCCTTGCCAATGTATGGGAAGCTCACAGGTGTGGCCTTCGTATCTTCGATAGTAGTGTTGCAGGCTTGGGAGGTTGCCCCTTCGCACCAGGTGCACAGGGAAACGTGGCAACTGAAGACCTGGTTTACATGTTCGAAACAGCCGGAATATCAACAGGTATCAACCTCCAAAAGTTGATGACAATAGGCGACTGGATCTCTAGGAGTCTATCTAGGAAAACAGCAAGCCGAGCCGGAGCAGCTCTAGCGGTCAAGGGCAATGCTGAGTGTTCTAAATCTTCAACATCGACGAATCCGCCAACGGCCAAGAGGGAAGCCTTGCCTTGGATCTTAACGCAGCAGACGGACGGCTTGCTTGTGCATCGGTGTGGAGTCAATCTCAAAGTCACAATGAACCGCCCGCACAATGGAAATGCGTTGACCGTCACCATGATTGAACACTTGGTCAAAGTCTTCCTTGACGCGTCTAACGACTCCACGGTCCATCGCATTGCTTTAACCGGGAACGGCAAGTTTTTCTGCACTGGCATGGACCTTGGGAGACGCAGCACAACCGTTGGAACTAGCGGTCCAACTACAGACTCTCAGCTGGATAGACTCTCTCGGTTGTTTAATTCCATTGATAGGTGTCCCAAAGTAACAATCGCGGCATTGAATGGGCCTGCCTTTGGTGGAGGGGTCGGGCTCGCATTTGCCTGTGACCTTCGGCTCTGCGCGAAATCAGCCTCGGTCACGCTGAGTGAAGTGAAGCTAGGTTTGTGTCCAGCAACGATATCGAAATATATCGTACGCGAATGGGGAATTCCGCTAAGTCGCGAAGCAATGCTGACTGGTCGGCCTGTTTCTCCAGAAGAGTTGCAATCCAAGGGAGTTATTATTCGTGTGACTGAAGATCCCGACCAATTGGAGCGTTGCTTGGATTCCTTGATCTCTGCTCTCAAAATTGCTTCTTCAGATGCATCAAGAATGTGCAAGGAGCTGGTACGAACCGGATGGGTCAATGGAGGGCATCATGAACAAGACGAGGCCATCAAAGGTCTCTTTGGTGAAATGATGAGGCCTGGTGCTCCGGGAAATTATGGTGTCAGGGAATTCCAAGCTGGGCACAAGGTGGATTGGGACAATTATTCGCAGAAATTAGTTAGCAAGATTTAACATCATGTTGAGAGTAACATAACATAATGCATGAAACACATTTTATATGCGCTCTTTATGTTTCGTGCCTTCAAAAGCCGCACAATTATTTGGGGGGGGGGGGTGTGCTTGAGAGTGGCTTGTATTCCACCTCGATCGTTCATCTTAAGTAACTGTAATAGTAGAAACTACCACTTGATTCCAAGGCAGGTTGTTGGTTGTCACTTATTTGATGCTCTCTCTCGCTCCATGCTAGGTCTACCAGCAGATCCTCGATAACTCTTTCTCCCTCTCCCTTTCGTGTTTTCAGGACACCGCCATTCCTATCACACATCTTTGGCGGCCTATGTAATCTGATTACAACAGACTGAGAAGTCGAGCTTTGTTCATAAATCTGATGTTGTACATATGATTCAACGTGTAGATATTTTCGTCAATCACCAGTTAAGCGCAGCGCCTATGGCTTCTGCCAAAACGGTACCTTCAGCCGCGTGTGTATCAGCATTAGGATGATAATCACACCCGACGTCTGATCCCTGCGTAGGCCAGTCCACAAAATGAATATTCGAGCCACCTAGCTGTGTGATGGCGGCCTTAATAGCGCTGGTTTGTGTGGACTTTTGCGCATCAGCGGCAGTAGGCCAATAGTCGCTGAGCATCGGAGAATTCAGCAGGAAGAAGTGCGCATCGGGGTAGTGTGTTTGAATATTTTGGACAAATGACACCATCCCGGCGGTGAAGGTGGAGGCATTGATCGGCTCCCGCGCATTGTACGGCTCTCCGGATGATGTGTAAGCGATATAGCTGAAGTCGTTGGTGCCGAGGTTTATAACAACTGCATTTGGGGCAGTTGCCGCTGGGAACGTGTAGCTGCTGTCTGCATCATTCGCGCCGTATCGAGTGTAGAGCTCCGGCATCAATGGACTCGTGTCTGGTGCCCCGATAGCGATATTGCGAACAAGCCCTTTTCCGCTCCATGCGACGGTACTATACTCTGCTCCCAGTGCCTTAGCAGCCAGTGCACCATATGTCTTCGGATTATTCTCCACAGAAGCGTTGTTCGTGCAAGGATTTGTGCCATCGAGTCCGTACCCAACGCTGATTGAGTCGCCGATAATCTCGATACGACGCGTCGGTACCGCATACGCTCCAAGAATCCCGTCAACGGTAACGTTGCCAATAATCACTGAGCCATACTCCGGCTCAGAACGTTTACGTAATACGACGGTGTGGACCCCCAAGGTTAGGCCTTGCGGAGTAGAGATGGAGGTGCCCTCAACGTTTGGAATGACGATCGGCTCGGCGCCGTCAATGCTCAAATCAGCACTGACTGAACCACTCACGGCCGAGATACTGATGGAAGCAGAAGTCCCCGTGAAATTGAATGCTAGGCCCGCTCCTGGCCAGCTCAGCTCTCTTGTTGCTGGGTTGACTCGGCCCAGAAATTGAAATTCTCCTGCTATGGTAACTGTAGAGGAGGTTGCGGCGGGCGCAGTGTGAGCTGTCGTCACTGTGACCGTTGATAAGGTTGTAGATGATGCTTGGCACTGAGAATAATAATCGTTCAAAGAAACGCATGTGTATCCGGAGATACAGCTAACGTCACCAGTATGTCCCTGCCCACCACATTGAGCCCAGGCCGGCTGCTGAGCCGCAACAGTGCTGGTAAGCACTATGCATGCGATAATGTAAGACGACATTCTAATGAAATGACAACGTGCCTGGTGGTCAAAATGTTTCAATATGATTCAAGAATGGAAGCCCGTTGAAGATTCCTTCCTACGTCAACTAGTAGTCATCATGGGTCTTACCAATGGAATAAATACTCAATAGGAGGGTTATTGGGTTATTGTATTTCAGCATAATCATTTGCCTTGCGCCAAATGTCACATTGCGAAAAGGAAATATTGCACAGTGCTTGTGCGGCTTCCCTTGCCGCATTCCGTCGTTTGATTGGTAACTTCGCCCGATTCACGGAAAATTTCCCACAGGCTAGTCTCCCACGGCATCTAGCCACTTTGAGCGCGGAACGACAACCAGCAAGCCGCAATTGTGTTCGCGTCCCGTGCCCACCTGTCTGGCCAGCCATATGAATTGTCAAATGGCCGGTCCCGGAAATGCTGAAAGCGGGCATCTACTCGTGCTACATAATTGCCTGATCATAACCTTGCGTACGTGAAGCAGCCGTCACCGTGTATAGCCGCTCACGGTGCACGTGGCGGGTCTGGCTGGATCTATAGGCGAGACAGAAATCTCTAGCTTCGACTGGTAAACCCGATCGTCGTTTTGCTTTACTCATACGCAATAGATGCCAATTGTATAACTTATTTCTGAGAACGAATGTCGCAGGGCTAGTCTTCCCTCTATGAGTTTTAAATGTGGCCTTTAACTTTTGCGCGGTCTCTTGCAGACAACGACCCCAAAAATTTGACGAAAGTATTCGTTCGTTCACTTGGCGACCTTTATAGGCCCAAAATGTTCTCTCCTCCCATGGCCGTTGAAGTGAGAAGCGGTGCTAGGCTTGATAGTTAACACAATATGGGGTTTGTGACGCTCCGCAGCCAGAATAGCTGCCCGTAGCAAATCATTAAAACTTTCGCACTGGTGCGAGCAGTCCAAAATAGCCTAAATGCAGGGTTTTAATACATAATAGTCAATTAAGTCGTATATGATGGTTGTTCACGTACCATCAAGAACCCCCATGGGAACAGGAAGTCCTCACGTTGATTCAACAGCAACAGCTTCGATCTCCACATGCATTGCCGGAAGGCCTAACGCTCGAACGCCAATAGCGGTGAGGATTGGCCTGTGGTCTGGGAACCACTTCTTTGCAAGCGGCTGCCAAACACCCAAAACCTCATCGGTTGTATAGAACATGGTGATCTTGTAGACCTCAGGCCAACCCTTGCTTCCAGCCTGCTTCAACGCAAGATCGACATTGGCCAAGGCTTGGTCCACCTCTGCTGTCAGATTTCCTGATATCTCGCCACTGTTAGGATCCCATCCTCCTACACAACCGTTAGATGCAGCGCGCGAAACGAAGGCAGAGAAATGAAACCCTACCTTGTCCAGAGATCTCAAAACGGTTTCCCACTCGCACAGTGGAACTGTAGTGGTACTCATCTGTGATCTTCTTCCCATATCCTGCGTATGTGAAGTATTGCAGATGAGACATGATGACTGCAGATGGACTGGCGGACCTAGTTGTGGAAGGAAAACGAGCCTGACGAGTCGGCGCTTGAGTGCCCTTATATGCCGTTTCCGAACAGCGTAATATTTCCAACGGACAGTGCGTCATCAGTTGATTTGACAGCCGTAAGGATAGTTTAGCGCCGTATTTACAAAGCGAGAAGCTCAAATTACTGCTAAATTGGGCTGCTTCATCGATCTGTAATTACATACTACGTAAGACTTGATTCCAAAGGCATTGTACGTAACGGGGGTTAGTACAAACTCTCTGCTCTAGCGTCTTCTAGTGACTTGCAATCATCTACTGTTGTGGGGTATTGCACCGGAAATATCTTCGGTCAAGCTGACCTGAGCTTGAAGATTAGCGTAGATGAAAACTCTCTGTAGATTATGGCTCGCCTGGTATCCAGAGGATTATCTTCGCATGTCGGTGGGCGCATAAGAGCGCGTAAGTAATCGAGCGGGCTTCGTAATCAACACAAGCTTCAGGACAGATAAGGTTTGCTTGAGAAAAGTATTGAGTACGTCACACTACGTAGAGCTACTTTCCCCGCATGAAAGTTGGAATCAGGTTCTAAGTTGTTGCGCGACTGGAACACTTCATACTCCTCAAGTTAGTCAAGGGTTTGCATGTGATTTCAAAGGAGGTGTTCAACCGAAACAATACGGGAAAGAACACTAGCTACTTTAGGAATCATTCAACGAGGCTAGTTGTCAAAGGGGTTGTGAGGTCAGGTATAATCAGAAGTCCAAACGTATAGTTCAATTCATCAAGAGACTGAATCTTGTCCACTTTCAAGGAAGAGGGACAAGATGGGGATTATATAGCGGATACTGTTCGGTATCTCATCGGACCTTCTATAAACCTAATGCACTGCCGTGACGCTAGTATTATGATCATTCTAGAATATCTGTGTATCATCATCCCCCGAACCCTGAAAGGTTTATCAGCTCCAAGGGAACACTCACTATCCCAGTTCTAGCACCATTTGATCTCTTATGATCAGTATAGTTGGTCACTTTAATAGCCATTCCACTATGTCTCTTCACATCCTCCATTTCGCTCCAACTCTAGTGTTCGCCTGGCCTTCGTGTAGTTCCCTGGACTATGAGCAGTCACTCCATGACATATGCATAACCGCCCTTGGGTAGTGGGAATTGCACGTAGTTCATAGGAGTGTATCGTGTGCAACGGAACTAAAGTCGCTTTCGCGGATAAGTGACTACTACATTAATACGACCGATATTATTACATTGATTAGGATAGTTGACAAAAGGACTTACTCCGTTGTTATTCTTTTCAATAACATCATGAACATGTAAGAAAAACAAATGGAAAACAGAATCCTCCTACTTGTCTATAAGGCGGAGGTTAGGTGGTTTGTAGGTGTACAGGTCTATGTGGCACTAGCCATGGTGGCCAACTAGCCACTACGTGGCGCATTGCGTTGAAAAATAAGGGTATATCGGGAGCCTGGTTCATTATGATACACTAAGACTTATATTGGGTGCATCAGAATGATTCATTGGGATGCATGGCGAAGTGGGGCGTTGGTCGGCAGAGCCTCACATGGTAGCAATAGGCATCGACCGGTATTTAAATGAGGGCGCACTGCAATTCTTTTCAGCTTATTACTGGTAAAGGAGGTAGGGACCGCTTCCGACTCATTTTTTTTCTGGGCAGCAGACTTGATACAGTCTCAAGTGGAACTAACAGCAAAAGGCTTAAGAACATCGCAAGCCAGTGCAAGCTGACTTCAATCGACCCATCCAGGCATCCCGGATAATTTTAACTTTAAACACTACGGTATGTCACTTGAACTTCTTCCTATTAAGAGGGCCAATATGCATGATGATAAGGACATTCACTCGCCGTTCTGAACATTGACCTGTGGATTACGTCCAAAGGCACCGGTTTCGCCAATATCTGACAAACATCTCTGTATCTCTTAGTTGCATTCAGTAAAGATGTCCTTACGGATGATGCTAATACGTATGCGGGACAGACACCGAATATTTCTTCTATATCACTCACGGTCCACCACATAAGATAATGGTTACTGCACCCATTCAGAAGAGGCTGCGGTCACAATGAGAATTGTTCATTTATTTGAAGTAACTTAGAGCGAATGCGATCCGCATGGGGAGAGCCCTCCATCCAGCTAAAGTCTCGTTGCTCTTTCTCGATTGTCTAGCTGCCATCAATTCTGCTGGTCGTTCATAGTAAATACACATCTGCGTTATTGTTTAGGAAATCTAACTCTCTCTCATGAAAGACGTCTTCCAAAACAGTGGTATTTGACTCTGCAAAACGGAATTGAGCCCTAATAGCGGGATCCCACGCGGGCCAGTACGGAACATCATCCTTGCGACAATAATAATTGGGGTCAAGATGGTTAGTGAAGGCTATGATAGCGGACATAAGATGCAGTGAATTGTTTGAAACGGCAGGGTCCAGAGTTCCGAATGTGTTTAATACAACATCGGACACGTGGAACGAGCCCAGTGGCTGGAGTGCAGATATATTCCCCACTGCAAGGTTTGCGTAATCTTCGACGGGTTGCTCAATAAGGAAATTGAATGCTTTCTGCGTCGATCGCGTGAAGTTGAGTAGATCTCGGCGGCCACTTTGGAACTACAGAACATCAGATGTGACAACATGGTTCAGACAGGACTTGCTTACTAGGATATCTCCAATAGCTGCAGCCAGCTTCCTGTACTGAGGACCAAGGGTCTGTGTTCCTGATTCTTCGGTCAGGTTTGCGTAGAGGCTTGTGAATGCTTCTAGTTGCTCCGTAGACACTTCCGGGAACGTGTTTGTGAAATATTTAACGAACTCGTCATCTGTCGTAGTGTTGAGTTGCGCGACTAGTGAGAAAAGCGTGCCTTCATCTTCCACATCGCCAATCATGTAAGGAATATCTGCCACTTTACCCTCACGTATTGAGCTGTGAGGTGACTGTTTGAGAAAGTCTCCATCAGGCCTGGGCAAGAATGGATTGTAGGAACCAGCATACGAAATCAGACCGGGGAACTTTTGAGCCGACGCCGCAAGGTCAGAGTAGCTCGCGTTCTTTAGGCATGACAAAGGATCCTGGCTTCCGGTACACCCCACATCAGAAACCACCTGGTCAAATGTGCCTTGAGAGCTGCTGTAATCTCGTAATTTCAAGGCTCCACCAGAGAACATGATGGCTCCTCGAAATAGGCCCTCGGTATCACCGTCGTTGAGGACCATATGAGTGGCCGCAGACAGTGAGCCCGCGCTTTCACCAAATAAAGTTACCTTTCCCGGGTCTCCGCCAAATTGCGTAATATATTTTTGTACCCATTGTAGAGCCATGCGCCTTTGATCAACAATTAGTAAAGAGGGTTTATCCGATTTCGAAGGTAGTACACCTTACTGATCTTTCAGGCCAAGATTGCCCACACCCGCATCTGTGACTTCCTGTGAAGCGAGAAAGCCCCAAAGACTGAGTCTGTAATTGGCAGAAACAAATATGACAGGCTGGCCAATTTCAACTGAGAAATTGACAAGCTTGCCGCCTTGGTATACTGCGTCCTATCTAAAGGTCAATATACTCCTTGGTGAACATCAACGCCTAACAGCCGTACCGAGAGTGATGTTGTGTTGCTGCTAATTGCACTAGCTCCGGTTGAAAACCCGCCACCATGGATCCAGAATAAGACTGGGAGGTTTGCACCAGCTGAAGTCCCACTCGGTGCCTGAATATTGATACTGAGACAGTCCTCATCCTGCGCTGGGGTCCCGCGAGCTGTCAACAGGCCAATTGCTTGCAGCACGGGGCCAAGCTCAGCTAGTCCCTCAGTTGGAACTGACGCAGTTGCCCCCTGGGGACATTGAAACCCGTACTTGCTGGCGTCCTGAATACCTTCAAGCTTGTTTGCAGCCGAAACCATAATCGGGTTCTCGAACCGGCCAGCCTGCGCAAACGGTATGCCCAGAAAGCTATCCACATTGGCAAGCTCGTTGGTGCCTCTAAATGAGCCAAAGTCCAGATTGATCTCAGGAGCAGCGCTGCTGAAGGCGACTCCTACATATTGACTAAGAAGCAGAGAAACTTTTATCCGCTGCTTGGTATCTAGGAGGCGCATGATCGGCGAGTGTGGAAACGAGAGTGAGAGAGGTACGGCTTCGACTTTGAATGGCTCATTTTGACATTCTTTCCAGATTGAAATGATCACCAGAAAGACTTATAACCCCATGATGGTCATGACAATTTGCTTTGATTGCCGAGACCCGTGGCCGAGCTGATGGGCCCCACTGACCTAAAAATGCATGATCTCGGCTCCTTGGAGGATCACGGGAGCCGCGGGGTCTACGTTGTCTTGGAATCCCGACGCTAGTGTCGATCATGGCAGCGGCGTTGGCCAACATTGAAGAACTATGATAACAGGTTTTTATATCCAGTGGCTTATTGAGCAATCACGGATTGGTAAATTGCTCGGCTCCAGAGGCAGTTGAAACCACTCGCTTTGAAGGCCGGCCTACTAGCGATGTGGGATATGAATCTCTTCGCATGGCTATTGGCAGCTTGTCTGACAATTTGGTCGTACTTAATAACCGAAAGACTTTTTCAGGGCGACGACTCCAAGATTCGACTTAGAGCGTTAGAAAAAGAAGCACGGCGCTTCTCAAATGGAACAAGACCCTCGGAAGTGGTTGGGTAGCTGCTGCTATAGTCGCAGGACTTGGCGAGCCTAAAATTGCGGCGTTTTCAAGCCACGCTTATCTTAATTATGAAAGGGATGTGACGAGTTTCTTACTATGTAACAACACCCCAAAACCTTAATAAATCGTCAAACTCTATGATTAGGGCCGGATTAGACCCTGTAGCGCTGATAGGCCCTCTTCAGCTCTGTGATTTTATTTCATCCGAAACCAGACCGTCGGATCATGCGTCTCCCCACAACGCGTGTATTTGCCTCATGCGGCTCTTTCCAGCATCGTCTTCATCCTTGACGCTGCCGTCGAGATTGCCGGCACCTTCGATAACCTCGGCGAAAATGTCCACGTGTTGATCCGCTGGGACTGGTCGGCCATGTCATCGTGTAGACATGGTAATTTGTTGAGTTAAGTCATCATACAGCCTCTACTTTGTCCGCACATCCTCTCGGTGTGATTGTGGGCACCACGGCGCGGCCCACCAGCGAGACTCCTATGGCCTTCTAGGAACTGCGTTTGATCAGCAATGTATTGGAGAATAAACTTCGAAGAGTTATGGCGCGGCACTCCTCTTCAGATTTACCCTGATACACTGTAATGAGAAAGAAATATCTAGGTAAAACAACAGATGAGATCATAGGTCAAGCAAAATGCATAGATGAGCTGAGGTTTCTTACAGACTGCGTCCAATACGCACTCACATTCCATCCATCACTTTTGCGGTGGGTCAATATATAGGGTCGTCCACCAAATCTTCTCAGAGCGCCCCTGTGCCTCGATGTGCGTGTAGAGTCGCGAGTGTTCACCATCTCACCTCAGAACACCAACGAAAACTTTTGAGTATAGAGAACCTTGGCACATATCATAATGGCAGACCCGGCGAAGCACATGGCACCTCCGACAATCTTCATGTGAACCCAACCATCCGCTGAGCTCTGCAAAATTTGCCCGCCGATAGGCGCCATGGTGAGGGCGGGAATCGAGACGAAGAGCATGACAACGCCCATCCGGCATTCGACCTCGGGCATAGGGGATACCGACTCCGGCAGGGCCGCGAAAAGCCCGATGAAGGCGCACGAAACGAAACCGTACATGACGGCGAAGCCGATGACCGCGGACTCGTAGGTGGCCGGCATCCACAGAGCCAACTCGGCGACTCCCGAGAGCGCACAGGCGATTATAAACACATTCCATCGACCAGCAAAGTCGGCCCAGTTCCTGCACCCAGACGGCCGAAACATCAGGGGGATCATCATCTTCCAGCTGTGCCTCGTTGTCTAACATGTTGCCGAGTTTATAAGCCAGCTGCGGTTCGTCGGGTGTCCGCTTGAACTCGCCACCGACATCGCTGCCGGTCGGCACAGCTTTTTCGGAAGGCATCGTCCCAATGGAAGGCACTTCAATGAACGAAAAAGGTGTATTGTTTACTTTGTTAGCCTGCGGCAAGGAACCAGCAAAGCCAAGAGGTAAGCCTTAACAATTCGAACAGTGACGGTGTCGACTGGTTCCTGGAAATACAGCAAAGCAACGCTAGGCAGCGCGTTGCGGCTGCCACTCGAGTGCCTCTAAGCGAGAGCGAGACAAGCCTGGCGGTCTGAATACGATTCTGATTAGTCTAGTCCCAGGTTATACGGTCCAAATATTTGGCCGCAAGTACCTAATCCGGGAGCATATGATAGCCGCGTGGGTGAAGTATTCAACCCTCCATTTACAAGATTTTTCACATACGAAAAATTTCATAGTATATTTATGATATACAGTATACAAGCGCTTGGCTATCGATTAGATCAAAATCAGGCGGTCTTTTTACTGTAGCTTTCCTGGGCTTTTTCTCCGGCTTAGTGTGGACTGGCCCCTTGTGAGGGCTAAAATTGCAGTGTAACATGCAATGTAAGGGAAATCAGCGAAAGGTAGACTGCTTCATTGGATGCGCAAAACCAGTTCCTGCATGACAGGAATGCGAGGGCAAGGCTACTGAAAGGCGCCACTCAACTTATATAACCCGCACGACGCTCGTGGAACGATGGATACGGGTAACTCAATTTCAGCAAGCATTCGGGTTCAGGTCTGATGCAACCGGCTGTGTAGCAGACAAGGGAGGATTCGAACATGACCTATGTTTCAACTGGGCGTCCACCAGGAGCCCCATTGTTGCCGTACTACTTCCGCTGTCACAGGAGAACCTGCTGTTCAACACTAGGTGTCGAGGCACGAACACTGGCTCAAAGCCAGCCGTATCTTATTGCTATATTGAAAACAGCGCTGGTCTAACTCCTACTTCCAGAGTGCAGGTGCCAGTCACCACAACGGTGAATGACGTGCAACACAATGACATAGCCGGTGGGAGCATTGATCACAAGTCATCCAATACGATCGTACGGGATATGTGGACCAGCATATGATGGACCTCTGCCTCCACAGCTACCAAGAGGTAGCACGAGGCCGCGGTGAGTAATTGGTCTTTACGATTCATCTTCCTTGACGTAAAATTGAGAGAAACCATAGAGCAACTGGTAACCCTCAGAGTGTGGCAAGGGTTTAGATACGGCTGTCAACAGCGTTTGAAGGAACGACAGAGGAAGACAGTGCAGTGGGTAGGTGTCATGCACTGCACGAGCTGTGGACCCGGGAATCAAGCTGCATCATGAATAGGGCTGCACGTGACCCATGGGGACGGCAACGTTGTGGTATCGGTA
The DNA here is from genome assembly GCF_022829205.1 of Neoarthrinium moseri. Taxonomy (NCBI): domain Eukaryota; kingdom Fungi; phylum Ascomycota; class Sordariomycetes; order Amphisphaeriales; family Apiosporaceae; genus Neoarthrinium; species Neoarthrinium moseri. The sequence goes on along the minus strand of NW_026055123.1, from coordinate 149,347 downwards.
TTAGCCTCGTGTGCCGCGTAATGTTACAGCTTGCTCTGCGTCTATGATGACAATCTCTATCCATGGCCAGTTTCCTTGACGCCGCGTAAACTATGCATAGAAGTTGACCGTCTGGGAATGGAGTTAGCTGGGGCCATGGCAAACCGCGGGAACTAGATATACTCACCTCCTTCTTCTTGGCCTGCACCTCCGTGATAGCATCCACGTAGTGCTCGTGGCCAATCTTGTTCTTCCCCGACCGCAGAGCAATCATACCGGCCTCAACACACACCGCCTTCAACATGGCACCACCGAACTCGTCGGTACTGCGCGCCAGCTCGCTCCAGTTCACGCCATCGGACACCTTCATCTTGCGCGAGTGGATCTTCAGGATCTGGGCACGCGCCTCCTCGTTCGGCAGAGGGAACTCGATCTTCCTGTCCAGACGCCCGGACCGCAGCAGGGCGGGATCCAGGACATCGACTCGGTTGGTGGCGGCCAGGACCTTGATGCGGTCGTCGGAAGCGAAACCGTCGAGCTGGTTCAGCAGCTCCAACATGGTTCTTTGCACCTCACGATCACCGCTCTTCTCACTGTCGAACCGCTTGGTACCGACGGCATCCAACTCGTCGATGAAGATGATGGCGGGGGCCTTCTCCTTGGCCAGGGCGAAGCAGTCACGGACGAGCTTGGCACCATCACCAATGAACATCTGCACCAGTTGGGGACCGGCGAGCTTGAGGAAAGTGGCATCGGTCTGCGCGGCACAGGCTCGGGCGAGGAGGGTCTTGCCGGTTCCGGGAGGGCCGTACATGAGCGCACCTGAGAAGCGTTAGTAAGATGTGATAGGTAGCGGCGCAGCGATCCAGCCAGAAACGTACCCTTCGGCGCCTTGATGCCGATCTTCTTGAAGCGCTCGGCCTCCTTCATGGGCCATACGATGGCCTCGACCAGCTCCTCTATTTGTTTGTCCAAGCCACCGACATCGCTGTACTTCTCGGTCGGCTTCTCGTCGACCTCCATGGCCTTGACCCTGCTGTCGTATTCGGCGGGCAATGTGTCGAGAATGAGGTAGGAGTCCTTGTTGACACCGATGAGGTCGCCGGGCTTCAGCTTCTCGGGGTCGACCAGACCGATGAGCGGCAGGAAGATGGTCTGCCTCGTCGAGGTCTTGATGACGGCCGACTTGCCCACTCTCGTGGCATCGAGGTCGATGTTGGCGCCTTCTTCTGAGGACTCGGCTGTGGGGTCGAGATCGAGCAGCTCGACGACGTTGCCGACGAGGTAGGGTAATTGTCTGGTGGGTTGGGGAGTTAGCGGGTGAGCTGCGACTGCCGACCAGGCGAGGCGACATGTGGATGGTGGAGTTACCTGTTGTTGGCGATCTTCTCCATGTTCTCCTTGATCTTCTCGCCCATGGTGGCCTTCTCGTGCGATAAGCGCTGGTACTCGCTCTTCATGATGCGGGCATCGTTCTCCAGCAGGCGTTTCCGCGTCTGCAGGTCCTGGGTGCTGAGGCTGAGGACCTCCTCGTCCAGGATGTCCTCCTCGGGCTCGGCGTCATCCATCTCTGCATCGCCGTCGTTGTTCTGCTTCTTGCCCTGGTCCTTGTCGCCATCGCCTCCGTCGCCGCCCTGCTTCTTCTTGTCGTCGGGCTCACGATGCGTGACGCCCTCGAGGTTCTGGGAGCTTGACATGGCGGGCTGCGATGTGGCTTCAGGTGGACGTGGGGATGGATCGAGGGAAAGGCGGGGGGCGGTCGAGACAGTGAGGAATGGAGGACCAAATCAGCGACGGCCGGGATGTGAGGGTCGCAGATGGCGGCGGCGTGGATCTGGGATGGATGTGGTTGATGAAGGTGTAGGCGTTGGCGTTGGGGATGTTTGCTATGAGGTGCAGCCCGGAGCTTCGACAGCACCAAAAGAGCCCGGACTCAGGTCTCTCTGATGCAAGGCGAGCCACAGGGCCACTGCGCAGGCAGGCAGGCAGGCAGGCGCTGCTGTCGCGTACTCAGCCTGATGCAGCTAGAGGGGCGCTAGGCCGGCGGGACTGGCTGGCTGGCTGGCTGGCTGGCCACAGCGGGCTTCAGGTTACAAGGACTTGATTGTGGGAAAGCTGCACCTGGGCATGGCCAGGCATGGAATCCGCTGGACGGGCGCTATGCACCTAGGCCCTTGCAGCGGGGAAGCTAGGGCCATTCGGACGCTGAAGCTCTCTCGTATGTCATCATCCAATACTAGTTCAATAGGCAAGGTAGACAGCAGGCGGCGAGCTTGAACGCCGCGTGTAGCTGTATCTTAGTTGCCCTCTGCTCACGACACCGTTCGAAAAACAAAAGACAGGCACATCACTGGGCCACCTTCTTCCGCGTAATAGACTCCACTATACATAGACCGACCAGCCCAGAGACAACCGGCACGGTGGCAGGAATACTCTGGTCCAAGCGATCGGCTCCCACGACGGATGCCGCTAAGCCCGCCCTCCCGCGTGAGATCATGACCGACATCCCCAAGGCCCCGGCCGCCTTGACTCCCCAGTTTTGCTTCAACACAGTCGCCCTGCGAGGTTCGCCGCCATCTCACCATTGTTACAGTGCCCCCCAAAAATGACAAGAGCTGAACCATAGCCGCCAGATTTCCTGCGGATATCTCGCGCCGCCGTCGACGACTCCATCACCCAGAACCTCAATGCGCTCCTGACGCCGTCGAGGACGGGGTTCGACCCCAGCTCCACGTCGGTCCGGACGCCGCGGTCGCGCAGGGAGCTCGACCCCCAGTCCTGCCAGGCCTTCAAGGAGCAGGCCCTGTTCCCGTCGTGGCAGTCGCGGTCTGACATCCTGACCTACTGTGCATATGTGGCCACGAGCCCGGACCCGGACGACCCCGAGACCGTGCTGCGGGAGGCCGAGTCGCTGAAGGAGCGCGAGCGCATCGTCAACGAGCGCCTGGACCCCTACTCGGCCCGCTACTACCCCAGAGAGCCCCGGACACAGCAGCTGGCGCAGCTGTTGAGACAGGAGAGGAATGTCGAGACCATCGTGCGATCGCGGACGTGGGGGCTGGTCCGGGAGCGATGCACCGAGCCGACAGAGGATGCCGACCAGGCCCTGAACGAATGGAGGGACAGGCAGGGCGTGCCCAAGCCGAGGCCTTGAGGTCGGCGTAGTCCATGTAGCCGCCATGGCAGAGCCGTCTCTGGCTTTGGTTGCAGGGCACACGACCTCGCGTGTACATGCACCTTGTAAATACCATGATCTAACTCGCCGCTGTAATGAATAGAAATCGCGTAGGCATGAGCAGAGAAGATGTCGTCGGATAGCTACTGGGAGTCTTGCTCGAGTCACGGTCTCCTCCGCTGTGCTGGTTGCGGAAGCGATATACTTGACCTGACGTGACCTACCTATCCCTGGCTTAGATGCGCCTACAGCCTAATGTTGGTGCTGGAGCAGGGACTATAAATGACTTCGGTCAAAGAGAGAAACATGTTTGCGCGTCGGCCACAAGTGAAGATTGTTGAAACTATTATGTTGCGACGGCCAACGGAATCTCAGTCGGATGCTGCCATGTACCACCTTTGGCTTGTGTGTCCGGCATCGATCTGTCTCAGACAAGTGCCTGGGTATATTCGGATAAAGCTCGGCGAAGGGGAGCTGCAGTCAGCCATCTGCCCATTCCGCGGTCGAACGAGGGAGATGCCAAAGCTTGAATCCTGTCTGCAGCGATCCCTCCGGCCCACGAACGCAACACACGAGCTTGACTTCCGGCTGCCTCGACTCAGGCATCGTCGTGTTGCTGGTTCGCCGTCTGCGTACAGAGTACGGACATTGGCCGGTGACGTTATTAGTCAGGGTCCAGTGCAGCAAAGGCCAAATCGGAATCCCGTCGCCGTGGGTCCTCCCCTGCAAGCTCCGCCGGCTAGCTTCTTCTGGGTCTCGTGCTGTCTGGCTGGCTGTCTGTCTGTCTGTCTGGTGCGCTGTGCTGTGCTGTGTGCGTGCGTGCGGTAGGAATCCGACCCGAGAAGCTGTCCCGGATTCAACTCTTCAACGTCTCGACGCAAAGGTGCCCCCGTCCTCTGCACGACCGCGCCGCCTAGGTTCCGACCCGCTCTCTGCTCCCCTTCGGCGCATCCTCAAGTGCACTCTCCGGCTGCGAGCCGCGCCGAAACCCCCCTCTCTCTCCCCCTCTCCCTCATCCGCCCACCATGCCTCAGCCCCTCAGCACCAAGGAGAACTCGCTGTTCCGCCAGGTCATCCGCAACTATGAGGACAAGCAGTACAAGCGGGGCCTCAAGGCCGCCGAGCAGATCCTCAAGAAGAACCCCAAGCATGGCGACACCATGGCCATGAAGGCCCTGATCATGAACCAGCAGGGCAAGACGGACGAGGCCTTCGCCCTCGGCAAGGACGCCCTCATGGCCGACATGAGGTCACACATCTGCTGGCACGTCTACGGCCTCTTGTACAGGTCGCAGAAGAACTTTGAGGAGGCCATCAAGGCCTACAAGTCCGCCCTGAAGCTCGAGCCTGAGTCCGCCCAGATCCAGCGGGACCTGGCCTTCCTGCAGATCCAGATGCGAGACTTCGCCGGCTACATCCAGAGCAGGTCCGCCATGCTGCAGGCGAGGCCGCAGATCCGCCAGAACTGGACCGCCCTCGCCGTTGCCCACCACCTCTCGGGCGACCTGGCCCAGGCCGAGAAGGTCCTCACCACCTACGAGGAGTCGCTCAAGTCCCCGCCCTCCAAGACCGACTACGAGAACTCCGAGGCCGTCATGTACAAGAACACCATCATCGCCGAGCAGGGCGACTACGAGAGGGCCCTGGAGCACCTCAAGACCATCTCCAGGCACAACCTCGACCGCCTGGCCGTCATGGAGCTGCGCGCCGAGTACCTGGCCAAGTTGGACCGGAAAGAAGAGGCTGAGAAGGCGTACCGAGCCCTGTTGGACCGGAACCCCGACCACCCCGACTATTACACCAAGCTTCTCGAAGTGGTCAACGTGGCCGCCGACGACCAGGCAGCAAGGAAGGCCGTGTACGACGAGTACGTCGAGAAGAACCCTCGCTGCGATGCGGCCAAGCGGTTACCCCTGGATTTCTTGACCGGTTCGTTCCCACTTGATCCCTTGGAGACGCATTCGATTCACTGACTGTACTATCTAGGGGACGCTTTCCGCGAAGCTGCAAAGGCATACCTTGGCCTCATGTTGGACAGAGGAATCCCATCGACCTTTGCCAACCTGAAGCACCTGTACGTGGACGCGTTCAAGAAGGATACCCTTGGTGCCATCGCGCAAGAGTACCTGGAATCCAAGAAGTCGAGCGGCGAGAAGGCACCGTCGAATGGTGATCCACCAAAGGGCGAGGGCGCTGCGCTGTACTATCTCGCCCAGCACTACAACTACCATCTGAGCCGCGACTTGGCCAAGGCTATGGACTTTGTCAACCAAGGCCTCGAGCTGGCACCCAAGAACCTCGAGTTCCACATGACCAAGGCTAGGATATGGAAGCACTACGGTAACACGCAAAAGGCGGCGGACACGATGGACGAGGCACGCAAGCTCGATCTCAAGGACCGCTACATCAACACCAAGGCTGCAAAGTACCAATTACGAAATGACAACTCCGAAAAGGCATTGGAGCTGATGGGCATGTTTACTAGACCTGACTCGCAAGCTGGTCCCCTGAGCGACCTGATCGACATGCAGTGTGTCTGGTACATGACCGAGGATGGTGAGACCCAGGCCCGCAAGGGCAATGTCGCCCTGGCGTTGAAGCGTTTCCACCTCGTCAATGGCTTCTTTGATGTGTGGGTAGAGGACCAATTCGATTTCCACAGCTTCTCGTTGCGGAAAGGACAGATCCGTGCCTACGTGGACATGATTCGCTGGGAGGATCAGGTGCGCGAGCACCCCTTCTACAGCCGCTCCGCCTTGGACGCTGTCAACCTGTACATCAGCATGCACGACAGCAAGTCATTGGCGAATGGAGTCAACGGCACCGATGCCAATGGCGACGATGCCGCGGAGCGTAAGAAGGCTGCGAAGAAGGCCAAGAAGGAGGCCCAAAAGGCAGAGCGGGAAGCGGCCGAGAGAGCAGCAAAGCAGGACCCTAACAAGGCCAAGAGCCCCCTCGACGAGAACAAGAAGAAGGATGACGACCCCAACGGGCTCAAGCTTGCAGCCACCGAGCAACCATTGGTCGAGGCAACCAAGTTCCTCTCCCACCTGCTCCAGTACAGTCCCAAGTTCATCGATGCACAACTCGCCGGCTTTGAGGTATACATTCGACGAGGTAAACAACGCCCCACATTCCGTCTCAAGACTTTTGTTGCACATTGCTGACCCCATATCCAGAAAAATACCTGCTGGCGCTGAGGTGCCTGAAGTCGGCGCTGGACTTGGACGCCTCGCATCCCCGAGTCCATGAGCAATTGGTCCACTTCCGCAACGTCCTGAACACCAAGCTCGCTTCTCTGCCTGCCAAGGTCCAGGAAGTCATCAAGTCAGAATTCACCGCTCTTGACGCCTCCACGGACCTGAAGAAGTACAACGCCGACTTCCAGGCCAAGAACAGCAACAGCGCACCTCACGTGATCGCAGCCATCAAGGCGAAGAAGCTGTTGGGCGAGGATCAGAGCAAGGTCGAGAAAGAGTTGGCCGACGTACTCAGCGTCAAGGGCATCAAGTTTGAGGACGCCAAGGAAGTCTTGGCCCTCCTGCGCGGCTGGAGGAGCAAGGAGGTCGATGGCTTCAAGAAGGCGGCGGCCGAGAAGTGGCCCGAGGTCACGGCCTTTGCGTAAATGGGATCGCTACGTGTACGATGAGAAGCATCTAGAATTGCGGCAGCTTGAGGGGGAACCGGCAGCATGAGTCCTTAGATCCGAGATCAGCATGGTTGTAAAAGAGGCGGTCACCTGGCATATGGAGATCCAGCCAGTTCGTAGACAGACAGGTGGATGCTACGTTGAGGCATGGCATGGCATACACGAGGAAGAAGAAAAAAAGCACTCTGGCGTACACAAAGCGATATCCTGGTTCGGCGAATGAAAAGGGGGTGGTTAAAAGTTGTAGACTATCTCCGTTGGCATCACCAATACAGGCATTGCGCATGACTCCCTTCTGCTGCCCGGATGGCCGATCCAGGTACAAGCTCGAAGGACGTCTATTATAGCTTTAGACCACCCGGGATGAGCAATGACCTAGATCAGCAACTCGGTGTTGCGCGCCACGGTTACGGTTTACTATGAACCAAGAGGACCTGAATAAAAGCCGTAAGTCCGGGTAATTCTAGCACCATGCCAGGCGAACTATCTGGCTCCTCGCGCTTCATCCCAGCATGCGACGATATCTCCTGGAAATTAGCATGGACCCGAGTAGGCTCTCCGACCTCTTGTCATTGTGCGAGGTGGGATATGCAACGGCCTTTGAGTTGTTATCTCCGGATTGGGATGCCATAGTACGCAACGGAGCCAATCACCGGTGCCTGAGAGAGCGTCGACAGCCCTTTACGGACAGGTGTGGAGACTTTTCGGAGCCGAACGCGCATATCGACCTATTGGGTATCATGGCTTATAAGTCACATTCTGTACAGTCAACAGATCCGCCAGAGACACTGAAAGAAATTGTTTGCGTTCTCCATTCTCTGTCAAAAACTGCTATCATCTTCGTAAGGGCTCAGTTAAGTTTCCGGAATAATACAAAAAACCTGAAAAGCATGTCATCAGCCCCCAGCCCCAACCTGCCCTCGGCCTACGGGCCCAAGGAAACAGCCCTCCTGCTCCTCGACTACCACAACATCATCCTGGGCACCATCTCCGACGCCGACGCCAAGGAGAAGCTCATCACGTCCACGCAGAAGCTGCTGGCCGCCGCCCGAGCCTCCGGCGCCCCCGTCGTCCACTGCCTCATCCGCGTGGACGCCGACCCGGCGCCGACGAGCAAGCTGACGGAGCGCTGGGCCACGGGGTTCAAGCCGGCGCTGGCCGCGGACCCGGCGCTGGGCCGGCAGATGGGGGCGGTGGCCGGGCGCCGCGAGGCCGGCGCCCGCGAGTACTTCGTCGACCGCGTGCCGGGCCGCGTCTCGGCGCTCAAGTCCGAGGGCATCCTGGAGCTGCTGCGGGCCGAGCTGGGCGTCAAGAGCCTGGTGCTGTGCGGCGTCGTCAGCAGCGGCTGCGTGCTGAGCACGGCGCGCGAGGCGCCCGACGAGGGCTTCGTCGCCACGGTCGTCGACGACGCCTGCTGGGACCGCGAGCCCGAGGTCCACGACCTCGTCATGCGCAAGGTCCTGCCCATGACGGCCCATGTGGCGTCGCTGGACGAGGCGGTGGGGTATCTTGGGGGGGCTGGAGAGGCTAAGAACTAGTTCTGCGTTTTCTTGGGTAATATAAGTCGTTGCTGTTTGATATTGTGCTCTTTTCCTATACGATCAGTCCGTTTCTCGGCTACCTAGTAGCCCCTGCTGCTCTTCCACGTCCGCCAAGTCCCCGCCTCGCCGCTGCCGAGGGCCGGCGGCCGTGCTCGCGCAGCCGTAGCCGATATATAGGACCACCAAGAGTCCGCCTATGCCCAGTCCGACGTAGGACATGGGCGCGCCCCCTATGGGGCCGTAGAAGGTGTCGAGAACCGAGGCCAGGGACAGGCCCACGGCAAGGGCAGCGCTGGACCGGTACACTTGAAGCGCCGTCCGTTGGTGCCGAACCCTGTCTTGGACAGCCATGCTGGTCAGGAAAAAGGCGCAGAGCAGCAGTGACTGGTATACAAAGTACCAGAAGGACGTCAGGGCCAGCGTCTCGACGAGGAAGCGAGAGCCGTTGCCGTCAGTGGGGCCGACCAGCAGGAGGATAATGAACAGCACGTTGGTTGCTGCGACCGTTGGCAGCGCCAAACTGAACCAGGAAGAGGTGCGGTAGACATTCCGGCTGAGCAGTTGATGCACGTCCTCATCGACGATATCTCCCTGGTGGTCTATTCGCTCAATGTCTGATGCGGTTGGTTGATCATCGTTAGTATCGATTCTTGGGTTCTCTGGCCCGGGTTGTGAGGCTGGCTCAAACTCTTCGTCAGCGAACGATAATTTGCGGTCTTCAATATATCAGTTTCTGTCAGCGCAAACTTGGGAGGTCCTTCGTACCGTTATAGAAAAGTCTGCAAATGAATTCCACGAGCAACCTCAAAGGGGCTAGAAACAAGACAATGACAGTGACTTGAGCGAAGGTCCACCCAAGATTTTGGTCAAGTTCGGACTCGAAACCCCAGCGTCGAACCTCGATCAAGTGACATAGAGCCCATATCCCCATGGCCGTGGGCCAGAAAATCTAGTAAACCATGAGTATAGGTGCAGTATACTTTAGTGAGTAGAACCTTACCTCGGCAAGCACCGAATTCGCAGTCTCCACGTAGATGCGACTGACAAGATATATCGACAGGAAAGGGCGTACAACAAAGAAGGTATATATCTCACCAGCCCAGCCACCAATAACGCGGTCACTTACCAGGGAGTCCTCCATGTCGGTCCTCAGGGTGCGGCGAAGCCGCATCGCCAACTGAGCCGGCTTGGCTAGTAGCCGAATAACTCTGTACAAGAGAGCCGCGAACAGGAAACACGAAATCAAGATGGCGTCAAGGAGGGCGGAGGAGTGCGCGCCATGGCTCATGTCAAAGTACGCCCTGCCGTGCAAGAAGTAGTCGCTCGCGGGTCTTGCGAGCACCGCCCGCCTGTCCACGCCGTAGGCTATACTGCCCCTTATTTTGGCCGCTGGTACCATGGCTGCTGCTAGGACCACGAAGTGGCACATCATTAAGAAGACTCTCCAGGCTGACTTGTAAGGACGCTCGATGAAATTCCTGCGGAGAGCGGAGAGCGAGAGCAGACTTGTAGTGAACGCGAGCACTCTGCTCCAAGGTCAGCAAGTATCTCAACGGTCGAGTTCATAGGCACCGACCCCACATAGGTGACAAATAGCCACTGGTACGCGACCATATATTCTGCGACTATATAGCTGTAGATCAAGAGTGCAATGCTAGAAGCAACCTGCGCGTCGTGGGTCGCTAATATGACCTGTAACGAGTAGAGTCAGTTTCAGGCGAACTGTTGACCACCTGGCGGAACACTAATCACCCGCTGCAGAAGCACCTCGAATCTCGTAGATCTCCTTTTCTGCTCCAGCCAGTGGAGTTCGACGCCGAATCTCTTGAAGAAGCCTCGCACATTTCCAAGGACCAGTGCATCGATCTCGTTCGGCGCGTAGCTTGCAGGCCACGTATCGCCGAACGGATCCTGCTCCGGTTTGTGGAAGAGTATGTAGCACAAGAGAAACGACGACAGCGCAAGGCAGCTCGTGCTAACGAACCCGACAAACACCTGAAGTACAGTTGAGCATGTGACATTCTCGTTTTGAGTATTATGTCGGAGTGGAAACTCACTCCTATCCCAGCGATATCCGCGATGGGTGCTTCACTGGGTAGCCAGGCTCGGACATCGCGACTCTGCATTGTACTCAGTTCAATATGGTCTGGGTTGATGTATACATAAGTCGACAAAACGTTATGTGGAAGATCAATGGCCAAAACACCAGGGGGTTCCGGTCACCATTTCGTCTTTACATTTTACCTCAGACCCTTCTGCCTCGCAGTCCTTCGTCCTTCGTGGCGGAGCCGCATGGCCGAGACGCAAAAGCCTTGGCTCAGCCCTTTGGCCCCCCACCCCCTGCATCCCAGATCTGCAGCTGTCGTATAAGGAGCAGAAAACATTCCGAGAGAGTCAGACCTGCGTTTTAATGATTCATTAAAAGAAGGATTAGCCCAGCCGCAGAGCTTGGTTGTGTCCACGTGCCTAAATCCTTTCACCTCTCGTAGGCGTCCATCTCCCCAGCCAGCTTTCGCGGATGCGCCCAGTCATGTTGACCCTAATCTCTTTGCTATAAGAGTTCATTTTGGGAGCATTCGACAATCCGTGACGTTCAAAGACCCAGCAGGCGAATGCAAACACCAATGAAAAAGTCAGGTCATTTTCGTAGCTCGACCGGCAGGGCGCGTAGGCTGAGAAAAGTCGCAGACATGATACCTCTACCTGCTGGTAAGCCACGGACTATGGTCTATAATCGAGACTTTCAATTGTAACAAGACACGATGAGTAACGGCAAATGACTAGATTGTTCAAGTAAACTTAATGATATATTTACCTAGAGGCTTTGCAGTAACTTACCGCAACTGAGCAAGACTACCAAGAATGGCGGGCTAAGTTAGTTCTTCACGTTGGGTTCGCAAACACTGGAGGTTTGAACTTCGCTTCTCCTTTCGCAGCTACTTGCAGGCACTAGTTAGGTGTTACAGGCTTGGAAGCTAAACGTCCTCCAAATATAGCACGTATAAACAGAACTTTGACACAACCGCATGGTACCTCACAGGGGTCCATTGATCTCCCTCTATCGATACGACTACGCGCATCATTTTTGGTTTCGCCGGCATCTACCTCGATTGTGTGCTGGCACGTGACTTGCGGAATCGTGTTGGGCTGTCGCTCGATCTCGGAAGGCGACTGACTATGCGACCCACACGGTGCAACGGAAAATCCGGACTAACGTAGCAGTCTCGTAAAGACCGAACACGGGGTGTGCAAGTTTTCTAAAGAATTCTAGCCGATTGCGAGAAGTTCGTATGCAACCTGCAATGACGTGTGCACATTGGTCCTGAGGTGTTCTCCGGCACAGCATATAATTTTGTTGGTCGAAGTCTTACGGCTGCAGATCTGTTTGTTTACCTGGTCGCCTTACTTCCAATTAGCGTGGGTTACGGTCGAATTAGAAGTTCAGAGTTGTGCTTGGAATCCCCTGGTCGCACAACTTATACTGTTGTCGAATTGTCTCAGATGTGGGCACAGAGAAACGTGGCGTTCCGGGGCCGCTACACAACGGCACAAAAAAATTAACGAAACGGCGTCATACACGCTTGTGCCGGCTTGACTATCCGTCATCAATGGGGCAGTTCGATTCAGGAGTTGGCAGTGGGTGTGCACTAAGTTTCCAGTGGGGCGGCCACGATCCGTGGTAGCCGGTTGGTTCGTCTGAAGACTCATCTCCAACACTTCTGCTCTACCAGATTGGCCCCCAAGTACTGTGTAAACCGATGAATGGTTGACCAGGCTGCCGCCCGAAAGTCAGGCGGAGGTCTATTGATAGAAACGTGTCTCCTGAGGCTGTCGGCAAGCTTACATTGGCAGGGCCCTGGGGGCCATTAATATTTTCAATGGTGCTGCATTGAAATTGCCGCCGGGGTTGCACGGGGACGAATACACGTCGCTAGCGATCCACGTCATTAGCAACAGGTCCCACCGTGGCTGAGCCGCCCGCGGGCCGGGAAATACGAGCGCTTGGGTTGCTTGGGTTGCTTGGGGACGGTATAGCGGCGGCAGTGGAGCCGCGGGCGTGCCTTGGCGAGAGATTAGCTGGAGCCGTGCCTGGCAGACGACGACGAATCGACCCACCGTTATACCCCTGCGTCAATGGGTGCGATCCTCGGATCAGGTTCTGATCCCTGGTCCAAATCTGCTTTTGCACGATTCTAGAACCGCTGATCCCTTTTCTTGATCCGCTCTCCGTGTCGTTCTTTGATCTTTAAGAAACCAATTCTCGGATTCTTGACATTCGCTTGTTCGGTCCAACTTCCAAGACTCTTACTATTTTCCTCACCATTGTCACTCGCTAGACTTTTTATCAATTAATTATTTCTTATACAATATGCGTTTTTCCTTGGCTGTGTCCGGCCTTGCAGCTGTCGGCGTTAACGCCGCCTGCAAGTCCGTCTTCCCCTCGGGCACCGCAGGAGCTGTGGCCCCTTCATCGACGGCTTCGGTTCCTTACGGCGTCAAGAATGCTACCGTCGCCAATGGCTCAGGAAGCAGCACCGGAGGCAGCAGCTCCAGCCCAAGCAGTGCCACATCCAGCATCGCATCGGCCTCCACCGGCGCTGTGAAGGCTTCAAGCTCGTCGAAGTCAGCCCAGAACTCGGGAATTAAGGGATTCAACTACGGTGCCTTCTTCCTCGACCAGCGTGCTGTCCAGCAAGCCGACTTTGAGTATCAGTTCCGCCGTGCCCAGTCCCTGCCCGGCACTGAGGGATGGAGCAGTGCTCGTCTATACACCATGCTCCAGTGGGGTACCACCGATGTTATCTCGGCCATCCCAGCAGCTATCGCAACCAAAACCAGCCTTCTGCTTGGTCTCTGGATTTCCGGCGGTGACTCCGCCATTACCAACGAGATTAACGCTCTCGAGGCTGCCATCAACCAGTACGGCACTGCCTTCACCGACCTTGTTGTTGGTATCTCCGTCGGTAGCGAGGACCTCTACCGTGACTCCCAGAACGAGGTCGGCGCCAGTGCCACCTACCTGCTGGACTGCATCTCCAAGGTCCGCAGCACCATTGCTGGTACTCCTCTCGAGGGTGCCCCCGTTGGCCACGTCGACACCTACGATGCCTTCCTGAACTCGACCAACTCCGCTGTCATCGAGGCCATCGACTGGATTGGCTTCGACGGCTACCCCTACTGGGAGAAGGCCAAGCCCAACAGCATTGAGGAGGCCACCACCCGATTCTACGACGGATACGACAAGACTGTTGCCCTGGCCAACGGCAAGCCCGTCTACGTTACCGAGACTGGTTGGCCCGTCACCGGCGACACCATCGGCGCTGCTGTCGCTAATGCCGAGAACGCTGGCAGCTACTGGAAGCAGATCGCATGCTCGCTCGTTGCCAAGGGTGTCAACCTGTGGTGGTACGACCTCCAGGAGTCCCAGTACGGAACTGCCACCCCTGACTTCGGTGTCTACGGTGCTGGTGACCTCATGGCTCTCCAGCCCAACTACGATCTGTCTTGCTAAGCGATTTTATATATGGATATACTTGGGTAGGATTACACGGTTATAGACGGTACATGGGCTCACAGGCGCAAAAAGTATTGTATATATTGTATTGATAATCGATTGTAATCAGACAGAAGCATACGACTTCCAAACATTTCGCTTCCATCCATTGAGCAGTGAAGTACTCGAATCATGCTTTCAGATAAAGCCCAGTTACAATAGCCGACGGGCACGTGCCAGAGCAATGGCAACATAATCGAGGCGCAATCTAGGTACGGGCCAAAGGCGCTATGAGCCCTCTGTTGTATCAGGCTTTGAAAGCTTGGGTACTACTGCCTGTTACGCCTCGTGGTTCGCGAGCGAGTAATCAGGCAAGTCCACTGCTTCGGTCAGCTGTCTCCTGACTGGACACTGGCATCCCATTCTCCATAATCTTCTTCCCAGCTTCATACGTTGCAACACTGAAGGACTCGAAATCATTTTTATCCTGGAAATCGTCTTCGTTCAAAGCGAGTTTGGCCAGCACTCCCGATCCCGCCTTTGGCCATGCCGGCGGTACGGACTCCTCGGAGCCTTCCCGATCTGCTTGCGGCTTCAACGGCGTGTCGGGAGTGGACAGCTTTGAGAAGTTGACGGGGCCGTTGGATTCCACGGCGATCCGTACCGCGGTTGGTTGCACCGCAGGAGGACGTCCCCTTCTGGCACCAGAACCTTCGGGAAACAGGGGAAGGTCCGGGTGTAGCTCGAGACTGTACATGATAAGGTTGACAAGCTGTCCCTGCGGAAGACCTGAGAGATACGTCCTTCTCTGCAGAGCAAGGTCAGTGTAAAATAACTTGCATGGAGTACAGCGGAGCTTACCTGGTCAGCACTTTTGGTGGACCAGCTCACACCCTTGAACCCGTCCATTGACTTCTTCTTCGCAAGATGCCTCTCCCTCTTTGCCAAACAGTTCCGGCAGAACCATGAACGAGACTCATCACTAACGAACTCGTCATCGATGTAGGGGTCATGGCAGAGCTGATGCCAGCAGAAGTTGCAACCGTCGCAGAACACGACCTGATTACTCGTCGGGCTGAGTCCACGAGTGCATACCTTGCACAACGCTTGTTCGGGCGTTCTCTTCCCATAGTGCTTCTTCTTCCCAGCTCCTGACCCTGTTGCTGGGTTGAATTGTGTCGGTTTGAGTATCTGGCGACCAGATTTGGTCATAGTTGGGGTGGCTGTGTTCTGATAATCCTCATCCTCGTCGCTCTCTGACGGGTCACTCAGCACGGAGGAGGCATCGTCTTCGTCCTTCCCTCGTTTGCGCTTAGCCCCGCGCGGTGCCTTGCCTTTCTTGTCCAACTTTGTAGGGCGACCGCGGGGCTTCAGCGATGGTAGAGCACCTGCTTGAGAACCCTCTTTCTTCGGCATCATGCGAGATGGCGCCAGAGCTGGGACTGGTATCGAAGCCGGCATAGGCAGAGTCAGAGATGTGTTCATGCTCATGACGAGGCGACGTTTAGTATCCTCGTATGCCGACTGCTTTATTGCGCCAGCTGCCGACGCAGAGGATATCGCCGAGCTCAAGTTGTTTGGTTCTCCCCGTATGCGTTTCAATATCATCTCGGTAGTGGCGGAGAACTGCGGTGCGTAATGTGGGCGCGACAAGGAACTTGTTGAGCTCGGGGCTGGACTCGCTGTCTGCGGTACCTCCTCCCCCTCCAGCTTTTCCGGCTGAGTTTTCGGGGCATCTTGTCCTTTCGATGAAGATGCATCAGTCTCCATAGTGGTCTCCATGGTTCACTTGCTGTGGCTACTCCTGCGACGTGTTAGCCACCTCGTACATCACAAGAAACACTCGCGCAGCGGCACTGACCTCGATACACTGTATTCTATGGCCTTTAAGCCACGTGTCTAGCAATTGGCCTTGCCCTACCTGCCGATCGCGTTGAAAGACGGCAATTAGATGAACATGGCACGACCACGGGATTGCTGGAGGTTTACGTGTGGCTCACGTGATCTTCACGTGACCGTTGCCGTTAGGCCCGAACTTTGCAGGCAAGGTACGAGATAGTCAATGTCGACCTGTGTCACTTTTTTTTCGGCGGCATCGCATTCATCTTTTATTTCTCACTTCAATCACCTCAGATAACAGTCTCCTCGAATAGTTACTGTCTTATCCTATACACACCACAGTCATAACTAATCATTCGGTGAATTTAACAACTTGCTCTTCTATCCTGGCGAGAGCATTCATGCTTTCATTCTCCTTCTGCAACTCGACAACCCTCTGCTTGAATGTGGAGTCCTTCAACACCGCGTCGATGCCTTCACGGATTTGTCCCGGTGTGGGAGTCTGAGTCTTGACATTCCATGAAACACCGGCCCATGTTGTCCTCATTATGGTCTCCATCTTGTCTTCCGATTCGCCAGCAAGAACCATTGGAACGCCAGCCATGACCGATTGTGTGATAGCGCCGTACCCTGCATTGGAAACGAAAACGTCCGTATATGGCAGGATCACATCATAAAGAAGATAGTCGGCAACCCTCACGTTACCTGGAACGACAAAGTCCGCCGGTAGGGTTGCGCCTTTCATGCCAAGAGTGGTAACTAGTAAGATGTCGTCCCTATCAGCGACTCCTAGGATTGTGGGAAGAATCAACTCTCTCAAATTCATGGCGACCGTGCCTTGTGCAACGAAAACAATCTTCTTCTTGGCATGGTTCTCGACCACATCGGACCACCAATCAGGGTACCTGTAGGCAGGTTCCGGGGTCACAAGTGGCAAGCAGCCTGTGAACACCACATTGCTAGGCAGGTCTGACATTGGATACTCCATACTTGTGGAGCAAAGCTGCAGTGTCACATCCCAGGAGGTGACCCAAGCATCACCAGGGAAGCCTTCCGGCAGTCTAGTGGCCCCAGCTTCGAAGTACTTCTCATTGTAGCCCCGAGTCAAGGCTTGGCTGAAGGGCGACTCATTGTACAACTTATTGAGCGCTTGATTTCGAAGCCGCCCGGACGGAGTCGAGTCGGGCGGCAAAGCCATCAGGAATGGCCCGACGTCGACACCTTGGATATACATAGGCAAGGTATTGACACCAATTGTCTTGGGGAAAAGGTCGAATCCTCTGGGTGGGGGTCGGCCGTACTTGAATGGCAAGACACCTTGATTGAATGTCTCCAGCACCATGATGATCTGGCGATTGGGATTTTCCCCTCTCATCTCTACAAGAGTATCGTCGACAATCTGCGTTTTCTGAACTATGCCACTCATCATGACCGTCTGGTGATCGTAAAGTATTCGCTCATAACCGATTGCACGGGACTCTCGCTGCGCAAACCAGTCCGGGGGAACAAGTTCCATGACGCCTGGGGTTGCGACAAACGTGGCGCCCATCGCAACAATAGCGGGCTCAAACTCCTTGGCAGCAATAAAGGTTACTTCATAGCCTTGTTTGATGACGAAGGCGGCGATCTTGAGGAGCGGCTGCGTATGACCCGCCAAGGGAAATGAGGTGAAAAGTAGCAAAGGTTTCTCGTGAGTTGCCATAATGGAGTTGTGTGAAGTTTACCACGATGTTTCTGTTCACACATACTTTTCTAGAATTCAATATGCGATGAAGAAAGATGCACCTTTATAGTCGCTGAGACAGTACTGGCAACGATTCTAGTTGCTGGATATTAGCAGGGGGAAACACTAGCATACGAAGCACGCGTTTGGTGGCGTCGTGCTGTCGGCCAATCATAGCCCAGAGGTACACACGAGCGGCCATATCTTTATGATCAAGCGGCCGCTAGTTGCGACAGCTTTCTTGCAGCCCGACTGCATACCTCGTAGGTTCAGCAAAACTATACAATGCCTATGGCCGGGGCCTGCTTTACATAGTCAGGGAAGAGCAAGCCACCGATCCTTGACACCGTGATTTATGATGGGACCAGACATTTCACAGTCCTCATGGCCTCGACAAACTTGGACCAATTAAAATGTGCAGCACGTCTTGCAATGGAAGCATTCAATTGCCCACGCTTCGGAAAGAGTGTTACTCAAGCCCAATCAGGCTTGTCGTCAAAGCTGTTACCACCTCGAACATGTCATTCCGACTAGCTCTAGCTGTCCACATGTTCATATAATTTATAAGCTAATTCAACTTATGCTCAACTCTCCAGCGCAGCTGAAGGTCAGTTTCGACAGGAACGTGTCCTTTGTTTGGTAGTACTGGTGCATTGATATGTGGCGGTGACGAAGAGGCAGTGATAATGTTTGACTGCCACACGAAGTGACTTGCTTTAAAAAATATTTATCCTTCGCTTTCAGCTTGCTCACCTGATACTATGAACATCAGTAACCTGGACGATGTGTTAGGCCTGCTGCGGTAGTGGTATTTGCAAGCTTCAGCACGGGAGGTCAGGCATAGTGGTGAGGCATATTCAAGGCTTTACGGTAAGGGGTTCACCATCATGGTGCAGGGACGGTCAATTTCTCACTATAAATTCCAATCCCGAATCTTCTGAATCCTGTTAAGAAATGAAATGTATTGTAGACAGGACATTGCGTGCGCTCTGAATGCATACTTCAGGCTATACATATCCTGTACAGAGCCAACCCGGTTCTCACCTCTTATCGGTATCTCTCTTCTAAACGTATTAGTCTAGCAATCCTGTAGATTTGACCTTTTGGATTAACAGCGGCTATCATTGAGTCGCTGCGACCGGCATATGCGGTAAAATGTGTAATAGTAAATAGACGGGCGCCTATAGGCCAGTGGGTAATGCCGTGATATTAATCCTTGATTGAGCCCCCTGCGGGGCGCCTCATGACTATCAAATGCGTTGAAGTGCCGAGAGTCCTTATCATCAGCTCAAGATCCTGTTCAGACAGAATTCTGCATCCCTCCTCGACCCATCGGACTCAACTCGTCTGTATCCATCTGTTGCTCTGACTTTGCAATGGTTTGGCTCAGCAGCTCCCTGGCGCTTGCGGCTCTCGCCCGGGCTCTCCCCCAAGGTGGCTTCGGCGGAGGCGGTGGCGGTACTGCTATGCTTCGATTTGGATGCTCTCAGGTTGTGATTGAGCGTTTGGATCCGTACGCAATCAAGCTCTTTGCGTTCATTAATATACCTCCCTTGAGTGGCTAACTGCTCTGACAGGCTTGTCAATCCTGGTTTGAATCCATCTCCGCATTTGCATCAAGTCGTCGGCGGAAACGCATTCAATGCTTCGATAGCCTCGACAGATGTGTCCAAGCTAGCGACTTGCACCACATGCAGCTTTGATCAGGACTTTTCCAATTATTGGACGGCCAATTTGTATTTCAAGGCTCGTAATGGAACCTATAAGCGCGTGCCCCAAATCGCTAACCAGGGGCTTAATGGCGATAACGGCGGTATCACGGTGTATTACACTTCACCAGGTTCCAAGCAGACCACCGCTTTCAAGCCTGTATGTTTCACAATCCCAACTTTGATATATGACTCACAACTAATCATCTTAGGGCTTCCGAATGCTTGCCGGCGATTCCATGCGACGCAAGTCACAAGGATTGGGGAAGAACATGCAGAGTTGCTTCCGTTGCTACACTGGGCCCAACTTTGGAGGGAATGTGGCCTCCCCTTGCTTCGATGCTAAACTCGACACCGAGACGTTCCCCGCCAATAAGTGCCCCGGCGGTATCCGCTCCAACATTATCTTCCCTAAGTAAGCACTGTTATCCATGTTTAAGAGCGTATCGGCTCACAAGCGCAGCTGCTGGGATGGAAAGAATCTTGACAGCCCGAATCATATGGACCATGTGGCCCACCCCGAAGGTGGTCCAACCTCGTTTGCTGTCGTGAACGGGAAGTGTCCCTCAACCCATCCAGTCAAGATCCCCCAGGTGCATCTTGAGGTTCGTAATCTTCTCGCCTTATTGCCGCTATATGTATCGATAGTGCTTTCCCATGCTGACCAAATGAAACTAGATCATGTGGGATACGACCGTCTTCGCCAAGGAAGATTGGCCCACCGACGGAACGCAGCCCTTCTATCTGAGCACCGGTGACAAGTAAGTGAACTGCTCCTGTCTCTCACGATTCCGCAGCCGGATATATCTAACGTTAATACAGTACCGGGTACGGTCAGCATGCCGACTATGTGTTTGGCTGGAAGGATGATACTCTTCAGAAAGCCATGGACGGTGCCTGTTTTGGTGCCACCTGCAAAGGACTAACTACACAACAGACCAAGGTCAAGAACCAATGCTCTGTGAAAAATACTGTCAACGAGAATACCGAAGGATGTGAGTTTCCATTCTCTATTTAACATGCCTGTCTTTGTTCTAATGTCATACCAGGGTTGGCCGAGCTGCCTGGAGGTGGTAACGGTGTCTAACTGTGCAAGCACTGTTCGGACATCAGATACGGTCGCTTGTGCATTTTTGGCTCGATGATTCTCATGTCGTATCTAGTTCATTGTCTCCCCCTATCTTTATTTGAAGTACTCGGTTTCTAAACAGGGAATGACTCGCTGCGAAGGTGCCTTCTCGTGTCAACACGAATGACATTTCGTATTAGGTGATTACCTCACAACCCCATAAGGCAAGCCTCTTCAGCTTCCAGTGACAAGTCTATTGATAGTTTCAGTAAGAAAACATCAGCCATGTCCACTGTAGCCACTATACACATGAATTTACGGGCTTCCGATGAGAACTTCTTGTGCTCAAGCCATTAACGGTACTGGGGTCACGCATCGCACGGACTATTACCGCCTCGGACTTCGAATGGCATGTGGCTACAAAGGTAGATAGTCGGCCATATTCATGATCATGAGCTTAGGTCCCACTGAAGATGCGTTATTCTCAATGTCTCTCTAGTGAGTTGATTGCAGTGATCGCATGAGATATCCACTAATGTACTTACAGGACCTCATATTCATAGATGCCATACATGACAATCAACTCGATTTAACATAAGTCGATGCTACAGCAACAGCCCGACGAGCCACATCTGGCACAAGCCGACCAACCAATATCCACCGGCCGTATTTATTCTTCGGTTAGTTTATGTGGATCCACGAATTCTCTGATAACCCCATTCTCTCAACTAGCTCAATGCTAGAGACATGGATAACGATAACAGACATTTCTTCAACAACAGCTCAATCACGTGATTGATCATCTGGTGAGATGGCCGAGCGGTCTAAGGCGTACGGTTCAGGTCCACCTGAACAACAATTCCGTATAGAGAAATCTGCGTGGGTTCGAATCCCACTCTCATCATCAATCTTTTGTCGATCTACGTTCCAAACAGTATATACATATATACATGCATATATTTTTTCACGTCTCCATCGGTGCATCCTCACAGAATGGCTTTCAGCATTTCTTTTTGGCTAGATTGAAAGCTTGCTTCCGATATTTACTTTGTTAAAGCTGGTGACCAAGGTACACGCATGTTAGACGTGAATGAAGCGAACATGTGAAGACACAATTCTATTTATTGCGTCTTGTATGGGGGATTGCAATAGACGGACCACTGTTATCAAGTTTACGCTTGTGATTCCTCCTCCTGGAGAGAACTTCAGCAAGTGTCTTGGCCAATGATGTGCGGCTTTTGTGAAGAGCCCACCATTTCATATTAACATCTTGGTCGACGCCCTCTTAAGACTGCCTGCGATGGATAGAAGATAGTCGGTCATGTCGGATGGCTCTTCCACCCCGACGTGGAGCGAATTGGAATCTCACTTCCCTGTTCCACAACATCCATTTTCAGTTGTACTTCAGCACGGCGAGTCTCATCTCACGATGGAGGTCACCAAAACTCAGTACGTACATTCCAACGACATCGTAAAAGGTGGGTTCTCGGTGTCGGGGAGGATCTCTCCAGGGTCGGTATATCTGATTTTTGGACGTGATTTTGTACGGGTTATGGATCATGATCTTGTTCTTGATAGTGTCAACCAGCAGATCAGGGGATCCCAAGGAATCGGCCATTCCCGCAAGAATTTGGTTCCATATTTCGCGCACTCGGACCACGTCCTCTTCAGTCTACAAGTATGGCTGGGTCTGCTCAAGCTTTAAGAACTTGACCGGAATCTCATTATTGTCGGCGTAGTTGTGACGAAGTGCAATTGTCAAATCTGGTCTCGGCAGGACGCGGAGCAGGGTGATAGAAGAGAGGGAAAGCAGTGAAGCCCTACATAGCTGCTCGCTAGATGGATACTGCTTGATCACAAGAAACCGAGATGAAAGGGTGGATGAGGCTACGAAAGTAAAGTATGTTCCTCCATGTCAGCTTACCGATGAACTCAACGACCGTAATACCAAACATGGATTATTGAAACTATAATTATACGCACATTGGCAGCTACAGGAAAGTTCGCCAAAATCTTTCAAGTAACTAGTCACACTTGGACCTCTGACACGGTAATGATACATCGCAACCATCCCATCAAGAACCAAAGTGCCCGCTCGCCAACGGCCCCCCTTTCCACCCGTCACTCCAACGTGATGCTCGCATTCCCACTGCTCCCGCCCCCGCCCGCAGCCGTGTAGCCCTCGGTAGCCAGGATCATGTAGTCGTGGGCGCCGAGGCGCATGCCGGCGCGGGCCCAGGCGTCGAAGTGCTTGCTCGTGGTGATGGTGCCGCCGACGCGCTGGTCGGCGCGCACGCTCCAGAACTGCTGGAAGGTGGCGGTGCCGACGATGCTGGGCTTGTTGACGCGCGTGCTGGTGTACAGCAGGTACGTGCCCTCGCCGTCCGCCGTGAAGTTGCCCCGGGCCGTCCACGGCTCGCCGGGCGTCAGGTCCCCGTGCGCGTCCACGATGTAGTACTCCACTAGCGGGTTGCGCGTCCACCCGTACAGCGACAGGTAGCCCGGGCCCGTGGGATGGTACGTCCCGCTGTACTTGACTGTCCTGTAGAGGAGGGGAGATGAGAAGGGCATGTCAGCCACGACGGCGTGTGGGCTTGGCTTCGGGGCTTGCTCAGCTCACCTCGATCCGCCCGGGCTCCACCCCTTTCCGCAGACAAAACCGCCTCCTCCCGACCACTTCGCGGTGTAGGAACCTCCGGCGCCATTGTTGCAGTTGTGGCTCCCACCACCCTCCTGCCAGAAGGACCAGTAGTAGTTCGCCTGCGCAGCATCGGAACCCAAGGCACTCTCGGGAAGGAAGTCCCCCGGCGCGGACCAGACGCTGCTAATCAGCCACAAGGTCACGAGTAGAAATGACAACATGTTGACCAGTACGAACACCTCTGGTATAATTTCTCAGTATTTCTTCGAGAGTCGGAGTAGAGCAGGCAGCAGCTGCGGCTATAAGTATTCTCCTGGTTCAGCTGTTGCTATACCTGCCTGTATGTAGAGTTTCGCTTTAGCCTGAAGCAGCCTATTACAGAGGACTTGGAGATCAACTACCCTACGTGTTTCCACCCTGTCTCTAGACACCCTACTCTCACTTATTCCCGAAATCACGATGTCGGATTAAGTGCCAAGCCGCTTCTATAGACGTTCACGGCCAATGACGATGGTGCTCGTTGCCACCCCTCGCATTAGGACACGGCTGATCCAGAATCTTGGCAGGCCACATATAGCACCGCATGGTAACTACCGAGACCCCGCGCAGAAGCCATGTATAAGAACGTCGGAAGTTCAAGAGCCGACGTAGTGATCTCAGTCGGAGCAATGGAGACGGATCACAGCATCAAGAAAGGCTCAGCGGATTTGCAGCGTCTGTAGGGACTGGCCTTGACGAACAAGAACGACGGAGACAGCAGATGGCTATCTTCAAGAGTACAGGCCACTAGGAAACGCCTCCGTCAGCCGACAGCGCAAGTATACTCGGTATATGGAAGTGGTCGAGCAGAGTGGATGGTTACATTCGTTTGACTTCACGGTCTCTCACATTGGGAAGGACCCAGAAGCGAACAGGAAGACGAGGACTTGGTCAACGGTTTGGCAGGTTTCATTAGCATTGAAGGGGTACCAGTAATAGGAACAGCGGTTAACACATAGTTGATGAATGTAAATGTTTGGTCAGTTTCTGGGTTTTTTATTATCTAGTATTTTCGTGGTGTCTGTAGGCGTATAAGCGAAGGCTTTGCGGCTGCTGTCCACTACCGCGGTGAGCTAATTCTTGTTGGATCGCTCACCACGGTAGCTACTGCATCTGTCAATGACCATCCATCCATCGCTAACAAGTCTTCCCACTGAACCAGCTTCGTGAGCCGGCTAGCTGTACATGTGTTTTAACAGTGGCCAAGTGTGTGCCCTGTGATGCTTCCTCCGTAACGTCGGCGAGTATGCCGTTTCATCCCTTGCCAAATTCCAGTCATGCCATTCGTAAAAAGAAATCCAAAAACCACCACTTCGTGGTGCAACTTCAAAACCGATAACCCCCGAACATTACAGATTCCAGAAGCCAAGTACCCCTTTTCTAGTGAATGCAAAACTGAAGGAAAGAAAATCTAAAAAGTTCCACAGGCAGGCAGCACCAGGCTCGTCCATTCAAAGCGATTGTAACCGCGGCGACTTGAATGTTCGGGCCGCTAGTCGTATCACACTGAAGGAATAACCAGTGTGCCGCCAGGTGGTATCGAGGTCGTAACCGACGAAAGCAAAATCAACCAACCCCTCAAAATCCATTTTTCCATAATGCTTTCCGAATGCAATGCAATGTGCAGTCCATTTTGTTCCAATCTCTTGTAAAGAAGCAATAACCAAGGGAACAGGAATGGGGTTTGCTTCGAGGCAATCCCTGGCTGTGCTGGGCCGCGACGATCTTGATGGCCTTCCAGCAGACCGACTGTAATCAGCCGTGCCTCCCATCCCTTAAGCCAACAAGCCTGTGCTTTTGGCGATCTGTATAAAGCGTGAAATGACAAAAACAAGAGCCAGACGACTGCTTCTAATCGTCGTTTCCACGTCGAAAGGTTGGCGGTAAATCCAATCTCGATGACGACTCTCCAATCCCAAGTCACCAAGGATGGATCTGTGTCGGTGTCTGAATAATTCTGAGTAGGGGGACCGGAGAATGATTGGTCGACTTGACGATGGTTGCCTTGACAAGCCATCTTGTTGTTTTTGAACGCCTGATTAATCCGCAGTTTTGCCACCCCTCCTAGTACGAATGCGAAAAGAAAGCCATGGTCTATTAGTAGAAACTCCGTGGACCAGGTCGAGTCGACGGGCCCATTGAACGCCTGATGAAATGAAGAACAAAAGAAGAAAATTCGTAAATAATCAAGAAAGGAACACCTGGAAGAGACTATCAGGTCGCCGCACCTTGACATCAAGGATCTCGAAGCCGGGGTATCGAAGACCCGGCATGATAAATCAAGGGCTCTGCTCGATACCAGCAAGAACTGGCGGGGTGTGGTCCTGATGTTCATCCAACCAGTACTCCGGGGTATCTGAATTGCAAACGTATGTTCATGAAGATGCCGAGTAAGGGCCCTCACGTGGGCAGAACGGTCACCAAGCCCAACTTTGGTGTTCGGGTCAAGGCGACTCGTGCAAATGTCCAACCGCGCACTTCAATGCGTTGGGGACAGATCAGGCATTGCTGTAGATGAATCCTTAACCAACCACGGCTTGACCGAACCCATGATGCTGGAAATAGTGCGCGGGCTTATGGAGGGTCGCCATGCATTGGGAACAGTTGCACTCAGCGATATTTGCATCCCAGATACCCTGGCCACCGTAGTGGTTGTAGTAAGACTGGTGTTGGTGTGTGGAAGCCCTGTGGTTGTACGACGCATGAGTGGTGGTAGGGGCCGACGACTGGTAGCCCCTGTAGCCCGTTGCCATGGCTGAGTTGAACCAGTCATTGTAACGCGAGTTCAGCGAGGCAGCGGAGTTCAGGTACTCGGGAGTACCATAGCCTGAATCGGGGGGAGTGAGAGGTGCAGCAGACCAGGAAGTCTGGTACTGTGTGGCCCAGGAGTTCTCGCGAGGACGGAAGGAGGATTTGGCGGCGGCGCGTGTGAAGCGAGCACGCTCGTAATCGGAAATTTCCTCGGGTGTCCAGCCTTCGTAAGCCAGAGGGTGGTGCTGAGAGTTGGTGCGGATGTCGGTACGGATGGGAGCCAGCCTCTCGCGAGCAGCGACAGCCTGTTGCTTCTGCACAAGCTGCTCGCGCTTCTTGTTGGTCTCCCAATCCTTCCAGTTACTCAGCCACGCGTTGTAGTCGCCGCTCTTGTCCAGGTTCACGTAAAGCGACCAGTCGATGTGACGGAGCCAGTCGTTCTCCATGGTGTTCAACTCCTGAACGGGAATACCGCTCACCTCGGACCAGGATCGGTTCTGGAAGGTGTTGTCGTCAAGGAACTTGCTGCCCAACAGGAGCGAGACAGTAAGCATGCGCCAAACCTGTCCCTCGTTGACCTTGAAACCTCCTGCGGCGTTCAGGGTGTTAACCCTCTTCGCCAGGTAGTTCAGGCCAAGCAGGATGGTTGTGCTAGGAAGTCTTGTCGAGGTGAGGACTTGCGAGACAAACTTGCGGGACGCCGCGGTGACAGAGGCGTTAGGCATGACAAGACGCATCGACATGTCCGACACGTACTCTGCCATCATCTCGACCTCGTAGTCGAGGACTGCACACACACCGCCCGGCATCGTGATGATGTAATGGAATCGGAGAACGGGTGTGGTATGTTGGTGAACAAAACCGGTCGCACTGCTTCAAGCACTTGGGAGACCTGGACAGGGTTGCGTGGGCGAGTCCACTGAACGCTGGCCGATGATACCAAGGCTGAAGAGCCGAAGGGTGAAAGATGAAAAGGAAAAAGGTTGAGGAACCTTAATGCGAGACTCCAGCCATATGATGATCCGATCAGTCCAGAGGGAAAGATGCGACAACGATGTGTTCAGACCTGATCTCTGGCGAACCCTGACGATGTGCAAGCACGCGTTTCTGGGAGTGCGCGAAGGGGATCTCGACGGAAGTCGTGGACGTGTCGGTGGGTGACGATGATTCAAACTGGGAAAGGCGTTCCCAGGTGTCGTCAATACTCAAGCGCAGCCAAGGCCTGAATATATAAGGTGAGGGTATTCGAAGATGACAATGAAGTCTTTCGAGATGAGCGATGTGAATCGTAGGTAGCTTTTACCAATGCCAACGCGGAATGGAAATTCAGTCGTAGGGTATAACGGGCAGAAAAACTCTAAAGCACTGTATTCATTGTCTCTCGAGTCAGCCGCACATTGTTCCGAGTCTTGACAATTGCGTGGAACAAAAAAAGGACCGGTGAACAAAGTGCCGAGTATGTGTCTTGGTCCGAGACGCGATGGGAGCTGGTCGGGGGGCGACTAGGTGGTGTTAAGGAAACAGGACAGCCAGACAACGAAGTCGGTCGTCGAGGATCAAACGAGTCGAGGCAGATGGGCGAGACTGGAGTGATGGTGTCTGCCGACGCGACAGTCCAAGGAAGAGCCCGACAACAGACTGGTTGCTTGCTACAGAACCAGAACCAGGATGCGGTTGTTTGTTGTGCTCGACGGACCGGATGTGCGAGCGGGAGGCGAGTAAGGAAGAGAGGGCGTGGGAGTGAGAACCAAGCGGCCGGGATGTGACGACGAGCATCAAAATAACGGCGGAAATGAATCGTGTCGGTGGTCGATGCGCCAAAAAGCTTTGGGCTGGTTCGGTGGGCCCTCTGCTCCCAGGGATTTTTTGTGGGTGCAGCGCTGGTGCTGGGCCGTTGCCGTGTTGCTGTTGCCGGATGGAGACAAGACGAGACGGAGACCAAGACACACACACACACATACCACACGCACTCACACAGGCGTCGACGAAACGCAGGTATATAAGGAAAAAAACAGGACGGGAAATCAGAACTCACCTCAAGTCAACGTAGCTGGCGACGCCGGGGGAGAAAGGGAGGGCCAGCAGGCGTGTGTGCTGAGGCAGCTGTGAGCTGTGCAGTGCGATCGACGTCCGGCTGAGCCGATGGGCTTCGTCGCAGGTCGCAGTCGCAGGTCGCGTGGGAGTTCCTGTGCCTCCAAGTGACGTTTGGCTGGGGTTGGTGGTTGGGTTGGGACTGGGACTTGGGGACTTGGGGACTTGGGGGGGAAGCGTGTCGGGTTGGCGGCCAGAGACTACCAAAAGTCTTCAGCACAGACTGGCCCTGCACGGCAACCGGGCCTAGCACGTAGCGTAGCGCAACACCGAGCGAGCCCTGGTGTCTTCTCTTGGCTCCGCGCTTTTTATTTTTCTTTCCCCAGCCTGCGAGTGAACGGGTAGGAAGAAAAATGACAACCTGAATCCTGACGTCGACGGCCTCGTGAAATTGGCAGATCTCCAATTGAGGCCGCTGTTGGGTTGCGGGCGAGTCGCGGATGTCGAGGTGAGGGATGGAGAGAGAGGTGGGCGGAGAGATGGAGATGGGGGAGAAAGGGCAGGAAGGGGGACGGGGGGTGGGAAGGGGAAAAATGCGACGTCTGGTGGCCGTATTGATGGTGATGTCGTCGGGGGTCCCAGTCGCAGTCGAGGGAAGAAAACGGTTAGGCCAGCTGCTGGACCCGGCGGAGAACAGGACGACGGGGGTCCAGTCCACGGGTGTGTGAGTGGAAGTCCAGGGGGTGGTAGTCTGCTGGGAGTCTGCTGGGAGAGGGGGGCCCTGGGAGGCCGGTTGGGGCTTGGGACTTGGGACTTGAGGACCGCTGAGACGCAGGTGGTCTGTCTGGAGGAATGACCCCCCAAGCATCCAAGCCCAGCATGTCAATGACACGCGACGGCGACAAAAACGGATACGGCCGGCCAAGCCCTCAGTCAATCAATCACCCTTACTGCAACGGATCGATTTTTTTTTCTCTCTTTCTTCCTGTCGGCCTTTGTCACTAGGCCGCTTTGGCTGGGCAAGCCATGCCCCCAGTCACCCACCACCGCCCCAAGCTAAACAAGGACTGCTCCATCAATCAGAGTCTAGAACACCCTGGCATTACGGTGTGCTTCAAAGAAAAGGCCCACTGGAGGGGGAGGTTAGATACATCGCATTTGCCGGTAACGTACTGTAAGTTACATCGTATCGTAAGAGAGTCGGATTTTTTTTTTTATCTAGTCGGCCACCAGAAAAAGACCTGTCTCGGGGCTTCAAACTTTGTTCGCCCGGGCGGCCCTTTAAGGCGCTGTTCGCGGTCTGACGCTGGTCACGGCCGTGGCCGAGGGCTTGAAGAGATCAAAGTGGCCACACTCTGCTCCCATATGACCCGTGTCACAGCCTCCTGAGCCCGCTGAGATCATCGCCAATCCGTCGGCCAGAAAGCCTGATCATCCGTCATGGACATGGTGTGGGTGTGGGTGTGGGCAAGTCTTTGCTTGCCAGCGCCCAGTGCCCAGCGCGAACCGGTGTGGTGGCGCTCGTAATGACGGCAATAAAATATGGGCGAATGGAGACGCACAAGGGGGCATAGCGTAAGGGTTTTCGGGCATTTGCGACGAGGCTACCAATCCTGCGCACCAAGCGCTCATCGCTACTACGGCCTGCATCGACATCAACATTAGTTAATTCCCAGTACTAACTAAACCCGTTGGGCCAATAGCTGCAACCATGCAGTATCCTGGCCGCCATGGCCAGGTCCCGACGGTCGTCTGTCGTAGAGACGACCTCGTACCAGATATAATACCCTAAAAGCATAGGTGACACCGTACGGCATGCCTCTCCCTGGGTAACTTTGATGCACAACGTGTACGGAGAGGCATGCTCACTGGCCTGGCATGAACTGGCACCGCGTCCTGCCGCTCGTACCGTTGAGTCAATTTGCTTTTACTCTGGTGCTGCGGATGAATCCTGGAGGGCGAAACGTGACAGCTTGGGACGCCGTGGTGACTGACTACGGTACTATGGTACAGTCATCCGCGTCAGTGCATGAATTACTGAGATCCTCCACGAGCCGGCGCCGGAGACTGTTCGGCCTCTGGGAAGGAGACACAAAAAAGTATTGATGGTGTATCGGGGCATTCTTGGCTCGTCTTTTCTTGGGTGTCGGTACACGCGTAGTATGGGGTGTCCGTCTTGATTTGCTGGTCACCAAGACACTGCATCCTGTCTTGTCGCATTCCACGCCTGCCGCCGGCAGGATCCTTTCCACCTCGACGCATCGAGCAACATTCGTCTCTCTTGTTATGTAAGAAACGCGAGTCTCATTCAGCTGCTATATGAAGCAGTTTCACCCATTCGTGGAACGCTTTTGAGTTTGCTCATTTCGGAGTCAGAAACACTTGCTGTGTTGGGGGTGTACCGGACCTGTGTGGTTGCGGCAGCGCGTAAGATTATTAGGTACTCCGTAACTGTGGTCGCAAAACCACTGTCGCCGCTCAGGGTTGCAGTACGCCCAGCTCGCATCTGGATAAACTTTGCCTCGGCCATCTCGTCAAATGGGACGTCTTGGCTCGTTTGCCCACTCGTCATGGCTTTGAGATCGACATCCCCTCTGGCTCCTGCCATATTGTACCGTTGCCATACCTACGCAGACTCGCTATTGGAAGTCTCATATCATTGACCTTTGTGGAAATATATCAGGTTTCACTGCCTGTTCAGGCTGTACGGATTGCATCAGAAGCTACTGACACCTACTCACTCAGAGTTGTACCATGATACTAACCATGCTTGTGGCGTGGTGGATGGATGGCATACGACGGGTGCTAGAACAGCCTTTATCGAAATGCTTTCTTCGTATTGTACGTAGCAGTTGAGAGGTGCTCGCGGAGGTGCACTCCGGAACAAAAGGGCAGGGCCCGTCATCCCAGGCACACAGGGGTCTCAGGATCGTCGGTACGACGCCAAGCATGGAAGCGGAACAACGAAACCGGAAGTTGAACAGGCTTTCCACGTGAAGTCGGACAGGCAGGCAGAACCGAAACGAGCGACGCAAACGTCTGTTCAAAACATCGATGCCTAATGAGCCTTCGTCACCGCATGCGTAGTCTTTCGCCTAGATTCAGCAGATGGCTGGTGTATTTGCCGTTGATGCCGGTTGCATAACAATCAATAACCACGATTGAGTTGCCCATAGAGTGAGCTCTCAAGGCTGATGCACGCACTCACACAGCGGCATCTGTCCAGGTGGATGCCCGTTTTTTACGGTGCAGAACCCGTAATGACTGACCTCTAGGTAGCCTCGCGGGCTGATATAGGGAGTTTTGAGCTGCCTTAGGACATGTACAGGCCCATGCCACGGCTCCAATTGTGTCAGTTGGCTTATACACCGTCTTCTCTCAGCAGGGCGGCTGAAGAGATATACTAGACCAGAACTTTTGAGGCCCATTGGTAAATGCCGTGATCCAGGATGAGAGAAATGGCAAGGCGCACGGGGATGGATCATCAGCCCAGGAGTCGCGTCCTCGAACTCCAGGGGTGTACAGCAAGTGAGTGAGTCGTCGGTGCTTTTGGCATCGGAGACAGGCTTACTGGTGCGGTGCAGGCTGTCTCTGCACGTTGACTGGTGGGAGGCCAAAGGCCACTCAGCACTTCATCAGCCTGGCGCACTGGCGACTGGATGGTCATCGTGATGTGCACTATCGAAACATTCTAGCGTCTGTATCGTCCGCCACATATCCACTGCTTGTCCCAAACATACCATCCCATAGTACCCAAGTAGGTATAGTTGGGCAGTTGGGTCAAATCGCAATAAGCCGCCGGCTCGATGCAGGGTCCTGGACTGCTAACAGAGTTGATAGTATGCCGTTGGGGTGCCGGTGATATTGACGATTGGTAATTCGGAACGCGAGGCCAGGTCCCACATCACAGGGTCAAGAATTAAAAGGTCAGGGGCATCAGACGGAGAGTTGGAATTTGAAACTAATTGCCAATAATTCAGGGTCCGCGTCCAGAGCCAAAGCCAAGAGGGCAGGAAGGGCTGGCCAATCGGATAAGGGGGGATTTTTCTTCCCAACCTCGAACGTTCAATGTCCACCGGCAACCGGCCTCAGGGCCCCAGGCAAAGCCAGGGCCATCAGCAAAAGGCTCGCCCTAAAACGTTTCCAGCACCACCCGCTTCCCAGAAATTTGACGCTGCTTCAGCCATATTGCCATGCCCTGGGCGAATCTGCTTTCTCCACAGCTCCTTAGCTTCCTCCTTCTCCGTCCGTGCTCCATGAGCGGTTTCTTTTCCCTCACATGCAAGCATGGCTAGTTGGACTTTGTGGGTCTACCTAGAAGACCCTGATTTTCGATGCAATGTTGCAGGCTGGGATGGAGGCGCAAAGAATGTCGGAAGTCCTTGACTGGCGGCCAACCGGCTTGCCAGTCACAGTCGCCGCCGTCACGGGAGCGCCTATGTTGGCTGGCAGGCTACAACCCGCGGGGGCTCGATAGTTTCGTCACCATGGACAGCTGATGCGGCATTGCTCTTCGTCAGCATCATCTACCAATTTCCAGGTCGCAATCTACCAGTACGTATGCAGCCGTGGCAAAGACTGACCGTTGGAGAAAGCTACTCTACTTGACTCTCTCTTATTCTTTAACCGACACTGCCTGCTGTTACTATGAATAACTTACCCATATGACTTCACAGCTGATACGCCAGCCCCCGGGATACTGGTCCAGGCTGCCCACTACGCTATAGCAGACGGAGCAGCTCAATCTGACAAACTACAACCTTCTCTCACCAGCCAGGTCTCGTGACTAATCATGCAGCCATCAGCAAAATCGGCTACAGGCCTCCACAAGCGTGTGTCGTCGGTGTTCAATCCCGGCGGGCCAAAGATAGTCACTTTGCCACAGCTGCTGCTGCTTCTTGACTGATCGTATGGTTCAATGCGTTTACCGGTTGGCGTCTTTGCCCCAACATCACCTGCAGAAACCCCCCACCATCTGCAATGTCGGCTTTGGGCATCGGTGTCATTCTGCCCACTGGGCTGTCCGCAAGTTTTACAACCGGTCTGAAGGAACCGTAGAACTAGACATGCCACCAGTGAACTTGTGACCGACCGCAGAGTTGTTGAGCCGGCTCTTGCTCCCCACTCTCGGTACAGGATCTACTACAATCTTATTTTTCTGCCGCTATGTATTCTACAGTGGAACGACCCCAAGCGGAGGCGCAGTAGAAGTGTATTGAAGCTCACCGCAACTGGGTAGTTCCGTCCAAGTTGCTCGGCTTATTTACCAGACGTCTAACTTCTTTGGCGTGCATTGACCTGCAAGCCTATAGTGACGGCGAGCTACATGTGTTTCGAGCTAACGACACAATCATTTTGTCTCTCATTGAGGATAGCGGAATTTTATTTTCACGGACTAGTAGGTTGTCTCTGTAATAACGATATAGGATCCCCAAAAGATACATGCCGGCAGCTCGCTCTGCGCGGGTTATAATGCGACTTCGGATGATCTATCACAAAGTGGTAAATGCATAGGAAAAGCCACTAGTAGGTCTTGCGCGAATTTCAGGAGAAAGGCCGAATAGTATCCTCGTGTCACATACCTTACTGTACCCGTAGCTATCGCCGGTGGTTTGTAACGGCTCGGCTTCGATCTTTGCGGGGTATTGGACATGCGCGGCTTTCCGCTTGTTCTAAAAATCGAGCCCTTGGTGGAGCTCGCCGCCGTTGTACACACCGCCATGAATGGCTTGCGAAGTGAGGATCATGAGACTCCACGGCCCAGCGGTCATGACTGGACCCATCTGCACCCTGCAGCAACCCCGACCGTCACGCTGCAACTCCAACATAGTTCGCTCCCTCACTCGACATGACTGGGAAGAGCGAGTGCTCTAGCCCGCAGTGTTCTCTCGGTAGAATCAGGCACCTGCTTCATTGGTCTGATGCACGTCGCGTCGACTAGAATCTCCCTTCCAAGGATGTTTCTATGAGGTGCAAAGTTCCGCCGGGCCTTCCAGGGTACAGCGCAATGTATGCATGTTGCACCAGAAACCTCGCGCAGCAAAACAACCGCCGGCAACCAAGACTCCTCTGGAAGAATTTCATACGTATTGCACCGGTGCAGCCTGCACCAGCTACACTGACGCACACATCACTAAAGAGGATCGTGACTTGGTGGTCTCGTTCAGCGAATCGTATTGATGGCTGGATGTATCCACGGATTACATAAGTGACTTAGGGTCCCCAATAGGCAGGATGGGAGAGAAAAAGGAACGACGTATGCACCCCTCACGGGAAATGCAGTCGCCACAGTCGGTCTTCATTGGCCTCGTCACGACGCGGATTTTAGTCAGCCTCGACTACGCCGGCCCAATGAGGGACGCCTGCTCGACAGGTCGAAAAGTTCTTTGTGCCATAACGGACGCTCTCCTCAGCGCTAACGATCCAGCAGAATGGTTATAGTGGTTGTGAGCAGCCCCCGATGGTTCACCCAATTGAAAAGGTCTGCAAGCTAGCATCCTGACACCTCGGCGTCATTTGTCATGGGCGAGGCTATTACGCACTGGTGCACACCACAGATCCATCCGCTGGATGGCCTCCCCGGGATAGCAAGGGAGGCTTTACTGTGCTGCAGTACCACTTCTCGGACCCTGTCTAGCCTTCGTCTCCAGAAGCTGTGAAAATGTTCGAAGTGGGGGATCGATCGCAGGCGTCCTGGGCTACGCTCGAAATCTGCACACCTGGCACCATGGTTCTTCTAGCACGCGCGAGACAGACGCGAGCTAAAGAGCTTGCAGTAGCGGCTTGCAGGCCAGGCCGGTAAAAAGGCTCCCATTTGATCATTGCCCTCATTGGCAACGGCAGCCGGCGGTCCTTTGCGCTTCTACAAACTGCCCTATCGCAAGGAAACTTTTCTCGTTAGCCCATCAAGGACCCTGATCATCCGCATTGCAAAGTTATTGCCCACTGCCTTGACTGCAGCGCCTCCGAACGATGCCGATCTTGTCCAATCGTGGTCCAGTGAGCCAATGCCTTCTCGAAGAACGCATCCGATGAAGACATCGTGGCCGGTCCTATACCGGATGCATCGGGGCTGATCCTGGATTTACTCCTCATGGCCCCCCTCTTCAGTTTCTTGTTCCATACGAACGGCGATTCCTGCTTCGGTGCTCTGCGAACCCCAGTCCCCCGCCCATGTAGCATGTGGAAAACCCCCCAGTGAACCCCCATCCAATGATGCAATGGTGCCCAAGGGGAGGCTCTAGCCCCAATCGAAGACAGTTTTAGAATCATTTACGAAGAAACTGTCCTGGAGTAACTCATCCCGAACTTCTCCGTGGAGTGTGATCATCTCTCAGTCCCGTTGCCTGGAATTCTGCTGCTTGGCGCCTACCCACTTGCTCGTGGGATGCACCACCACCCGCTCCTGCGGACCTGTTATGTCCCGCAACACATGCGTTAGACCGTCGCTGCAGAGTGATAGGATCACCACATGCGTCACTGGCCTGTAATGACTCAGAGTATGCCCGCAATCCAGTGCACCTAGGCTCGCAGTGCTGGAGTCGTGTATCTCGCCTCTTCGGATAGATTTGGAACGTGCCTACCACCCGAAAACCTGGACAATACATGTAACCCGAGTGGCTGTACTGCCACGGCGTCAGTGAAGGCATTCGCAACAGAGCATTTCTATACGCCTAGTAGGCGCACGATCCGTCTTGGTTAGGTCTGGAGCTGAAGCTTTGGCTTAACTGAAATGATTGCCATCTGACTTGTACGAATGACGAGCATTGTATGTTTCATCCTATGGCCAACGCGTGTTTTGCGGCGCAGATATTTGTGTTCCTAATAGGGGCATATCTGTCACTCATTCATGCCGGAATGCCTGCCCAGAATATGTAACGAGGTCTGAAGTCAAGACAAGTAATGACGACTGCATCAAAAGGTCAGACAGCAAAAGTTGAGAGACTCAACCTCCGTATATCTAGCAGTGCCACACTCAGCCGTTTAAAAATTCACCTGTATTGATATGACATTAGGCCATGGATGAACTTAACCTTGACCATCTTGTAGCAATAATACAAGATGCCGGCGCACGACATGAATGAACTGCTTTCTTACCTGCCACAGCTCCCTGTAGAATTACCCGACGCCTTGATGCTGCCATTTTGCCAACGTGGACTAGGGAACGGTCAGTCATCATACAATGTCAGAATGACCTTGAAGCTCCGACATAGAGAGTTCCCCCGGACTGTTTTCTACCTTTCTCGCCTATATACAACACCTCGGAGGGGGCCAAGTTCCTGTTCGGGGCTATATATCAACGCCACCTTGGTTGGGTAGCAGACCAGAGAGACAACCAGATGTTGACATGTCTTAAATGCGAAGTGTCTCCTGGCGAGCACTTTGACGTACTTGACCACGACCGAACTGCTACTGAGAACATGTTGATTACGACGAGAGGAGTCAGAGATACCAGGTAGTCCCTCCTCTGAGATGATTCTCTTCCGAACGCGCCGCTCACCTTGGCACCAGCGATGCACTTCCCTCAAATATCGCAATGCTTTACATCCAATCATGGGAGGCTAGAAATGCCTGGGGCACGAATGGGATGATCAGACTCCGCGTAAGAAGTAGAGTCAGTGAGGAATCTTGATGCTCACGGGTCATTTCAATGGTACCTGGCGTGGTGAACCCCATGAAGCAGTCACTCGTGATGCGCTCACCCATCGTAGCCGGGGTGCGTGTGCAACGAAAGCACAGCTACCGACTGTAGAAGTCGAAATTTGTCAGTTGAAAAGCATATGCTCACAGGCATTCTTGTAGGATCATTGACATGAGCGCAGCAGCGCCCATGAAGTTATAGACAGCCTTGCTCACAAATGTGCGTCGTTACTACTTCACCCTGGATGACGAACAACTTGCCTGATTCACACTGGTTGACCGGCAGAATTTGGCAAAGAGTTCTCATATAGTATGCATACGCTGAAGTTTGTCCACGAAGCATCTGAGACATAGCGTTGATAGCGCCATCGTGTTGAGAGTCTCGTAGTTCCGGGTCTACTAGAACACCAGTCAAGGCATCACGAAATGAATATGGGATCGTCAGAAGTAGGATTATTATCCACGAAGTACCGGAGCCTGAAGCAGCCTATTCAGGGGGTATCGTCAACTCTATCTTGTGTAGAGAACCAATTATCGCAAATGCCGTGCGAAAGCAACCCTCCTGCTCCCCGCAGACTCCATCAAAGTGACAAACAACCTCAAACGCCAGACCATCGAGATCATCTCGACGTAAGTTTTCTACTCTCATCTTACTGTTACAGTCGACACTCGATTCCCTCCCATGATTCGCCTTCCAGGGACACCGGCTAGTTTTCTTTGCGGGAGCCACGACAGCCTCAAGGACATTGAGACACACGAAGCGGCTAGTTTAGATTACAGTTAGAGGCACGCCCAATGAGTTGATGAACACCTCAGCTCGGGACTGAGGTCTTGTCCGAATCACTGCGCACAGGAGGGACACCCGATTCTGGTGACACGCCCTAGCAAAGAGCACATACAGTAGCCACCTTCCTACAGTTTGCTGTACGGCACAATGGCGGCATCGATGGTGGGTGCCCGTCGGTGCATGACATCGGCTTCGGGTCCCCACTTGGCCTTCCAAGTGTTCTCCTGATCCAGTGCCTCATCAAAGGCCTTACGGCACTCGGGTGGGAGCAGGTCCTTGATGTCGTCGGACATGGCACTGAGTCCCTGGAAAGGCTCGAGGAACGAGGGAACATTGCGCTCGGATTGGTACGCGGCAGACTGGAGACCGATAGGAGGCGTCTCCATGACGGTGTCGATCACTCTGAAGTTACGGGGAATTTTGCGATCCAATGGCGGGAATATGCTGCTCTGAGAGGGCGATGACGAGTCGAAGACCGGCTCTATACGAGCATGGGTGGGCTGCATGGTGGTAGGGAATTGGAGGGTGTTGGTGTGGATGTCGTAGACACCAGCGTTGTTGAGACGGCGGATTGCACCGACCTCGGCATTGAATTGGCTGATAAAAATGATCAGTTAGGAATGCAACAGGCTCGTTATGGGTATGACTGAAACTTACGCAGCAGCACGCGCATGCTCGAGCTGCCAGTTGGAGTCGGTGACGGTG
Source organism: Neoarthrinium moseri (assembly GCF_022829205.1). NCBI lineage: Eukaryota > Fungi > Ascomycota > Sordariomycetes > Amphisphaeriales > Apiosporaceae > Neoarthrinium > Neoarthrinium moseri. The sequence goes on along the minus strand of NW_026055123.1, from coordinate 111,575 downwards.
ACACGGCGCTTCTTGACCTCGGGTTTGCCATTGGGAACAGGGACCGAGGGGCCGCCCGTGTGGTAAACAGCACTGGCACCATGCCAGGCGACGTATTGGTTCTTGTTGTACGGCTCGCCCGGGACGAACCTGTCGTTGGGGTCGGCGATCTCGCCCTCGACGGCACCCTCGGCCTTGCGCGCAAAGACATCATAGTCGTCGTTGATTCTGCGGCCTCCAACGACAATCAAGGCGCCGAACTCGCGGAAGACGGAGCGGGCCGTGACGATACCTATCGCACGGCCCTTGTAGGAGTGCGGAATGATCTCGCGCTCGATCATGTCGCGCTTCTCGTCATCGTTGACAATGATCTTGTAGAGGCGCTTGTGCTTGGTGAAGAAGAGGTATGAGTCTCGGAAACCAACGCATCGCGCAGGCTCTGTGGACAACATGTACAGCCTGTCGCCGCGGCCATCGACGGTGAAGGTTCGGCAACGGTACTCGCGACCGCCCTGGAGGTTGCCCAGCTTGTCGACCTTGGTCTCACCCTCGGGGTCCTCGGGCAGAGCCAGCTCGTCATCCACGATGTCGATCATGGTGCCGTCGGCGTCGATGGCCTGCTGGGTGGGCGCAAAGGACTGGCCCTTGCGGCCGCCCCGCCCTCGCCAGCCTCCGCGACCACGGCGGCGCGGGGTGTCGTTGGGATCGCGGCTGGGCGGCTCGATGGGCAGAGTGTCCCAGTCCGGTGGCCTGTTCTTGGGCGGCCGACCCAGGCGGCGCCTTCTGATGACGGGCTGCGGGGGCGGGGAGGGCGACTTGGGCTCATCAGGCTCAGAGTCCTGGTCGTCTTCCTTCTCGGGCTCGCCTGCCGAGTCGCCGTCTTCTCGCTCGTCGGCTTCGGGCTGAGGCTCTGCGTCTGAGGCGTCCATATCGACATCGGCCATGGTGTCGTCCTCGACTCCCTCGAATGCTCTCGGGGTGCTCTCTGGAAAGGGAATGCGGTTAGCACACGAGAGCTGCGGTGACGCGCTGCTGCGACGCACTGCGATGGGACTGGAAGCTATGGGATGCGACGCGGCACGATGCAAGGCGACGCGAAAGGACGACAGTCGCAAGGGAGAGACGGTATAGACGGTACGGTAGGTGTCTTCACGAGGTGAAGGTGGATGACCAGGACTCACCTAGCTTCTCGGCAGCGCGCTTCGCGGCTGCGCGGCCCGATCGACGGCCCATGTTGGGAATTTCGGCCTGGATCACACTGGTGCGAACGACGCGGCTCGAATCTGTCGACGATGGATGGTATGGGATGGGATGGGAAATGCGAAGTAGCTCGCGCGGCTGGCTGGGAGATGTGGGTATGCCAATTGGCAGCACGAGTTTACTTTCAGCTAGTCAGCGGTCGTCAAAAAGTCCCGTCGCGGTTCCAACAGCTGCACGTCCGCCTGCAGCTGCCAGCTGGTCGGCGGGCGGCGGGCGGCGGGCGGCGCGTCTTCAAATTCCCAAGAACCACAAGCTACACACCCCGTGAACCTGGGCCCTATGGCCGATGATGATTGGTATACGAGAAACATCTTGTACCTACCTCTGTAGGCATACATGCACTTGTAAGTCAGTGTCAAGAGGGCCAAACTGAGATTCACGGTATGGCCCGCACATTGCCTCATCGTCAATCTCACCAGTGAGACCTTGTGCGCCCGTGCAGCCTTCATAAAGTATGTACATGGGGGACTGAGGTACACCCCGTACGCCATGCTACTTGCAACTTGATGGACAGCTGCAGTCGCTCTTCAGCCCGAAGGTTGCCACTATTCTGCCTGCATGGTTTGTGGTGCTGTGTCGATGTACATAGATATGCCCTGATGAAGTCATCACTTGCCCCCATTCCCAGCCTCCAATCGAGACATTCGATCTCAACGGCACGGCATGGCCCCATCGACCACCCTAGGCCTCAGCCCTGTGCAAAATGACAATGCAGTAGTGCTGTTACGTGGGGGTCTGGGGCTTCTCAACATGCAGCGTTATACACCGGTTGACTAAACTAGATACAGCTGGTCATGTGTTAGTTGATCATGCGTTCTATAGTATATGATGCTGAGATGCATCCACATCCATCTTCCCTCTGGCAAAGGAACGACTTGTACTGTGGTCCCAGAAATATAGCCCGCGCGGATATGACTATGAGAAGCGTGGGCAGAGTTGTCCTGACGGGGCACCACGTACCATTGGAAAGCAGCTCGGTGGAGATTGGAGCCCGCCGTCGGGCTGGCGAGGAGTTGCTTTTGTCCTCCCGACTCCGACCCTCGTGGACGAAAGGAAACATTGCACTCCGACATATTCCGGATACGAAGATCCGAGCTAAGTCATGGCTGCCCAGCCTAGGCTGAGCCCCAGCAGCCCTCCCGTGCCACGTGCCGTAGCTTGTTTCACCGACGCGATGATAGCAATCGCTGTTCAACTATATAACACAACATCACTAACAAAACTTTCTCTCGCTGGGGCGACCAACGCACGCGACAGGGAGTGTCAGCGGCAAACAACATCGGCAGTATCCAGCGCCCCTTCAGTATCATGAAGCCTTAACAACTAAAAGCAGGGCCCGAAAAGCTGGGCGTGTGGTACTATACGCGTGTTACTGCGAGTGTTTCGAACCTTGACAGCCACTTCTGGCAGGCGACAGGTAGATGACTGCCGCCAATTGACGCCATTCTCAATGTTTCTATACCCTTCCGTGATGGCCACAGCTGCGTGCAGTCTGGGGTCTGGCAGCCTCTCACTTGATCTCCAAACCATTCGCGATGCGCTTTGTAGCTATACATTCAAGTTCGTTTGGTAAGGTTCATGAAATGTCCTGGCCCATGATTCAGATCCAAGAGCCACTGAGCGAAACGATTGCCGAAAGAGTGACCTTGGCGTCCCGGTACAGTGGTTCATAGGTATCCTATGTCTCGGTGCCTCTTTTTCTCCTGGTCTCCTCCAACATTCTCGGTTGAGCACCGAGCTTGTACTTCCACCGTGGGCCACACATTTACGCTCTGTTATCTTGAGAACTGCCTTCGATGGTCGATACAGAACTCAAGAAACCAAGCCTACCTTGAATCGGTGCCGCTGCTCTGACTACCTCACGATGCCAATTGCAATACACCTCAACAAGGCGTTTTAGTAGGATGGCTTCACCTGAGTTGGGTAACTTAGGGAGCTAAGCATGTGCTTCAGCCTGCAGAAGAGCCAGCTCCGATGCTATGCATGATCTGGAGCTGGCGGTCGGCAGTTGTTGCTGTTTCCAGACTATCAATGGTCTGAAAATAGAGACTGGTTGCCTAACTCAAAAACGAAGAGAGTACATTTTGTTTCATATGGATACGCGGGTGTCAAACGACCTCCCAGTGGTATAATTGTACACGACATAGTTCGATCCCATGACCGAGGTCTTTTTCTTCACAAACGAGATTTCGATTTGGCGAATCCTTTCGCGTGAGCGAGACGCAGACGTACTGGAGAACCGGACACAGCGAAGAGTTGGTTGCAGCGTGTGGTATAGAGGACAGTCGACTTCGCTGCACCCTGTTTCTTAATATGTCTGCGTGGCGACGAGTGGTTGAAAACAGCTGGGAAGTATGCTGTCTTATTGCTCCTGTGTCCAGTTCAGTGCCTTCTTTCTTCTCCCACACTATCTTTTTAGTAATGCGAACTTTAGCAAAGCTGCGTGATAGATTTCATAAAAGGAATCTACGCGAAAAATTCAATAAAAGTACTTGGCTCAATTCATTTCTATCCCATACAATCGAATCAATCCGTCGGTTTATTAATATGATTGGTAGTAAACCACGCGGGCAATGCCACATTGACAATACCTGTCAAAGCTCTATACCCAGAGATGGGTAAAATTGCGTGAAGGAGGGCAGATCGAGAAGCTGCTGACTGAGCTGTAAAGTATTTACGCTGTACCTTTGAGAGGTGTGCCTACAATCTTTCTTCTCTTAGTTTCAAGCATGTCCGTTTGAGATGGAGTCCGAATTGCGAGTCCAGCCCATTGATTGCTTCTTCTACCTACAGCGTCTTTCCAACCCCCGACCCGGGTGCTGACACAGAATTCAACCTGAGTGGTTGGCATAAGTGAGACGCCAGGGCCCAGCTAATTGATTCCGTTCCTGTGGTTCACGGGGAATGCTGTTTCAATCCACCCAGGCCACCTGCTGCATATGCCACAAAGCTTAACAGCGGTGCCATCATTCAGACCCTGTTATCGACCTCATAGCATGCAATTGCCACTACTATCATGGCAATGTCAAAGTCCATCTCCTATGCCTCAACCATCAGACTGACCCCCAACATCATTTCCCACCACTCGACCTTACCCAAGTTATCTCGATCAGCCCCTGATTAGTTTACTTTGAGACAGTGTCTCTTATGCCAGATCGATGACATCTAAGATGATGGCCAGCATTTGTATCCATATGTTGCACACCAGCCAGCTGTCGAGCGCTTGCCGATATCCGAGAACTAGCCCTGTACTGACGGAAAACGCTCCTCTTGTGGGTCGATTAGAAGCACAGATCACCGCAAGTTGTAAGGCCTAGACACCTGTTTATAGTATTTACAAGCCTTACTGCCCAAATATATTACACAGCATCAAGTAAATGGCACTTTAAAGTCAAGTAACGCACTGCCTGCATTAGTATTGCAAGTCGCAAGACGGCCAGCGTCGAACAGAGGGCAATTGCGTGATGAGCGCAGCTGTCGCATGTCGCGGCGCCCCTGGTCAAGTTTGCTGCGTAAGACCGCAACAGCTCTATAAGATGTTGGAGCAAATGATGCACATCAACAGCGAGTTGCAGCCAGTGATGGAGAGTTTCTTTTGCCTGCTTTTGAGCCAACAAGAGTGCGCCGCAGGTAGCTGAGAGATATTTTGGGACATGCTGGGCAACCCGCAGGTTCAGCAACTGCGAGATATCAAGGCATGCATGGTTCAGTAAATCCAAACCAACTTATCGTGACCGCCCCCGTGTCTCATGCTACTCCCAACATCGCTCAATTGTATCTGAAATCTGTGAATCCGGACCAGATGCCTTGATTTTTGGAGACCCCCTTGAACTGTATTTCAGCCTCGTTCCCAAACTCCTGGGAATTCTTCGGTCTGGAGGGCTCGAGAACCAAACCTGCATTGGGAAATGTGGAAATTACTTCAATCATGCATCTCCTTATGGCACAGGAGTAGCCACAACCGGTTGTGGTGATCGAATTGTCAAGTAAGGTGGCAGGAGGGTGAAGCGATCCGTGAAATCGGGTTGAAATCGGGTTAAATAGAACGAACACCCCCTCAACTGAGCAGGTTGAGATTATTGTCTTAAGCATGTTTTTTCCCGAAAACCCTGGTTCAAGATGGCTAGGCTTACACTCATTTCGGTCATTGGCCTTCTCGCCTCAGTCCCTTGGGCTCACGCTCGTTTTGACAGCACTCTTCAGACTAACCTTGCCGTGTATTGGGGCCAGAACTCCTATGGCACGGTGAACTCCCAACAGCGTCTGTCTGCATATTGTTCAAGTACGTCGATACTCAGGATGCACACGATCATCGACATTGATATCTTTCTAACAACGAATACAGTGACGCAGATCAATATTATTCCAATTGCATACATGAACGGTATCAACACGCCTTCAATCAATCTAACCACGTCGAATAACAACTGTAGCGCGTACACGGGATCGCAGCTCCTTGACTGCGCACAGCTTGAGTATGCTTCCAAGTCCCTGCCACTCCAGGCAGTCAGGATGCTAAACGATTGATAGGAATGATATCAAGATTTGCCAGAAGACATACGGCAAAACAGTCATGCTCACGCTGGGTGGCACCACGTTTAACGAAGTCGGTTTCGAATCTGTTGCGAAAGCTGAGGAGGCTGCTGTGCGGGTCTGGCAGCTATTCGGTCCTGCTATCGCCACAGAAAACCGGCCCTTCCGCACTGCCGTCATCGATGGTTTCAACTTTGACTTCAAAAGCTCCGCGACCAACATTGTCGCCTTCGCAGCGAAGCTGCGGGCGATCACGGACAACAATTTCTCGTTGCCCTGGCTCAGTGGCGGCTCCAACGCGCAGAAGAAGACATACCTGGCTGCCTCGCCTTCATGCTCCTTTCCAAACCCGTCAATGAACGATATCCTGGCCAATGTCTACCTAGACATGGTTTTCGTGCAGTTTTATGACAGCAGCTGTGGCGCCAACACGTTCCTCTCCAACTTCGCCAGCTCTTCACAGCCCCAGATCCAGCCTAACTTCAACTTGAGGACCTGGAATACTTGGGCCACCTCCCTGTCCGTGAATAAGGACGTCAAGATCTTTGTTGGATTGCCAGCCGGTGTTGCTGCGGCCAATTCTGGATACGTCTATGGGGACCAACTGTGCGCAATCATTACGTTTGCTAAGACGTTTAGCAACTTCGGTGGTGTTGTTCTATGGGATATGAGTCAGCTGGTCGTCAATGTTGGCTTCTTGGAAACCATTTGGATTTGCATTACCAAGCCTCGCAAATCTCCCACATCAACGATCTCGATCTCGTCAACTCGAAGCGCCTCGAGTATTGGAACAGCAGAGGCATCGTCGACTTCGCTTCGATTGACTTCATCCGAGACTACTTCGTCCCCGCGGAGCACCACTCCCATCCCGTCTTCGCTCGTTACCTCTCTTTCTTCTTCGTTTGAAACTGTAACACGGTCTACGTCTTCTTCTCAAGAACGGCCTTCTTCATCCGAAGGCCGTTCTTCTAATCTTATTTCGGACGTGCTCTCGACGGAAAGTTCCTCCGTTTCCACGACGTCTTTGCCTCAGGCTTCTAGTAAAGGATCCTCAACTGAAACGATCTCACCAAGGACAGAGCCTCAAACATCGCGATCTTCCACGGAAACAATGTCACCAATATCTAGCGGGCCCTCTTCTACAGGATCTGTTTCACCAAATGCACCGGGTTCGACCACCTCCAAAACGACTTCCACAAGCGAGCAAGGCTCTCTTACACTGCCTACTTCCCTTTCTACTGAGTCAGTTTTGTCCTCTTCAGCCGTTCCATCCACAGAACCAGCCTCATCCTCCAGAGCGAACACGTCTTCCAGTAAGACCACCAGTGCTACCGAAACATCTGTATCAAATATTGAGTCCATCACAACTAGGACGCCGGGATCGATATCTCAGTCAAGCAGCACCTCTAGATTCGAGACTACCCCTACGACACCGCTATCAAACATATCGACTGTTTTGTCAAGTACAGCATCTACCTCCGTAGCGCCTCCTTCCTCATCAAGTGCTACCTCACATTCGGAATCAAGCACGGCCAGTGTAGAAGCCATCACGATTACCACGTCGATCTCGCTTTCCACTAGCGGTAGTAGTACATTGACTTCCTTATCGCTGTCCACCTCGACCTTGCAGCCAAGCGGCTCCACCAAACCTCTCACTTCGACTGGGAGCCTCGAGCCAGCATCAACAACGTCCACGATATCTGTGGGCTCTAGTGTTGAATCATCCACATCGAAGTCCACGTCCTTGACAACTAGCCCCAATGCATCCTCGACGGGAAATACTTCTAATGGTGAGGGAACGGGCTCACATACCTCCTCCACAGCCCCCAACAGCACTGGCGCTGGCTCGTCAACTTCATCTGTTGCTCCGCTTACGACAGCCACGGGTTCATCCAGTGTGATACTGAACCCGAATACTGCAACCACCAAGTCATCAGATTCATCCTCAGGATCACTGTTACCAACATCCATTGGTTCAGAGTCAACAACATCTCGCGGAGGGCCAAGCCCGTCAACCTCAGGCACCAGCTCGCCTTTGGCGGTTTCAACGAACTCACCGTCGCCAAGCTCGTCAAATGAAAGTTCAGCTACTAAGTCGTCAACGTCGGATTCAATAGCCATTTCTGTCTCGACTTCCTTGTCTACTAGCGGGAGTAGCACAGTCACACTCCTGATGACTAGCACGACGTCGAAGCTCTCCACGAGTCTTGCGTCGAGCACCGTGAGCGTGGAGCCTCTGACGGCCACTACCAAAACGGAGTCGACATCAGCATCAAGTGGTGGCAGTAGCACGGTTGCTTTACCTACAACACAATCGGCTACTACTGGAACTAGTACCTCACACACGGATCGTGATACTTCCACCACTGGGTCATCTGCTCAGACCTCTAGTCCTCCGGCTCCCTCATCTTCGGCTAGCAGCACATCGAGGACTGGGCCTGGAACTGCCAGCACTGGCTCGATCTCCACTTCACTCTCGACCAGCGGTACTAGTACCTTGACATCGTTGTCGACTTCAACGTCGGAGGCTGCAACGTCGAGCTTAGCATCCGCTACTACCAACTCTGCAGACCCATCCACAAAGGCATCGAGCCTAGCGTCAACAACAATGACTTCCAGCAATACAGGTACCTCTGCCACATCAAGATCAAGCGAAACCAATTCAGCGGTCTCAAGCATTCTGTCCACAAGTGGCACCAGCACATCAAGGGCATCAAGTACAGCAGGGACCAGTACCAATGGGATTGATCCTACTATAGCAGGTTCGTCCTCGGCAACCACTACTAGGACCGGCACATCAGCCTCTTCAAGTACGATTGGAACCAGTGTGAACGGCGTTGACCCTACCCTTTCCGTATCCACCTCGCTGTCGGCCAGTGGGACAAGCACATCTACCTCGTTGAGTACGCGAGGAACAAGCACGAATAACACTCCACCGAGCTCGCTATCCACCACTTCTGCAGGGACCTCAACGTCAATTTCGCCCTCAACGGTACCCGGGACATCATCTGCTTCATCTTCCAATGCTCAGTCAGCGACCAGTGTGACCTCTGCTTCAGGGGTAACAAGCTCATTGACCTCCCCGAGGAGTACATCTCCCTCTACAACAGCTACTGAGGCCTCTAATTCATTGGCATCATCTGCATCTGGTAGTGCTTCGTCCCTCACGCCAAGTTCAGTTGTGTCGTCATCTGCCACCATTCTACCGCTGACTTCATCCCTTACATCTTCTACTCGGGAAACGACAACCGCTGGAACTTCATCTTCGTCTTTGCCTACTGTATTAACCGGGTCTTCGAGCATTAGCACAAATTCACTCTCCACTACAGCGGGTTCGGCGTCGGGGACAGGTCTCTCATCCACTCTCACATCATCCAGAAGTACCAGCTCACCATCGTCCGCACTGCCCAGTACACCGACGACAGCGGTCTTGTCTACGCCTTCGTCTAGTAACACTGCAAGTCCAGAGACGACTTCACGGTTATCAACGACCTTGCTAAGTTCTGGATCGTCACTGTCCGCATCTCCATCTACTCTATCCTCACCAACTACGAGCTTGAGCGCAACGAGCACGCCAGACAACCTGAGTTCTGGATCAAACACTGCTTCGACCAGTGGTGCGTCAGCTACAGTCTCTGCATCAGCGTCGAGTACAAGAGCAGCATCAGCTACTACGTCGGCAACATCTATAGCCTCAACTATGTCCTCTTCAGGATCGAGTACATCCGCCCCTTCCACGCTTCTTGGTAGTACGAGTTCCACTTTGACTTCAAGCATATCGAGTAATTCAGCTGTTAGCTCACAATCAACATCAGCTACATCAAGTAACTCTAGAGACCCAACCCTCAATTCGGGATCAGCTACTTCAAGTAACTCGAGAGACCCAACACTCAATTCGGGATCAGCTACTTCAAGTAACTCGAGAGACCCAACACTCAATTCTGGATCAGCAGCTTCAACGTCTGCAGCCTCATTATCTTCGACATCATCAACTACACTCCCCTCTGGAACAACTTCAATTCTATCTTCACCTGGTCTTAGCACCACCGCCAGTTTGACATCTACACCAATTATGACTTCCACGGGAGGAACGTCAGGCACAGTCTCCACGTCGGTTTCCACTGCAGAATCTGGTAGCGCTTCTCCTTCCTTATCTACATCGGTTTCTACTTCAGGGTCTGGTTCCCCATCTACTTCAGCTTCGGCTCCAGGATCTGGCAGTGCTTCGCCTTCCTCATCCACGTCGATTTCCACTTCAGGATCTGGTAGCGCCTCTCCTTCCTCGTCCACTTCAGCTTCGGCTTCAGGATCTGGTAGCGCCTCTCCTTCCATATCCACATCGGTCTCTACTTCAGGAGCTGGTAGTGTCTCTCCTTCCTTATCCACTTCGATTTCTTCTTCTGGACCAAGTACCGCATCTACTTCCTTGCCTATGTCGATCTCCACTTCAGGATCTGGTAGCGCTTCGCCTTCCTTATCTACATCGGTTTCTACTTCAGGATCTGGTACTGCCTCTCCTTCCCTATCTACTTCAGCTTCGGCTTCAGGATCTGGCAGTGCTTCGCCTTCCTCATCCACGTCGGTTCCCACTTCAGCATCTGGTACCGCCTCTCCTTCTATATCGACATCGAGTCCAGCCACGGTGGGGACGGCATCTTCAAGTACAAGCAGATCTTTGAGCACTTCGCCTACACTTACATCTATTTCATCAGAAGAAGCGACCGCAACCCGTGCTACATCGACGAATAGCGTCTCACCTTCATCGCTGCCCGCATCTGGATCGTCATCAACGAGACCAACCTCAGCTGAAACAGAGAGCACGCGGACGTCAAGCACCTTGGCAGACACTACCACAGGTACTTCACGCTCTACGACAGCAGGGACACAGTCTAGCACCGGAACCTCCCGGTCATCGGTCGATCCAGTTATTGATAGCACAAGTGAAACTTCTAGCCTATCGACAAGCAGGCCCGCCGAGTCCAGTAGCCAAAGTGTCGACTCGCACACGACACCGTCGGCAACAACAACAACAGGCTCACAGAGCGTACTTACAGTTACGGTTACGACATCAGTCACACCGACATCATGCATTGTCACGTCGCTGGTTTCGACGACAGTCACGGTGTTTGCCACACAGACCCTCACCCAGGCCGCAGCAACAGCCACAATTGTGCCGCATTTTGGACAGTAAGTTATAAATCTTTGCCATAACGTGTTGACACGAACTGACATTTAACCGCGCAGGTGTGGTGGGGCCTTCTATTTTGGACCCAAAATTTGCGAGGCGCCGTATCAGTGTGTATATGAGTCGTACTACGTATCCTATTGTCGGTAGGTGCAAGAGCGCCAATGAAGCATATATGGTGAAAGTGTTGCAGGAAAACACGATTTGGTTCAAAGGGAGTTGGGCGAACAATCTATTATTAGCTTGGAAGAAGCATCATTAAGCCATTCATTCAGATGGTTGTATAAGAATATACCCGAGGGCTTATCAGAGCCCCCAGCGATTACCATCCTGCAAAATTTGTGTAGAGATCTACAAGAATGGAAAAAGGAGTCATATGACACTGAGTTCTAGCGAAATGAAGACCCATCCCGGTGGCCAAGCGTGATGACTACGTCTGGTTGAGCGCAAAGGGCCGCGTCGTGATGTGAAGCTTGCAGTTGAATAATAAACTCCGGAAAGATTTTTTAGTAGATGCATTTTACTTCATATTCTAACAGTATTCTATTCTATCATGATGAGATCACTTAATATGGCTTCACTCCGGCGAGTTGCAGCATCTTCTCCGTAACTACAGGCTTCTCAAACGGCTCTGTTCTATACTTGGGGCAGATCTCGCCGTCCCTCATGGGCTTCTCCTTTGTGACACGAACGTTGCTATACCATCGTTAGAAAGCTGCAACAGGACCCCATAGCTGAAAGGTGACGAATATGGACGACTTACCAATGGGGCCAGTGTGTAGTACCCATGTAGTTCTCGAAGCAGTACTTCTTCGCCTCCAGAGCCTCTGGCTCGGCAAACTTCCGTGGCGTCATACAAATGTACTGGACGTGGCGAATCTGGTCGCCTTCAGGGAAGCAGGCGTCTGCCATGTATCAGCCAGTTATCGTGCGCATCATGCTATACTTCGCACTCACAATGCATGGTTCTCGAGTCCCAGAGCACAAAGTCACCGGGTTCCATGTTAACCTTGACGAGCTCGCAGCCGCGCGATTCAAACCAGGCAACGTCCTTCTTGCTGAATAAGAAGAGATCCATAAACTCGAGCTCCGGGGGTGGTGCGTCCTCGTGGTCGGCAGAGTCACGCTTCTGGGAGAAGAACTCGTCACTGTGGCAGGGATGTCAGTAGAATGCTCAAGGCTATTCGTCGGCGTAGGCGCCTTACAAGAGCTTGGCAGATCCCTTCATGAGCATGAGACCACCGTCTTTGGGTCCATTGGGAGCATAGTTGAGAAGACCCTGAACCGCCTGCATACTATATCAGAGGTCAGCATGTACTTTGTGGTTAGGGCTTTGATCGGCTTTGGTCTCACCCTTTGCGGCGGGGGTTCTGATCACAGTGAGGCCAGGGGCTCCATGTGATATCCTTGCGGTTGGGCATGGAGATGTTCATGCCGTCAAAAGATGTAATCAACTCCTTGGTGTCCCAAAGCTTCTCGAAGATCTCGACGACTGTGGGCTCGGTGCGGGCCTCCCAAGCCATCTTCTCGTGGGTCGAACCGTAGGCGAAGTACATGCTAGTTGAGACCATGAGTAAAGCGAAGGGGAGGAAAAACGTTGCTGTTGATCTTTATCATAACTTACCCGCCTTTGAAGCTCACTGGCAGCTTGTCAGCCGTCCATGTGCTAGGGTCCTTCTCGTCAAAGCCCAGGTCGAAGTTCTTGAGCCACTGGATCTGCTTGTCGCAGTAGTATTGCGCACGCTCGGGGCTGATGACATTCTTGATCACGACACAGCCGTTCTTGTGGAACTCGTCGCGCCAATCGCCGTAGACAGCATTCTCGTCAAAGGTGACCAGGTCTTTAGTCTCGAACTTGGCAGCAAAAGTCTGCTGCTGTTCCGTCTTGAAGGCGTGGGTAGTAGTGGTTGTGGTGGTCGACATGGTTTCTTCAGCTCTTCACAAGTCTTGCTTGCTGTAGTCTAGTGAACTGAGATTGGCTTGGAGAAGTTGAACAGCAAAAGCGTCTTGTGTCTCCGATGTTTTATCTTCGGATGCTTCAAATACTACAGTGCCCGCGACTGTCGAAGGAGGCATGTGCCGGCGGGGCTACTGAACCGAAGCATGGCGAGGATGCGACCCGGAACAGGCATCTCGGAATCCGCTTCGGAGCGCGTGCCGCAGCAGACGCTGCCCCTGACTGCATACCATGGCATTCGGGGATGTTGAGGGAAGTGGAGGCTAGTGGGGGCACTTACAAGACTACCCCGGAATGCTACTCCCACAGCGGCTAGGCGGGTCCCCGTTACCCCAAGTTCTGGCCTGCGTGGCCCCGGTTCCCCGCAGTGTCCCCTGAGCTTGTGGGCCAATCAGGGGCACATGATGCCCCAGATAGGGGAAGCCGGGCGACGCGGCTGACCTCCAACTCCAGACTCGGTTCGGTTCGGCCAGCGACACTGCACAGGAGCAGCCTCGGAGTGCGATGAAGCGCATAGTCGCCGGTTCGGTTCAGCACATCGGGCTACGGACCTTCTCCCCATTTCTCCAATTCGCGGGGGGCTTCGCGGGGTGCAGTCGCGTTTCGGGGGGCGTCTATAACTTTTGCGACAAATTGACAGGTGCTTTTTTCTCTTGTGATCATGGACTTGTCGTTAAGAACGCCGCCAATTCCTTGTCAATTGTGCTGTCTGGTTACTGAGGAAGTCGCTATTCTATCCAGTCCCGTACACATTATAGTGCCAGCAGCAGCAATACCGAAACCATGCCCAACCCCGTCCAAGTCGCCACACGAAGAATCGAGGTGCCCAAGCTGGGCGAGAATGGCTATGTCGGCTTCACGCCTGGCAAGTCAGAGGTTCTCAAGGCGGGTTCTAATCCATTCGACGCGAAACCTTTGAAGAGCGACATCCAAATCGACCACGACGTCGAGGTCGTCGTACGAGACGGTGCCCGCCTCTACATTGACGTCTACCGCCCCGCCGGCAGCACAGAAAAAGTCCCTGCAGTCCTCAGCTGGTCCTTTTACGGCAAGAAGTACAGTGCATTGGACATGCTGCCCATCTGCGTGTGGAACTGCTGCGTCCCGCGATCTGACCTCAGCGGTCTAGAGAAGTTCGAGGGCTTGGACCCGGAGTACTGGTGTCCCAAGGGTTATGCCATTGTCAGCGTTGATACTCGCGGTGCTGGCCACAGTGATGGCCAAATCTGCGTCATGGGATCACAAGATGCTGAAGACGGCTACGATGTAATCGAAGCCGTGGCTAAGATGGACTGGTGTAACGGCTCTGTGGGAATGGCAGGCAATTCCGCCCTGGCCATCTCGCAGTGGTTCATCGCCGCACAGCAGCCACCGTCGCTCAAGGCCATCGCACCTTGGGAGGGCATGGGCGACATGTACCGCGAGCAATTCTGCCGCGGCGGCTGGTTCTCCATGAGCAACTTCGATCTTATTGCCAAGGCCATCGTCCGTGGCCAACCCAACTCGGGGCTCGAAGACTTTGCTGAGATGTACCGGAGGAGCCCAACGCAGAACGATTACTGGAAGGACAAGAGAGTAGATATGACAAAGATCAAGTGCGCTGCATATATCCGCGGCTCGGACGTCAGCAGCATTCACACCATGGGATGCATCCGAGCGTGGTTGGAGATTCCGCACGACAACAAGTGGATTCATTGGAGTAGCAAGCAGGAGTGGTATGAGTTGTACTGCATCCCTCATGCCATGGACGAGCTATCAGTCTTCTTTGACCGTTATCTGAGAGACGTTCAGAATGACTGGGAGAAGAAGACACCCAAAGTCCGTTGGTCAGCACTACAGTTCGGCAACCGAGAGCCAATTGACGACATCGTCTTGGAGGGCTTCCCCGTTCCGGACACTGACTATCGCGAGCTTCTTCTGCAACCTGACGGCAAGCTCGGCTCGGAGAAGGCAGCTTCAGCCGGAAGCGTCTCATACAACTCAGAGGACCACAAGAGCTTTGCAGACTTTACATACACTTTCACTGAGCCAGCTCGGCTCATCGGTCTGCCAAAGGCCGTTCTATACGTGTCCTGTGACAGCCGAGATGACTTCACTGTCTTCACCATCCTAAGAAAGAAGGATAAGGATGGCAAAGATTTGATGCATCTCAACTTCCCCATGAAGGCTACACCCGTGAACTCGATCGAAGAAATTCCGGAGAAGGACCAAGCAAGTCTTAACCTCCACCTCGGATCCATGGGTATACTCCGGGCATCGCAGCGGGCGATCGACGAATCCAAGAGCATTCACCCTCAGTTCCCGTTCCACCCCCACGAGAAGCAGGAGAAGATCGAGCCCGGCACTGTTGTCAAACTAGAGATCGGCATCTGGGCTATGGGTGTTGATTTTGACGCAGGCGAGAGTATCAGCCTTAGAGTAAGCCACAAAGAAGTTCTCCCTAGCTGAACAATTTGCTAACTAGTACAACCAGATTGGTGGCCAATTCCCAAGTATCGCGGAATACAAAAGCTTTTCCCAGCCGAGGCCGGAACACGAGCTTAACCGGGGTAGTCACACTGTCCACTTCGGTGGCGACTACCCCAGCTCTGTAATCTTGCCCTTCACTCCACTGAAGCGGTGATGATCTCGTAAACTGTGCCATATAATTTAATATAGAACTTAGCAAATATGATGCAATCAAACACCAAGAAATCGTTAAATATCTCAGAAAGAATTGAGACTCCCGGAGCGACTATGCACTGTCTCTTGCCTGCCTCTGAATGAACCATATCGAACTCTACGGCAGTTGTGTAGTCAAGCTGGTTGCACGTCACTGAAATCAATCCAGAAACACAAGCGAACCGCTGTGACCAATTGAAACGACTATAGACTCAGCCAAGACCGGGAAATAGCTCGCTAATGCGCATAACAAAGACCGGAATGCGACAAGGCTTGGACTGCCGGCTCCAGACCCTCGTCTTTCACCTGTTTATGCTTTTCCGAAGACAGTAAGATGCCGAAAAGGGCCATCCAGTTGCGAAGCTGAACTATACTGTCTGTGCCAAGTATCAGGGAGACTTATAACAAAGTTGTAAGTCTAGATGCCTCAGATCTCTCGCGTGGCGTTACAGTTCCTTGCCATAGCTTTGTGAAATAATTATGTTGAGAGCGGCTCGGAGCACCGAGTTCTTGACTCGGTTCGTCCTATGCTCCCAAGCACAACCCATACCCACTAATCTAGGCCGCCCAGGCTACCCAAGCCCGATAAGCCAGCATGACAATTGGAAGACAACCACTGGTCACACACTCGGCCCCTCCCCCACAATGGTCTTGGTTTCGCCCTATTGCTGCGGAGATAACTGCCCAGAGGTTGCTAGTCTTCAGTTAGCCAACTTAGCAGAATCTGGGGTTCAGCTGGGGTAGAACGCGGGGTACCACGTACCAAATGTGAGCCGAAACAGGGGGCTAGCGAGCATTGTCTACCGGTCCCACAAGTTCGGGTCGGTTTGACCAGCGTGTATATCATGGGCCGCCGATCACCCTGGAATCAGGAATATGCTCCTCCATCATTGTCTCAATTGCCAGAGTCTCATCTCATCTCGTGGAATACAGTCATGGAGGACCACAAGTCGTTGCCGTCGCATGTTGAACATGTCGATATTGAAAACGCAAAAGGCCATGAGATCGCCAAGGAAGACGTCGCGGTCATGGGCACCGTCAAGTTGACTGATGGCCAAATCGTGTATATCCCTACACCAACAGCCGATCCCCAGGGTAATTTGTTCTCTACACAAATCATCTTGTCTCGGCACCGCTGACCAATGATACAGATCCGTTGAACATGCCGACATGGCAGAAGACGATGGTCATTATCGTGATCTCAATCTGTGAGTGGGATGCGATTATATAGCAATAAATTATGGGCTGTTGCTAACTATATAATTATTACAGTCTCTTGTCTCGGCCTTTCACTTGTTTCGGGCTTTGGTGGTCTTCTGGGTTTCTACATCCCGGAGTATGCAGCAGCCGGCAAAGGCTACGCTGACATTACGCACATGATGACTTACCCGACACTCTTCATGTAAGAATCCCGAAGCCCTATGCACAGTTCAAAGTAGTGGAAAGATTAGTCACTGACAGATTTGAATTTTCCAGGGGTATCGGTAACTTGATCGGAATGCCCATCGCTTACGCTGTCGGTCGTCGCGTCGTTTTACTCGTTTCCACAGTCATCATGATAGTCGGTGCGATTCTCTGCGCATATGCCAAGAACTATGAATGGCATCTTGCCGCTAGAATGGTCATTGGACTCTCGGCTGGACAGAGCGAAGCCCTAGTGCCCATGATCACACAGGTACGTGCAAAAGTTGGAGCATATGGCAATTTGCAAACAGGAAAGGCGCGTTATCTGACTATACGCTGTACTTCTGCAGGAAATCTTCTTCCTTCACGAGCGTAGCAAGGGTCTCATGATCCAACAGACCGTCCAAGTCATCCTGACGGCAGTATGGACCGTTTTTGCTAGTCCCATCGCCGCTGCCATCACACCCCAGTGGTGGTATGGACTCGGGGCCGTCCTCTCCGGTGTACAACTCATTCTCGCATTCTTCTTCGTTCCCGAGACGAAGTACTACAGGCCCCTGTCCTCCTTCCAGGAGTCCGATTCGGCGAGTGACAAGGACGGAGAGCCCATTACCAGGGTCTGCACCACGCGCCCGGAATTGGACAATGTCAACTTCCTCCCGCGCACCCTGCGAACTGATCTTCGTCTCTGGGTCGGCGAACCGGAGTGGAAGAAGGGGTGGCAGACTTTCGTGCAGGCATTCGAGCTGCTATTCTTCCCCAATGTACTCTGGGCGTTGTGCCTGAATGGACTGACCCTCGGAGTCAACATCGCCATCGGTACTACCTATGGATCTATCATCACCCACGCGCCGTACAACTGGCCCGATTCGTCCGCCAGTTATGTGAACTGTGGCCAAATCATCACCGCGCTGGTTGCTCTGCCCTTCTTCGGACATGGGTCTGACCGCCTGATTCGATGGTTTGCCGACCGCCGCAACGGTCTACACGAGCCTGAGACTCGAATCATCCCCCTGGTCCTACCTATCATTGTCGGTGTGATCACAGCCGTCCTCTACGGCCAGGGTGCCACGCACCCCGAGAGCTACCATTGGTTCACCTACGTATGGGCTGTGGCTGCGTACTACTTTGCCTTCGTCGGTGCTAACATTGTGGCGATCACTTATTTGCTAGACAGCTACCCGGCACGCGCGGGCCCGCTTCTGATCATTATCTGCGCCTTCCGAGGCATCATTTCCTTTGGCGTCAGCTATGGTATCAGCCCATTCATTGAGCAAAATGGGTACGACGGTGCCTTTAATGCTTTTGGAGGACTGACTGGTGGGCTTGGCGCGCTAGGCATTTTTGTTTATATTTTTGGCAAGCGTATCCGCCAGTTCACAGGAAGGTTCTCAAAGGATAAGTCGGAGTAGGAATAGGCATTTCGTTATTTGCTGTCGTTATTTGCTGTGAACTGCTGACCTCAATCTGAAGGAAGGCGCCCATAGGACCAGCTACTGTAGCGGAATGATTTTTCTTGCTGGTTCGTAATGGGAAGCCTCAAAGGTTATAAAGAGGGGTCCCGCGACGTGGAAATGGAGGTACTTTCTGTGCAATTGAGCTTGATGTTGAAATGTTACTGATTCCACATGTCTACTTACCTGCGTGTAAAGTGTTATGTTAACTGCCTCGATACTTGGACGTACATGTTGTTTCCAGCACACAGTGATTCCAACAGTGGACCTTACCCCGAAATTGCCCCATAGCAAGTCTCAGTCGGTCTGAGTCAGTCTAGACTCGTCATCTGTAGCTATGCATGGTTGGATCGCTTTCTGGTAATCGTAATTCGCCCGAATACAAACTGCCCCGTGTGTGCGAACCCACCTGTGTCGTATAACGGAGGCTTTCTTTGACAATGAGTGGGGCTCAACTGACCAATCGGAAACATAGGTCGCCACTTAGTTTCCGACACAGCCCTATAGCAAAGTACCCGAGATGGCTTCATAGAGCCTGGAATTCGTCGTCATTTTCTGGATAGCTCACCCATACATCTCACTCTTACAACCCACTCTTACAACTCACTCTTACAACTCACTCTTACAACTCATAACATTTTTGTGTACTCTATCATTGCGTTACGGAAATACAGAAAATGGCCAGCGCTGTATCCATCTACGATTGCCTCATCATCGGGGCCGGACCTGCAGGGCTCTCAGCAGCCCTTGGGCTTGGGCGACAGATACGTTCTGCGCTAGTCTTTGACGCGCAGAGATACCGGAATGATTACGCTGATCGCATGCACAATGTTTTGACCTGGGATCATAAAACACCAGCCGAGTTCCGGGCGGCAGCACGCGAAAACATCCAGTCTCGGTATGATACCATAAAGTTCAAAAACGCCGCAGTGGCGTCCATCTACAAGAAAGACGACGGTACTTTCGAAGTCACGGATATCCAGGCCAATAAGTATCAAGGCAAGAAGATCGTACTTGCCTCGGGCGTCTCGGAGACGTTCCCGGATATCAAAGGATTCTCTGAGTTGTGGGGCAAGTCAATGTGCGCCACCGAAGACCAATAAATTTACTATTATTATGGAGAGGACTTACTAACATTTCCTCAAGCTTCCACTGCTTATTCTGCCATGGCTTTGAGGAGCGCGGGGCAAAATCAGCTGGTATACTGGCGGATGGATTCATCACGCAACCTGATATGATCCTGCATGTGGGACGCATGATATTACCCATAGCTGAGAATGTCACGGTGTATTGCCATGGGAACAAGGAAATGCTCGCCCTGGTACAGAAAGAGTTCGAGGGCAAGGATCTCATGATTGAGCCCAGGAAGATTACCGCTCTAGAGCGCAATGGAGAACACGTCACCGTGCGGTTTGAGGACGGCGAGACGAGGCAGGAGGCCTTCATGGTAAGTTTCGGAGACATCGAGACTCACGAGAAGAAATTCTAACACTTTTATTCAAACTTCAGGCAGCCATGCCCCCCGTAAAGCTCAATGAGTCGTTCCATGAGCAGCTAGGTCTCGAACTAGATCCAATGGGCCATATCAAGACCCACGGCCCATTCTCTGAGTCGTCGGTCCCCGGTGTATTTGCTGTTGGAGACTGTGCCACATTCATGCGAGCCGTTCCTCAAGCGAGTGCAATGGGTGCTTTTGCAGCTGGAGGTGTGGTAGCACAACTAGGGGCAAGGGGCAAGTTTTGAGTAGCGGATGTATTCGACGTCCCAAGAGAGTGAGAGGAAGATGTCATATAATAAGCAACATAGACATAGACTCTCGGGGAGATTGGAATTTCTGGCCTTTCAAAGCATCAAATTTGGGACGATCGATACCTGATTAGGCAGGAAAACTTGTCTTTGCTCAGCGCTGGCCCTTCCAGAAATCTTCATTTCATTCCCATGTTTATCTGGCATCTATTAAAGAGTTATTCGAACATCGTAACAGACTCAAAAGCAGCATGCTTGAATGCAACTGATGGAGATCAAGTAAACTAATCTGTATACTCTGGTAACACTATCGTGAGTGTACTCATCCTTCTATTATGAGCAGTAGAAATGTGCTCTGAATAGTCTCTCTGGCAGGCAGTTACATACAATTAATCGCGTAGAAACCCGTTTAATTAGTCTTAAGTGAAAAGAGGCCTTTAATTAGAGGCCAAATTAGGGAGACGGGGTTGTACACGCCTATCATCTTGTCATCTCATGGTGAAGCTGAACTAAAATTATTGAAAATCCTATATTTCGCGCAGGCGGAACAAGACACTGTTATAGGTTTAGAGATGTAGAAGACTAATCACTGCAATATTTGAAGTCCGAAGAATTGTTTTTCATTGCCGGAGAGGCGTGATGAATGACTTGGTTGCCCGTCGCTGAGCTCCCAAGCCATTATGTACAATTACTAATTACTATGTTGTTCTAGCGACGTTACTAAGGAGCGTGGTTATGGCACCGATCCCTTGGGTATAACTTCTATTTACAAAAAAAGCACAAATTTGCCGACCCATCCCGATGCTTTTCGGAAAAACAATCCTCATTCATAAAATCGTTAAAATTGCGTTCAGGCAGCCATTGATCTTCTCCGTCTTCTGGCGGTCACGGCCTGAGGGGAAGACTTGCCCCCGAGCTTGCTGTGGCAGACGACCGTGGTGGCCTGCTTGATCTTGACGTTGCTAAAGGTCCAGACGCCGTTGTTGCCGGCCGTCATGACTTGGTTGAAGGTCGTGGTGCCCTCCTTCTGCAGTGTGTAGTCCAGCAGCATGCCGACCTGGGTAGCGTTGGTGTTGGAGCTCGTGCATGTCACCGTCAGCGTGCCGCCGCCCGTGCTGGCCCAGTTTGCCGCCGTTACCTTGACGGTGTCAACGGGGATCGTGGTCGGTGTTGACGTCGCGGTTGCAGTGGGCGTGACGGTGGCACTGGTGGTGGGCGTGGTCGTAGTAACGGGCGGGCACGATGAAATGTCGAAGACAGTTACACCGGTCTGGGGGAACGGGTCAAGCGGACCCCAGATGTTGCCGGCGGCGTCGGGGCCCAGACCCTTGGTCAGGTGGTTGAAGGCCTCGAACGAGTTGGGGATCGGGGCCAAGCCAGGGTTGGTGAGCTCGGGCTGGATCCATTCGGTAACGGGCTGGACGTAGCGGCCGGCGGTGATGTTGTTCTTGGTGAGCGTGCCGGTACCGGTGCCCGAGGTTTCGATCATGTACTCGCGGGTGTAGCGATCGTTGGCTGTGCCGGTCTTGAGGCGTACGTCGAACTTGTTGCGAGTCTCGCCGGCAGCAGTGTCGACATTGGCGGAAGTGATGGCTCGCAGGGTCTCCTTGCCAGTGCAAGGGTCGACTTCGATCGCAGAGACAGTGAGGGGGGAGCCGGCAGGGTCGGAGACGTAGCCGATGAACTAAAGGGGGATCGTTAGCTGGGGGATCTCTGGTCTTTTGAGGTCAAAGTCAACTTACTTTGCTCTGGGCAACTTCGGCATTAACGTCCGCGGTGAAGACACCAATGTTTACGTCCTCCATTCGAATGAACACAGGCTTTCCATTGGCAGCAGTCGCGCCAGTCACGATCTGAATATTCGTTGCTGTAATTTCGTAGACGATGATCTCACTTCCGTCTCTGTAACCAGAATACTCGATGAAATCTCCGACAGCAAAAGGCGCCATGAGCAGAGGATCGGGAACAGTTCTTGTTCTTGTTAGTCATGTCCACAAGCTGTAACTCTGGGACTAAAACTTACAGAGTTCCTTGCTTGTTTCCAGTTGCGGCAATAGTCGGGCGGTTGGACTCGGGACACAGAGGGTCGGTCGCGCTGCGTGGCACACACATGGGGAAACCCGAGAAGGAGCAGATGCTGGGGTTCTCGTCGTCGGCGGTCATGAAAGGAGACTTGGTGTAGCCAGCGGAGAAGACGGCGTTGGGATCGTTGATGCGGATGATCGGCCCGTTGGTGATCTTCATGGAGCCATCGAGGTTAATCTTCTCAATGAAGCCAGAGCTCGCTTGGGTGAACAGCTGGGAGATGTACACCTGTCCAGCGATGGGCTTTCCGGAGACGACGTTGCCAACAACCTGTTGATGAGGTGAGCTAGGTGCTCTTCGTGTTAGTCTAGTATGTTTAGAACTTACCGAGACTTGGTAGCCTGCGAATTGTCCTGCTTGGTAGGAGGCGACGAAATCCTTCCATGGTACCCATGCTACAGGGAAACCAACTTGTAGGTTCTTGGGGACAGTTGCGGTCCAACCGTTGACACTGATTGTGCCGCCAGTGTTGAAGGAAGTATCAGTTGCAGTAGCACTGGGCCGACGTGTTAGTCTGTGTGTCCTTATGTTGTTGTGTGTGTGTCCAGCTTACCCTTCTATGGCTCCATCCAAGGCAAAGCCAACATCGGCAGCCTGGCAGGCGCCGATGAGGAGGAGGAAAGGAACAAGGAGGATGTGAAGTGACCAGTACATTGTGACAGGCTGACGAGTCATGAGGAAACCACGAGTGATCAACAACGGGAGACTCACACTCGTGTCTCACACCAGCCTCTTTATAGTAGCTCTCGAGGGAGGCATCCTAGACTCTAGACCTTCAGCCCAAGGACCGAATCCATCCAAAATAAGCGAAAATAGAAATATCAGCACGGACATGGGCACCACCACAGCGGAATCTCGTATATGCCGTCCGCTCGGGCGGCTGTCATGTAGTTCAGGACTTTTGACAGGGCTCATTAAGATTTCGGCCGGGGCGAAAACATCGCTTGGGCTACGGCAACCGCCTCAGCTTGACAACACTTGCGTCGATAGCTGCCTATAGGACCCGTTATTATCTGCCTGACCGTCCCTAGGCCCCTTGTCAAAGGGAGCCGTTCGAGGCCGGGACCATAAGCAGCCCCCCTAAAACTCTCGGCAACCAGTGGCCTAGATCCTCGACCCCGTGGGCACGGGTTCGATGGGTCACTGTCGTCGACTCGTGAGCATAGCCAAACAAGCAATATTGTGGAGCGGCGCGAGTGGGGCTGAGCTGAACAGAGATGCTTATGCGATCGGTGTGGCTGCTAGGCTGGGTGCTGGGACTCGGCCGTGGGCCGTGGGCTTTTTCTCAGGGTCCTCGCTGGGGTGGAAGCAGATGACGGTGGCTGATGAAGAAAATTGCGTATAATCTTGTAAGCCAAAAGGCACCTTTTAGGGCGGTTGGCGATATCAGACAACCTATCTTGCAATCTGCTACAATAAACAAAACTTCTCCCCGTCTCGCTGAGCTATACAGTGAGACACGTTGCTGAAGAAAACCAGATACAGTCAGACATGGTATCCTGAGTGCATGCAATGCATATAACTGAAACCTTGCTTTTGTTCTAGACCCCCCCTGCAAGAGTCAGCCGCATTCGGTCCTCGGATCCTGTGAGACGCAACGGTGCCCTCCTCTCCCCCAATCACCCACCTGCCCGCGACAGCCGTCCAGATCGAGAGCAAGCGCAAGAAAACGAGATCCGTGAGAAGAAGCTTATTACTGAGTTTACCGGCCGAGTGGCACACTATTGACTGTAGATCAGCCTCGGGGGCGCACCCATCTCCGACCCTGATTTTTTCCGCTACCTGGGCTTAGACACGCGAGCGACTCTGAGAGACTGCCCGAGACTCAGCTGCCCAGACGACGGATGCAAGCCACAGCTCTGGCGAGAGGCCGAAGCCGCGCTAAGCCGCGCGGCAAACGATGACTGGACAGCCACCCCACGCCAGATTGCATGTCTCGGTCTAGACCCTGTTGGCATGGCGGGCCGGGACAACATGTCGGGCATGGCGATATTCGGTTTGGGGTATTTCGCTTCAAATCGTAATCTATTCGTCCACGAGACCAGTAATGTTCTCGTATCACCTAAAGGGAAAATGACAGAGTCCTGAACGCTTATTGAAGTATTGCAACCTTTCTGGGAAAAAACAACTGAGCTTTCTGCTTTACACTCACAACCCAAAAGCCTACACTTCGCATCCGACGCCGACAAACATACAGTTCTTGGCATGTCTGTTTGAGAACCTCTGTATGCGTATGCAGAGCCAGGCCGTCTCCTCAACCCTCAAGTGGTATCGTGAATATCTGACTCCGTGCACCGATGCTTGGCGCCGGACACCACGAATGACGACCTGGGAAACGCCAGAAATGCCACTACAAAGCCCCTTGGGTCTAGCGGAAACACTTTTGAGCCTACCGCCATTCTGTTTATCTCCTTTCCAGACGGCGAAGCCAGGAATTTTGTCTAGTCCTCCGGATCTAGAGCTGCTGGTAAAATATCACTTTGAACGAATTGGAAACAGAGAAGCAACTATGAAAAATGTAAAATATTGATTGGCCAGGGATGGCCGTTTTCAGGCCATGCCGTCCATATACGTTTATGGAAAAGACTGGTGAGTCGGGGTGATTCCAAAGCAAGAATTCAACCATCATCAGTTGATATCAAGAAGGGCGACATCGGGAATGCTCCGCTGTCGCTTGTGGCCGAAAGGCTGTTGTTCCGACGATGATTTTCTCTTCTGTGTCACACTGGCGAGGGGGCTGCTGGCCAGGTTGGGCATGCGCTTCTTCTGTTTTCGAAGTGGCGAAATCGGAATGTTGGTGCTGGAGATCCGGCCATCCTTGATACCGCGCAGAGTGCCCTGATGAAGAGGACCCGAGAAGGCAAGCGACTCACGAGTTGCCTTGCCGCTTCTCAGCAGCTGAGAGTTTGCTTGGTCGCGGCGGAATGCACCGACGATGTCCGAGTTATGCTCGAAATGGCTGAGAAGGTGAGACACATCGCCACCGGCCGTGTCTGGCCGGCTGGGCGTTGTAAAGTAATCGTCGTTGTCACTAGGCCCGTTGTCCTGGTCATCA
The DNA here is from genome assembly GCF_022829205.1 of Neoarthrinium moseri. Classification (NCBI taxonomy): domain Eukaryota; kingdom Fungi; phylum Ascomycota; class Sordariomycetes; order Amphisphaeriales; family Apiosporaceae; genus Neoarthrinium; species Neoarthrinium moseri. Next base: position 86,256 of record NW_026055123.1, on the reverse strand, counting down.
TCCGAACCATCTAGTTCAAGGAAGTCTCCAATGGCGAGGCCATGCTCCCCCTCATCTTCCTCATCGTCTTCTGCTTCGTCCTCGAAGATATCCTCCAGCGAGTTGTTCGAGAAGAAGGCCTCGACGGGGCCGACAGGCTGGTTGGGGTTCAGGAAGTCACCGAGCGTGTTGGAAGACATCATAGCGCCCATCATGAGGTTTCCCGAATTGCTGAAGATCGGAGACGAGTCGATGGGCTGGAACAGAGGTAGGTTGAACGTCTCGGGGGAGAGGTCCAGGCGCCTCAGACGCTGTGGGGTGAAGATCATCAACTTGCCGGTTCGGGGGTTCACCACGGCGACAGGCTTCTTCCCGTCGCTATCGAGATTGAACTTGCCAACGCGGGGTTTGCCACGTCGAGGCCGGACCAAGTGCGCGATGTCCGAGTCAGACGCTGAAGATTGCGCTGGCGCCTCACGTGAGTGCCTCCGTCGAATGGGTTGCCTTGCAGGTTCTTCATCCTCATCTGTGGTATCGCCACCATCTTCACCATCGCCTAAGTATGGGTGTCAGTTTTTGGAGCATCACATTCCAAGAGGCTCGACTCACTCTGATATCCATCTGTAGAAAGCTCATCTAGGCCCTTTTCAGGGGAGGCAGCAGGAGTTGACACAGCAGTAGACAGCTCCTGCGCAGTCATAGGAGTGGCAACAGGCGTACTGTCAGACTCCATGAGCGCGGCCATCGCATCCATGTCGTGAATCGGCCACTGGTTGTCTGAGAACAACTCAGCCTGGGGTATGATGTCCATGTTCTGGAAATCAACATCGTAGTGGTTGCCCTGCAGGTCCCAGAATGAGCCCGAGTCGGAAGAGCCGTCATCATGCTCAATCTCCCGGCGAAAGCTGGGGTCCAGGGCATCCTGATCGAGGAAGATATCGGGGAAGAATTTGTTATATTCGTCGTCGATACCCTCGTCGGTCTCGGTGGTGTCGCCCTCCGAGTCGGATACTCCAGCGAAACGCACGCGGCGCTCGACGGAGACGTCCTGGGTGGCAGACGTATCGGAGGCGTTGTTGTCATTGCCCTCGGACATGAAGCCTTCCCAGCTTGCGGTGTCCTCAACGGCTTCCTCGTCCTCATCCTCGTCGTCGTCGTCCTCTTCGTCGTCCTCTTCATTCGGATCGTCCTCGTCGTCTCCTTCTTCATCCGCTTCGTTTACCGGCCGAGGAGAGCTCTGGTTGCTTGCATGCCAACCATTGACTCTGAGGTGCTCTTCCTCAGCCGCTATTACATCGTCCTCGTCCTCGTCAGAGTCGCTAATGTCTCCAACGGCCGAGTAGCCGTCGCTATCGGACAGGTCCAGTGACGACGAAGAGTCGGAGCCCCGACGCTTCGGCGCCTTCTTGACCGGCGTGACGGGGGGCTTTTGCCGTACGTTTCGTGACATCGTGTTGTATTTTTTGTGGGCAGCTTGCTGCAATATCTATGCGGGATATGCAGGGGGGTGGGGACAGGGGTCTCCCGAGTCGAATAGTCGAGCCCGGGGGCAAACGGCGGTGAAGCCTGGTGATGCAGATGAAATCAATCGCTGCGTGTCCTAGTAGATGAGGCAATCCGATGCTGAATAGATCGCAAAATTGGCCTCTACTGAGTAATTGTAGTTTTCGATGTGTGCCACCGCAGGAGGGGCAGGCGATGGGGGTGGATTGAGGTTGAGGTTTGGGTTGACTTGTTGGGTGGTGGAGGCGATGGCGGGAGAAAAGAGAGGGAGAGAGGGCGTGCGAAGTGTGAGAAAAGGTGCAGGCCCCGTTGGAATGGGCTGGATGCGCAGTTGTTCTATCGTAGTTCAGACTTCCGTGGCCCAGTTCGCATGAACGGACACTGCTACAGTGAAAGTCTGTAAGAAGCTTCGTCGGGGTCGATTGTGTAGAATATCTCGGTGAACTGACGGACTACGGGACATGCCAGGCGCAGACACGTCCCGCAGTGGGTGTTTACAGCTCAGCGACGGCCGAAGGCATGATTCTCGACGAAGTTCTGGTATGTGGAAGGGTGTTCTGGATGCGATGGGTAGTGCGACTTCGTTGTCTGGGGTTGGTGGTGATGCTGGTCTGTGAGGAGGAAGGGAGAGAAAAGTGCAGGCCGGGGGCGCGAGCCGGGAAATGGGATATATTGCTCTGCGGCGCCTCTGCCTCTGCCTCTGCCGCTGGAGTGGGCTCTTGGCTCCCTGGCGCTCCGTCGGCCTCTGCTGCCAAACTTTTTTTTTTTCTCTCTCTTCCCTCTCCTCGGGGTGGGGTCGGTGGTTCTGATTCGCCATGCCCAACCTACGCAGCAGCTGAGACGAACCTTTCCCCATTGGGGAATGCGTCACCGCCATTTCGAGCCTCGTTTTCGACACATGGCCCGCAACCTGGCGGGCAAGCATCACTGCATTCACGGTGGAATCGTTCGAGGCCTGTTCAGTGTTGGCTGCTCGAGTTCGAGGGTCATAGGGGAGCGGAGTCACGGTGCTTCAGGATGATTCACATTCATGGCCGCCACTGACTGCTCTCGCGTGAGCCCTTGAGGGCTGTGACTGGACTGATGGACGCCGCCGATCCGTGTCCCTCAGTCAGAGACGCTACTATGTAGAACCCACGTAAAAGAAAGCCTTGAGCACTTGCAAAGGTTGTTTTCGATGGTCTGGCGTCATCTAAACGCTGCTGCGTACTACTATGGTATACCTATACCAACGGTGACCATCGTTGCTCACGGCGGTTCTGCTCCGCTGAGAACGGAATGCCAAAAATTTTTAGAATTTTTTTTTCCCTTTCAACCTCCCTTCGCGCCTCGATTACACTCCAACAAGCTCCACTACGACCCCAAAGACGTTATATGAGTCCGGCCTTTCGTAACGAACCACTTTGCCGCAATGAGGAGTCATAACCGCCCGCGCCAGCCGACCAGTGACACACGGAAACCGATCCTGGAGTCAGTCTGGGTTGTACAACTGCTGAAGAATGACGGACACTGGCAATTGGGATCGCTAACACGACACCATGTGCTCGCGGGCGCTTGCTGATCTCGTCCGGAGGTGGCAGGTCTCGCTGCTGCTCAAACGCATTTTCTTCATTCATGCAGCATGCTGCATACGTATTCCCTTATGCAAGGACTACTACGGGGTGCATAGCCGAAAATGACGGACCAGCACGTCAATCACACCTCTTGCTCGACAGCAAGCCGCAGACACACGGTAACGACATCCTTCGACCAAACCTGCATCGGCAGGCTGGCAGGCTGGCAGGCTGGCGAGACCGGGTCCCCATGATGGATCTCCAGATCTCGTGGCTGGTTCCTCCTTCTGGCCTGTGTTCGTTGTTCCGGCTTCCTGTTTCGTTTGGGGCGAGCAGGACCCTTGACCCGCAAATCTTTCTGCCCCTCCAGCCCTCCACCTCGCTTCTTGTAATTACCCACCCGGTCTGGAGAATGCCGAGCAGTGACGTGTGTTACAAGACTTCTGCAAAGACGCTAGCTGATGGAAATTTCCTTCTGCTGTAGACCGTCTCCCAATCGCAGCCGAGATTGGTAGAAGGGTTAGAGGGCGTATTGAATGCATGTCAGATGCAGGCCGTCCTCGCGTAAGACGTTGGCCCACCCCCTTATTCCGGCCCAGCAATTGACTCAGCAGAACGAGCAACTCAAGTAGCCTATGGCTCAGGGTGAGATGCAGCTTAGCAGGCGTTCCCCGCTCCCATCTGCGCCAGCGAGGCATCGGCAGAGGCTAACTCTAGGGCAGGCAGCTTGGGCTGCTTGGCCTTGGGTTGCATCAGTTCACTTTGGCTTCTCGACTCATACAATTCATCAAAGGCAGCTAAGGCAGGGCCAATCACAGCGGCTCCATATCATTGAGTTCGCGCCTCGATCCCGTAAGAAAAAAACTGAGTTTTGGGGCCGAAACTACAGGCTAGGATGAAGAAGATACCTGCAGGCCGGGTGGCCGGGCTCCTTTCAAGGTTATTAGTGCTCGTCAAACGAAGATAGCTCGGACGCGACGGCTGCCTGAGCAGGCTGCTTGCCAGAGTCCTGCCATGGTTGTGCCAACGCGGCGCTGCGCCGTGTCACGAACGGATCTTGAAACGTGCCGCCGGAAGAGAGCGGTTGAAAGAGAGTTGGGGGCGGCCCGTGCGGGTGACAGGGGCAGAGGGGCAGAGGGGCGGAGGGGGCAGCCAGCCCCACCGAAAAAAAAAATTATCGCCAGCTATCGCGTCGGGTCGTTTCTTATCTAATCGGCGGGTTGCCGGTGACAACGGGCGCCGGCCAAGTCAACAGCGCTAGTGCCGATCTGGCTCGTAGACCAACTGATTACCTGCCTGCCTACCCACAGTACATTCACTCATTGCATCCACCCGGAGGTTCACGTTATGGAGATATGGAGATATCCAGTAGCTAAACATACAACGACACGCGTTTAGCATATGCCGCTCGTTCATCACTGCTGCCTCCAGCTTGCGTCGCGTAACGAAACCCACAACAAGAGCAGCCCGGCTCCATCCCACGACACTGCGGTTGGATGTGAGCACTTGCAACGCCCAGCAGCGTAGCGAGTAGTCATTGAGCGAGAGTACAGCCATCCGCCAGGCCATTCGTCCTCCTCCATCGCCATGATGGACCCTCCGCCGCCAAAGTCGCACGCCAGCCTCTTCCAGGTCTACCTGCGACTGCGCCCGGCGCCGACAAACTCGACCAACACCGAGAGATTCCTGCTCGTCGAGGAGCCTGACGAGGCCGAGACGCCCACCCACGTCACGCTCAACCCTCCCAACGACCGGCGACGCGCCATCGAGAAGTTCGCCTTCACACAGGTCTTCGAGGAGGATGCCACACAACTCGACCTCTTCCAGGGCACGCGCGTGCTGCCCCTGGTCGAAGGCGTGCTCGCGCCGCACGGCGGCGACGGGACAGACGGCCTGCTTGCTACATTGGGCGTGACTGGCTCGGGCAAGGTCGGTCGACGGTGAGAGAGAATGAGAGGCACTCGCAGAGCTAACCGGAGACGCAGACGCACACCATTTTGGGCTCCAGAACACAGCGCGGCTTGACCCAGCTCGCCCTCGACACCATCTTCCGATCCATTGGTTCCAACTTGGTCGACTGCGCTGAGCAACCTTCCCTCGAAAGCAGTATCCAGACCTCCGATCCCTCCGAAGCCACCATCTACTCTGCCCCGGCTTTCCTCGACACCGTCTACAACGACTTCAGGGGCTCAACGAGGCCCGGATCGAGAGCCCAAACCCCCATGACTGTACGGCAACCCCCTAAACCCAGTTTCATTCGTATCCCCATGAGCGATGCGTTCTTACAGGTGCCCCGCATGTTTCCAGAGACTCCTGGAAGCGTGCGCATTGTCCGCCAGGAGGACGAGATATCCAAGATCACCCAGTTGTCCACTCCCCCAAGTCAGATGGACAGGAGCAAGTGGCTCTCCCAACACCAACAGACACAAGACGTGTCAGCCAGGCCAAAGTTGGCCCCCGGCTCCTCCCCAAAGAAACACTACATGGCTCCCACCTCAGCTGCCAAGTCCAAGAATGTTACTAAATCGTCTCCCATGAAGAACGACAATGCGACCGCCTCGACACGAACCCGCCTGCAGCGGCCTACTGCATTCCCTCAGGTCCCCGATATCAGCTCGATTCGCGCCTCGTGCGACCCGTCGGCCGAGTACGCCATTGTCATATCCATGTACGAGGTCTACAACGACCGCATCTTCGACCTCCTGACGCCACCCATCAAGTCGAACGCAACGAAGGAGTTCCGCCGCCGGCCTCTATTATTCAAGCCTACTGAGCAATCCCCAGATCGTAAAGTGGTCGCCGGCCTACGCAAGATCATCTGTGGCAACCTGAAGGAGGCTTTGATGGTCCTGGAGGCCGGCCTCAACGAGAGGAGAGTCGCCGGAACCGGCAGCAATAGTGTGTCCTCGCGTAGCCATGGCTTCTTCTGCGTGGAGATCAAGAAGCGACGAAAGGGCCGCACCAGTGGCCACTGGGGAAGCAGCACCCTCAGTGTCGTCGATCTCGCTGGTAGTGAGCGAGCACGAGATGCAAAGACCCAAGGTGCAACGCTAGCCGAGGCAGGCAAGATCAACGAGAGCTTGATGTACCTTGGGCAGTGCCTACAGATGCAAAGCGATATGGGAAATACCAGCAAGGTACGTTGCAAACTTGGGTCGAAAAAAGCCCGACTGACATCCCCTAGCCCAACTTGGTGCCCTTCCGGCAATGCAAGTTGACTGAGCTCCTCTTTTCGAACTCGTTTCCGTCTTCCTCCTTATCCCAGTCGCAACATACTCAGCGACGTGCGCCGCAAAAAGCGGTTATGATCGTGACCGCCGACCCGATGGGTGACTTCAACGCAACCTCCCAGATCTTGCGCTACAGCGCCTTGGCTCGTGAGATTACTGTACCTCGAATTCCATCGATAACTTCCACCATCCTCAACAGCCAGCCGGCGTATCCCAACCTGCCGCAGTCACAGTACAGCCCCTGCAGCAGTCCTCCGCTGCTGCCATTGTCCTCATCACCTATGTCGACCCGCAGCCAGCCCTTCTTTCACCCTTCGTCAGGCTCACACTCTCGAACGTTCTCCCCAACGTCCGATTCGGAGCGTGCAACGATGGAGAATGCGGCACTCGAGATTGCCCGCATGGCCGACATCATTGAGAAGCTCAACAATGAAGTTGCACGGGAATCTGAGGCTCGTATGGAGGCTGAGGCGCACTTGATGTCCCTTGAGGACCGTCTTGTCGACCTCGAACAGGATATCCGGGAGGAGTGTCACTCGGACTTTGAGAGCCGCATTGCCCTGGAAATGGCACGGTGGAAAGCATCCCTCGCGCTGGAACAGGAGCGCGGCGAGGAGCACTGGGACCGCAAGGTTGAGGTTCTCAGCCGGGTGACCGTCACCGAGGAGAACGGAGATGAAGAAGGCGAAGAGGACAAGGAAAATGTACTCATCGAGAACCTTGAGGAGGAGAACGAGAGACTGCGCCGCGAGCTGGCCGTCCTGAAGCGCGAGCTCGGGTCCCGCACCCCAAGCAAGCGCGCCCCGCTCCAGGACCGGGGCGACTTTGTTGCCACCGTCAAGAGCGAGATGGCCGGCCTAGGCAGCCGCATGGAGGAGCTGAGAGTCAGCGGCTCCGGCGAGGACGGCCTCGGCGCCGGCGGCAGCTCTCGGAAGAGCAGAGCAGGTGCTGCGGCAACGACCAGCACCGGCAGTCCCACCAAGAAGGTGCGGAAGCTCAACACCAAGCGCTGGGAGAGCGTGGAAGTGGACGACGACATGATGTAAGAAGAAGGGTCCGGACGGGGCTCGGTTGTATTATTGGACGTATGCATGGATGGATGGATGTATAATGAAACAAAATGACTGGGTATTTGTGACGCGATGTTAGGATGGTCCTTGGGTGGCCCCGTCTGCTATGGAAATGATGGGCAAGGAAATAAGCACAGGGAAAGTGCTGTACAGGGTACATGCGGGATATGAAGCGAGGATACCCTTTTTTCTTGTGTTAGTGCTGTTCCTATTTTTTCTTGGGGCCGTATAGATTTTGCGCGGTAATCATTCGACTAATGACTTTTCTTTCCGTGAGTATTTTAAATTTATATTGGCTAGAATGCGGACGAAGCTACTTCACATACCTTCGGAGTTGCCAGTGTCCCCTCTATGTCTCATCATCAGGTTGTCTCATAATAGTCGAGAGGCGTTGAGGCTGTTGACAGCCTTGTCCTGAGCGCCTAATACTTATAAGTTGGGTAAATGCTGTCGGACCCCGTCAAAGTCACAGGAATGCTAGAATCGTTCTCACTTTCCTTTCAAGGCACAAACCGCGTGATAGCTCTAGCCTCACAAACAGCTAGTGCCTCACCTACAGTTGCCTTTGGCTGTGCGCGAGATGATGTTTCCCGGATTGTCGGCGCAGTGTGACCACTGCTGTTGTCATGATTGTCTGCCACCACCCTTGGAACGAGACGATATGACCCTACAGCCGCCAAAACAGACTTGCAAGCACAAGGCGTTTTCGGAGCCTTCAGACGTGAGTTGCGGTCATGTCAATGTCAAGTTTTGTTCTCTGGATAAATATCACTTTGTTCTGGGAAATGTCAATTTCTTACATTTCTCCAGGGGCTAGTCTGCATCTTTATAACATTTTACTCAGTTTCACAACTATATTGCCGACAGAATGTTTTGTTACAAGCTACTGATTCTCACATTTACATTCCCAGATATTGTAACTGCTGAAAAAAAAACCTATCTATTTCCAGTGATGGTGTGAACATTGCTGACTATGCCTACGGGATATTCTCAAGCACAAATATGACCAAGGACCTGCGAACTACATGAATGACACTTTTCCCATCTGTATGGATCAGGTCGATGTCTCGGCATGGATTGCTGATACCGTGGTGGACTGCGTGTTGAAAGACAAGCCGGAGTCCAGGAAGGCGAACATTATGTATATACGACCATGGTTGAGAAAGCTGCCCTGACATAAAATATAAAAACGCAGTGGCTTCAGCAGCGGTTCTTCTCGGCCTCTTGCCCACGACGATGAGTCTAGTGGGTTCCAGCACACTAGAAACAGGCATGCTTGCCTTAGGCAGGCCCTTTCTTGTCCCCTGCTTCTCGGTGCCGACTCCCCGGTTGCGACGCCCCGTCGCACGTTCGAGTACAGCAGCCCCGAAGACTTGCTTTTCGACGTCAGCGGCAGTCTGTAGAGTCATTGTGATGTTTGAGATCAGTGGCATGAGAAATACTGCTCAGAATCAATCTCGGAGCGAGGGGAACGAGGGAATTTTACAGAGATTTTCCTAATAGCTGGACATTTCGAAGCTAAAAGAGCTGGAAGCTATAACTAATTAAGAGTTGCACTATCATTTTTTACAGCTTTATTTCTGGAGATCCTCTTCTAGTATTCCTTACAACAGGTTTGAGTTCAATATAGTAAACTCAAACAGAATCAAGTATTATACACGTCCGGTCTTGGTACAGACGCAACTTTATACTATTCGATTTATACTATTCGAGAAAGATGCTTGGATTGGCTGAGGGATGGAAGATTTTTCGTTCATGAGCGATGGTGAAGGTGATGACAATGTGTTTATCGATGTCATTTGATTTTGGTTGCCCCGCACATCTCTTACTGGCATTCCTGTTTCGGCGTGTACTGAAACAAATAAGGAATCTTGGTCAATGAAGATTGGCTCATAGCTGGCTTGGCTGGGCATGAAGTCTGGAAAACAGCGGGGGAGTCCGCCTTGGGAACTGGGGCTAATCGTAGGCCCATGTCACCCTTTTGAGCTCCACAGCCAATGAAGAAGCGAGTCCCCGAAACACGTGCACTAGAAGGTCGCTTTGCATAGATGGGGCAAAGTCCAACGCCGCCCGAGGACCACTGCCGGCCACGTAATTGGGCTTTCGCTTATGCCAATACTTGACAAAAACTGGGTATCTGGGGTACTTCGGTGTGCGATCGAGCTATCGCCCAGGTACGGGCGATGCACTACAACGTCACGGCAATCGTTGATTGAACGAATCCGAGCAGGTAAACTGGGAACGTTGGTTCCTGGTGATTATTAGTTCGATTGTGGACTGGCATGTGATGGTGGTTGTCGGAGCTGAGATGTGTATTTGGCCATGACTCTGCTCTGTATATATACAGTGGTTGTACCGCATGCCCTCAGTGTGAACGCAGTGCCCACAGCAGACCAAACTCTCTGTCGATCGTTACCAAACACAGTCTTGCCATCGAGGCTGTTTGGCAAAATGAAGTCCCTCGCTCTGGTCGCTGTCTTTCTTCTCCAAACCACTGGGCTGGCTGCTCCTACCAACCCAGCTAAACGCCAGGATATCAACACGATCACCGATCAGATTCTGTTTGACATCACACTGCCGGAGTTCACGACGCGCCGCAACGCCAAGAACCCTTCATCTCTGGACTGGGAAAGCGACGGGTGTACCAGCTCGCCTGACAACCCTCTGGGTTTCCCCTACGTGCCGGCTTGCAACCGCCACGACTTTGGCTACAACAACTACCGTCTGCAGAGCCGCTTCACGGTCAGCGCCAAGGATGCCATCGATACCAACTTCAAAGACGATCTCTATTACCAATGCGATGTCTACGGCAGGAGTGTGAGCATTTGCAAGGCCTTGGCGGATGTGTACCACGCTTTCGTGGTTGAGTTTGGCGGAGATGATGCGACCCCCGGTAAAAGAGGCGGGCTGTACGAGGAGAAGCTTGAGATCTATAACCAGATGGTTGCAGATGCTGTTGCAAAGGGTGAACTAGTGCTTCCTGAGACTGCATAGAGGGAAACAAGCCCAAAATAGCAAATGAGAAGACATTAATTACCGTTGATAGTGAAGTGAGCGTCCTTTAACTCATTTTGCCGAACATTGTGGTTGGCAACGAACAAACTCGTAATTGCTTTTACGTAGGTTTCGTTCGTGTAAATTATGGAATGACATAAGGATATCATATCGTTAATGTAGTATAAATTTAATAAAAGGAATCCTCTCTATTCATGCTTCTGGCTACTGCTTCGAACATTGCTATTTGGCCTTGTCATCTAGAATCGTCCAGTTCGTCCAACTATGCGCTGCCGCCTATTCATTTGGCTCGCTGATATTATTCACACGCCAAAGGATTTGCCACCATGCATTTGACGCACATGGGATCTCATCAAGAGCAGACTGGTTACATTAGAATATTGTACCCTGGGAGGCGCAACCCGCAGTCTTATATGCCATGCTACCACCGCAGGCGAAGCTGCAACAAGGCCTTCCAAAGTATCAGACGGGCGCTTCTTTCGACTTTTTGAGGTCCAACCAAAATGATATTTCCCGCTTTCCATCTGTCACAACGGCCTATCACTTTACCCGTTGTAGACGATCTGGCGCAACTCTGGAAGAATCAGTGCTATTTATAAGGCAGACGCTACTCAATTAAGAGGGCAAAAAATGAGATTTTCAGTCTGCGCATCACCGTAACCATCTTAGACGATTCGGCAGGGCCATAACCTAGTTGGTTACACGACGATGAGATAAAGAGTATGGTTCAGCTGAACGGGCGCACTTGCACTAGTGTATCTGAACTTTCCAGCAGCATGTGACCGCATTCCCCTGTTTCGTATTCATCAGTTCTCTGTCGGAAACCCATCACTTGGCCAGATAGTTATCACCGTGTCTTGTAACGCTCTGTAAGATCCGAGAAGTTGACTGTTGCACTGGGAACTGCCTCGCCGCTGTTTGACCAGTCGTGCTGGTACCTGTTGCGTGTATATTGTACTCGCAGCCAGGGAAATATAGGCTTTGCCGATCAAAGACTTTCCAGTTGAAGGCAGGCAGTGAACCTGGCAAGGTAAGGTGTCTTGCTATGCGAGCAATCGTAGTCTAATCAAATTGAAAATCGGTTGCTTCCCAATCTAATAACATGTTGGATGGAAAGCTGAAGTGAAATATGATGGCGCAGGAGCATTTCGAAGGGGATGATTGTGAGCAGATTCACGGATCATTACCCATTTATTCTCTTTTGGAGTTCAAGATTGCGTGTTGCACCCCCTGTCCGGCGGTCATGATGATTACTGAGTCTAACGTTTGGGTCGCCGTGAGGTCCTGCGCCGATGATACCTCATCACTTGGTGCAAGCGCTGTCATACTTCGTGGTTCATCAACCCCACGACCGTGTCTCAGAGTTTTGTGTTAATGACCGTCATCTGCGTCACCTGTGGCGTCGTATCCCCTATTAATTTCGGCGTTGCAAAACTGGCCCTTTTCTGTTAACTTTTGAAGCAGGACTGCCAAGTCAGAAATGAACAAATGGGTGCAAAAGATGCTCCTGAAGTCAACGATGTGATTTTTGCTGAGGGAAAGCGAATGGACCCAGGAGACGACTTTGGAAGAGGCGAGTGGCACCTTCCACGCCAGCTCTTCGAGGAACGAAACGGGGCGCTTAAACTACATTCTCAAGCTCACAGGGCACTTCACTTTCATATCTATTGAAATACAGGTCTCTATGACACCAATCCGGTAGAAAGTCCACAGTGGATACACTGAACACGAGAGCTAAAACCATGTGCCATTCTCCACAGCACGCTAACTCCCACTGCTTAACTAACCTACTCGCCCCAAGCGCCTGATTTCGAGAAGGTTGCTCGTTGCCGTTGCAGCCTCCACAGGGCCCGGAATAGTAGTTTTAGGGGAGAGAGTATCTGTTCTAGGGTAGTATTCTTGCCCTTCTTGCCCTGCTTGCCCTGTTTGGACGACCTCGTGCTTTGCCGTCTCTGACGTCACATGCATTTCTATCACCGACGAGGTCGCCCCCAGCCACGGCTAACCACTGGAAGCGGGTGAATGGAGAGGAGGGTTAAATGCATACATAGTACCCGTGGGCTTGAGTACCGTATCGAGTTCGATTCTTGACGGCGACAGGGCATTGAGTGTCCCTGCTGCCTGTGAGGCCCTCTTCAATCCCTGGACACATGAGTAAATCAACTAAAGTAGTGGGTCTGCCCCCCTCTCAGGCGGTCTGTTGTAGGTCTAGACCTAGGCACTAGTTGCCGATCACTGAAGGCTCTCTTCAAGGCATGGCATTGTTCTGCGGACAGCCATGAATCCCATGAAGCCGTCCACTTTATGTATCGATCCAACAACAACTTTCAACCCGCCCCCGCTCCCGCGTTCCTGCGTGCATGACGAGAAGCCAAGGAGCCCCTCAACGCTTGCTCAACGTTGCTTAGATGGCAAAGATTGTGTCCGAGGCGGCGCGCGAAAGAGAAGCCCTCAAATATGCCACGGTTTTGTACGTAGTGCGCAACTGTGGTTCGAACAGCGACACATCCCCCGAAGCTGACTTGTGACAAAGCTGCCATCTCGCAGACGCTGCGGCCTCCCCGAAACAAGCCTCTGCTCTAGCATCTACGTCATCTGGCGACTGCGGTCTTACTGCCTTTGCGCAACTCGGTGTGCTTAGGCTAGGGGCCGCACGTTGCCTCATTTCCATCTTCGACCAAAGAAACCAATACGTAGTTGCAGAGGCTACGCCCTCCTCTGCCCTTACTCCCAATGCTAGCCAGCCGGACGAGCTCTGGCTCGGCTGCACTGCTATTCCTCGATCATCCAGCGTTTGCGGCCACCTCCTGACCACAGACGTGGAACAGTCGACCGAACGACCGAACGCCTTGTCTACTGCCTTGCCCGTGTCTGTCATTCCCGACTTGACCAAGGATCCGCGCTTCCAGGGCGAGGCCCATGTCTTGGGTTCACCGCGCAACCGATTTTATGCCGGCGTGCCCTTGCGGACGTCCAGAGGAATACACATTGGCGCATATGGTATTTTCGATGATAAGCCACGAGACGGACTGGATCCGCTCCAAATCGAGTTCATGCGGTTGATGTCACAGGCTGTGATGAGCCACCTAGAGCTGCGAAGGTCCGCCGAGAGCTCTGGGAGGAGCGAAAGAATGGTCCGAGGAATTGGTAGCTTCGTCGAGGGCAGATCGACCATGTCGAATCTTTGGCGAGGTACAAATCCAGCTGCCTTTGAACAAAATAGTGTTGAAGGGAAGTTGAACTCGAACCAACAACTCATCCAGCAGGCGAATGCCGATCGAGACCTGTCTTTAAACAAGACCGCCGAGGGGGTTTCACGTGCCATGGCCAATAATGCCACTATACCACCTTTTCAAAAGCCAGCCTCGGCGTCAGAGCGAGAGAGTAAAGGGGACAATCCTTCGCCGTCTCCTCCGCTACGTGATGCTAGAGAAGGCGGTTCTAGTGGCCAGGACACTCGTTCTGCGACGGATGAAACTACTGCATTGACCAAGTTTACTCTTCACTCAGGTGGATCAGTCACGAGTATTGCTGCCAAGTCCTTCGCTGACGAACTACACACTGTGGAGTTCAGGGAGACATTTGGAAGGGCATCTAATATCATCCGAGAGTCCATCGAGGTGGAAGGCGTTGCCTTCTTAGATGCGATGGTTGATACTTTTGGTGGTCTAGTACCGAAAGATGGTGGCAGCGAAACCACCAGCTCAGACTCGCAACCTGATGGGTCTGGCAGCGAAGGCGATCAAGGCAAGAAGGAGGAGCCAGAACAGAAATTTTGCAAGATCATCGGGTTTTCAACATCCGATGCATCGAGTGTTGATGGCAAAGTCAACGACAATTATCAACTCAACATTTCGCAAAACTTCCTAAGAACTCTTATCCGACGATATCCAACTGGCAAGACATTCACCTTTGACAACGAAGGTGATATTGTCTCTGGTGACTCGGAAGAAGATCCGACTCATGTATCAGACCCCGATGCAACCTCGTCACAGGTGTCACTTCAGGAGCGCAAACGCAAAGTTACACAGTCCCGACAGTCGGAGAGTGCTGTCCTCACGTCTGTACTCAAGGGGGCCCGTAGTATAGCGATGGTTCCCCTTTGGGATCCTGTGCGAGAAAAGTGGCACGCGACCGCGTTCGTGTGGACAAAGAGCCCAGACCGGATTTTCTCAGTTGAGAAGGAAATCAGTTATCTGCGCGCCTTTGGTGCGACTATCATGGCCGAAATAAGTCGCTTGGAGGCTGCAAACTCCGAAAAAATGAAGTCCGATCTACTTGGCTCTCTCAGTCATGAATTGAGGTCGCCCCTACACGGCGTCTTGGCAGGTATCGATCTGATGCAGGAAACCGAAGTCGATGCTTTCCAAGGTGATACCTTACACTCCATGGAATCCTGCGGCCGCACCTTACTAGATGTTATCGAACACCTCTTAGATTTCAGTAAGCTAAACAGGTTCGTCCAGTCAGCCAAGGCCCAGAAGAAGAACAGGAAGCATGGCAACAGACAACTGAAGGATCAACAACAGTCCTTTGAGTCCAAAATGACCCCCCTGGCGATAGACGTCGACCTCAGTGTTTTGATTGAAGAGACAGTTGAGAGCGTCCATGCTGGGTTTAACTATGGCCATTCGCGAAGAGACCAGTCCAGTCAAGCACATTCTCAAGAATCGTTGTACAACCAGGGTTCCTTCACATACCAGGCGGATCAGGGCGCGGTACGAGCTTCGAACGGCGCCGTGTCTATTTATCTCGATATCGACGCCAATGTGAAGTGGACGCGCCACATTCAGCCTGGCGGCCTTCGGCGAATTATCATGAACATTCTCGGCAACTCAATGAAATACACGGACACCGGTTACATCATTGTTAAGATGAGACAGATAAAAGTGCCGCTCAAACGCAATCGCTACCAGACGAACCTGAAACTTACGGTGACTGATTCGGGTAAGGGTATAGGACCGGATTTCCTTCGCGATAAGCTCTTTACCCCTTTCAGTCAAGAGGACAGTCTGCAACCAGGAACAGGCTTGGGTCTAAGCCTCATACAACAGATCATCACACTGCTGAAAGGTTCTATTGCAGTTGAAAGCCAATTAGGTCGTGGAACAAGTATCGAAGTCACGGTGCCGCTCCCACCCGCACCGGCGGAGACTGCTGCCGAACACTCTGGTAGTCTGGGATCCAGTGTTGCCTGCTTGAAGGGGTTGCGGGTAAGCCTTCGCGGATTCAAGGAGAGCCCAGACACCTCCGGTCTTCCTCATTGTCCTGCGCCTATTGAACGACAACTTTTGGCGACCTCGTGCCAAACCTGGCTTCAATTAGAAATTGTTCCAGAAGACTCCGAAGAAACTCGACCAGATTGCATCATCTGCAGCGACCTCTCCCTAGATGAAATCGTACAGAAGTCTCCTCGCCTGTTACCCCCTATCGTGGTTGTATGCCAAAATGGGACCGTTGCACGTGGTCTATCACAAAAATATAGACTTGAGTCAAGCACTGACTCTGTTGAGTTTATCGCACAACCGTAAGTGTGCATTGGCTGCCATGTGTACTCAATGTTACTGACATTGATGTAGAATCGGTCCTCACAAACTCTCGAAAGCATTACTTCTAGCAATGGAACGATGGAAGAAGTTTACGACCTCTTTCACGGTGCCTGCAAATGCCATTGCCACCCCTAGTTCAGAGCCATCCGCGGTCGATCCAGCTTCGTCTACAAACCGAGGACCGCACAGCAGCAGTCCATCTCAACCAATACTGACCTTACCACTCAATCCTTTGGTCGATACTGTAGCTGACCAGCCAACAAAAGACCATAATGAATCTGGAAGTGTGCACCCGGCAATAGCAGCAACGCAAACCCATGCAACAAATTCAGACCCTGAGACAGACTCTAATGGTAGCCAGGCATTGACTGACTTTCTTCTCGTTGATGACAACAAAATCAACTTGCAGGTAGGATAATCTCATTTCTATGTAGGCGCCTATCTAACGAAAACAGATTCTCTCGGCCTTTATGAAGAAGATGAAACGGCCATATGATATCGCGCATGATGGACTGGAAGCACTGCAAACTTACTCCTCCACGCCAGGCCATTTTCGTTGTGTCTTGATGGGTATGCATACTCGTCTTATTTATACATCATCTGTTCAGTTTATGGCCTAACAAGTTGCAGATATTTCCATGCCGGTCATGGACGGCCTGGAAGCAACAAGACGGATCCGGGAATTCGAGCAAGCGCGGCAGCTGCCTCGCTCGCTGATCGTTGCTTTGACAGGAATGGCCTCTACCAAAGTACAGCAAGAAGCTTTTGGTAGCGGTGTAGACTTTTTCCTGCCAAAGCCAGTGCGCCTGAATCAACTAACCGAGCTTCTACGCGACAAGGGGTTAGACTTGGCATAGGTCTGGCACTACCATCCTCATGTTTTTCACGATTTCATCCATATATCCTCGCGGGCCGGTCTTTATGCCCTCGTCAATAGCTTCTATTCACTCTATCACCTTACTGGATGGTAGAACGTGAGTATCGTCGTATGCGTCCGAAAGGAGACAGGACGTGAAACCAGGCGAAGATGTTGATTGAACTACCATGCACGTATCGCCCGCGCTGTTTTACTAACTTCAAGCTCATGTTCTCCCTCAACCCTTTTGGCGACCATCCTGCATTGTCCATCCCGTAGGTACTTTCCCGGCCGTTGGGCAGCCACCTGGGGCTCCGCCACCCACTACTGCCTCGTGCGGATGAGGTAAGTCGTTACTCTTAGTTGTTCGTTATGGCGGCAATGCGAAGGCTGGTCCTACCAGGAAGTTTACCAACACCGATATTCGCGGGCGTAACAAGTGTGACAGCCAGAGCACGGGTTGGCATTCCAAACAAAGGACTTAGGCAGGGCTGTTATTTCACCCAATACCAATCCATTGTGGGCATGATACAAGGAGTAAAAATGATAATGGTTACCAACTCGCTGGCTTAGATGATAAGCAACGAATGCATTAATCAGTGGATCTTATTCCTCATCTAGAACGACGAGACCCTCATAGCCCGACCTGACTACTTCAGTGTCAACAATGAATGTTGCAATAGCCTTCAAGCGCTCCGTTTTGCTATGATTCTCTCCTACCGTATGATGGCAACCAGGCAGTTCCATGAAACTTTCTCCGACCTTGTAGACCTTTGGGGGATTGCCATTCATACCGCTCAACATGCTCCCTTCGGTTACCACCGCAACCACAGTGGCACCGCCGTGCCGGTGAGGCGGGGTAAACCCGTTTGGTGGAAAGTCCAACTCAAGGGCGACTATCGACTTTCCGGGTGCGTTCACAAGCTCATAGTCGTAGAGGATCTTGATGTTTTCTCGCGGGCGAGTTCTGCAGAAGACGATGTCAGTCGAGTTTCTGCTATAAAGCGGAGCGGCGCAACTTGCACCTGCTGCTTGGTCGATTGGTCCATCGTTGTTTTCTAAAGTTGAGGCAAATTCTATAATGAAACCGGAGCTTGAGAGACCTTTGCAGGTTCGTTCGTATCTAAGAAACGTTGTGAACGGAAGAAGGTACTCTTAGCATACCCATGCACGTTATATATCCCTTACGGGTATAGCGCGCGTAGCTTTACGTAGCACGTCGGACCCACCCAAATGCCGAATAGGCTATGCGCTGTGTAACCTTATTCGCCACATCGCACTCCGAAGTCGAGCGACCCGATAGCCAACCGTTCCTCCTCCTGGAACCTAATCATTGGTAGATGGTCTGCTAAACCGGATATGCTTAGTTACTGCTTCCCAATACCCGGACAACGGCAAATAATCGCATTGAGAATCCAACAGTTCATATATAGCTGTACTGGCTCCTCTATAGATCATCAAGGTTCCTGCAGAGCCATTGCGGATAATAGAGGCACATCATCCACTATGAAGGCAGTCCAAGTCATGGGAGATGCCTTGTCTCCCCACATATCATGCAACAATGACTTACCCCAGCCAACACCCCGAGCTGCCGAAATGCTCATCCAAGTCCATGCAGCCGGAATCACTGGCGACGAAGTCACTTGGCCCGAGCTATATCGCACCCCTAGCCGCATACCCGGACACGAGATATCCGGTGTCATCGCCTCAACTGGGCCCGACTACGTAGGACCCCTCAAAGTGGGCCAAGAGGTTGCCGCCTTCCTCACTGCCGAACGAGGCGAGGGCCAGGCAGAGTACGCTTTATGCTCTGCCGATGAGGTTACGTCGAAACCGACGTCGATTTCGCATGCCGAGGCGGCGGCACTGCCAATTCCTCTCCTCACGGCCTGGGAGGCGATAACAGATCACGCCAAGATCACGTCAGGCATGAAAGTCCTCGTTACTGGCGCATCTGGTGCTGTTGGCAGCATCTTCACACAGCTCGCAGCGCATCTCACTGGGGCAGAAGTAATTGCTCTAGCTTCGCGCCAGAACCACGAGAGCCTCAAAAGGCTGGGGGCACACAGCGTGCTAGATTACAACACTGAAGACTGGGAGAAAGCAGCAACGGGCGTGGATGTGATTTTCGACACAGTCGGGGGCGACATTCTGGCGAAAACGTGGGAAGCGATCAGTGACAGTGGAACAATTATCACTGTCGCAGACCCACCGCCACCTTGGGCCTTTGGCAAAGGTCCCGCCGCAGAGTCTGTTGGACGGCCTGGCGTGAAGTACATCTACTTCGTCGTTTCGCCCAACAGTGAAAGGCTCAGGAAGGCCCTCGAATTTATTGACACTGGGGTGGTCAAGGCATTGAATATCAAAACATTTCCATTTGAGGAAGCAAGCCAGGCGTGGTCGCATGCCCAAGGAAGAAACAGAGGATACAAGGCTGTAATTGATCTTAAAGGCGCGGAAAAGTCATAAGTTGAGGCTGATAAAGTGTTCGTATGCTCTTGGAAAGGCAATCAATTAATATTGAGAGGATTAGTAGTAGGTTCTAAATCAGAGATATAGACAATGGATATCGGAGTAACATCAGCGTCCTCGACGCAGTACGTATTCAAGTGACTTTTGATTCATGGCCGTCAAGCGAGACAAGGCGACTGGAAGCGTAGCTTTCCACCCACCCCAACCCTCTTCAAAGTGATCCCGCAATGTACTGTTGTATGTTCTAGTGCTTCCGTAAACGTGACCCTAGATTTTTTTACACCAATTGACAATAGTGGCACGTTTACCTGGTACACCCTTCGTGCACAAGGAAATTTAGAGGCACAGAATTATAAAACGCAAAGCATAATTGTAGAGAGTACTTAATCTCCCACGTGTCAGTATCTGGAGAGAGTAGGGACTATGTCTGGAAATGATGTTCATTCGTTGGCCCACCACGTAAGCTCTCTAGATAGATCTTCTGAACTAAACCAGCCACAGAGATCACCTATTGCATCCATGGAACAGAACGCGTCACTACTTAGCGTCTCGGCATCAGACCCAGATCTCTGCTGTATCTCTTCGCTCGAGGAATTCCTCCCTTCGCTGGAGTTGGGGGTGTTCTCGTTGGTCCCCTTGGACTGTAACCCAAATACATGACGAGCGATGTATTGAATTTCCGATACATTTCTTGCTGTACGAGACCATATCTCGCCCAATGCCTTCAGGCATCCAATGATCATACGGATCTGATCTCTTGCTATCCCCAACTCCTTTCCCTTAAGCAAGAAGTTGCAGGCGGAGAGTAGCGCGAGTATACCTTCGCTCACCATGCAAGTGGTGAACGGACTGTGATTAAATGGTCGGGCGGGAAGTGCTAGAATGCGGACCTGAGCCTCTACTGATCGCAGCACCCGGATAGTATGAACGCTGATTTGCTCAGTCACAGCCATGTCTGGCCGTGGTTCTCGAGCACAACTTGAATGGCCTTCGACAGCGTTGAATCTCAGTTCCGACAATGGCCTATGCAACCCAACGAGAGCACTTAAATAGTCAGCTCAATGTTCCGGATTGTAAAGGAATAGCTACTTACACATGGATCACCAGGTGCGCTTGGAACATGAGCTCGTCGACTTCTCCTGATCGGGACATAATCTGCTTCCTGTCTTTTGGGAGCAGCAATAACCACCCATCAATCATGGCATCCGCATCTTGAATGACATGGATAGAAGCCTGCTTGTCCGTAGTACGCGGTGTCATAGCGATTGCCGAGCCAGCGCATTTGACAGCACCTATGAGGTACGAGAAGGATGAAAATTCCGCATCGGGGAAAAATTCACGGCAGTTGAAGTCTTCCAAAGTCTTAGGCGGTGGAATATCCTGCCTGCGTTGTCAGATGTTTGTTGATTACCGGCGGGGAAAATATGAAAATAAGTAAACCATGCACGCCTGGGCTTGACCGGCGCGGTTGGGAATACTTACACCTGTCTCGTATTCAGGCTCCCTACAAGGTAAATCAACAGTCGCCTCGACTCCCACGAGTGTCAATTCCCTGGTTCCTAATGTTCCGGCATAGTAGGCATCTATCGTGAAGAGCATCCACCATGTCCTCCTCCAGCACTCCGTCAGGACAGGGTCTCCGCTTCCATGCTGTACTGCAAATTCTTGTCGGGGCATCCCGAGATCGAGGGCCAGCTGGGCAGCAGCTTTCCATTCCGATTGCGACTTGGCTTTGTGGTCCTGCCAGAATAGGACTATGGAGTACAGTAGCCGGCATTGTGCCATGACCGGATCGGTTGGGGATGCTCGGCCGAAGCAGGTCTCAACGAACTCCTGCAGCTCGGTGGACCACAACTGTGATTCATATAACTGACCGATGAGACGTAAAACTGCAATTAGGGGCATGAAGCTGTCTTGCCGGTCTCGATCTTGGTAGAGTCGTATCAGGTGCCGTTGAGGTAGCACCATGGGATGGAATCTATGGAAATTCTGGTAATATGCGTCGATGAGTTTGTCTCCCTTGATGCTGTAGTATTGCTCCAGAGGTGCTGTCGGCGAGACTGTCCCTGAGCTCTGAGTGCTGAGGTCTTCATCCTGAATGTTAAACAGGTTGGCATCTGTCAGTCGATAGGCAGGGCTCTGGTCCTGGTTGTTCTGGTGGTCTGCAGGTGGAAGGTGGGATATCGGAGGCGTTGGGAGATTTTCGAAAGAAGCAACTCCATCAACAACTGCAGCTTGACTGCGTCGCTCTGCCAAGGTCGATCGGTGGGCCCCTCCACGTCGGGACTGAGCATAATGGCATTGCTTTGCTACCTCGATGCAACGACTACATTGCGGGCGCTTGCCGTCGCACTTGAGATGGCGCGAGCGGCAAGGTAGACATGCTAACGATGAGCGCGTCGCTTTACTTCGTTGTGCAGCTGTGGTATCTAGTAGATCCATCCGGCTTTACCAGAAGAAGTGCAGGTTCAAGATGGTGTGTCGTCTTCCACCTTTGTCAGCTTTGGCTAGACTCTGGCGAGGAGTGGGGACGAAGTTAGCGGGTATTCGGGTCGGGTATTGGGGTATTCGGCGGGACGGGCGCGGGTATTGTGGCCCCACATTGACACGCCGGCCGCAACTCGGCCCGTCTGGGTATCTCCGGCCAACCCGGGCAGGAGGTCATCAATCTAAGGCTACTGAAATGATACCATACTCTCAGCCAGACAGCATGTTTCTGATAGGGGAGAAGAAAATGATAAAACCCCGTTAGTACGGCATCTTTCAGTCGAGTCAGATCAGTCACTCTTCTTGAAGTTGTCTTCCTTCGACTAGGCAAAGCTTAATTGCGTATCGTATCCTGCAATTTCTTCGAGAACTTTTCATCTTAACTACCACGATCCTATTGCAGCTACAATGGCTCTTCAAAGAGATATAGTCATCATAGGCGCTGGCTTCGCCGGGGTTTGGAGTGCCCTGGCCGCCAAGCGTCTTATTAGCCTCAGCAACAAACAGCGAGATCTGCAAGTCGTTGTTATTGCCCCTGAACCTTTCTTGGCGATCCGACCGAGGTTGTACGAAGCGGACGTTGCTACCATGAACCATCCTCTACGCGACCTGTTCGATTCAGCGGGCATCCAGTTCATCCAAGCTACCGTTCACAACATCGACACTACGGGCAACACTATTCAATTCCAATCCACCACAGGCACCAAAGCTAGCATTGAATACAAACGCCTCATTCTCGCAGCTGGAAGCCAGGTCGTGCGGCCTCAGACAGTCGCCGGAATACAGAAGCATGCGTTCGATATAGATACTATAAGCGCTGCTTCCAAACTGGAGTCCCATCTCGACAGACTTCCAACGTTTCCTCCAAGCCAATCTCGCAATACTATCGTAATATGCGGTGCTGGATTCACCGGACTTGAGTTAGCAACCGAGTTACCGAAACGTCTTGGCGAGAAGAGTGGCGCTCGGATCATCCTCGTAGAAGGCGCAGACGAGGTGGGCCCTGAACTTGGTCCCGGTCCCCGCCCCATCATCAGACAAGCTCTAGAAGCTCTCGGGGTTGAGGTCAGACTCGGCAGCCCTGTAACCGAAATCGACGCTTCAGGGGTGCATCTGGCATCCGGAGAGTATATCAAAACAATGACAGCCGTATGGACCGCTGGGATGAGAGCGACTCCTCTCACGCAGCAAATCACCGGAGCCAAAGATACACTCGGTCGCCTTCAGGTCGACCAATACCTTAGGGTGCCCACTAACGAGCAGGTATACGCTACCGGCGACGCTGCATATGCTCTTGTCGACACAGACGGCCACCATGCGCTGATGTCCTGTCAACATGCCCTTATCCTGGGTCGTGTCTCTGGACACAATGCGGCTGCTGACCTTTTGGACGAGTCGATGATCGCATACTCGCAGCCTGCGTATAATACTTGTCTCGACCTTGGAGCTTTCGGTGCGGTAGTTACTAGTGGATGGGCGCGAGAAGTGAAGGTGTCTGGAGAGGTGGGGAAAAAGGTGAAGACCTATATCAACCAGAAGCTGATATACCCTCCAAACGATGCGAAGGAAGCTATAAATGCAGCCGATCCTAAAATAGCTAGTTCCGACGAGCTACTTACGGAGATGCTTATCACTGTACAGTAGACTTCCCAGCTCAAGTTTTTAATGGGTTTCTAGAGTCAGACCTTAACTCCGCTCAATGCTAAGACATTGAATTGACGGAGGATTCCCTACTTTGAGAAATGAGGAATGAAAGGTGCCGTTTTCCAGCAGTTCGTGGCTAAGGTTTTATCAAGACCTTCTCGCCAAGGCCGGCCTTCTCTTCAGCAACGTCCCAGGCCTGCTTCCAATCATCAAGACCAAATATACCAGCAACTGTGCACCCGCCTTCTCTTCCGATTTTCAAAATGCCAGTCTCCACCATCTTGATCAAGAGCAGAAGGTCATCGCGGCTGTACATCCATTTGCCCTTGAGTGTAATGTCGTTGTGCATGATGAAGTGGTGGGGTAGCGGAACATCCCCCATCAAACCTCCCATAAGACTGACTCTGCCACTGTGTCGTAAGGACTGGATGCCTGTCTTGAGATGAGTTGATCCGGCAGCTTGCGGAGGGGAAATGTCAAAGAACACATCGATCGGACGACCCCCTGCTGCAGTTTTGATAGCTTCGGCGTCCTTGCTCGGATCATTGTACAACTTAACTACATTGACCATACCCCTAAAGCGACCGTGGCTGATTGTCTCCGATATGCCCTGAACGTTCTCGAGCTTCTTCTCATCTCGGCCCCAAGCCAGCACCTTGGCCCCCATAGCCAATGCAACCATACACGCGGCTCCTCCAAAGGGTCCCGTCGCTGGACTGATCAGCACCAGCTCGCCGGGCTTCAAGTCGACACCGTTGAGACCGCCAAAGGGCACTGGCAACGCTACCAGCTCACCCAGTTCTTCGACTTGAAGCCCCAAGCCTCCAGAGCCAGGACTTCCCAAGAGTCGAGACTCATCCAACACGAACACGTTCTCTAGGGGAACCCGCACGTACTCGGCAAAGGTACCATCGCGGAAGGCATCCCTCATCAATTTCTTGCTCGCGGCACTAAAGCCGTCAAAGAACGCGCTTAGGAACTGCTTTGGCCCATCCTGAGCGTCCCGAGCACGAACAAGGCAGTCGAACTGAACGAGCTGGCCGATCTCCAAGCTCGTGGCGTCCGGTCCTAAGGCGGCCACTCGGCAGACTGCCGAAGCGCCTGGAACCAGGGGCAATGGGTAGGGATAACCGCGCTTGTTGCCGAGGAAGACGTCCTTAGTGTACGAGATGATAGGCGAAGCTAGAACGCGGAGAAGAGCGGTGCCCGGAAGTACTTCTGGTACAGGCACCTGTTCGACTTTCGGGTCGATGTTGACGTCACGCAACACTAGAGCGCGGTGGGTCGTGGGTAGAGCCGCGGTGTTGGAGGCCATTCTGGTCCACTATGAACAACTGGGACTATGCAGTGCCAAGACTGCATGGGCATAGATGTAGTACGTAGCAACAAAAAACATATCCCCAATATTTGTAGATTTGAAATGGAGTTTCCGGAGTTAAGAGTTGGAAATCCGACGTCTAACATTTGACAAGATTTACAGGTGCTAGAGTTGAGGCATCCCTAAGTTCTCCATGATCAACTAGCTGTTGCGGGGTGTCACTCGGAAGTAGCCGTTGTCAGACTTTAGCTATGGTATGTTACCTAGTACATCAGTGATAAAGCCTGTTAAGTCCGACAAACCACAGGGTCTCAATATACGTGATGCTTCTGCAATCTTATCGCCGATTTATGCTGGCGGTCTAATCAAAAATTGGTTTGAGGTTATGTGGGGGAGATTTGGAGGGATAATTAGCCCGTGCGAATGCAGCCTCGATACGTTGGCCATGGTGTTTTGACCTAGAGCTATTGGAATATCCGAAGCACCCTGCTGCTTCATACTAGACAAGTTGGTCTGCTTATAGATATATCAAGCTTTGGTACGGACTTCACTAAGCCTACCGGAGGTGATGTTAACTTAATCAGAGACTTGTGCATCGATAACTCAGCCCCAAAAGCGGGATCGCTCGTAAGCAGAGGTTGCAAGTAATAACTCATAATGCAAGTTCGACAAAGCATTGCTTGCGCACAAAATTTTGTCTGCCCCGATTTAGTCGAGATTAATGAATTAAGCTGAACATGGCTGTGAGCGGTCCCTAGACAGGAACATATCCATAACCTCTGCCATTTGCTACCGCCTCTGTGGCTATGAGTGAGCTTGGCTGCGCCGTACTGTGCAGCTACCGACAGCCCTACGCCAATGATCATTCTTGCTCGCCTTTTGCTTCCAAGCCAAGAGTGGCTGAGTTGGCGGCTTGTGCATTGACTGGTATCACATAAAGATGTATATCTGCGAGGTCCTGTCGAGTCAGCCTTGATCGTTCAGTCGGCCACTTTACGTTTGCTTCGCCTTTGTACTCCAGCGTCTTGCTTCAAAGCTCAGGTACTGCCTTTGAGAGCAACGAGAAGGGTGTTGGATTTGATCTCGCAAGCAATCGATAACGCCACGAGTTGCGACAGTTGCCAATGGCGCTAAACACCTTTTCCCCTAACTGCACATCTCCCGATGCTCATGTCAACTATGTCGCGTCGCTGCCCTTACGATCCACGCTGGACATTGTCTGGCCCTGCATCTTGACCCTGATCGCCTCAATCTATTCGGCGCTCCACTTGGACGTGATAGCCGACACGAAGGCTACTTCGGCAACGCCATGCGATTGCAAGTGGTGCAAAAAGTGGTGGCTATACAATCGAATCTACCGCGATGCGAGGGGCTTAGTAGTTGAGCTAGGCGTCGCAACAGTAGCCTTGTTCGCTCCTGAGCTGATTGTGCAAAGGGCAATACAGGAAATGCGCTGGTGCTCATCCGCATTGCAGAGACTAAATGGACTAATAGAGCACAAAATGTACGTTCAAATTTCCATCTGGTGTATTTCTGAGAGCATTCAACAAGAGAAGCTGTTGGAAGGCCTTGTGGTCTTTGTGATTGTTAATTCATTCTGCAGAATGTCTCAGTGGACGAGGACGCATTGCTACTACGTGAACATGGGTGGGTTTCGACTATGTTGTCTTGGGCCATTGGCTGCGCACGCCATATCTCCTGGAGCTCCCTGTGAATGCGAGGAGACAGTCCTGGATCGTGAGGGCCTCGCTTTCGCAATATCTCGCGGTTTGTTACCTCCAGAACCTCCTATCACCGAACAGGAGATTCTTGACCAGGCCAAGGCTGGGACCTTCGCGAAAGTTCTCGCCCTTTGGCAGATTGTTTGGTTCCTGGTCAGTGTTGTCACCAGGCTTGTCCGCCAGCTGCCTGTCGCCCAACTTCCAGTTGGGGTAGCAGGTTTTGCGATGCTTGCCATAGCGACACTGTCCCTTTACTTCAAGAAGCCCAAAGGAGTCAAGATTGGCACCAGAATCTATTTCCACCTCCAACCACAGCCCGTCATTCAGTTGCCACGGACTCAAAATGACGCTGATGTTGGAAGGGACTCACCAAATCCCCTTTTCTTGTCCAATATTCACACCGACAATCAGAACGAAAGGGAACCCAGCTCCGTACTGGCACAAAACTTACGAGCCAAAACCTCTTATTTTACTTCACGCAGCCGATCCATTCGAGCAGAGCTAATGTCCCATATATCCCTGTCTCACGATGACGAGCCTGCTGCAGAAACCCTGGCGGATTCCATGTTCGTCGGAGCATTGCTGGCGCTGCCATTCGGGGCCGTCCATGCGGCGGCCTGGAATGCAATATTTCCAACAGGGGCTGATCAATAGCTTTGGAGAATATCATCTGTGGTGTCAATGCTAGTGTTGTCGTTGATGTCCATCATGCTACTCAAGCTTGTCTCGTTGGGAAAAGCGACAAAATCGTTTGAGAGTAGGCTTGACGGCACGCTTGAAAGAGTGCCTTATAAGCTGTATTACTTTTTTATAGCAGGTTATACGGTTGCTAGAGGTATTTTAATTGTTGAGATGGTGCGCTGCATGCTATTCCTTCCCCCTAAGGCTTACACCACCTCATGGACAGCGAGTGTCCCACATTTTGGATAATTATAATTGCTAGGGTTGGTGATGAACAAGAAATTTTGCATAATCTGGTCGAAGTGAGCACAGTGCGTTAGACTGAAAGTCTATAGTTTAAGCTTGGTAAGAAATTACTTGTGTTCAAGAGTTGTCGCTGCCAGTTTAGTTACATGTAATGACTCGAGCTGACCAGGAACGTAACCGCTCTGTGATATTGCAAACAACGCGGTTAGGTGATATTGGTGTGAACCATAGTAGCGGACAAAACCTCAAGTCCGGGCGCGGGCCGCTAAATCCCAAAAATAGCGTCCAGTATCCTGTTAGAATAAATTGTTTGAGAGGACGCATGCATAATATCTCGGCGCCTCGTTGGTGCCCGCACCGTTGAGGTTTCGCAAGGAGGCTGTAGTGTAGCATGAGTGGTGTTGGCCGCAACTCGTGGCCAGCTTTAGGCGCCCAAGTTAAAAATCCTGCCGCCTGATAGAATCAGATCGTCATGATAACCATTCGACTTTGAATTGGACTGACAGGCAACTTATAGATTCGTGATTTATTCAAGACCTCTAGTACCCTAGAAAGATGCCGCAAGCCAGCCATCTGCGATCTGCACCGAGGCGACAACTCCTAACGTCTATTCCAAATGGAGTACAGCTGGCTGGCTACATCGCTTGGCTTCCCCGACGCGATTGTACGAACGCGAATCTCGGCCTCGACGAGGGTTGCTACAATCATCCCGTGGTAATCATTTCGCCTCTTGTCCAGGGCGATGAGGTAGGGATTTTCTTGGTGAGTTGCCCCGTTGGGCCAGCAAGCTATCCTTCTGATACTACCAGATAACCTCGCTGGATGACAATGACCTGGCCACGAAGTATCGCAGCAAGAATACACGATTAAATTACCTGCCGATCGCACCGTCAAACTTCCATCCCGATAATGGCAAACTTCTGTACCTCGAGGATCAAGCGAAGCTGAGGAAGAAGAGCTACGTGAATACTGGAAGGCAGTATAGGGTTCCATTGAGTTCATTGCATCCATACTGCAATACGGGCAGGGTCTTCGTACTCGATAAACACTCATATCAAGAGTTGATATGTTACGCAGGACTTAACGTCCCAGAACTCGACTCCAGGGTGAGCTCTTCTCAACCCATTGGCAGCTCTGTACCACTGGGGCGCTCCGAAAGCAGTCTCCATCCAGGGGAGAACCTCCTTCCAACGGAAGAACACCCTGACGTCCCATGCGTGGTTTCAATCGCCCCTCCACAAATGAACAACAACGCAATGGAATATGCAAGCACTGTACCGAGTCATCCATCCAATAGAAGCCCAAATGATTCTGTCGATGGCCACGCGTGCTCGAGTGTGACTTCAGTCCAGGCAGAGCGCCAGAGGCTCTTAAGTGGATCTGAGAACCGACCAAGAGCAAACTTCTATGGCACCAATGCACGTCGATTGAGGCGGCATGGCCCAGCGGAGGAGCCATGGCTCGACAAGTGCATGGCAGAGGACTGCGGGGGTCTGGTTCCGATCTGCGGTTCGCTATACCTCTTAGTCTGGATGTGCGGGTATGTGCTCGCCGCATATGCTGTGGTTTATGCCCTTTTATGGGCAATGTGGGCCGTTGGGGCCGGAATCGCTTGGGCTTGGCATGGCTTTCAATCCTTGGGTCCCTTGGTCATTAATGGGCTGCGAGATGTGGTTGTTGCACTTCACCACGTATTCGACACTGTCGTGAACTGGGCGAAGGCTCTATTTCTCCCAGACGGTACCCACTAGGCTAGGACCTGTCGGTCAACATTTCTGAGATGGTGTATGCAGGGGGTATCCGTGATGGCGCAGGATTCTTGTCCTCAGCCTGGAGAATTGAATATTCCTCTGTAAACCCGCCTGTAAACTCAATGCTCTTGTGTATGAGAAAAAGTTGATGGGCACCCGCGGCTGCTTGACTAGTGGGTGGGCATCATTGGTGGCAGGCGAAAGTGCGGAATTGCATCCGTCCCCACAGGGATCCCATTTCGCGAGCCCAATTTACGCGTCTCCCTGGCGCGTGGACTAGCAATGTGGTGACAACTAATTCATAATTCGTAGACAAACACCTCGAAGGAGCCTCGACAAGGGAATAGTGTCGCAAAGAACATTGCTCACTCTTGATGAGCTGATCAGCGACCTGCCATGGGATACCGATCCCGAGCCGCACCCTCTTCCTATTCATCCATGGCCATGAAGTAGCAGGCGCATCTAGAATACGCACAGGGATCACAATGGCGGCACGGAACAAGGAGCATTTCTTCCAGCACGGCAAAAAGGTACGTACCTCAATCAACATCTGCTACGTGTGTCAAGGTCAAGATCAAGGTCAAGGGGGGTTCCACTGACGACCGTTCCGGGCAGGGCAACGACGAAGAGAAGGCCGACTGCCACTGGTGCCAAATTCGCTCCTTCAGGACGCACCCTGACTTCCCCGTCACAATTGTCAACACCGTCGACGATGCGGTCCTCAAAACCGACTTCATGTTCACGGACGAGTCTGTGTACGGTCCCGGCGTCGAACCAGCTAGGGATGAGTTCCGCAGCGGCTGCGACTGCGAGGATGGCGAAGACTGCCAGTACAACACGTGCCACTGCCTGCAAGAGATGGACGAGGAGTCCGACTCGGGAGATGACGACGGCTATGGTACGCCCAGGCGGAAGATATACGCATACCATACGCATGGCACCAAGAGGGGTCATCTGAGGTCGGACGTGCTGGAGTCCAGGGCCCCGATCTACGAGTGTCACGATGGATGCGCCTGCGGCCCGGAGTGCCCGAACCGAGTTGTCGAGCGTGGCAGGCGGATCCCGCTACAGATCTTCAGAACCGAGAACAGAGGCTGGGGAGTGCGCAGCATGGTAGATATCAAGCGGGGCCAGTTCATCGACAAGTACATGGGGGAGATCATCACGCCCGAGGAGGCAGACCTGCGCAGGGCACAGTCGGGCATTGCACAGCGGAAGGACGTCTACCTGTTCGCGCTCGACAAGTTCTCCGATCCCGACTCGCCCGACGAGAGGCTGCGTGGGCCGCCGCTCGAGGTGGACGGCGAGTTCATGTCGGGCCCGACGCGGTTCATCAACCACTCGTGCGACCCGAATCTGCGCATCTTTGCCAGGGTCGGCGACCATGCCGACAAGCACATCCACGATCTGGCGCTCTTCGCCATCAAGGACATACCAAAGGGGGACGAGCTGGCTTTTGACTACGTGGACGGCGTGGACGACTCGGACAAGGATGCGTTTGACCCGGAGATGAAGAAGGACATGACCGTCTGTCTGTGCGGCAGCAAGAAATGTCGTGGGTTTTTGTGGTAGGGCGACGGGTGTCTGCAGCAATCCCGCGCAACCGTAGCTTCGGGAGCAGCCAGTGAATCACGAGCACATGTGAAGCCAGATGCGGGACACGATGCCGGGTTGTATTCTCCGGCTATATGTGCAGATGCGAGCATGGCCTTCCGCAAGCCCAGGGAGCGATCCCTGAAACCTGGTTATGCTGATGAACCAGTATCGAGCAATTCCAAAATGCCAAACACGATGGAACTTGATAAGCCGAATTGCACTTCTCCTCTATCATCTTGTCTGACCGACCCCTCCCCCTCCACCATGTCCCATATCCCATGTCCCATGTCCCATCTCTGTCTGTCAAAACTCTAAAAAGTCTTGTCTTGGGTAAGGGTCAGGGTATCGTGGGTTCTATTAATGGCAATCGAAGCTGGCCAACCTTATTCCCGCTAGCTTGGCGATCCGGCGGGGCTCGCTAATAAGATGAAGAAATAAAGTGGACTCGGCTTCAGCCTCATCCAGACTCTTCCCGACTTCGCGCGCACATTGCCGTCGGCTTCCCCCCTGATTAGCTGCTTGTTGTCGTCGGGCTGGCTTTGTTGGGCGTCGCTGCTTCTATAGTATCTATTATCATGAATTGCCCGTGTCTCGCCCGATAGCTTGTGTAGGAATCGCCCACCATGGTAAGTAAGCGGTGTTATCTCAGCCCCCCTCCCCCCCTCTGACGCACACGGGACTTGGGCCAAGCGCTGGTCGCAATCACCTCTCTTGGCGGAACCACCGCTGATCAGTCTTCGCACGATAGGGTTGCTGTTTCTCGACTCCCGCCGGCCCCAATGCGCCGTATCCTGGCGGAGCGCCTTCTGGTTCCTCGCGCGCGATCAACTCACCCCGACTGCAAGCCTCGGCCACCGAAGAGAGCGGCACCCGGTCTCCGGCCGTGGTCCAGTCCGACCCGACTGCCTCCCTCGCCTCGCCCACCAGCGCATCGAGTCGCCGATCGCGCTCCCAGCAGCCCCTAGATCAGCACATCGATAAGCCACTACGACGTCATGTGTGGTGCAGCAGCGACAGAACATGGACCCGGGCGCAGCTTGACAAGGAGAGGACCGAGTTCTTCGACACGCGGGTCACGGGAAGAGCAGAGGTGTGGCAGACCGTCCATGCCGCGCTCGAGGTCATGTGGCAATCCGACGCCGAGCCCGGTGCGACAACCGAGGGAGACCCGGAGGGCGACACTGCGCTGGCCACGGCGCAGAGTATCCTGAGAGCTGCCGAGATCACCCTACCCACCGGCGACCTGGCCAAGGGCGTATACGATTCCCTCGGTCACTACTACCCCCTGCCCGAGTGGATAGTAACGGATCCGGTCAACATTTCAGAGACAGATGAACAGGATCGTGCCGAAGACCAGAAGGGCGGCCACGTCGACGATGACGACGGGGCCGGGGAAGAAAGCGACGAGGTCCTGCGCAAGCGTGAAGAGAAAGGCAAAGCCGTTGAGTCTCAAAATACAGTCAAGATACGTGCACGACTCAGCGAAACGGCGCGTGATATCATTGTCAAAATCGATCCAGACGACAGCGTTCGTTCGGTTGCCCAGAAAATACTATACCAATCGCGTGTAAGTTACTACTCGTGACAGCCAGGCTTTTGGTGCAGTATCCACTTGATACGAGCAAACTGCTGACACCAACTTAGCTGGACGCTCAGAGCCGAAAGATCAAACTCGTCTACCTGGGCAAGATTCTCAAGGAAAATGCATCTCTCGAATCACAGGGCTTTAACACGACCCATGTAGTCAACGCGTTCGTCTTCAGCCGCTAGACCACGCTGACATTGGGGCCGATACGGCCCAGACTATGCATCTCTTTCACACAGCTCTCTTTCCTATCTCAGTTACAACTGCATCGGTTTGGATTATACCCCATCTACCCAGGCTTGATTTCCCTTGCCCATCGTATGTTTTAAAGGCGTTCCGGCTAGTGGGTCCAGAATGTTGTATCAGGTCTCACTTCAATTTGTGTCATGCCGCGAACCAAGCGCGGCCGTATTTTTGTATAATCGATAGACTAATGCACCGTGGTACCCATTCATGGCTACTCATGACCCTCTCTAAATGACAAAGCTCTCCGACGTGCCAGGAAGTTGAATCCGGGCACAATGATTTATATATATATGTAACCAATCGAACGGTCTCTCTACGGTAAGATCTTTGGCCACTTGGGCTGCGAATCAATTACAGAGTTCCTCTCAAGGCGGTGTAATATAAGTTAAGTGTGATACACCACCAAAATGCCTGCGTCGCCGGTGCAGCCTCTACCCTTCGTCTGGTAGTCTCCTTAAGGTAAGAAACAAGACCTTACGGCTCTTTACCATGTTGTCTTGAAAGCTACATGTCGACATCGAATACACAAACATAACATCTTGCTATGTATGATGAACCTGAGTGTGCCGGTCCAACTTAAATACTGGCGGGTGTAACAAAAACCCGCATGCATAGGTCCCTCCTGTCTATTTGCTCTAATGAAGCATAGCAGGGAGGATCTGCGGGGTAACCATCGGCTTGCGGTAACGCGTGCGCGACATTATGGATGCCCGTAAACCTCTTGCTATCTCTCGGAGTGGCACTTGTGGGCTTTATTTCCCTACTGAGAATGCTCCAACCGACTACCATCTATCGTCAAATCTACACCACAGAAGCTGAGATCACGGATGAGCGCCTCGCGAAAGTCAACGATGACAGCGCCATGTATAAACCCCCCCCCCCCCCCCCCCCCGCAGAGGCATGTGTTTTTTCTTATGTATATAAGCACTACGCAAAAGTCACCAAAAGTTGTCAATAGTTCCGTGCAGGGGGTTTGATCAAAATTCTTGGGAATCGACGAATCAAAACCACATATATGGCTGCAGGCAAGATGTGATGCCTGGGCGCGTGTCTTAGGACGAACCGCTCTTCACTGAGCTCTCGCTAGATGAATATTTGTGTATTCATCTAAACATCACGCAAAAGATCCCGGTTCTGCCAAGTCTTGTCAATGGTGCCGTGCAGGAGTGGCTGCATCTCCAACAAGTCCAGGCTAATCAGGCCCATGGTCTCATCGTTAGTCCAACCACTAGCATTGTGCCAACGCCTTGCAGGTCACAAACTAGGCTGTCGAGAGCGTCAATGCATGATCCAGCCCTGCGTCCCTCTCCTTCTAGCAACAGATTGTTCTCTCCGGTCCGAAGATATAATGATCGATTCCGCTTTACAATCTTCCCCCCTGGCTATGTCCCCATGTCGATCAAGAGCAGGATACTTCCAGAATCATGAGCTTCCAGTTTTCTCGCCCCCATACCATGCCCAGTGCAGGCCCTCAAGCCGCCTTTGCCTCCACCAGAGACTGGGAGGTCCATCGCCCAGTCATCACAGACCTGTATGAAGGCAAGAATATGACCTTGAATGAGGTTATGAGATACATGGAATCACGACATGGATTCAAAGCAACGTGAGCGCAGGTCATTTCCATACAAAACTTGGAATCAATTTGCTGAAAACAACAGTGTCAAAATGTACAAAAACCGAATCAAGCAGTGGGGATTGCGCAAGAATCTTCGGTCAAGCGACGTCGAGAGATATGTACAATCTGGTTCCGTTCAAGGGGATAATACACAAATCCCAGAGTTGCGTGGGCGCAAGGCCAGCCAGCAGAGAATAACTACATACCTACGCCGAAAACAAGAGAGAGACAGCAAAAGGCTTGCAGTTGCTTCACAGGTCGGTCCAGCAAGGCCAACACCGCTCAGGATGAAGTCGAATACAACGGGCACCGCATTACTTACGGATGCATCTGGCTTAGCTTACTCCTCCCTCTGCTCTCCGCATGACTTTCGATGGCAAGAGCAGTGCTTTTACGTAACGCGCTGCTGTTTGGAAAGCAGTTTCGATTTCGTGTCTTTGAAATTGGATTCAGAGCACGAAGACCATGGAAAGGAGGCCCTAAACTGCAATAATTACATTGTCACGGCCTTGCGGCTCATGCGCGGCGGGAAACGCAGACAGGCATATCGCATATTTGAAAGGTGCAATCACTTACTCTATCAGGCATTCCTAAGGGGCTATCGGTATGAGATTCTCCTCGACCTATTTCGACGAACCCTGGAGGTGTACCAAAATTTGCCTGATCTTGCCGCGTATTGGTCACAAGTCCTTCAAGCGTATTCAAACTCCGCCTACAGAGCTTCAAATCACCTAGTTGCAACTTTCTTGGGAATTTTGTGTAACATTGGTTCGTCACTCTAAAATCATCTATAGTATTGATATCTAACAGGATTCCAATTAGCACCGAACAAAGTCTATGAATTCGGTCGTATGTATCTGGAGGGCTACATGAACTTGATGCGCGAATATCTTCCAGCACATAGCGACCTTCTTTGTAATATGGTCAACGAAAACTTTTATCGTCTATATCGCATCGACCTCATAGACAAGGACACTGCAGTGGCTGCTATACTAGCTAATGTTTCAAGATTGATTGAATCGGGCAGGCAACGGTCTCAACCATACCTGTGCGCCAAGTATTACCTTGCATGGCTGTACTACTCGGACGACGACTGGACAGCAATGTTGCGAACGACGCAGGATATTCTGTCTCTAGAAGATAGGTACAAAGATTCAAAGTTTTTGAACACCCGGGAGACGGGATGAAGCTCGGTCTCGTGACAGACAAAGTCTTTCGAACCTTGTAGGAGGCGCAGCTAACCTATGCATTTTCTAGTGGGCTCGAAGTTTTTTCCTTCTACCGTACGTCATGCTATGAACTACAATTCGAAATGTACCGTGCCCAGGGCAATGAGCACGCCGCTATCGCAGCTGGGCAAAAACGTATCAAGTGTTGCATCGATGAATTCGGCATGGCTGACGATCGGACCATCGATACACTCAACGATTGCGAAGAGTTTCTCAGAGAGCGTGGACACCTAAGTCCGGCAAACCAGACCGAGAAAATGTTAGAAGATGCTATAGATGAACTGTGCCTGGGTGTAGGGAAGCTTGAGTTGTAGCACAGTCCAAAGAATTGGCTACGACTCGAGACTAGCTCCTCAAAAAAGGTTACGCAGGTAACAGGAACGAGAAAAAGGCGTCGAAGATGGGCATCGCGAGTTGCAAATGCTGAAGAAGTTCCTTTCTATAAGTTTTGGCCATTTGCGATTGTCCTCATGTACCTTACGGCACTTTCAGCTGCCTCCTTGAGCTCATCATCCTGTTCTTCTTTTAACAGCTTGAGTAGCCTCTCTACCCAGAAGGTCCAACGTTCGTGTGGGTTCCCAAATGATACAGGCGACCGTGGGATATCCCTTGGATCCCAGCCCGGAATATCGTTACTATGCAAGCTATTATACAGCCTCTGACCACAATGAGTAATCCACCGACCAGACGCCGGTATCAGGAAGTCAAGTCTGATCTGCTCATCAGCCAAGGCATCGTCTGGAGCGCGTCGGTGGTCGTCAGACCCGGGGGTCCACTCGAGAGCTTGGACAACATATTGCAAGGCTCGCGGGTATGCTAACGGTCCCTGTGTGAAGAGCTGCGCTGCGACTATTTGGGCCTCCACGTCCTGCTGTTTAATGTATTGGTCACGCGCACGGCGCAGAGTAGCATCATCGGGACATCTTCGTGCAATCTGCCCCGGCGACATCCAGTGGTTGTCTGACCAGACGCGGGTGAAATACGGCAGATCATCCCAGCACAGAGGCTTCTCTTCCTCATCTCTCGCTTCCCTGCGATGGATATGACCCGGAGCTTTCTTGATCTGGATGAGAAGAGCAACAAGAGGTGGTGTCTGTGTGGATGGCCATTCGATGAGCGCTTCGATGAGCAGGGCCCAGAGCTGCGCCAGTGCTCTAGAACCGTCTGAGTACGTATTCAATTTGGGCACTGAATA
Source organism: Neoarthrinium moseri (assembly GCF_022829205.1). Taxonomy (NCBI): domain Eukaryota; kingdom Fungi; phylum Ascomycota; class Sordariomycetes; order Amphisphaeriales; family Apiosporaceae; genus Neoarthrinium; species Neoarthrinium moseri. The sequence goes on along the minus strand of NW_026055123.1, from coordinate 49,715 downwards.
GTCTGTAATGGGACGGGTAATAGAGTAGGCTGCTTCGTCTGCTGAGATGGAGCCATTGTGGAATGGCTGGAGCACTTTGACCTCCAAGGAGAGGATGGCTTGGAGAGTATTGTCCTCGTCGTACATGCGATCGATGCACGCTTGGAACCAGCCATCAGGTATAGTCCTAACGTTCTCTTCAGAAAGCGTATACTGTGCCATTTTCGCTGTGTATGGTCGTTATACAGAGGTGGAAGGTACTAGTAGTGCTTTGCTTTGCTTTGCTTTGTTATAAAAGCGAAGTCCTACGAGTATGACGTTCAAGTCGAAACTCAATGTCAATTGCTCAGCCTTCCGTTCACATTGTAACCAAGGCTCTAATCAGGGCGGTGTTAAGAATCTATTGATAATGAAAGTGATGAAGGATAAGACGGATCGGCGTCAGGATCAACTACTCCACGATATGTGGCAAACAGGCTAAAGCACGCATTTCAACGTGGAAAAGATGGACCATTGGCATGGGCCAGCATGAATACTAAGAACAGCCGATTTATTGCTACACTTTCACATAGGTTGGTCATTACGCGCGACCTTTCCAGCAGTGTTGGTAGAAATAATGAACAGATCTATCGTCAATTTTATATACAGGAAGTGAAAGTTGCGACACGCCGGCGTCGGTCTGAGGTACTTGAGTGCTCCATTGTCGCATCTAGTTTGGACGCTTCTGCCGGCCACACGAGCTCTTACGGCCATTGCCAAAGCCTTTTCCAAAGCCGCTACCTTTTCCACCATTGAAGCTTGGCAACCCGCTAGAAATTGGCCCAGAAGATACAAAAGACTGCGATGGAATGACAGCTGTAGGAGCGCCGGAGGGAGTGGTTACTGGGGCTGCTATAGCGCTGGGAACAACTATATCGGAAGGCTTGACTGAGGTGTTGTCAATCTGGGTCTCCGAGGGAATTAAAGTACTCGACGAGACCTCTGATGTCGCTTCGACGACTGGTGTAGTCGTCTCAGCAGCGGCTGTCGTTGAGGAGCGGATGGAGGTTACGAAAGTTGAAGTGGCGAGAGTAGAGGTAGCTGCTTCCTCTTGAGCAACAGTTGACGATGCAATAACCACACTTGACGAGGGCGCGGAAGTTTCACTGCTCCCGCTGAGGCTCATGCAAGCAAAAGACATCGAGGTTGTGGTGGCTGTTGATCCACCGTATGCAACAGGCGAAGAAAGGTCCCAGACCATGCTGACATACGGCCAGCAGATTCTGCCGTCAGACATGGTCACCATATCTCCGGCAACGTAAGTATCTGTCTCAACAAGAGCATCGCCAACCTTGGCACCATTCGTAACGAGCTGGAAGCGAGTGCCAGTGAAAGTACCCTGACAACCCATAGCAATCACCGGGCAGAAGGGATTTTCGATTTCCTCCCCTGTTTCAAGTGTTAGGAAGTGGTAATGTATTAGCAGGATTGGGGAGCCTCACAGGTCACCAAGACACTTGATCCATCAAAGGCAGCAACATGAGCATTTGAGCAGTCGGCGGTTCCTTGGGTTATCCAGTTGATTTGGGAGTCGCCATCAGCAGCGCCGACCACAGATGATGCCTGCTCGCCAACAAGGGTGTTCTTATCGGTGAACTGGGCAATGGCGACGTTGCGGCCATTAGTCCGGTTAGAGCACTGGGTGTAGCCATTACCCATCCACGAGTTCTCCGTCAGGTCCACTGCACCACGGGACACCCACGCAAAGACGTAAGAATCGCTTCCAATCAAGCGCGCGAGGCCGCTGTAGGAACCGCTCATGCCGCCCATTGCCTCCCCACTTGCGCCATTGGTGGTGTTCTCGTTAGAAATCTTGACACCACTCATGCCCTGAGTTGCAGTGTTGAGCCAGATGTCACCCTGATCCTCCGCGCAGATACTGGCGAATGGTGCGGCATCGGCGGCCTCGAAGGCAATACCAGTATTGTGCGAGCATCCCCAAGAGCTTGATGCGCCAGAGATCGTTGTAAGTGTACCATCAGTCTTGACATACTTGATGCTATCACCATAATGGCCCGAAGCATCTCCAGTATATCTACACAAGAAGTTCAGTAACGAGGCTCACTTTAAAGCGGCTAGGATGAGACTAACGCGGTGATGACAAAGTAGGCACCGTACATGCCCGCCTCTTCAGAGTAAACGAGATCACCATTGAGATCTGGTGAAGCGGCGAGGCCGAAATTTGCATCTACCCCGGGGCCTCCAAGAAATGTCTTCCATGTCTGTTGGCCGCTGGTGAAGCGATAAAGCACCGGCACCGGGGTGCTTGCAGCGGGCGCATCCGCGGTGCCGGACGGCAGAGCCTCGTTGGTTAACAAAGCGAAACCATCGTTGTGGGCGACTAGACCCCCGGCTTCCTTGCCTCCAGTCACGGTGACAGCAGATCCGACAGCAGCGAAAGTTGACGGGTCCACCTGCTGGACGTGCACGTCGGTCTCACTTGAGTCCAAGTACGCCAAATAAGCCGATTGTCCGTCGGGCGAGACAGCAAACGGAGTTCGGCGATGGTGCGGCAGGCTGGTCCAGTACGCCTCTTTCACTGGCTTGAAAGAATGGTCCAGAGTCAAAGAGTCTACATGTTTCTGCAGGGAGCTCTCACTGAGGCTCGCGGCGGCAATGGTTGACAATGCGCACGACAGCGCAAAGGAACGGAATAGCATGATAGCGAAAAGAAAGTCAAGCGGATCTTTTGACCCGCAAAAAGAACGTGACGAATTGAAACGAATGATGGAATGGCAACCAAGACCAGGAGATCTACATCTCAATGGTACCTACTAATGGGGTTTACTTATAAGGCCCTCGGCTCTCGATCCGAACCATCCCTCTCTGCTGGGTCTAATGCTCTTGCTTGGCTGGAGACTTCGTCTGAACTATAGTGCTCGAAATCTAGCCGGCGGACCATCCCTTATGTGACATGGATAGCTACAGTGAGTTACCCTCGGCGGAGAAAGCCGCCAAGAGGTGGGAAGTCTGTTTATTAGTCAAGGGGAGCTGGCTAGTGTTTCACAAAGAACAAACGTGGAGATGGCAGGGGTTTGGCAGGGGACGGAGAAATCGACGTGCTGACCCCAATCTCCTCTGTGTTTCTAATTTGTTGTGACCTTCACAGCCATGAATTACTTCGATTACTAGTTGCTTTGCATCGTACTAGCCAGGAAATCGCCAGTACCTTTCCAATGAATGTGGGAAGATACTGTGCGAGCATCGTAGCTTAATTACACTGTACACAGCAGAGATCCAATCAGAGTCGCTTCTTTTGCACATAACATTACTCGCACACGCAGTCACAGCCTCAAGTCGCACTCTTCACTCGGACAAGGATACTCCTAGGCATAAAACATTGTGAGAACTCCCCGCAAATTCAATGTTACTATCCTTAACCCTAAGAGAACGCCGTTCGATTCTGCAAGCCGACCAGTCGTGCCCACCAAACGAGCGGGCCTATCGCATTCCAGAAGCTATCCTAGGATTGTAGCCCCCTGTTTTCCGTTCCATACTTGGCGCCGGTGCTTTAACTTAGAAGTAATTCCCTGGCCTCTACTTGAAAGACCAAGTGACAGACACATTACCGGCTCCCAGCCCACCCACAAGCTCGTTGAAGACAGCCTGCGTGCCATCTATGTCGCCATAGCCGCAACCATCACATTGGTCAGTGACTTCTGCGTCTGTTTCCCTGCCTTCGTGCTTGATGCGGATTTTCTTGTGACAAACAGCCGCGTTGTTTGGGTTTGCACTGTTGCTTAGTTCGGCGAACTGATATTTGTTCAGTGCGACGATTTTCTGGTTTTTGTAATTGATTTCTCCGCAAGCACCAGGTTTGATGCCCAGGCCGCCCTCTTTGTCATACCAGGTCATCCAGCCGTTGAAGGCTTTGGTAGGATCCATTCCCACGGGACCCTTGTCAATTGCGGGTAGACCAAAACCTAGTGTAGCAAATGCAGCTGTTAAGAATAGTGGTCGAAGCATGGTGCTGTAGAAATATGAAGCGATAACGGTCTATGATGAATGAGATGTTCTCACTTCACTTTCGTCATGTCATGTGCCGCATGTGCAGACATTTATACATGCTCGATTATTGAAGGAGGGTGGTTCAGACCCTGCAGGATCGTAGCGCTGATATCATGCAGGATGAATCAAGAGCTGAAGGATACTCGTGTTGAAATCATGCAGGATCGGGGCGTATCAAGGAACTCTGAGATCGGCAAGGCCATAGAAATGTAAAGTGCCGCCGCATTTCCCGCGGTGTTCGTCTTAACTCTTCGTGATTACCTGTGGCAGCATTCCTATTAAAACGTCTCTACAGTTCACATGTTGTCGCTCGCACACTATTTGTATTTACATCAATGTGAAGTGGCGTGTATTTCTAGTACAAAATGAACACTAGGGAAGTGCTCAAACTTTACGCACAGGGGAAACCGTTCAGCTATGGCATTTCAGCAGCTAATTGACCAGAAATATGTGAGCCTTGCATTGATTTTCCAGCCACAACGGCAAAAACTGCGTGGGTGCAGGATGGCTACCTTCCTGAATGAGGCGCAGTACAGATCCACTCAACAATCCTGCTCAGATAAACTCAAGATCGGCGAAGAAGTGCACAGATTATTGTATGAAAGGATTAGACGCATGCCACAATTTGCTCAATGCGTCATGGTGGCACGATGTCACTTTACCCGGGGTTCTCTATTGGACGTGATAAGAGCTGCGGACCGGGCCGATGGTACTAAATATGGTTCCCAGATACACGAGTGAATGATATACGTGGGATTTGGCGCTATACATGCATAAAACGTTTCAATCGCCGTCAGCAACATAACGTCCCCAGCAATGCCGCTTTCTGAATGAAGGCCATCGACACAAGTTACTTTTAAGGTTGATCGCAACTAATTGGTGGTCGTCCGCTGTCCACTATGCCCGCCTCCCTGTTCAACGCTTTGCGTCGTTACAACAAATATGTGATTCTTGTGTAGGGCTTCCTCAATGGAACTCAGATAAAAACCTATGATAAAAGCTTTAACATAAGAAGGGTTGATAATCGAGCCGCCAAAAACAACTATGCTACCCATAACATCTCGCATATTCTGAGAGACACAGTCATGTCTATAACAAGCAATGCTATGTAGCAAACGGACTTGAGTACCATGCTGATGTTTCCACCTATGTTGGAAGCCACGGACATGATATTTATCTCGACTTCTTTCAACAGGTGTTGAATGAATGGAGGGCTGATACCGGCACCCGATGTGACATGGATTATGAGCTCTGAGCAGACATGGTAAAGAGCGGCATATCTAACCACCCAGTTGTCGTGCTCTCGAGGCAAGTTCACCTAGGAGAAGTGGCCGTTATGATTGTTAGTTCACCTGTTCCTTGTGCGACGCCTGCCTTGGTACATAGCGTTGTTGACACTCGCGGTAGGTTACAAGTTTCGATGACACACCGATCGAGAGCCGCCATCGGGAGCCCATTAGACGACAATCCTATCTCCCAATACACCCAGCGAGTCACCCAGCTACCAATAATGTCCTCGTTCTTGCACACGGAAAGGCCATGAAGAAAAATACCTACGTTAACACTAGGAATATCCACAAGATACCACTTGCTATTCTCCGGTCCTGTTGGCACGACGATGATCTCCGTTTGGAGCAAAAGTCATACCAAAGGCTTGCCAAGGAATTGTGGAAGCATGATATTGCCGAACTTACTGACAGACTGAAGGGGCACGGTATATTCGAGCGGGTGCCGTAGTCAGCTCCTATCGCGAATTCCGTCCCCGTCTTTGACCGCGATGCTGATAGACGTCTATTACACGATCTGGGATATGGTGCAGGATATATTGGGGCTCCTCTTTCAGCTTCATACGGGACATTTATCCGAGGCTCACCATCGTTTATACAACCGCACTTCCCGACAAATGTTATTCCAAGCAACACGACAGTATATGGTTCCTCGCATAGGATATATGATGGTAACCAACCTGTGTCATCGACATTCGACGCCGCTGCATTACAGCGAGTCCATAATTCAACCGTGCGATGGAGTGATACCCTGATTAGGAATGATCCGGAAGGACCGAACTGGCTGCTTGCTATTTTCAGCATTTTATGTCTCCTGGTAGCTGCCTGGTACTGGTTTTCTAAGGATTGATTGGTAATGTCCATTCACGTGTGGCGACCCACCCTCCGTGGCGAGCTAATTGCAGGTAGGTACTTCAACTTTCAATCAAGCAAAATTTCAACCACAACGCCACATTTGCTCAGTTCTACGTAAAGTATATAGTTCAGTGACAATTATATCTTATATTAGCTCGAATCCAATAGTTACGCTTACTCCGTAGGGTTTAATTGATGTCATAGAAGAACCCTCAGCACCAATAAACATCACTGCGCCTGCGATGATAGATATGTCCGCCTATGACTTCAGAGTGCTTGTAGCATATGAGCGACCTCCGGCGTAATTGCCCATGACTGTGACGGCATTTGGTAGATAATCCTATAAAACAAGCGTTCCTAATCCAAATAATACCTCAATTCCTGCTCTTCAGCTATCTTATATAACAATTCTCTAGCATTCGTCCTGCTTTGTTTCTTGGTAATGCCAGGCTCATGACACATATTCTCAAAGCATTCTTCAGATACACATATCACTCTCCTTACCATGTTCATAAGTCGAACCATTATGGAAATTCGCGGCCTAGTCGGCCGCGGCTTCTGCAGCATATCCTACAAATCTTTTAAAGTTCCACACCACGCGATCCCCACAACACTCTTTATGTCGCGGAATGTTATATGCGGGATTGTTTTCAATCGTCCGCAATGGTAGTCGTAGGATTTGGTCCGAGCTAATGAGACTTATTTGAAGCCTGTGAATTCGGTTCTTTTATCGCCTGTATTGTAAAATGTCATAATAATACATGTCATCAGACGTCCACGAGACTGTTTGTCCCACTGTTGACTCGCACTTTGGATCTATTGTTGAAAAAGTAGATTTCATCCTGGCATTGAGCTTCATGGCCAGTATTTGGTCTCGGAAGAGTCGCCTCAGGGAGGATGCTTCGCACGCACCCTTCGGTCTTTCGGCAGAAGGAAGGAAATCTGAATGTCGTCACGTCTCGGGAGAATCAAGGGAGTACCCAAAGAGTGCTCTGGGTAAACAAACCACGTCTCAGGGAAAGGTGGAGAAGGTGATGTGTAGGTCTGTGTTGCAAACAGAAATTATGGATGCGTCCCCAAGAAAACAAGCACGCCTCTCGGCCTCCTTATTTTTTTTCCACAACGATCTCATTTCTTCTCTCCATGACAATGGCTCGAAAACTTTGAATAAGCTATTACCGGTAGCCATTATGCTATTGTAGATCTATCAATAAGTCAAAATTCTTAAGCATTCAAATGATCAAGCTTAGATACTGCACTTTGATGTTTTGCTGACTATTTAAGTTTCGAGTTGTGACCTGTTATTAGTGCTGCATCTGGAGTTTGCAGGGCTCGAAAATTGGGGACCGAGTATACGAAAAGCCTAAGTCCGGGATCACTTATCACCCAAGTCCCTCAGGTTATCGAAGTTAGCCGTTTTACTGCGGCTGTCGAATATTACAGCACTTTTACAATAATAATACAACAGTGCGTCAAATCCAGCGATCATAGCATCTCTATACTGCACTTTTAATCTGGGCAAAGCAAGAAGATTAATCGCTTGAGTAAGCCTGCAAGACAAACATCTTAGCACCGCCAATTCTATTAAGCTACCAAGGTGACAGAACCTTGAGAACACCACAATTGACAAGTACCCGCAATGGGTACGAGACTGCCGTGTTGTCGACCTGGTTGGTGTCATAGACCGCTTAGTAGACCAGCACGTGGAAATCATGCGCCATCACAACAAACTCGAACCTCGTGCAAAGGTAAGATCAAAGCATTGCTTGAGCGCTTCTCCAGTACGCACGATCCAACTATCTCTCGCAGTCGCGGCATTAGTTTGATTGCACAGAAGGCACACAAAGAGTTGGACGATGGTAAGTTACGCTCATGTTGTACTTCACGACTCGACCTTAATCTTCCTTCCTTCCTTCCTTTTTTTTTCTTCTTTCTTTTTTCTAGACGGCCGTTCTGCCTTCCCGATTGAGATGCCATCCGAAGATTCAGGGGACTCCAATGTTCAGTTTGTCGAGTTTCGAGATTACCGGACAGAGAAGCTTTTGCGTAAGCTCTGCCCGATGAGCGCCATAAGCTGGATGAGCTGTGGGAAGGGCTGAGAGTTGATGCAGAGGCTCCATCCTGGGTCAAAGAAGCCGAAGCCCTGTTCTTGGCGGACCACCGCAAGGATCGTTACAGTGCCGTGGTCGCGAAGGAACTGGCAGGTAATTTCGCGGACAAAATGGCTTCGAAACAGAAGATCGAGAATCTCGAGAGAAAGAACAGGCCCCTCGGAACGGTGATCAAGAACAAAAAGGAAGAGGTTACAAGGCTCAAAAATGAAAAGTTGGCGCTTCAGGCACAGGTAGACGCCATCCCAGCCGAGTATGTTCGTCTCGAGGCACGCCGGGAGCAAGTCAACCACGCAGCTGACGCAGCAAGACACGAAGCGACGAAGGTCGAAGAGGCAGCCAGGGACACACTTAAGCACGAAAATATGAGGCTTTCAGAAGACCTGGCGAGGATCAAACGGGAGCGCGACGACTATGAGGAATGGATCAAGGGTGCGCCACTCCCCAAGCGAGTAAAGACAGAAGATGAATCCTGACATGCCTTAAAGGGCGCATGTGCTACTCGCACCGATGGATTACAGTCTGCTGCGTTGAGTTACTAGAGTGCCGCTGAGAGGCAAGCAATGTATCTACATCAGATAGGCCTCATGCATGCTTAGAAGAGCGCAGCACTCGATTCTATATGGCGATTCTCTAGCCTAAGTCCTCCATTGACCCCTGGTCCACTTTTCAGCCTTCGTACATCTGGTCCAAGATACATTGAGCCTCTGAGCCCATCTGGTCGCGGCAACGTTGTACCAGTCTTTTGTACACCTCCCTCAATGCAGCTTCTCGCCGCTTGTGCTCCTCCAAACTCATCTTCAGGTCCTCAATACATTCGCTGGCCTCTTTTCTCTGTTCCTCCATGAGGCAGTACTGCTGGTCGCACTCCTCAAGTGCCCCTGTCAGGGAGGCATTTCGCTCCCTGAGTCTCTCATTCTGAGAGTCCAATCTGTAGTTCTCATTCTTGACATCCCTGATTTCGGCTTTGGTAGCGTCGTATGCTGTAATATACGAGTATCGCGACTGGTATGCAGCATCTAAGAGAGCACAGGCCTCTGATGCTTCATCGGCACCCGTTCTGTAGATGCCACGTCTACCGAAGCGCAGATCATTCGGCTGCAAGCTGGCTGTATCGAGGAGAGCGTCAACCTGGATCCGCTCTACCTCACTCTCCGTCTCACCTACGCCCAGCTTTGACATAAAGGGTAAGTGTGGGTTGCGCATTCGTGTGACAACAAGAAGGTGATCCTCATGTTTGGTTCGGCTGTTCTCAGTTCCTGTCGGGTCATAGTTGGCCTGGATGTTACGCTCGAGCCAGTAGTTGAAGAACTCTTGGCTACCTGGAGCGGCTCGCATTGATGGAGCCGGGGTGTCCCACGGAACGTCCTTGTCGACGACTGGATTTGCAATCCTGTCAGCGAGCTATGACGAGAGGCAGAGAACAACGAATTGGACCTACACTTTCCTTTCCAAACGCCAGTTGCGACCAACCAGTCTAGGTAGGCAGCTGAGATCCATGGGCTCTGTCTCTTCTCGTACAGTGACTTCATAGCTGCGTACAGCTCTTCATTGAAGAGCTGGTCCAGGGATGTGGCAACGCCGGGGCATCTCTGCTTGATGGTAGAGCAGACCTGTGCGCATAGTCCAACATCACCGGACGTCTTCAGGGAACGAAATTGGTCCTGGGACGCCATGTTTGGTGCGTCTCAGCACGGGTGGTTTCGTGATGGTGGTGAGGTAGAAGAATGATAGCAACAGTGCTGATGAGAGGCTCAAACAATTTGGTCTCGAATTATGAGAACGAACGGAGAGTATCGACGTCAGAACTTGCCCAGGTGAATTTGTGTGGCTTTCCAGGGTTGCCGGGGGCGCAGGTCGACGACAACCCGCTGATTAATGGGAGATAGCGACCACCCTATTGTGCACCTCGATTGCATACTCCGCAATCGCATACCCCCGGGGGTGCTCAACTAGTGCCTCTGACCTTGGTTTGTACCCCGGTGCCTTGTACTGGTCCGAATTCCTGACCGAAGGTATTTCATGACTATCTGTGATACGAAAAAGGCACACTGGGTTGCCTATAGTGCCTTTGGTGAAGAAGCCAGGCCTATAGAGGTTTTCATGACACACATCAATGCAACTCTCACTTTGCACAGACTCACAGGGCTGCTAGTGGAACACCGGCCCGGTTAACTTCCAGCCGACCAGCACAGTGACCCAATTTCGTAGGATCAGATTCCAACCAGATGGCATGTCGCGATTTCGATTGAGTCCTATGCTTTCGTATCCACGAAAGTGGAAGTCTTGCCGATATGCGACTTGTAAGGACGCCGGCCCTGAAAAAAAAAAAAGGGGTATAGTGACATCTACCAAGAAACCCATACATATTAATGCATCAGCCAGCCTCTTCGCTCAGCTCTCCCTCCGCCTGGCACTTCCTAAATCATCCAAATCATAATACTACGTCTACTCGTCGTCTAGTATCCGGCTTGCAAACTGCCCGAATATAGGCACCTCAAATCTACACCACGAAATTAGTATGACGACACTAATTGAAGAGAGACATTGGAGACATATTACTGACCTGTCTAATGTGTCCGCATCTCGGTATGCCTTTAACGCCATGAATGCCATGAGAGCCAGGTCTCCCAGGAATATAACCCAGCTGAAGAAGGTCGACCAAGAGAAGAGTAGGTGGAGAACAAAGACGGTGGTGAACAACAAACTCGACTGCCAGGCGTGAAATCTGCGGCACGGCCGTTAGCACATGGATCCCAAGCCGGGGTGGTCCGTCCAGGAATCCGACTCACCTCACGTAATCGCTCTTCCGCTCTAGAATCAACAGCACGATGGCGCCGAGCGGCGGGAGCGCCAGGTATGCGGCTGCAGCCTCGTAGTCCAGCCTGACGCCGAGGCTCGTGTCGAACGCATCTACACCGCCGTAGCCGGCCTCGTTGCCGTACCCCCCGAACCCGGCGCCGCCGACAGGGGCCGCGGCGACGTTCTGGTAGGCGCCTGGTATGTTGGAAGAGGCCCACTGGCGCTGGGGCTGCGGGTGCTGCAGCGGCGGCGGAGAGGCGACATTGGAAGGGCGGCCGCGGTCGTACGAGGGCCGGGGGCTCGGCGACTGCACGGGGCTGAAGGGCCGCGAGTTCTCGGGCGGCGAGGACTGGTATGGCGCGAAGTCCATGGTGTGAGGCCGAGATGGAGAGGTATGCGGTGTGTTGTTTCCTGTGTTGTTGCTGGCGCGCGGAGCGAGCTCTGTCGATTCCGCGGGTTGGAAGCTTCTCTGTATAGCTTGGTTGAGCTTCGGGAAGGTCAATCGCACACAGCTTCCACGAAGATGGTCTGCGCTGGACACAGCGAACTCGTCGCTGATCGGGTCAAGAGATCTGGGAGCTGGCGCGACAAGCCTTCAGTCTATGGGAAGTTGTCGGAGGTGGTGATGGTACGGAATGTCGTTGAGTACAGGATGCGAATGCGCCGCGACGAAACAAAACGGCGGCATGCGACACGGACGAGGACAGGGTAGGACAGGGTAGGACAGGGTAGGAGGACAGCAGGGCGGACGCGCAAATGAAAGGCAGGCGTTTCCCGCTTCCCGTTTCCCTGGGTTAACGTTAGTGCTTGGCGTTGGGGGCAGTTACCGAGATGCAGGGTCTTGTCTTAGCGGGCTTTTCGCGTCACTCTCCCACAGCAGACCCCTGCCAACCTGCCAGCCTGCCCACGCTGCCGTTATCCACCGAGATGGGTTTGTGGACCAAGGAACGACGCCTGCCGTGCGTACCTGTTATATGGCTTTAGCATCTCACTGCGCCAACGATCCAGTACAGTCTAAAATGTATTGGACAAACCCATCATCATGTGAACGAGAGCCTTGACCTGACCGGAACACCAGGACAGGCTCTCACCACTGACAACGCCTCACTGCAGGCTTGCAGACACGAGTCTCAAGGTTGGGTACAGCCAACCTTGTAGTGATGCTTTGTCTTTGATTGGGATTTCCCTCCGTCTTGTGAGGTTTCTATCGGCGTACAGATTACAGTCGCATGTATACACATTGGGCTTCTTACAATATAGTACAGGTCTAGTCCACTCAACTGCTCTCCTCGGCCTTGGCCTCTCCCTCCTCCGGCTTCTTAGGGTTCTGCTCCTCCTCCAGCTGTGTCCTCCGGCCTTCCAGCGCCAGCCACAGACCCTTGCTGTGGCCCTCCAACGCGGTCGTGAGACCCAGGCCGGCACTCTGGAGCATGGACACCAACTGGCTCCTCAGGCCGTCCAGACCACCCTCGATGCCTCCGACCCACTTGACTCCGTCCTGGTCGAACGCCTTGCCCTCGACGCGGCCACCAATCAGGAGAAGCTTCTGAAAAGCACTCTGGGCAACAGGCTCGTGGTAACCAGGGTTCTTCTTCCTCGTTGGCGCAGGGAACGCCGGTGCGCTCGGTGCCAAAATCTTCAGCGCAGCAGCCAGGTGCGCCGGGCTGACAGTAGGCATCGTCAGGGCGGCCACAGGCCCGGTGAGCAGAGGGCTGATCTGGGCATAAGTGCTGTTCGGGTCCTCCAGGTTCGCCTTCTTGATAGCCTCGTACGCGGTGGCCGACAGGTCGTGTGTGTACGCGTTTGATTTGCCCGCCGCCGCCTCGGCATCGAAAAACTCAACGACCTTGAAGGCGACGTCGAATATGCGCGTCCGCAGAACGGTGAGCTGGATGTAGTCGGTCGGGTCAACGGGCAGGCCTCCGTCCGGCCCCGCGACCGGTTTGGGTACCTCCTCGAGAGCTTTCCGCAGCTCGCGACGGACGGCGGCCCATTCCACGGCCGTAAGGTTGTTGTGCTGGAAGAAGAGGATCAGGGGCGTCGACCGCAGGAGGGCGGTATAGGACCGCAGCAGCTGGGACTTGCGCGACTCGACCGGGCGCGCGGACGGCGGCTTGGTCGGGGGGATGTAGTTCTCTGGCAGGCGGAGGGCTGCCAGCGGGATGGGGGAGGCGGCGGCAGCGTACTGTCTTGAGGGTACGCCGGTCTGCTGCTGCACGGCTGGAATGGCAGCAGACGCCCTCGACAGAGAAGATGCGCTCTGGGGTCGCAGCACGCGGCCGGCGACACGGGCCGGCGAGCAATTGAGTCGTGCGGGCATGGTGTGAGTCTTGCGGCGTGATTGTAGCCGCCGGTTGCCCTCCTGACTGCAGTTCTTCGCCCAAGGCTGGTCGAGATGCCGAAAGACGGGTGAAGCTTCACAGCTCTCCAGAAATTTTGGAGGCCCGTGCAGGGCAGGGGGGAAGCCAGCTGCGCCACATACCCGCGATGGGCCGTTGGTCTGGCTTCGCTCAGCCAGGCTTGCCGGGGGGCCTGCCTCGCTGTGGCCGCTGAGGCTGAGCTGACGGCCTCCACCTGGGTAGGCAGGCCCAGGACAGGTCGGCGCTAAACGTTAGTGCAGGGCATCAACCTGCCGGCTGCCCGCCATCAAATAGGGCTGCAATCACCAATAAAACAAGGGCAAGCGTTGCAGATGCGGCAAACACCCGTTGGTTCACGGTTCACCTCCAGGGCTGTCTTGGAGTACATGCATGCTCAAACAGAGGTTTCCGGAGATCACACACGAGCACATACGATCTGGTTCTAGCACCGGAACTACCCTCAGGTCGCCGGTACTACTGCCCTGCGCCTTCGCCGGGCTGTAGTATTTTCTGCCTCCCAGACTAGCTGATAGGTTGTGACTCATGCCGACGACAAGCCACTTGGGATACCATCACTATTATTCATTGACTGCGAAGCTGCCCAAGACTGCCTGCCGCTTCATATAAACTGCGTGTGAGCCCCAGGTCTCAGGCCGGGCTTGAACACCGACACCATCATAGGACCCTGCACGAATCTAGCCCCGCGAACGAGGGGGAAAGTGGCACCTGCGTTACCCTGCCTATACCGAGTAACTGTCTCTGCTGCGTGGCCAAGGCCGATCAGACCGAGACTGCCAGCCCAGCTCAGGGCCTATAGCCCAGACTACTGTGGGCCACAGTCAGTGTGTTCTGCAACCTCGCCCTACTGTCCATCTCCCTGCTTGGCTTCATCGCCGAGCCCCTTCAGTCTCCAGGCCCTCAGAGCGGACTCAAATTCTTCACTTAGATCTCATCACACTATTTCCAGATCAGCCATGGCGTCCGCGCTCAAGGTGCCGTACTTGGACCAGGACCCTCAGGAGATCCAGACCCTGGTGGCTGGCTTGAACAACTCTACCGGCAAGGGGAAGCGGGGATGGAGGGCCAAGAAAACCACCTTCAAGGTCCAAGGGTCATCTGATGGCATCACCGTCGACTCGTGGAGGTTCCAGGACTGGGACTACAAGAAGCCCGACCTGCCCACATACGCCCGCGGCCTTTTCACTACCAAGAACCGCCGGGGTGAGCACGAGATTGCTGTGCGAGGATACGACAAGTTCTTCAATGTCGATGAGACGTCCGACACAAAATGGACAAGCCTCCGTTCCAGGACACAGGGCCCGTATGAGCTCACGCTGAAGGAGAACGGCTGCATCATCTTCATCAGCGGCCTGGAGGATGATACTCTGATTGTTTGCAGCAAGCACTCGACGGGAGCCCGCAGCGACGTCGAGCTGAGCCATTCCATGGCGGGCGAGAAATGGGTCGACAGGCATCTTGCCGCTGTCGGCAAGACGCGTGTAGATTTGGCAAGAGAACTGAAGAAGCGCAATGCTACCGCCGTAGCCGAGCTGTGCGACGATGACTTCGAGGAGCATATCCTCGCCTACACCGCCGACAAGGCCGGCCTTTACCTCCATGGGATCAATATCAACGTGCCTACCTTCATGACGTACCCCAGCGAACACGTCCAGAACTTTGCCGACGAGTGGGGCTTCCGGAAGGTTGGCGTTCAGCTCTTTGACGATATTGAGACCGTCAAGACTTTCCTGGAGGGGGTTGCGGAGACTGGTGCACACGAAGGCCGCGACGTGGAGGGCTTCGTCATCCGGTGCCGTATGTCATCCGATCCTGAGCGAACCCCTTACAACGACTGGTTCTGGAAGTACAAGTTCGACGAACCCTACCTGATGTACCGCCAGTGGCGAGAATGCACCAAGGCTCTCATCTCCGGCAAGCCTCCAAGATTCAAGAAGCACGTCAAGATCACCGAGGAGTACCTACTCTACGCCAGGAAGCGCCTGGCTCAGGACCCGCAGCTTGGCAAGCTTTACAACCAGAACCACGGCATCATCAAGCTGCGAGACGACTTCCTTGCGTATAAGAACCTCAAGGGCTCCGACGCGGCCAACTGGGAGAACGAGTTCGGCAACGACGACGGTGCTCTCGTGACCTCTGGTGTTGTCATTGTCCCCATTGCAACGATTGGATGCGGGAAAACTACATTGGCAGTCTCTCTCACCAATCTCTTCGGTTGGGGCCATGTGCAAAATGACAACATCACCGGCAAGGGTCGTCCGGCGCAGATGGTCAAGCAGGTTATGCAACTGCTAGCCGATGGCAACCCTGTGGTTATCTCAGATCGCAACAACTCGGAGAGACGTGAGCGGGACCAGATCATCAAAGACATCAAGCTTCAACACACAGAAGCACGCCTTGTAGCCATGAACTATTCGCATGGCGATATTGAGGAGGTGCGACGGGTTACGAGGGACCGCGTGCTTGCCCGAGGTAATAACCATCAAACCATTCAGGCAGCCACGGATGAGGCCAAGGTTGTCAGCATCATGGAAAACTTTGTACACCGCTTCCAACCCTGCGATCCTGACAACTCGCCCGACGACGGTTTCGACCTTGTCATTGATCTTGACCCTGCCAAGGACAGCCGTGAAAACTTGGAGACCATGGTCAACGAACTCCACAGGAAGTACCCTCGGCTGCTGCCAGACATGCCCAGCGGAGAGCAGATGGACGAGGCGGTCAAGGCTGCCATCGAAAATTATACACCCGACATTCGGCACACTGTCTATCACTCAGGCGGCAAGAACAAGCAGAACAACGTGCAGAACCAGCAGCCCAAGACCCCGAAGAAGAAGCCCCTAGAGTACATGTCCATCTCTGTGCCAGCCAAGGACGTCACGGCTCTACTTGAGTCTAGCTTCAAGGACGTCGATGCCGAAACTTCAAAGTTCTACAAGCAGCTACAGCAGACTCGTCGCATTCAGCCACAGTTCCACATCACCTTAATGCACCGAGCCGTTTCCAAGGAACCCCAACACTCTGAGAAATGGGCAGAATACTGCAAGCTCGAAGAGCAGAGTGCTGCCAACGGAGGTCGCATTGCCGAGTGTGATGTTGAGCTGGAGCGAGTGAGTACCCTTTACCCCCGTTGACAACTCACACCCATGATATCTTTTTTGGCATGGTATCAAGTCTGACATTTATCCCAGGTTGTTTACGATGACCGCGTCATGTCGATTGTTGTTAGAATCCTCGATCCCAACTGGACCACAGTGAACCCCATCGCACACGTCACAGTGGGCACGCGCGACCAGAGCGTCAAGCCGAAGGAGAGCAACGACCTGCTCGCACGCTGGCTACAGGAGGGCGCGGGAGGCCCCACCAACATCGGCGAGCGTGCGTTTGAACCCAAGCCTGTGCTGAAGGGTGTAGTGCGTGGTGTTCTTGCACGCTAGGATGGACGCAAGGGAACTGCTGCACAACCTAGCGGGAAGGAAAACCAACGCCAGCACCGTAAACCAGACCGCGATCGTGGCCCGAGACACACGCAGCGGGGTGGCGGGAGAGAGAGATGGAGGTGAAGCCGGCCAGGCCGGTCGCATCGAAAGCTGGATGATCAACGGCCCCGAACAGCGTCTGATGATGAATCATGGTTTGTGCCTACTGGGGATCACGCTTGATGCTATTTACGCTCAAGACAAGAAAAATGGGGTACTAGAGATGAAAGACGCGGCCAGATGCGGCAGTCTTGGACTGCAAACCATAGCCTGCTGAAATATGGTAGTGAATGAGATTATGCGTTCCCATGCTTCATATTACTCTTGTGCACGGCTTCTGTTCGGATCCATTATGAAGCTTGGTGGGCGGCTTAGGAATCTGCCTACAGTGAACCATGCTCGAAGCCATGGCGCTCGCCCCGAAACTGGACTAGTCTGCTTGCATTGACTCGAACCGAATATTCTCCTGTACTCCAATGCATTCAAGAAACAGAAGCAGAATCCGTCGGTGTCAAAGGTGGCTTGAGTGAGACTTGATGGTGCTGGCCCGATAGTATTGGAGCCCACCGGGCTGCCGATTTCAGCAAACTCATCGAGTATCGGGCTTGTCATTCTTGTCATGGTTGAAGCCATCGCGCGCCATAAGTCAAATACTGGACCCAGATCTCGATCCTTGTGCGGGTTACTCAGTAGATCGTCTGGCATATTGGTTCGGCAGTGTTGATGATATGTTCCTCGGAATAGAGCGCGCGGTCGGCATCCTTCGTCTGTAAGTATTGTGGAGAATAATTACCTCGCAAATCAGAGCCAGAGCTACGGGTATCCAAGAGGCTCTGTGTAGAGATTCCTGTGGCAGAGTTTGGTGTTTGTTTTCTCTCACATAGGTGTTTTATTTTACTTCTTGAATTGTGGATGCTGAGAAAGCTTGCTTTGTTCCGCCACCAGGGAGGTGTAGTCACTGAACCGCAGGTTGGTTGCTAGCTTCCTGTCTACGAACATTAATTATCTTGCGTGGGTAGCTTCCATCCACACCCCTGCTGAAGATGTTATTTTGGGCTTACCGTGTCTGGGTTTCCTTTCTCCCTGTATCATGGGTTGAGATACGGGAAGCCGTGGGTAGGGGGAGAGAAGCTAGGGTATGGTTACAGCAGTCTTACAGTCCTACCCTCTGAAGTATGGTTTGTCGCAAATCTGAATATCGCATCTGTCAACAAATAAAACTCTTCGGAGTTCAAGTTTCAGGGCAAGAATGGTAGGGAGAATGGGCGCGTAGGCGCATGACTAATACGCGGTGACGGTTGCAGTGGTCAGTCGGATCAATAGAGCACATGACCAACGCGAAGATGAGGCCGGCAATGTATATTAAGCAAGCCAAGAGTAAAGTTGCCCATAATATGTAGCATAGCCAGTAGTGAGCCCCACCAAAATTTTGTAAGTAGAGGAACAAAATTGATGCTTTCGAGAACATAATGTGCCTTGAGTCAAGATGATGATGGTGGCGACAGAAATCTTGGAAGACAAGATATATCAAACTCAAAATTCTACAGACGTCGGTGGAAACTGGGATTACCTTTGTACGTACACCAAATGTCAGACTGGATCGAGGTTGATATTCAAGAAGGTTATACGCAAGCTGGTTGCGCGCATGCCGGCAAAGATGCTCTTAGGAGAGCCAGCTTGTCGTGATCCCGAATGGCTTAGAGTATCCCTAGATTTCAGCATTAATATGTTCACCACTGTCTTCATTCTTAGGATGTTTCCCACATGAATGCGCTTTGCCGTTGCTCGGCTTCTCCCATCGCGTCGTCGGTTGAAACAGCACCGTGCAAGTCCTTACAGGTTGTTGGTACCCAGATGGAGAAACACTTTGACGATTTGCGGCGCAAAGCACGTGGTGAAGAGGTGCATGATAGCGACACGCTTCTCGACTGGGTGATAGATAGCGGTGACGCAGAGGAGACTACTGTCCGTGAGATGGCGAATCGCCAGTTTGCTATGACACTCGCGAGCATCTATACTACATCCTCCAACGCGGCAACTTTCCTGTTTGAGCTCTGTTCGCACCCTGAATGGTTTCCTGTACTGAGGGAGAAATTCTTACGAGTCGAGCAGGAATCAGGGAATGCTTCTCAGGTGGACATCAAACGGTGGCATCCACGATTGGAGAAAATTGACTCGTTCATATTGGAATGTTTCAGAGTCCATCCTCCTAGTATCCGTAAGTAGTTCCTTTGTACGTGGTTTCTGATTACTTACGGTAGCAGTGAGCCCCCAAAGAGTGGCATTGAAACCACACACTCTGAAGGAACGCACATACCTAAGGGATGCAGAATTGCATTCGCTCTTGCCGAGCACCAAATGGATCCTCTAGTAACGCCAGACCCTACCAATTTCGACCCTATGTGTGCGTATCGCAAAAGAAATGTTTCAGAAGACCAGTTCTATCGGAATTAGTCGGCTTTGGTCGACTTGAAGAGCAATTTAAATTTCGGATATGAGAGTCAAGCATGCCCAGGAAGATTTCTTGGCGTTGCCGAGGTTAAAGTGCTGGTGACTTGGTTTATCTCAGAGTTTGACTTCAACTATCTGGAAGGGAAATCGATGCCAAAAACCATGGGCACCGACGAGAATGTGTTCATCGACCTGAGCGCAAAGCTATTGATGAGGAAGAGGAGGCTCGCCTGAATTGGAGAGCATGAAACAGTATAGCTACTATGCATAGAGGCCTAACTAGCTGTCAGATAGCATTGAAAGCCTCTCTCATCTCTCATATCGTGCAAGACGTGCATCGTGCATGCAACCGTCCAGCTGGCTATACCAAGCTAATGGGGTAAACACCTGTTATTCGAGTACTCGGTCTTGACTGACATGAGCTGAAGTTCAAACTTGGCTCGACTTTCAGGGTTGAACCGTATATGATCTGGCCAGGCTCGTTAAAGAGAGTTATATTTGAGATTATCTCGAGCTTGGCTCCCCTATCTGCCGTGAGTCTCCGGTCATATGTAACAAGCCTCGGCACCTACGTTGCAGGTGAGGAGTTGGGTAAACCCTTAAACCAAGCTCCAGCATGCAAGTGAACCGCGAGGAACCGCACCAGGAGTTTACGGTTAGCCTTTGTGACCCGTTCAATCTTATGATAATAGCCCAGTCTCAAAGCATTTCCCAGCTCGGCGACCATGCTATGTCTATTCCATACAGCGTGAAGGGGCCGATCTTTGCGCTGCTGGTCTTCAAAGCCATGTTTCCGTGGATGGTATTTAGTGAGATGATGGGAATCGCGCTCAATAACCCGTTGATGTTTATAATGGAGAATGGGACTGGAATTATGCTGATATATGCGGCAGAGGTGATGCTTTTCTGGACTTTGACTTGAAGGCTAAAGACGACTTACACGGCGCCAGATAGCAAGATAGTAGCTATATATTATCGATATAGAAAGACCCGGGAACAAGTGATGGTTGTAAGAGTTTTCGCAAGCTCGTAGGACGTAGTCAAACGTCAATCTAGGCAGTACTGAAGGGGCTATCATTCTGTGCTCGCATTGCCCGTGATCGGCTACGCTGACGTTTAGGGTTGCATGGCGTCGGGTAGGAGCTCTGGGCTGAAGTGGTAAGTATTTGGAATCAAAATCGCCTGGAACAGCCACCTATTCCAACATGGACAATAGGCGTTCCTCTATCCCTGCATGGCAGAAGGGCGCAGCTGCACCACGTTAGTAAGCATGATGACCTCCATTGGCTGGAAGGGAAGATAGTGAAAGTTTATTCCCAAAACAAACCCACCACATCTTAACAACTAGCTGTGTAACTGGCAGCTGGTGAAACAAATCCCGAATGCCGGGAGAACCCTCTATATGTGCAATAGTAGGATTCGTAAGCAAAGTATTACAACTCCTCGGACGAACTTATTCTACGTATGAACACTGGCGGGCAAGCGGGATCGCAATTTATTTATACATTTGATGCCATTTTCATGACACATGTGAACGCACTGGCAGATCAAGAAACTATAAAAGGTCTCGTACTAGCACAGCCGTAGGGATATCAATCAGACAAGCAGCCATCTCAGTCTTACACCTCAACACTATAAACACTACCACTACCACCCCCCAAACACTGTGTGGTGATAGACCACATTTACACTGTGTCTAAATCATATCCCAAATACACCCCAACCATGTCAGCAACGATGAAAGCAGTCGTAATCTCCTCTTTCGGTGGGCCGGAAGTCCTAGCACACCAAGAAGTCCCCAAGCCAACACCAACCGTTGGGGAAGTACTAGTTCGTGTGAAAGCATTCGGTGTTAACCATGCAGAAATGCACATGCGGAAAGGCGGCGAGTGGGACGAATGGAATCCCATTACTGGTCTCGAGTGCGTTGGTCTCGTCGAGGCGTGCCCAGGTGGCGAAGTTCCTGTGGGCAGCAAGGTCATGGGTGCCATGGGCGGAATGGGTCGAAACCGACCAGGCGGATATGGCGAGTTCGTCAATGTACCGGCTGCCAATGTTGTAGTCATTGAGACTCACATGCCGTGGGAGCAGCTGGCGGCAATCCCCGAGGTCTACAGCACAGCTTGGTCGTGTCTATTCACCATCCTGGACTTAAAGTGTGGGGAGAGATTACTACTTCGTGGCGCGACTAGTACCATCGGCCAAGCAGCTTTGAACCTAGCCGTCGACTCGGGCGCTGTCGTTACAGCAACTACCAGGCGAGAGGAGAGGTTCCAGTGGTTGAAGGATATTGGTGCCTCGAATGTCTTGCTTGAGCAATCCGGTCTTGAGAAACAGCTCAGCGACGGGCAGAGATTCGACAAGACCCTCAACCTAGTCGGCAACAGAGTCCTCTTAGAATCGATTTCGCTCACGAAGGCGGGCGGTCGAATGTTGCAAGCGGGTTGGCTTGGTGGCCTGGCACCTGTCCAAGAGTTCAATCCCATGGTGCAGATGGAATCTGGTGTGCATTTCAGCCTCTTTCATAGCAAGGTGCTAGGGACACCCACGTTTCCCATGTCTGAAATTCCGTTGCAGGGCATTGTGGACAAGATAGAAAATGGCGCTTGGGACGCAAAGCCAACGAAAGTTTTCGAGTACGAGAATGTTGTCGATGCACATAGGGCTTTGGACTCTCATGATGCTGGGGGCAAAATTGTTGTTAAGCATTAATCAGCAGTTATTATATATGCTGGCAGATAATTCTTGAAAACATTGACCCAAGTTTGCTCAGATTACCGATGCATTGCAGGTGATGTTCAAGCGTTCAGACAATCTGCCAAGTGTATCGGTGACTAGTGCTTGCGCACCTCTGTTATAATTGGCTCACCTTTCAAGACAATTGTTAAGTTTGTCCTCACTTCGACGTCAAGTAAAGCCAAATTCTGTGGTTATAAGTAGTACCTTATAAACCGAACGATTCTAATGCCTTCAGCTGGTCTTGCAATAAACAGACCACCTCATTGTAGAAAGAAACCTGAAGCTCTGATGAGTTTAAATCGGGTTCACATCCAAAATTGCATTGGAGGCACATTTGAGTCATCCTATGAATTGGCTCGCCCAGTTCCGTGCGTGATTTCGCCACCCTTCTGGCAGTAAGGATCTCGTTCCCAGCATCAGCAGCTTTAGCCATATCACTTAGAGGCTTCCAGTGCCATATCTCCAAGAATGCAGTGCCAAGGGCCCAAAGAGCTCGATTATAGATACCGTACAGGTCATCGGACGTCAATAGGTAGTGTTGTGTCTCTGGGTTAATTGGTCCGGCGAAACATTGTTCTGTATTGCTGGCAGAGGCTTTCTTGGCTGTCCCTGTTGCTAGCAAGGTTCTCAGGAAAACCTTCGGCTTAGATGTTGTTTGGAGTTTGTTCGAAGTGTACAAATCCGAAGTCCGCCAATCATCATGAAGCCATGGGGTTGAGTGATACTGCAGAACTGTAAGTGCAAGTTTCAGTGCCCATGTTAACTTGAACTTTGGGGTTGCTGGCCGTTCTTGTGTTGCTCGTAATAGATCTTGCAGCGATATTCCTTCGTGCATCTCTGTGCCGCCTGTCTGAAGAGAGGCTTCACAAGGTGAGACATGGAAAACGTAGCCCGAATGTGGGCATCGGAGATGTCCGAAGGAGCCTAGCATAGAGCCATTTCCCACACCAAAAAGGCACTTCTTTTCGAGATAATAACAAATATCATCAATGAGACCTAGGTCTTGTGATGAGTTTGCTTGTGAAGTGTCACTTTTTGTGATGTTTTGGCTGGCGCTTTCTAGGTCATCAGCGAACCGCAACTGCTTCGCGGTCCCTGGACGCTGTTTAGCGACGCGGTCTTGGTGAGAATTGAATCCGAACGTCCAGTTGTTCGATTTCATTGCCAACGTCCATGCTTGTTGATTATTACTGCTAAGATAGAGTTAGAACTACCAAAGAAAGGTCATTCCCAAGAGAACATCGGAACTTACCCTTGATTCACTTCTGCGTAGAGCAATACCATCTCCAGGTTATGGCACTGTTCAAATGTACTATCGGTACACAAGGCTGCCCAATGCATCTCGTGATTCTCTCGCTTGCAAGAGAAACAGTTATTCAAGGCGTTGTAGGCTTCAGATGCTATCTCTTGAGCTTCTCGTACTGCGTGTATTACGCTGTGCGGCAGCGGCAACTTCCGCTTATGTTTCTTTTCCAATACCGGCTCGCGAAGGTGCTGGATCTGGGTACGGAGGGCTTGAAGATCCTCATTATGTTGTCTAAGTCGTTGGACTTTCCTTTCCAGTTCGTTTATTTTGAAGCCTAACGACAGCCGCTTGATGGCCAACTCGACGGATTCACCCGGCTTTTTCTGACCTTGCAGCGAAAAGCAGGACAAAACTTGTTTGAGCTCGTTCTGAGTAACTTGTGTTTCTTTGGCCAGTTCAACAAACACCTCATAGCTTTTGTCCAGGCTTATCGTAAGAGCTGAGGCGAGGTCATAGTCACGCCAGCCAGCGTGATCTGGATCTGAGATCATGTGCCGAGCCTGCCGCTCGTCCTTTGTGATGGAGCGGAGAACAAGCTCCCATTCGTTCAGAAATATTGTTTCCTGTACTCTTAGGACGGTCTTTAAAGGTCGCAGCTCTTTGATAGGATTTCTGACCACCGCGATGGTCTTCCTCAACCATTTATACCCATGTATACCCTCGATAATGATGGGCAATAGTCCCAGTGTCGCTGAAGTGATACCGAGGATTTCAGCCATGGTTCTGCGTCCAGTGTGTAACGGTTTTGTTGGACAAGGGAGATGAGTAGATTGAAGACATCAAGAGAGAGTAAATCGATCGAAATTTCTGGATAAAAGTACATAGACACCCGACGCAAACGCAGCCTTGTGCGGGGTATGTCTCTCCTTTCCACTCCAGAGCCTTCCCTCATCGCCATGATTCTTGCACTTTCCCCTTCTTTGCTCTCACAATCACTCAAATACTTATTATCAGGATTCGTCATGACCACTGAAGGCTCTGCCACTCCTAGAGCCAATGTTGCAGGAGGCTTAGCGCTGGGAAACACAAGTCTTACCAGTGAGCTGGCCATGGCCTGCTTTGACATGTTGCGTCAAGCAATGGGTATACTTGAAAATGAGGAAACTTTCGAGAAAGAGGCACTTTCGATATCTCACGCTGCAGAAGCTTTCACACTCTGGATGGTAAGACACCGTGTGCCAGATGGAGATCTCGACAAAGTGTTAGTGCGGTCAGAAAAAGTGCATGGTGCTGTGATCGCTTCGCTAAGGGACATTGCACTAAAGTTATGCCGCGGTAAGTATTTAACTTCGAGAAGCCAAATCTCTCTGAGCTGACAAGGCCTAAGATATGAATTTGAGGATGCCTACGAGAGCGAGCGAAGAACCCCAGAGCAAGGCCAAGATTCTAGAACTAGAATCGTTATTAACGCGGTCCCTTGCTTTGCTTTACAGTACGGATTACTTGGATGAATACATGGAGGATGAGGGGGATACCGAGGACAGTCCCTCCGAGCATGGAGACCTTGAATCATGTATATATGAACTTGTTACTTACGTCCAGTGTCTTATAGACCTTGATCCGGCCATCGCAGAACCGACATTCGACCCGGGAGCTACATATGAGGAGACATTCACGATAAAGCCTCTAGACAAACATCACCAATACGTTATGAGGATTCGAGATCTGTTTCCAGAAACGCCACTGGACATGGCTGATCTGCTCGGCAAATCAAATTTGCGTCGATACTGGGAGCTAATTCAAGAAAGAGAGACTGCAACTACACTTTTGGAAGGCAGGGGATTGATTACAGCGTATGACAATCAAGGCGTTCTGGATATCGACTGCATCATGGCTGAAAGGCTAGCCAAATCCAGTAGAGCCCCGAAGTCGTTTCACGACTCTGGTATCGGGTCTTCAGTTCAAACACAAAGTGTCTATGCGAGATCGGCCAGGTCCTCTGCGGTGTCGAATATGGGTTCTGGACGGAACAGCGCATTTCCTGCAATTCCATCGGAGGCGAAATCTGGAGATCCTTTCCTGTGTGAAGCCTGCAACCAGTTCGTGAAAGTCACCAAATCAAGACATTGGAAGTAAGTCAAGCCTCCAAGTCTGCTGAAAGTTTTACCGTACTGAGTCCCATTAGGCAGCATCTTATTGAAGATCTGAAGCCCTATGTGTGTATATACGCGCACTGCAGTGCTGGAGACATTCCGTTCCCCAACCGGCAAGCCTGGTCGCAACATATGAGATCAGAGCATAGCTCTGCACATCTAATGGCATACTATACATGCCCGTTCTGTCCCGAAGTTAGAGAAGGTGAGACCACCGCAATGCTAGTGCATGTGTGCAAGCATTTGGAAGTTATATCTGCAATCATACTTCCTCGCAACAACGGCGACTCAGACGAATCGAGTGACAGTGAGAGCATTGACGAGGCAAAAGAGCCCTTTCTGTCAAACGAAGGTACGTTAATATCTATGCGTGGTTCTATGCGAGATCATTGCATACCAGAAAACGCAATAGGCTCTGCACTGGGCTTGATATGATCGGTAACGTTCCCACGTGGACTAAAGAGTGTGTAGATGTGTATCATAGCGAGGCTTCTCAGTTTAAAGCCAACACTACTTCCTCAAGTAATGTCAATCTCCACGATAGCGGCTCCCCCAAAAAACGTTAGTTTTGTTGTTTCCACAGTGATAGGATCTAATCTGACTTAATCAGAATCAACCTCATCAGTCGCTTCGAGTATGCCCAATATTACTCTGGATAAAGGTACGTGGAAATCCTTACAAGTTAATATGTTGTTAACTTACATCACTTAGAATTCACCATCAAACCATCCAAATACTTTGTGCCGGGCGAGGTTTGTTTCTAACAAGTGACAAGTGTTGTGCAATCACTCTTGGCTAATCCGGAGAAGGTCTTCAAATTCGAGTGGCTTGAGCCTAACGGGTCGGGGTCGAGAAAGAAATTCTCCAACAACTCCGAAGCCTCTTTTACAGAAGCAAGTGAGATGAGTGTTGAAGGAGAGATGTATTACACTAGCATACGCCGCTTCGTTGTGGTCAGCACCGAGAACAATTCTAGCATCTGCGTGTAAGTGTGCTCCTTATGCTTTAATACCCCCCGTGTCTAAAGAAACCTAGCCCTATTCTCACGTATGAGGGCAGGGGCTGCAACAAGCCTGGTGTTCAGCCTGAAAACCACGGCATCGTTTACGAGCCGCCTAACTCCCCTACTCGTTTAAGGGGTGAACCAGCGCATGGCTTTGGACCAGTACGAATGCAACTTTATGCCGAAGGCGAAACCTTGGTGGCCGAATCGAGAATCAACTATTCAAAATTGGTGTCTATTGAACATAACTTCGCCGTTATGTTCATTGGGCGGATATATAGTCAGGACTTCGGTACTATCTTGGGTGCAGTGGATCATTGCTGGGCGAGAAGGAGGTGAGGCCGACGAATCAAGGCTTAGGTACTTTGCCGGTCATAGCCCGATGGAGAACGTGAAGGGAGCGAAGGATCTGACGAGGTCGGAAGAAGGGAACTTAAGTGATATCAAGTTGCTACTTGAATCATTATATCATATACGAAGTAGAATTCAAGCCACACCTGGAGTTCGGGACATCTTACAACGTGAAAATACCCAACAGTATCATAAATTGTTTAATTTGGTTCCATTCCTTAAAAACTAGATTACACCGCCCTGCCCTAAACCAAAAATAAATGCTAGCGATTGGTGAGATATGCTGATTAGACGCATTTTGAGGTCTCGTCCCCAATTTCAGGCTGAGCAAAACCACAGACGCAAACACGACCAGACCAGACGGTCCACAGATACCATGTCAATCGCTGATCTATAAAGGAGCAATAGGGAATTATCATTTACCTAGATTCACCAATAGCCAAACTTTTCAAGACGTCACCTGAAACAGGGCCGTTCAACTCTATGGTTCGATATTCAAGCTTCCCCTAAACTCCGCTTCAGAGTCATCCAGCCTAATACTACACTTGGTGGAAGAAGCGGACCTTTAACAGGCATGAACGCAATTTAGTGGTCTAGGAGAAAAGTTTTCTGGCAGATCATTGCAACATGTCTTTTCCTCATTGAACCCACATAGACAGCACGATCTATGCTGCATCCCTCACTGATGATCCATTTTAACTTCCAACGCCGAATCTGCAGCATATGTCGAAGGTCACCTAAAGCTACCGGACGTTATATAGTCACTACTTGGTGAAACTGGTGGTGATATCCACGAACCTCTCCCACTCCTTCCAAGCCGAGCCGCTCTTGACGGCCCAGCGAGCCCTCCTGACACCCTCCTTCCAGCGACCATTGCCTGGACCACGTTCCGTGATGACCTTGCCGTCGTCCCCAGGACCCATGTTGCTCGTATCCGCGTCACAGATACCGCTCGTAACAAATAGCGCAGCCGTGTTCATGAGTACAAATTCGAGGATGGGGTCATCATCAGGCACTTCGCCCTGTAGAAGCTTGCGCAGAATCTCGGCGTTCTGGTGCGGCTCTTTTCCTGGGGACACGGTGTTCAGGGGGTGCCTTGAGAGACCAAAGTCTTCCGGCGCAAGGCGGAAGTGCTCAATCTCTACCACACCGTCGGCACGCTCAACCAGTTGCCAGCACAGCGTCTCTCCGGCGCAAGAAATCTCATCCAGCTGCTCAACTCCACAGACGATCAAGCCCTTGGTGCAGCCAGTCAGGCGTAGGGCCTCGGCAAAGACCGGGCCCATGTCATCACGAGCCACTCCCAGCATCCGCACCTCGATAGCGTCGTGGAGAGGATTGGCGAGTGGTCCAAGGAGGTTGAAGATGGTGCGCCAGCCGAGTTCCTTGCGGATAGGAGCCACGTACTTCATACCCGGGTGGAAGGTAGGCGCGAATAGAAAGGCGTACTTTGTCTCCTCGTAGACCTTGGCAATGGTGTCTGGGGTAATAGTGGCCAGGGGAGCCGGTCGAGGGACCATGCACATGAGAAGATCGGCCGAGCCAGATTTTGACGTCGAGGCTCTGTTTCCATGCTTGCCAATCTGGAGGAGAGTAGACGCAATGATGGAAGACGTTGTTGAGATATTGAAGGTATTGTGGGAGTCGCCTCCAGTGCCCACAATATCGCACTGAATCTCATGTCAGCATGGTCTTTTCTTTTCTTTTCTTTTCGAAAAATATGGTACTCACAAGACCGCCTCCGTAGCGGCCCTCCTTGACGCCTTTTCTTGCGATGACCTCATTCAAAGCCTGGAAGTCGATCGGGGACGAGGCGTTCCTCATAGCGGTTGAGGCCTCGGCCAGCACGTCTGCGCGGCGGTCCCATCCCGTGAAGTGCAGGGCCGTCAGCAGCGAGCCGGTCTGGACAGGGCTGAGGTTGTTGGTAAAGATCAGGGCGATGGCAGCGGCAATCTCCTTGGCCGTCACTCGCGTCTGCTCGGGATCTGGCCAGAGCCTCTGCAGGAGAGCACGGATATCCACAATGGCGGGCTGATCCTGGCCCTGGATCGAAGCCGGTTGGGGTAGTGTCCCAGTCATTTTGGGGAGCGCCAACGGCAAAAAGCAATTGTGCAATCCGGGGTGGGATATTCAAGTCTCGCCAAGTCCAAGATCGTAGAGCAGAGTCGAGGGGTATTTGGTCCTTGGACTAAACCAAAAAACAACAACAATGGCAACAGAATGCGTCCGAGAGTCAAGAGGGTTGTCTCAGGCTCACCCACTGCGAAGTTCGAAAGATGAGTCAACTGCCAAATTCAGTTGTGTCCGTGTCGCAAGCCCGGGTGGGACCTCGAAGAGTAAGCAGCCACCCACGGTGCGTGTCAGGATTGCAGAAGGATGCAGGTTATGTGGGTAGTAAGCACGAGGCCGGTATCACATCGAGTATCGCAACCCGCAAGATCGAGAACCGGCGCAAGTCCCACGGTAGAATCCAGACGGCTACAAGGTATGTATGTATGTTCCTCTCTGGCGCCAAATGTGAGCTTGCTTGAGCTTGACTTGAGCCCAGTGGATGAGTGGCATCCCTAGCCCCGCCACAGATCTTACAGACCGCGGGGTTGCCAGGCGATTGGGGCGGTAAAGCGTGGCATTTCAGGGTCTTGGGCTGCGGAATTTGCGCCGCTTAGCGGGGTAGCCAGGGTCTGCGTCATTGTTGCAGTCGAGATTTTATTTGCTTTTTTTGCGCAGCCGTTGCGAGTCCACGAGCGGGATTAGAGACTTTTCCGTGCCTTTGTTTGTTTTTAGTTCGGCAAGAGAGCCTTTAGGAGCACTGGTGTCCCGCCAATAATCGGATCCCATCCCTAAAACACCACACCGCGACCATGGCCACCAATCCATATCTCCTCGCCGCCGACAACCCCACGGCGCTTCTTGCCCTCCTCCGCGAAAGCCCGAGCCTTGCGTCTGGCCAGGATGAACATGGATACTCCCTTGTCCACGCCGCAGCAAGCTATAACCACCTTGATCTCCTACGAGCGTTAAGCCGCGACTTCCAGGTGAACGTTAACCTGCGCGACGAGGACGACGAGACGGCCCTGTTCGTGGTCGAGACTGTTGACGCTGCCAAGGTCCTTGTGGAGGAGCTGGGTGCGGATTTGCTCGCTAAGAACGGCTCTGGACAGACGGCGCGAGAGAAGATACTAGAGGAGGCTGATTTCCCAGAAGTCGCTGAATACCTCAAGACGGCAGAGCGGGACCAAGGTGGCGATCTTCCCAACGGTAACAGCACCGACGGACAGACCGAGGGGTTGCCTCCCCCTCCAGAGGGCATGACAGTGTCTGTGGGTACCATGGCGCCCGTCGAAGAGAACGAGGGCGAGATTGACCCCGAATTCCGGAGGCGCATCGAGGAACTGGCTGAGCGCGATGACTTCCACACGGAAGCCGGCCAAGCCGAGCTACGGCAGCTCGTCCAGGACGCCATCTCGGACCGCAATCTCGCAGATCGTAATGTTCGCCAGAGGCAAGACTGACGACTTGCACTCGCCGAACCTTCTCTCACTCGTGCCCGTGGACATCCCAGAGCAGGTATTCACCGGGCGAGTTCTCGGGTCGGAGTATAGTACACTCTGTGCTGTTCCCCGTGATCTCCCTCCCGAAGGAGCTCACACTCAGTGAGAACCAGGACCGCGAAGGGAGGGCTAGTATGGTATCCACCAAGACCTGCCTCGTCCAGGCTGGTGAGATGAAGCCTTGCCAGCTCACTTTGCACAAGTCGGCCTGCTGCAGACCCCCCGGCCCCCCTGGCAAGGCGTATCGTGACAGATGAGGATCGATCTGGTCTCCTGTGTTGATTCGGGGGCTTTCAAGTCTAAGCAATGATAGCCACTCGTACAGATCTGTTCCAAACTCTTCGACATCCAAGCGATCATGTACTACAAGGGACGTCTGTGGCGGTTTGAGAGCCGGGACCATAGCATGGATATCCTCGACGATAAAGGGGGCCGAGGTATACTTGGTGGGGAAATGTTTTGCCAACGGATCAGGGTCAGGGACTACGAAGGCAAGTCAGCGGTGGCCCATCATATGTAGAGAGAAAACCCTACTTTTAGAAATGGAGCGAAATAACCAGGTGACTGGTCGGTTGAACACGTTCTTGCAGGCATAGAGTAATCTGTCGAAGCCGTTCTTGCCGGGGAAGCTTGCCGGGCTCCGTAGATCGTACTGGACCACTGTACATTGTCAACCAAAACTTCGATCTGATGTGATGCAAATGAACGTACCCCATCTGGGTTTCAGACCGCGCTTGCCTTTGACGCCGTGTGGCTGGCCGGCCAAACCGGCTCTTTCATACATCTCCTTCTCGAGGTACATAGTCAAGGTTCCTGGTATGTAGTCAGAATCCCCTCTCGATTTGTAATGCAAACTACTTACCATCTTTGATTGCAAAGACGTTATCTTGGCCGATTCTCCCCTCCGAGAGCATCATTATGTTCCCAACCTTGATATACTGCGTGAAGAACTCTCCATTAAGAATGTCCCCAAGAGTCATGATCACCCGAGAATGTGTGGGCGAATACGCATCTTGCCCGAGTTTCATCCTCAACTTCTCAAAGGATTGCTGGGGTAGAATGAGATCGACCTAGTAGAGGTTTAGAAATAGTACGCATGGATGGCCTGTCAAAACCTACTTTATGCACAAAGTCCTGTCCTAGTAATGTGCTCCATGGTTTCCCCTTCGAAGGCAGTTGCTTGGGGTCCGGGTGAGCCAATGTGCCATGCGTGAAATAGCATTTCGACGCCTGATAGACGCTGGGCGTCGGGAAGGAGATCATCTTGGCGGCAAGCGTAGCGTTGGTACACCAGGCGCACTCTCGATGTCACTCGCTGTGCCGTGGTCGAAGAAGACTGGATGTGTCGATTTTTGGGACGGGCCCGGAAGAGATGTCGATGCATCAAACGAGAAATATGCGGGTAACATGACTGGGCACTCATTGGCCCACTATGGAATCGCACGCCTAAAAAGCAACTCCCTGATTCGGACGGTTTCCGCACCAAAAATTGAGCGATGCAAGTGTGATCCGAAAGAAGCCCGCCGCCGAGTTTCTGACAACTCCAAGAACAAAAAACCCTTGTACTGGTTATGGTTCATGATAATCGCACATGGGAACGTAGCGTCGCATAATTTTCTCCCCCACGCAGCTTTCAGCACACACCCCACAGGCAGACATTCGCAGCCATGGAGTATCTCATCCGCTTCAGTCAGTCACACGAGACCTTCCGGCTCCCAGAGACCAAGGCAATCGCAGAAGTAGGTGGCATTGACATGAAAGTCATCTACTATAATCCAGAAGTAAGTCATCTTCACGGCGCCTACTGAGAGAGTATCTAAGACGCCTCACAGTCACCATATTGTGTCGTGCGCCTGCCATCGGAAGAAGCAGCGCACTTTCTCATGAGCCGGTCAATTTTGGCGCAGAGTATCCATGAACACTGGGGTACGGGGGAAAACTACGAGGTGCTGCACGAAGAGGTGAAGCGTAAGACCTCGCATCTGTGGCCCAAGTACAAAAACTCCAGCTTCAAATTCTCCTTGGACCTCTACCAAGGCACGCGGCCAAACAAGAGGAGGGTAGAACTCATCAACTCCTTCTCGTACATGCCGTTCGAAGGCGAAATCAACCTGCGTACCCCCGACGAACATTTTGTGATCTTTGAGCAGTGGGACTTCCAGGCTGTCACGCGGAATCTCCCAGATCCGTTAAAGATTCATCTCGGTCGAGTTGTTGGTGCCTCACAGAGGAAGTTGATCCACACTTTCGACTTGAAGAAAAGGGATTACATCTCGACTACCTCCATGGATTCCGAGCTGGCTCTTGTCACGGCAAACATTGCACTTGCAGGTCCGGGAAAGCTGTTCTACGATCCTTTCGTGGGCACTGGCAGCTTTCCCATTGCCTGCGCTCATTTCGGAGCTCTGGCCTGGGGTAGCGACATTGACGGGCGTAGCATTCGTGGCGACGGTGCCAAGAAGAGCCTGAAGGGCAACTTCCAGCAGTATGGGCTGTCGCATTTGATGGGGGAGGTGTTCGTGAGCGACCTGACCAATTCCCCGTTCCGGAAAAAGAGGATCCTCGACGGCATCGTATGCGATCCGCCCTATGGAGTGCGTGAGGGACTCAAGGTGCTGGGCGTGAGGGACGTCGAGAAGTATGACTACGTGATCGAGAAAGGGAAGGTCATGTACAAGTGAGTGTCTCTCTCCGACCTCGAAATTCTCCAGTCATCGGTAAGCTAAACGCAGCAGGGACGAGGACTTTGTGCCGCCCAAGAAACCGTACAGTTTCGTGGTCATGCTTGACGATATCCTTCAGTTTGCAACTGACCGCTTAGTCGACAACGGACGTTTGTCATTCTGGATGCCGACGGCCAACGACGCTGACCAGGAGATTGGCGTCCCCACGCATCCGTGCCTGGAGGTTGTCGTGGTCTGCGTGCAGGTATTCGACAAGTGGTCGCGGAGATTAATCACCTACCGCCGGCGGCCGGACTCTGAAGTCGACGCCGCCGCGCTCGAGCAATGGCAGCAGCGTACCGAAACGAATGGTGGCGTCACAGCAGACGAGCTCAACCCATTCCGCCGTCATTACTTCAATGCTTTCCGTACCCAGGCTGCGGTCGATGGTGCGACCCTCGAAGCGGTACCAAATTGAATAGACCATCAAGTTGGTAGCACTGACAAGCTGCCGGAAAAGGGTCACGCGCACGAAGGCGTAACAGTACGACTTGCGCCGTTCGTGACTGCAGCCATCGTGGCAAAGGTGTAACACTCAGCTGATCCCATCTCGATGGCTCACCGTGTCTTCAGCTTGCAGGTGGGAAATGGCTCTGTCACGTACAGTGACACCAAACACGTCAGTTGGAAGCTGGTAGCGTTTGGACCCTCCATGGCCCTTCCTCATCAAGAAGCTTTCGGGTTGCATAAAGTTCTACGCGTCAGCCCGTGCTTCCCGCAAGTCACTGCAACTGCGCTGGGACGATTCCATCTGTGCGCGCCTTGGACGTCTTCCACGCAACGGCTCCCGACTAGCAGCAACCGTTCGGTGACTGTTTGACAGGAGACATTGGCTTCACGGCAGAGAGCGCTGGTTGAGACTGATCATGTAAGTGGGGGGAAAAGAGATCGGGGTGCCTTGGTCGTCGTGAATACGGTTGATATCACTAGAGGGTTTCTATGCGGCTCCCTGCCCCGTCCAAATCCATCTGAATTGTCGCTGCGACGCGCAACCTAAACCCTCATCGCATTGCATGTTGGATCTCCCGTGCTGCACGTACTGCTGCAGACGGATTTCAGATGGTACCGCCGACTGGACTCAGCTACAACAACACCTACTAGGCTTGCTATGCTAGGATACTGCAACCGCGGCATGGCGCAAAGAGGGCGCATCTTGCTGCTGAACTCAAATGGGCGTTCTAGATAGAATTGATGGGACTATTCGGCTCACCGCCCCAAGCTGCCAATCCATCCAGAGCTACTACCTAGGAGGACTGTCTGCGCGACAATAACTACGTGCCAGGCTTACAAGCCGTGCAAGCCGTCGGGTGTGCTCTTTGGGCTGGGCTGGGCTGGGCGTCCAAGACTTTTTCTATCCCAGTGGCACCACCACCCCCAAATCCGGGGGTGGCAGCGAATCAGCTCGCCCAGCCCACAACGTCACAGGCATCTTCCGGGACCCATCTGGCGCCCCTCTCCCCCATGAAGTCAAGCGTCATCGCCTGCAGCTTGCTTGAATCAGGTCGCCCTTCTCCTTTGATCCCTCGCTGGGCCCATCTCCAAGTCCAGACTCCCGAAGGTTGCGGGAGCCGGAGCACTCGTGATTCATTCATTCATCGACCCTTCTCCCTACCCGCCGCCGTCGTATTGTCAGTTCAGGGCCCATGGCGCTGGCTGTCAGTGTGTAGCATGCAATAGGAAGAATCTGTGGTCCTCCTCCGGTACTTGGCTCTGCCGATCAAGCGCATTCCACTGCACCATTATCTAAAAGATCGCCCGCCTCTCTCCTGAGTCGAACGGCCCGCTCGTCATTGTTCGCTTGGTGCACCCTGGGCAGCACAAGTCCGAGGAGCACGACCTCATCCCATCACCTCGATCCATTAACGGCCGACGGCGCATCGCCTCAGCTCAGGGACCAACAAGAGGCTCAGCCGCCTTATCGCATCACCTTGCGATTGCACTCAGCTATTACCATACCACTCAGCGCGCCCTTCCTTCTACCTTGTCGTTACTACCTATTGTTCGTGACTTTGATACCGGGCGGTCAACTCTATTTGTACTGAAGTACTCGGGCTCCATATACACCAGCCGACATCGCGCCAGCCGCGTGCCATCAACGGCAGGTTGTTGTAGCATTGCCCATTGACTACTAGACTCCTACAACATCAATCGAGGATGCCGACGCCATCGAGCAACCCACCGCCTGAGCTGCCGCCCCGATCGCACAGCTCATCGTGCCCAGACGAGCTACGTGCATCCACATCCTCGTGGCGACCTGATCAGCACGAGGTGGGAGTCGACGAGATGCATGTAGATAGCGACTCGGCTGCGTCTCCCGAGTCCGTCAGCGCGCCTTCGCTGGCGTCGACGGCTACCATCCTGGCGGAGGACGTCGACATTGATTCCTCGACAGACTCGCCCAGGCCCGAGTCTCGGAGCGGCGGCGAAGCATCACGACACACATCCGAAGACACAGAAGTTGACGAGGGCCCGTCACAGTCAAGCAGCGGCAGCAAGGCTGCCGAAACCGATCATGCAACGACGGCGGCGGAGGACGGGCCCGAAGACCTGCGGAAAGCTACTGCATCGGACCGGGGCAGCGCGGCTTTCGACATGGCCTCCCCAACGAGTGCGGACGGCACCAAAACGGAAGACAGGACCGTGTCAAGTGCCAAGATGCAAGACGACTACTTTGTACCACAGATGGGCTATGAGTATTCCAATGTTCGGGTGAGCATATCACAAGGTTAAACCTCCTGAAGACCCTTTCGACTAACACGAGATCTAGATAATGCCGACAACGACATCCTCGTACCTGCGCCCAGGAAGCAAATTCCACGGCACGCAGCAGTCGGAACGACAAATCTACGACGTACAGGTAGAAATCAAGTACGTCGATCTGCGGGAGTCGTTCTTATGCGGCTACTTGAAGATACAAGGTCAGTCAAGATCCAGCGACAGTGCATCCTCGTCATACAGCTGGCGCGTTACACCCGTGCACACCCCCGTGCTGCCCTCTAAGACAAGCCACCCACTGACGCGGGAACTCTAATTCAGGCCTCACGGAAGACAACCCCACGCTCACAACATACTTTGAGGGCGAGATCATCGGGTCGCGGTACAGCTTCGTGACCGGCCACCCGTCGTGGGGCGCCACCGAGAAGGTCGACATCAGCCACTGGAACAAGTTCAGCGCGTTCCGGCCGTACGCGAAGACGGTCAAAAAGGGCGGCCACGTGACGATTCCGAACCTCGCGAGCAGGGATAACATCTTCATGCGGTGGAAGGAGCACTTCCTCGTGCCGGACCATAGAGTGCGCACGATCAACGGTGCTAGCTTCGAGGGCTTCTACTACATCTGTTTTAACCAGCGCGAGGGCAGCGTCTCTGGCATCTATTTCCACGCCAAGAGCGAGAGGTAAGTCCAACCCAGCCGCACCCCCGAGGGGAAACCCACTAGCTCGGCACGGTACTGACAGCGTCATCAGGTTTCAGCAATTAGAGCTCAAACACGTCGAGGATAGGGGCTGCTTCGGGGCCATGGAATTTCGATGAAGCCGGCGGTTGGGGAGACGACACATAAGCACTGCCGAACGCATCGTATATATGGGGAAGTCGTTCGTTATACATGACATGGTGAACAATTGCCCGAAGACATGTCTGGGGTGTCGAGGTGGCCGTTCATTTTTTCCATCCACCATTGGTCTTTTCAGGGGGGGAGAAAGATACCAACCGCGGGCGTTAACTTGGCATGATGATCACTTTGACGATGCAGACGATGAGAGTGTTGACCCGGAGTATAAGGGTGCGGACCAGGCAGGCCACGCAGAGCCGAGTGGTGGTGCACAGGACATACGGCACAGGGCATGTTAGCTCTGCGCAAGGAGCCAGACTATCAGGTAGGGCCAGAAGCGTCTGGAAGAGACCCTTGGAGTGGTGAACCGGGTTTACTATTTAGCCACGAGGTTAAGCTAGTCGACCAATCATGGAATTGCACGGTTGCTGCAATGTTGTTCGAGTGTCTTGTGTTGGACGTGCAACGACCTGTAGAGTGTGAGGTTCACAGAGCCCTGGTTGGAGTACTACTGCAAGTAGCTGACGGTCGCCTGTGCCATGTGTGTCAACTAAAGACTGTCACGGTTGCCCGATCCAGTGGATGTCATCAGAGGAAGCTCGTATACCTGGGATTCGGTTCAAATATCATTATTGGCGTTTCCCGTTCATCTTGGCGGCGCCTGGGGGTATATATTTAGAGGAGAGCCTGCCTCGTCGCTGCCATCCTACTGTAGAGTCGACGAAGCTGGCGCTGAGGAGAAGCCTTCCTCGTGGCTCAATTGTTTTCTACTTCACCGCACTTTTCTTCTGCCAGACGGGGACCATTCGGCGCACATGCCATCACCCATGTCGGTGATCTCCATACTGCAGTATATGGCCACTTGACTTCTCCCCTTCCGTTCCAGGTCAACCCTAGCCATGCCCAGCCAAGCAGGTTCTCTCTCTCTCCCCCACAATGCTTAGATTTGCCTCTTGCCAACCAGGCCCCGGGTGATCACGAGATGGGCTTGATCTTAAAGTGCAGCGAGGTGAGGCTGAAGACGAGGGCCTTGAGGTCCTGGACGAGGTAGTAGAAGACGCGCAGGCCCTCGGGGTCGGCGGACTCGGTGACGTCGATGAGGGAGCCGATCTTGGCCGTCTCGAACGAGATGTGGTCGTTGCCGAGGCGGATCTCGAGCTCCTGGCGGCCGTCCTTGTTCTTCTGGGGCCACTTGGCGTCGTCCTCCTTCATGATCTCCGAGGCGCGCACGATGCGGCGGATCTCGTCGACGACCAGGGCCGAGACGCACATCTCCTTGCGGATCAGGCTGTCGTTGCGGTAGTTGCTGTTGTTGGCGTAGCGCGCGACGGCGGACCGCCCGTCGCCGACGACGCGGAAGTCGAACTCGAGGAACTCGTGGCCGAAGCGCCCGCTGTGGCCGGAGCTGCAGGTGGGTGTGTGTTAGTCTACATCTTGTGTCTTGGGAGGGTCTTCTTCTGTGAGAGTGGAGGGCGCATTGCATACTAGTAGCGCAGATAGAAGGGCTCGCCCGTAGAGCCGGCCATCTTGTCTGATATATCTTGGCCTCGAGGCTTTGACAGGTGTTCGAGAAAGAAGGAGGAGGTGGTGGGCGCGGGATGCGTCGCAGCGGGTTTGTCGTGATGTGTGGCTGTATTACAGCTACGGCAGCCAACCTCGATATAGGTAATCGCCGGCTGCTGCCACTGTCCACTGTCGGCGGGGCAGAATGGGATGGCAGTTTGGGGGGGAGGGGATGCCCACCAGCCACCAGCCTGGTGGCCCGTGGAAAGGCGGTCACAGCTCTGGGCTACTGGGCCGTTAGCAGGGAGGTGCCTAACAAGTCACCGCCGGCAGGGGTTCACTCGGGTTCCACGGGTAAGACAACTGAGATTTGACAGCTGAACTCACTGAGGCTGAAGCTTTGCGGGCCACCAGAGCACCCAGCATTCACCTGTCAACTGTGGCTTGGATTGGGGGGTGCCACCTCTGGATCCATCCATCCATCCCTCGTGCCGGAGTCGGATTATCCTGTCGTCCCCCCAAGCCCACCTCCAGCTGGCCCGATCCAATCCCACGACCCCCCTGTCCAAGGTTTAGGGAGAGAGAGACAGAGGGACCCAGGGGACAGCACATCGTTTACCCAGTTGTGTGTGGTGTGGCCATCCAAAGCAGCCTCCTGTGGATATTTCGATGCTGGCCCGTCTGGGGACCTGAACCCATCTCGTCCGTCAACACCATCCTCCACCCGCCAATTCCCCAGCACCGACGACCCTCGCCCTGGGATGCAAAGCCGCATTGCATTCCACCTGCCACTCATCACCCATTGAGGCCTGCCCACTGTTGCGACCCGACCTGCGACCCCTCCAGGCGCATCTCACACCGATCCAGTCTCCGTACTAGGACTGCTACTAGTACATACGTGGACACAAGGCAACGCAACGCAACGCACCCCCCGATAGAGACGACCACGATCACACAGAGTCTCCCGTACCACACACGGACCTGGCCACCGTCACCCCCCATCACCGCCACTGAACGCCGTGGGTGACGAGACTCGGCCTCGAGGACAACCTTCCCGAAGACCACACATACGCAAACCCCCCGTCTGACATCGCGGTCGAGTGCCGCCCCCCTCTCTCTCGCCCACCATGTCGACCTTCCTGGAGAACGCCTACAGCTTGGTCCACCAGGACAATGCCGCCGACGTGCCCTCCATGTCCGAGCTGCGCACCCAGCTCGAGAAGGGCACCGACGAGAGCAAGGTCGAGACCATGAAGCGCATCCTGACCATCATGCTCAACGGCGACTCCATGCCCCAGCTGCTCATGCACATCATCCGCTTCGTCATGCCCTCCAAGTACAAGCCCCTGAAGAAGCTGCTGTACTTCTACTACGAGATCTGCCCCAAGCTCGACGCCCAGGGCAAGCTCAAGCAGGAGATGATCCTCGTCTGCAACGGCATCAGGAACGACCTGCAGCACCCTAACGAGTACATCCGCGGCAACACCCTGCGCTTCCTGTGCAAGCTGCGCGAGCCCGAGCTCATCGAGCCCCTGCTGTCCTCGGCCCGCTCCTGCCTCGAGCACCGCCACGCCTACGTCCGCAAGAACGCCGTCTTCGCCGTCGCCTCCATCTTCGTCCACTCGCCCTCCCTGATCCCCGACGCCTCCGACCTCATCGCCGCCTTCCTCGAGGGCGAGAGCGACGCCACCTGCAAGCGCAACGCCTTTGCCGCCCTGTCCAGTATCGACCACGACAAGGCCCTGGCCTACCTGAGCGGCGTCTTTGACGGCATCCCCAACGCCGAGGAGCTGCTCCAGCTGGTCGAGCTCGAGTTCATCCGCAAGGATGCCTTCCAGAACTCCCAGAACAAGGTATGCGCCCCCTCCCGAGCGAACTGCCACCGCGAACCTACTGACTGACCCTTGGTTGCATAGGCCCGCTATCTGCGCCTCATCTTTGACTTGCTCGAGGCCAACACGTCCACCGTCGTCTACGAGGCCGCCTCTTCGCTCACGGCCCTGACCAGCAACCCCGTCGCCGTCAAGGCCGCTGCGGCCAAGTTCATCGAGCTGAGCATCAAGGAGGCCGACAACAATGTCAAGCTCATCGTGCTCGACCGCGTCGAGCAGCTGCGAAACAAGAACGAGGGTGTCCTCGAGGACCTCATCATGGAGATCCTGCGTGTTCTGTCCAGCCCCGATATCGACGTCAGAAGGAAGGCCTTGGCCATCGCCCTCGAGATGGTCTCGAGCAAGAACGTCGAGGAGGTCGTGCTGCTGCTGAAGAAGGAGCTCTCCAAGACTGTCGATCAGGAGTACGAGAAGAACGCCGAGTACCGACAGCTGCTCATCCAGTCGATCCACCAGTGCGCCATCAAGTTCTCCGAGGTCGCCCCCAGCGCCGTCGAGCTCCTGATGGATTTCATCTCCGACTTTAGCAACACCACTGCCGTCGATGTCATCAACTTTGTGAAGGAGGTCGTCGAGAAGTTCCCTAAGCTGCGCCAGTCCATTATTGCGCGCCTGGTGGCCACCCTGA
This sequence comes from Neoarthrinium moseri, assembly GCF_022829205.1. NCBI lineage: Eukaryota > Fungi > Ascomycota > Sordariomycetes > Amphisphaeriales > Apiosporaceae > Neoarthrinium > Neoarthrinium moseri. The sequence continues at coordinate 8,985 of NW_026055123.1, read as the reverse complement.
GCGAGGTGCGCGCCGGCAAGGTCTACCGAGGTATTGTGTGGATCATCGGTGAATACTCCCTCGAGGAGGGCGATATCCGGGATGCCTGGAAGGGTATCCGTGCCAGCCTTGGCGAGATTCCCATCCTGGCCTCGGAACAACGACTGCTGGATGCCGGCGACGAGGAGAAGGAGGAGGAGCAGGTCAATGGCCACTCCAAGCCTGCACAGCCCTCCGGCTCGAGACGAGTACTGGCAGATGGAACGTACGCCACCGAGACTGCGCTCACAAGCTCTGCAGCGGCTGCGGCCAAGCTGGAGGCTGTCAAGGCGGCCCAGAAGCCTCCTTTGCGACAGCTCATCCTCGATGGCGACTACTACCTGGCCACTGTTCTGTCGGCCACCCTCACCAAGCTCGTCATGCGCCACTCCGAGATATCAAAGGACGTGGCCCGCACCAACGCCCTGAAGGCCGAGGCCATGTTGATCATGATCTCGATCATCCGTGTCGGCCAGTCACAGTTCGTCAAGGCCCCCATCGATGAGGACTCGGTCGACCGTGTCATGTCTTGTGTAAGATCTCTCGCCGAGTTCTCGCAGAAGAAGGAGCTCGAGACCGTGTATCTTGAGGATACCCGCAAGGCCTTCCGCGCCATGGTGCAGGTAGAGGAGAAGAAGCGTGCTGCCAAGGAGGCCTTCGAGAAGGCAAAGGCTGCTATCCAGGTAGATGATGCCGTGCAGATCCGCCAGCTGTCCAAGAAGGCGGTGGGTGACGGTGCCGATGAGATTGAGCTGGACCTCGAGAAGGCCACAGGAGGTGACGCCCCGGCAGAGGATCTCTCTTCCAAGCTTAGCCGCGTTGTGCAGCTTACCGGTTTCTCGGATCCGGTCTACGCTGAGGCATATGTCAAGGTGCACCAGTTTGATATCGTTCTTGATGTCCTCCTCGTCAACCAGACTACCGAGACCTTACAAAACCTCTCGGTGGAGTTCGCGACATTGGGTGACCTCAAGGTCGTGGAACGACCGACGACACAGAACCTGGGCCCCCACGATTTCCACAACGTTCAGTGCACCATCAAGGTCTCGTCAACAGATACCGGTGTGATCTTTGGCAATGTCGTCTACGATGGTGCCCACAGCACGGATACCAACGTTGTTATTCTGAACGACCTGCATGTCGACATTATGGACTACATCCAGCCGGCAACTTGCACAGAGACACAGTTCCGCACCATGTGGACCGAGTTCGAGTGGGAAAACAAGGTCAACATTAACTCCAAGGCCAAGACCCTCCGCGAGTTCCTAGACGAGCTGATGAAGTGCACCAACATGAACTGCCTCACTCCCGAAGCCAGCTTGAAGGGTGACTGTCAATTCCTGAGCGCCAACCTTTATGCCAGAAGTGTATTCGGTAAGTCTCAACTCAGCCTTCGATCCGCTTTGTGCCGTTTGGACAGTGTGCTAACAAAACCCCAGGCGAGGATGCTTTGGCCAACCTGAGCATTGAGAAGGAGGGAGATGACGGCCCCATCACCGGTTTCGTCAGGATAAGATCCAGATCGCAGGGCCTGGCCTTGAGCTTAGGCAGTCTAAAGGGGCTGAACAAGATTGGGTCTACGGCCTAGATGCAACCACGCCATGGGGAATACGCATGGGATGGGAAATGGTCAAAAAGCACGATGTAATGACGTTGGGCAGTAGAGAAAACAGAGCAACAGCCCCATATAGCCATATCACACTTGAGGAAACCAAGTTTCGGTTGCGAGACGTTGAGTCGCGCGTCTAGAGCGCGGGCATAGAACTTGGAAGAAAAGGGGGCTTGAGGCACGCTCCGACGCCGTGGGAGGGAGTTCCGACTGGGATATCTAGATCAAATGGAGTTGCATTCACAATATGGAACCCTGACTTTGGCCGTCGTGGTTTTTATGACTCTTGGTCGTCCTAGATCCGATCGGGCGGTGTCTGAACGCACACAGCGAGCGGCCTTTGCTGTTGTCTCGAGAGCAAGTAAGTGATACATTCTCTCTCATGGGCAACTGGCATTCACTTTGACTTGGTCATGTCCGGCGTTAATCTGCAGGATATCAAACAAGTCTATTGCAACATAACACAAAGGTCGGAACTATTTTCATACTCATTACGTACTCCCAGCCAGGACTGGAGCTAATTGCGCAGTAGAGAGTCCTGGTCTGGGTTCTCAAGATTCCTCAGAGGTATGCCTGCGTACTCGTTATTCCCACAGTCTCCCCGCAACAGCCTTACGTGTACACCCGCAGCGTCCTTCTCCATCTCGCTCGCCGTCATCAAGGGGCCCCGATGCGCTGACGAGGTCGGGCCGGATGGCACCCCCAGACTACTCGCCCCGTCCCCGTCCACGAACCGGTCCTTGTAGTAAAGCAGCGGCAGCAGATTGCCCTTCCAAACCATCTCCTCGTTGCGGTGGCGCAGGCTGCGCAACACGACCCAAACCAGGGCAAGCATCTCGAGCGCCAGCAACGCGATTGGGAAGATCATCCAGCGCCAGTCGATGACGACGAAGGGCGCCGTGCGCAGTGCGACGCCGTCGACGCGGTTGACCATGCCCAGGACGGCCTGCTGCTGCTGGCCCTCCCCCTCCCCTTCTGGGGCATCAGCCGAAAGCCCGAGCCCGAGTCGAAACTGCCGCGTCGTGGCCTCGGCGAACGCGGCCATTCGGCCCGTCACCGAGGCCGGCGTCGCACGGCTCAGCTCCCAGAACTGCGCCAGCCAGTAGGCGTCGTCGCAGGTGATGCTCTCGCCCTGCCGCGTGTCCCAGCTGCACGTGCCCGTCAGCACCCGCGACGACAGGAACCCCGACACCATGTGCGCGAAGAAGGTGTTGAACCGGAACACGCACTGCGGCGGCACCCGGCCGCCGGGGTATCCGGCCGCCGCAGCATCGGGGGATAGGACGCGGACGTCGGTCGTGGCTCCCGCCCCAGCCGTCGAGAAGTTGCCCGCGTCGTAGACGCTGCCGTTGACGAGGCACGGCGACTGCACAGCCGCCAGATGCGCCTCGGACCCCGGGACGTTCCCGGCGACGCCCACATACGGCGAGTTCTCATCGGTCAGGTCCGTGCCTGTGTAGTTGCCGACGTCTGGGTACATGGGGACCTCATGCAGCAGGGTCTCGACCAGGCGGCCATTGCTGACGGCGCCCGCGTAGGCGCGCACGCACGGGTACAGCGAGCAGGCGACGGCGACGGGCCGGCTAGGCCGGTGCTCCTCGGCGCCCGGCGGCCACGTCGAATACGCGAGCGTCAGCACCGTGACGTTGACCAAGGCCCAGCGGAACGCGGCCGCCTGGTCCTCCGGGATGACGGGCTGCGCCCAGCTCAGGTTGCGCGTCGGCTGCACCGTCAGCCAGTTGGCCCGGTCGAAGGCGGTCACGTTGACGCCGTTCGGGAGCATCCAGACGTCGGGCCCGGGGACGCTGCTATTGCCGTGGGCCTTGGTAACCAGGGACCCGACGTCGGCGCAGGCGCTGCACATGCCGGCCGTGGCGTGGGTGACCTCGCTGTCCGGGTGGTACTCGGCGCCCGTCTCCCAGCTGGGGAAGGTGCAGTTCCCGGACGTGCAGCTGGGCACGATGGCCGAGTCGTTGCTGCTCGGGTTCGCCAGGGCCGTGAGCAGGCGGGCGCGGACGTCGGACTTGAACGTGAACATGCCGAAGCCGCCGGACCCGCCCAGGTCCCGGTAGTAGGTGTTGTTCCCGTCGACGGCGCGCGCGATCGGGAGCGAGGCCGTGCCGCCGGACAGGTTGGACTCGCGCGTCGCGGTGCCCAGGGACTGCTGGGTGAAGGGCCCGACGGCGAACGACACGACGATGACGAGGGCGCCGACCAGGGCCGGGACGCTGCGCCGGGCGGCGATGGGCAGGGCGCGCACGGCGCCCCAGACGCTGTGGCTCGCGCTGTTGAGGTACTGCAGGTGCAGCAGCGGCATGGCCGCGGGCGCGGACCAGAAGGCGACCCATTTGGACTGCGCCACCACGTTGGCGGCGATGGCCACCATGACGGCCCGGTAGATGGTGGACAGCAGGGCGATGGTCGAGTTGAGGTTGAGGAAGAAGGACCAGTCGTCGACCGCCCGGTTGTTCTGCCGGATCAGGAGCGCCATCATGGCGGCGAACAGCCCCAGGGCCGTGACCAGGGCGACGAAGTCCCACTTCCACGCCGCGAGCACGCTGAGGCTGCTCCGGCTCGTTCTGTAGGCGGGGGGAAGTTGGTGGCCATCGTGTAAGGGGCTAGGCGAGGTTACTGGAACCGGCATCGACTGTGCTGAGAGATGGGGTTTTGGAGTCTCTTGGTCGACGAACCGGCCGTCCTGGCCCGCCGAGTGATATGCAGACATTATAGTTAAAATGTCAGACAAGAACTTGGCTCATCCGACCACTGGCCTCGTCGCGTCCAGGATCGTAGCGGAATACTTGAAAAGATGAAAATGACTTCCAGAAATAAGAGACCCTATGAAAGGGAGATGTCGTGGAAGAGAAAGGATACTAAAAGTGCAAGCAGAAAATAAAAATAAAAATGAAAATTTGGTACCGTATACACCGTGAGCACTACATGACGAGCGGGCGCAGCTGAAGGCGGTACACACGAGGAGTATACGGCAACTGCATCCACATAGCATCGCCCGTATGAGTGAGATCTCACCAGTCGTCGAGACAGCTAAGCATGGAAAATTCTTGGCAGGGCAGGAATGGTCCAATCAAACGGATGGAACGCTTTTTCTTTTTATTGTTTCAAGGTATACCACAAGAAACATGTTGCCTACTTTGGCAGATTTTAGTGGGCGTCTCCTGTGAGATTTCCCCCTGATAAGCGCACATTTTGCCCCTACCTAGACGCCAGCGTCGACGTCGCCAGAGCGTGGAACTCACGCTCGTCAAAACGTTGATGGATACAGCATGTGAGCCCCTTTGTAACGCAGAATATGTTGGCCAATTGCTCCTGCTCGCCACGTGTCCGCCTGTCGATATTCCAGCTGCATCCGGAACCTCGCGATCGCCTTCACGACGCAGTATGTTGTGTTATTGTGGGCGGCAGCTTCCGTCGATCTTCGATTCTGCACACAAAGAGCCACGGTCCACAGTGACCAGGCGACAGGTCAATTATTTTGATGATTTCTCTTGTTTTTATCTTGGAATTCAACTCCTCCATGCAGTGACCCTCTACTCATAGACTACCGACAGCCTCGAGCCGTTAGGACTCTAGACCAACGACCGTGGCACCTGAGCCGTCGAGTTGAAGGTGTCGTCGTGGCCCATGCTGCGCATATCGTTCTGCCTCAACTGCCTCGCAAGAGACTGTGTTGATTCTACCGACACCCGGTTGTGCGGCACGCCGAGTCCTGCGAGATCTCCTTCTTCCTTGTTTGCCCGGTCGTGGTGATGTGCCTGCTGCGGTGGCTTGACGCCGGCGCCGCCCGTCCTGTTCGATGTGGTGCTATGGTCGGCCATGCCATAGTCGTCCAGCTCCTGGGGGTCCTTGGTCCACTCCTGGTTGTCTCGTTTCGTTCTCTTGCGGTGGAATATGAAGAGGACAATGAGCAGGGCGAGCAGTAGTAGGCCACTATGCAGTTGACCCACGTTAGTAAACCCATGATCGCGCTGGCATGGAAAACAGACGGGACCCGCGGAGAGGGCGGGAACCGCATACCGACACTTACCCTATGGCTCCAAGGACAATGTAAGTGACGCTCGAGGAGATGGCTGGCTTCTCACAGGAATCGCCGCCACCGGCATTGGTGCAGTCATCGCGCACGAAAATGCGATGAGAAAGCATGTTGGGCGGCTGTGTTTTATTTTGCAAAGGAAGGAGGAATTTCGAGGTTCGGTTGAATGTCGTTCTATGTCTGGAATGCGAAGCTGCGTTTCGAAAACGGTAGTGCTGGGAGTGGGTGGGTAGGCGGGCGCAGCTATGGCGGACAATGGAAATGGTACGGGACGGATTACGGAAGAATATGTACGGTCGGCGGTGTGGATATGGATGCTTCAATAGTTGGAGTTTGGGTATCTGAGTGTCGTCGTCGCAATGGCAGTGTGATGTGTCTGTTCGTATACCGGGCTTTGGAGTCTAGTGAAGGATAATGAAATGAAGACGTGCTGCACCGTGCCGAGGGCCGCAAGCAGCGTGTTGTAATATTACAACGGAGCCAAAAGCGCACCAAGCCCCGATAGAAATACTGCAAACCTCCCCCCTCTCTGAACGGAAGGGCGAGGAGGAAGGCCGTGTGTAAGAGATGCTGCGCGGGCGTGTGTAAGTATGTCTGTATGTATGTGCGAGAGAAAGTCAATCAAGAAGCGGAAGTGAAAGTTGGCAAGTACAGGGTGACGATGATGTCCGGCGCTGAGTGATCGACCTGATTTCCAATCCCCCTGAACTCTGAAGGGAGAAATGGCCGGCAGCCCAGTCGTATGAAGCTCCCTTGCGGTAAATGAAAAACACGCGACAAGTTTCAATTCCGTCATGGGCGGGAATGAGGCCTCGGGCAGTCTGAACCTCTGGCTGCTTGGGAGGGCCTGGGGGGGCTTGGGGGCTTGGGGGGGGAGGGCACGGGAAGGGATCTGGCTGCATGAATCGAGCCCCTGAGAATGCTTCTAGTGGCCGGCCCCGGGCATGTGATTGGGCAACGGCGCCAGGGCCAGCTGTTTCGGCTAACGGTCACTGGCCAGACGCGCCGAATTACCGTCTGCAGTGGCCTGCGAGGCTGCGCGCCCCCGGTGTACCACGAGACCCTGGAATTAGGGCGGTGCAGCGCGGTGCGACCCTAGGCCAAGGTCCACGGGCACGACGGGGTACCTTCAGGGAAGTAGTTACGCGTTCCTGTCCGCTGATTAGTGGACCCCATCCCTGTCGTGCCCCCCAAGAGTCCGGGGAAGCTTGTCAATCTCTCGAGTGTTGCTTGTCTGCAGTCTGTCGCAGCAGTCGTCCTTGGCCGTCTGAACTTGGAGTCCTACTGCACGAGATATCGGACCATGATGTCACAGGAAGGCAGCATCACGATGGTGCCATCATTGTAACCTCGAACGCTGTCATCGACATGTCTACCAATGTTTGCTGGCAATGTGCAGACATGTGAGTGGAGAGGTGTACTCTCACCACCACCATTCGCCTATTTCGTGACTAAGCGGCTTTTTGGCCAAGCACGCGCACACTCGCTCGTGGGATCCGAAATTAAGTCGGCATTGGGAAAAGCCATTATATCTACATCTTTCTACCTGCAGAGATTGACGTTCGCTTTCTGCGCCATGATGCAAAACTAAAGATTGGGCTGCTAGCGCGGCTTCAAGCATCCGCCGCCTTCCGAAGCTCGTCGTATCTCAGCACACTATTGAGCACAACTTGGGTCCCTAGTGCACAGTCCTCCGGGGTTGAGTACTCAGCTGGATTATGGCTGACGCCGTCGCGGCAAGGAATGAAGATCATGGTGGTAGGACACCGCCGGCTTGCATAGACGCTGTCGTGCCCTGCTCCCGATGAGATATCACGGACCAACTCCTTCGTCCGGTCCCCAAACACATCCGACGTGGCCTCCCTCACACATCTGATGCAGTCCTCATGGAACACTGTTGCTGAGGTTGCGCTGTCCGTTGTCCATGACACCTTGAACTCGTTGCGGCCGGCAGTACCACCTGCACGGAGGTCTCCAACATCTTGCCCGGACGCGAGGGTGGCGAAATCGCGCTTCAGATCCGCCTCTACGGCCTCGACGGTCTCGTTCTTGGGCGACCGCACGTCGAGTGTGAAGCGAACAAGCCCAGGTATTGTATTTGTCGAACCCGGCAAGGCCGTCAGGATGCCGGTCGTCACCAGTGCCGAGTGCTTCGTTGCGATCCGGTGAGAGTGCAGGATGAACTTGCTGGCTAGCAGCAACGCGTCACTCCGGTTGGCCAGGGGCGTTGTGCCGGTATGGGAATCTAGATGGCGCAACAGTGAGCTCCAGCATCATGGCGCGGGGATAAATACTTGACCGACCTTTTCCTTGAATCTCGACTGTGAACCAGTTGTAAGCCTGGACACCTTGCACGACGCCAATCTTCCGCCGCTCAGCTTCCAAAGCAGGACCCTGCTCGATATGGAGCTCGAAATGGGCCGCCATGGGCATGCTTTCATAGCTTGCCGGCGTCTGACCCAAGTAGCCAATTCGTTCGAGTTCCTCTCTGAGAGTTACCTGGTTCCCAATCACCGACCGCAGATTATACGCGTCTTCGAGCGGGAAGAACCCAGACCACACCCCCGAACCCATCATGCTCACCGGGAAGCGAGCGCCCTCCTCGCTATGAGCCGTCAGATGTAAGACGTTGTGCTTTTTGAGCGGGAAGATAGCTTACTTTGTCCAATTCACAACACCGACAGCATACTCGGTCTGGATCTCGCTCTCGTGTAAAACGCGCAGCATCTCGATCCCCGCTTGGACTCCGAGAACACCGTCATATCTTCCTCCTGTTGGCTGCGTGTCAAGATGAGAGCCCACGAACGTTGCCGGACCCTCCTTCTTGCCAGGTCGTACAGCAAAGATGTTGCCGATCGCATCCACAGTAATATGGCAGCCCAAACTACGTGTGGTATCGACAAACCAGTCCCGTGCTTCCTTATCAGCATCCGAGAGCGTGAGTCGTGACATACCCGTATCAGTCGGACGTTCGCCCCATCGAGCTCCTGTCCCCCAACGGGACGTGTAGTGGATAGTCTCCATTAAGCGGTCCTGCTGGACCCGAAGTTGACTGAGCCTGGGCTGGGCACTTGTAGATGCTGAAGCCAGCTTCCTTGTCGCTATGGAGCCATACCGTGGCAGACTTCTCCCAGGCACTGCACGTTGCAGCAGCGGCACCGTCGGCCTGACTTGTGCAAGGCACCTCATCTTTGCTCTCGTACCGTTACCTACACCGGCCTTTGTTAGCAATCCTCTGATGCCACAATCAGATACGCATGGTATAGATACCAATTGTAAGGCACTGTCCCAAACTAATATAGACGCG